>NC_040906.2:35875581-36485967 GCF_004126475.2 Phyllostomus discolor
ATTGGTAACATACCCATTACCCAGTTTGTGTATATGTACTTGTTAAGATTGTATAGATTCTTGAAATCCTTAATTGGCACCAATGTTCTTTATGACAACCATGCCGAGGGGGTCAGCTGAGACCAGTAGGTAGGCCAGTTATTATCCTACTCCTCCTCCAACACTGAAGGTGGCATCTCTCCCCCAGGATGTTTCCTAAACTCTGCCCACAGACCCACCCTCATCTGTCTCCCTTCCTACATAGCCGGTTAGGTCCCGCTCTCTGGACTTTCACAGTATTCTTTACGTGGTTCCACCATAGCATTTATCATGTTGCATTGTATTAAAAGTTAACGGCTCTCTCCTGCTACTTGAATATGAGCACCTCAAGAATAAGAACCATGTGCTCATTGAAAGTGCTAGTTCTTTTTCAATATGAAAAAACCTGTAGTAGTTCGCTAGGACTGCCACGACAAAATACTATAGACTGGGTAGCTTAAACAACAGAAATTTATTTTCTCATAGTTATAGAGTCTAGAAATCCAAGATCAAGTTTTGGCAGAATTGTTTTTTTCTGAGGCCTCTCTCCTTAGCTTGCAGATGGTCACTGCTCACTCTGTCCTCACATGGTTTTTACTCTGTGCACACAGATCCCTGGTGTCTCTCTACACATCCAAATTTCCTCTTCTTACATGAACATAGTCAAATTGAATTAGGACCCACCATAATCACCTCATTTTAACTTAATCACCTCTCTAAAGGCCCTATCTTCAAAAAGTCATATTCTGAAGTACTGCTGGTCAGGGCCTTAACATATCAATTTTGGTAGGGGGACACAATTCAGCCCACAGTAACATCTTTATTATCTTTGCTAATTTAAAAAGTAATCTGTATTTTTAAAAATCTAATTATACAAAAACATATTGGTAGAAAGTCAAAGTCTCCTTTCATTTCATCCCTCACAAGAATAGCTCTCAACAGTTTGTGGTAATGTAATTAATGTTTCTTCAATGAATGAATGGACAATTTACATACTACACCTGAAGAAAATGAGGGACCAACAGCTAGGCAACTTTGTCAAGTTCATAAAACTACTTAATAAATGGAGAACCATAATTTTGTTTTACCAATTTCTAGTTCAACATTCTTCCTACTATCCTATGTTACTATTTTTAATGTTTATTATAATTATTGAATCCTTATGTTCATTTTTAATGTTAAAATAGGTAAACTGAGGATTTTGTATTTCACTTTAAAAGTTACCAAAGTTAATAAATTTAAGTGCTCTTCACTGACACTTGCCCTTGTCTTTCTGTAGCAAGAAACAGATAGTTGCTCAAAATTAATTTTCAGGTACCTTCTACTGCATAACAAACATTGTCAAAACTTTATGGTGTAAAAACAGCAGCTATTTTACTTTCATGGTTCTGAAGGGTGGCCATCTGGGAGTGATTTCTTATGGCCTTGCCTGCAATCACTCGTGTGGCCTCATTTATATGTTTACAATTGGTGCTGACACTGCACTGGGGTGCTTCTGTTGAGGGTGAGAGTGGGAGCTACAAGATCTCCTATGGCTTAGACTCTAGAACTAACACAGTGTTACTTTTGTCACATTCTGTTGGTCAAAGCCAGTCACAAGGCCAACCTAGATTCAAGGGGTTGAGTGGTAGCCTCTGGCTTTTGATGGGAGGAGTGGCAAAACCATATTGCAAAGAAGCATGAGGACACAGAAAGGTGTGATCCATGGGGGGAGCATTACTACAATGCTTGTCCACAGCTGACATTTCCCAGAAGACAACATTCTGTTAGCTGAACCACCCTGTCAGGCTAGCAGCTTCCTTGAAACCAAGTGAAGAGTTCATATGGTATCATGCTTTGTACTTTGTAACTACCATCTGGCTTCAAGAAATTGGACTGGAGATTAGTGCTTGTATTAGGAGGGATTAGAGCCAACTTCATGTGAGAGAAAAACCCCATATGGCTGTGCTTAAACAAGACAGAAGTTTATTTCTGGCTCTTGTCAAAATTCATAGGTAGATTCTTCAGAACTGGTATTGGCCTTGAATTATCTGATCACTTCTGTCTTGTTGCTCCCTGACTCTACCTTCCACTCCCAACATTGCCTCATGATTTGAGATGGCTGCCAAGTAATACAGCCAATTTCACCCAGCAGGAAGGAAAAAAGGGCAGGAAAACTGTGCCCACTCTAATTAAGGATACTTCCTAGAAATTGCACACCCAAATTCCAATTAAATTCCATTGGCCTGTACCTAGTCACAGAGCTGCACCTATCAACATGAGAGGACCAGGAAATGTACTCTTTATTTTTGGTGCTAACATGCCCAGCCAAAAATCAGGTATTCTATTACTATAAAAAATGAGACAGTAAATATTGATGGATAATCAGCAGCCTCAGCAGATATCTGTACACTGTCCGTGGCCATATAATGTGGCCTAGTATGAGAAACGTGCTTAATAAATATGTGTCACTTACCAATTTATTCTTTCTGTATGCACAGTATTTATCAAATCCTTTCTTTCTGCAGACATAGTGTTTACTGAGTCCTTTCTATGCCAAGCACTGCTTTAACTACTACAAAGAAAGCAGTGAACAAAACAAAGTCCCTGCCTTCATTTAGTTACATTCTAATTTAGAAAGATAACCAATAAAAAATAATATAATGTAAAATATTGACAAGTGCTGTGAATAATTAACCAAGATAAAGGGATAGCTACTATGGCCTGTGGGGAAGAAGGGGTAGTGATTTCAGATAGGTGGCATGTGAGCAGGCATGTGAATGAGTGAGGTGAAGTGAGGAACAGCATGCTGATATCTGGGGGAAAAGGCATAGACAGAAAAGGGAACAGTAAGAACAAAGGTCTTGAAGCAGGAACACACTTGTAATGTTTGAGGAACAGTGTATCCGGCATAACTAGAACCTGCAGTGGGGGAATGACAGGAGATAACGAGGTAGCCAGCATCAGATCATAATAAGGACTAGTAGTGGGCTGTGAATAAAATATTCTTTCTTCAAAAGTCCAAAAGCAAAGTTGTGTCAGAGGTCCTCAAGATCACCCTGAGATACAAAGATTTGCTAGAAAAAGTACAGGACTCAGCATACGGTCACACTCAGTTTATACTTAGCTCATGGCTATGACAGCAACAGGACACAGAACAAATTCAGCGAAGGGAAAGGTTCATAGGGGTTCATAGGGCAAAGTCTGAATGAAATAGGGTACAAGTTCCAAGTAGAGTCACACAGGACATACTTAATTCCTCCAACAACAAATGATGAAATTCTGTCTACCAAGGAAGCTCATTACAGACAAAAAATAGTGCCCAAGATTTTTATTTAGGACTGGTCACATAGGTACCCTCTTCCTGTCACATACCAAATTCTTGACTGCTAGAAAGGAAGCAGGTCTTTAGTATAAACTATGCTTTGTTTGTACAGTTTAGGCATAGTGAGCCATGGTTATTTAGCAAATGGTCAGGACTGTCCTGAACTAAGTTTTCAGATGCCAGTCAGGGGCCAACCTTGCAGACTTTTGTTGTTAACTCTTTTCTGCACAAAAGCACACAGTGAGTGATGCCTGAAGCAAAGTGGATTAAGCACCAGGAAACCAAGCAGAGATTTAGCACACTCCAATGAGCTAGTAGAGGCAATGCATAAATAGAATCCATGATACAAACTGAGAAGTAAACAAAGGGTGGTAATAACAGCAGGAGGAAGGAATAGAGAATAGTTTAATCAAGTGAATGGAAGGGTATCTTGTTCAGGAAGAACTAATGCCCTTCTATTTGAAGATAATCCCAGTATAGCTTTTGGGACATTAGAATTGCTATATGATCCTGGACAGGCATGAACAATGCTCTGGTTCTTCATAAGGCCTGATTGTTTCATTAAAATGATTTCCCATACTTGCATCCTAATTTCCCCTTTTCTGCTTATAATAAATTCCAATCACCCAAGATCAAAGGCATGTCTGTGCTCTTTGAAACCTGAAAGCACCTCACTACTATACCTGGGTTATAAGCCATTCAAGGCATAGACTTAATAGAGAATAACTAGAATTGTGGCAAAGGGATCCCTGGCCAGCTGGATGAAGGACCAAGACCTGTAATACAGCATGAAACCTTCTCCCACCTCCCACCATAAGGCCATGCTTCAGGCACAACTATACTCAGATACAAACTGCACTTTCATGCTTTTTTATTTTGATCGTGTATTTCACTATCTCTAGAATTCCTGGTCTTTTCATCCTCAAAACAACAACAACAACAACAACAACAACAACAACAAAATACCTAGCTCAAATGCTGTGAAGCCTTTCTGACGACTTTTCTCCCCACACTCCTGTCTGGTCCCTCTAGAATGAATTCTGCTCTCTACACTGCTCTCTTAGCTCCTGATACATATTTCTGTAGTAAAAAATATAAAACACATTGTGACCCCTATTTATTCATTGGTTTCTGATATAAATTATGTTTCCAATACTTATCATAATGGTTCACAAATAATATTTATTTATGTTTTGTTTATTCCTTTACAGTTGTCCCAATTTCTTTTTTCCCCTTTGCCTCCCTCCACCCAGCCCACCCTCTTGCCCACAGTCAATCCCTTCTCCCTTGTCCATGTCCATGACTAATTCATACATGCTCTTTGAGTAGTCCCTTCCCCTCTCTTCCACCACTCTCCCTCCTCCTCTCCTACAGCTATCAGTCTGTTCCATGTTTCCATGTTTCTGATTCTATTTTTCTCGTTAGCTAATTTTGTTCATTGGATTCCAGTTATAAGTGAAGTAATGGATTTGTCTTTCGCTGACTGGCTTATTTCACTTACCATAACATTCTCCAGTTCCATACATGCCGTTGCAAAAGGTGGGAGTTTCTTCTTTCTTTTTGCTGTGTAGTATTCTACTGTGTAAATGTACCAGTTTTTTTATCCACTCATTTACTGATGGGCACTTGGGCTGTTTCCAACAGTTGGCTATTGTAAATAGTGCTGCTATAAACATAGGGGTGCATAAGTTCTTTTGAATTGGTGTTTCAGGATTCTTAGGGTATATTCCCAGCAGTGGAATTGCTGGGTCATAAGGCAATAGTTTTTAATTTGGGGGTGGGGGGAAATTCCATACTGTTTTCCACAGTGACTGCACTAGTCCACATTCCCGCCAACAGTGCACTAGGGTTCCCTTTTCTCCACAACCTCTCCAACACTTGTTGTTTGTTGATTTATTAATGATAGCTGTGCTGACAGGTGTGAGGTGATATCTTGATATCTCATTGTGGTTTTAATTTGCATCTCCCTGATGGCCAGTGATGTTGAGCATCTTTTCATATGTCTCTGGGCCACCTGTATGTCCTCCTTGGAGAAGTATCTATTCAGGTCATTTGCCCAATTTTTAATTTGTTTTGGTCTTCCTACTGTTGAGTATTATGAGTTCTTTATGTATTTTGGAGATTAAACTCTTGTCTGATGTATCATTGGCAAACATGTTCTCCATATAGTCAGTTCCCTTTCATTTTGGTGACAGTTTCTTTAGCCATGCAGAAGCTTTTTAATTTGATTTAGTCCCATTTGTTTATTTTTTCCTTTATTTACCTTACCCTAAGAGATATATCAGCAAAACTATTGTTGTATGGGATGTTTGAAATTTTCCTGCCTATGTTTTCTGCTAGGACTTTTATGGTATCATGACTTATATTTGTGAATAAAAAGACTTTAAGGCCTTTATTCATTTTGAGTTTATTCTGGTGTATAGTGTAAATTGGTGGTCTAGTTTAATTTTTTTACATGTACCAGTCCAGTTCTCCCAACATCATTTATTAAAGAGACTGTTTTTACTCCATTATATTTTCATGTTCCCTTTGCCAAACATTAATTGACCATGGAGACATGGATGTATTGGTATTTCTTTAATAAATGTGTATTTGGTAAATGAATGAGTGGATAAGCAGCCAAGAAACAAGTGCTATTAGTCACATATAGAAGAGTTCTGATCCCAGGAGTCAAGGACAAGGCTCCTTGACCAAGTCTTAATTCTCATGGTTGAAACAATATCTCTTATCTATTAGGGTACTTATTATTTTCCAAAGTTATGTTGATTTTGCTCTACATTATTTCTTCCAAGGTATTATTACTTTATAGATGTTAAATAGCCATGTTAGCATTGATTCTAATCACTTCCCTAGTGAGGATGCAAATTATTTTTTATTTTTTAATTATGGGAGGACCTAAGCATTCCCCAATCAAAAAAAAATATGTGCTAAATATGCTCAATTTTGTGGTGTCTGAGCATGTTTATACAAGTAACACACAGAATCACTGTCCTGTTATGAAAGTACTTCCTATCACTGGTGCCTCATGTGTGTGCATATTTTTTAATTAAACTTTTCAAAAGGGAATAATTTCAAGTAGTATTGTTCTTATGATTCACTACTTATGGCACTTAAAGTGAATTCCCTAAGAAATTTTACAATAAAACCAATTCTAAAAAGCCTAATAGTGGTTATAACAAACATCAAAGAGAATCTAAATCTGTTATCCTTTCCACAGATCTCTTCCAAGTAGTGGCCCTTCAATATCTGAGAGTACATTTTATAGCTGTCCTAGACTTCCTCGGGAGTTATTGGAATCAAGGCCTTTGGTTAAATGCTTTGATGATACGCTGTTGTTAACATGCAAGAGGTTGCAAGAAGTAAATAAAATGGATTCCCAGATACTGAAGAGAGACTTTATTTTTTAATTTTATCTTCCAACTAAAGTTTACATTCATTTTTCTGTATTAGTTTCAGGTGTGCAGCATAAGGGTTAGACAGCCATATACTTTACAAAGTGTTCCCTCTGATATTTCCATATCTACCTAGCACCACACACAGTTGTTACAATATGATCAACTATATTCCCTATGCTGTACTTTACCTTCTTATGACTATTTTATGACTACCAATTTGTACTTCTTTTTTTATTTTTATTTTTTAATAGTTCACTTTTATTGAATTTTTTCCATTGCCATTTATACCCTTTATACCTTCTCCCACCTCTACCCAACCCCGTCCCCCAACAATCACTCCTTAATCCCATTGCCTTTTCCACCCAGTCCCCCAACTGCCCTGCCCTCTGGCCACCACCAGTCTCTCCTCTATATCTCTGAGTCTATTTCTGTTTTGTTTGTTTACTTAAATTGTCTGTTAGATTCCCACATTAGTGAAATCATATGGTATTTGTTTTTCTCTGACTTACCTTGCTTAGTGTAATACCCTGTGTGTTTTCATCCATGCTGTCATGAATGGTAAGATTTTGTCCTTTTTTATGGCTGAATAATATTTCATTATATAATGTACCATAGCTTTTTTTTTATCTACTTAACTATTGATGGGCACTTAGGTTGCTTCCACATCTTGGCTATTTGTAAATAATGCTGGAATAATTATAGGGGTACATCTATTCTCTCAAATTCATGTTTTGGGGTTTTTTCTGCACACCCAGAAGTGGAATTGCTGGGTCATAAGACAGTTTTATTTTTAATTTTGTGGGAAAACTCTATACTGTTTCTACAGTGGCTGCACCAACCTGCATTTCCACAAACAGTACAAGGGAACTTCCTTTTCTAAATACTCTTGGTAACACTTGTTGTTTGTGGATTTATTGATGATAGCCATTCTGTCAGGTGTGAGGTGATATTTCACTGAATTAATTTGCATTTCCATGATGATTATGACATTGAGCTTCTTTTTATATGCCCACTGGCCATCTGTATGTCATCTTTGGAGAAGTGTCTATTCAGGTCTTCTGCTATTTTTAAATTAGATTTATTTATTTATTTATTTATTTATTCGTGATGAGTTGTATGAGCTCTTTATCAATTTTGGATATTAACTCCTTCTGGGTGTACCATTGGTGAATATCTTCTCCCATTAAGTAGGCTGTCTTTTCATTTTGCTGATGGTGTCCTTGGTTGTGCAAAACCTTTTTAGTTTGAGGTAGTGCCATTTACTTATTTGTTCTTTCATTTCCCTTGCTGGAGGAGCTATATCAGAAAAAAAATATTGCTAAGAGGAATATCAGAGATTTTACTACCTATGTTTTCTTCCAGGAATTTTATGTTTCAAACCTGACATTTAAGTCTTTAATTCATTTTGATTTTATTTTTGTAAATATTGTAAGAAGATTGTCATTTGATTTTTGCATGTATTTTTTCAGTTTTCCCAACACCATTTATTGAATAGACTCTCTTTACCCCATTGTGTGTTCTTGCTTTCTTTGTCAAATATTAATTACCCATATGGTGTACGGGTGCTCTGCCCGCAAGATCCCCCTGGCTGCCAGGGATGAGAATAAGTCTACCAAGACACAATCTGCTTGGGGAGGAAAGGTGGCCAATCCCTCAAAGGAGAAGGACCAAGAGCCTTTTCCTCAATGGGCCTTTACTGGGTTCGTTTGCACAAGAATACAGGTAAAGCTCATTAATCATTGTCAGGCAATAAGGATTAAACAATAGATAAAAAAGAACTCTGAGGGTCTATTTTGAGTCAGGGTCAGGTAGCCAAAGAGCAATAAAACTTTGAGGAAAAAACTCCCTTCTTGCTCGGACCCTTATTTAATTGAGAACCTAAACAGCAGGTTTCACAGGATTTTACATATTCTTAGGCCTGATTGCCCAGGAAACCCACCCTTTCCAGCACAGGGCTGCACTGCCCTCTGTCATTGTCTCAGGCTTAAGTCAGGCTAGGGTAGTAAGGCAGCCAAGAGATTAGAAGACTTCTTGCAGACAGAATGAGGACTCAGACTTTGTCAAAGCCAAGGGATGAGGGTCCATCACCCCCTTTTGCTGTACTACCTAAAGTCCTTCCTTGGGGGACTTCCACATGATCATGCCTGGCTTAGGTCGTTCCCCTCTTTGGGGAATCTTACCCCTCATTGGCTAACCGACCAAGCATTGGGGGCCAATTATGGATGAAGTAAAAGGAGCAGAAGCGGCGCTCCTGCCAGGAAGGTAAGCTTTGTCTCCTTAGTGAATTCTGGTCCAAAGGTCACCCATTCAGCCTTAGCCATGGGGGGTTACAGCTTCTGAAACCAGGCAGGGCGGTTACCAACAATATGGCACAGTTTTATTTTTTTTTTTTCTGGGCTCTCTATTCTGTTCCATTGATATTTATGTCTGTTTTTATGCCAGTACCATGCTGTTTTGATTAATATGTCCTTATAGTATAGTTTGATATTGGTTAGCATGATTCCTCCAATTTGATTCTTTTTTTTCTCCAGATGGCTATGGCTGTTAAAGGTTTTCTGTGGTTCCATATAAATTTTTGGAATATTTGTTCTAGTTCTGTGAAAAATGTCATTGGCATTTTGGTAGCAATAGCATGGAATCTATAGATTGCTTTGAGTAGTATGGGCATTTCAATGATGTCAATTTTTTCTTATCTATAAGCACAGTATATGCTTGCATTTATTTCTATCTTCTTCAATTTTTTCCTTCAGTGTATTATAATTTCCAGAGTATGGGTCTTTTACCCCCTTGGTTAAATTTATTACTAGAATTTTTTTTAATGCAATGTAAATGGGATTGTTTTCTTAGTTTCTATTTCTGATAGTTCATTATTGGTGTATAAAAAAACAACTGATTTTTGAATATTTATTTTGCATCCTGCTACTTTACTGAATTCATTTATCAGTTCTAGTAGTTTTTCAGTGGAATCTTTAGGTTTCTCTATAAAAAAGTATGTCATCTGCAAATGATGACAATTTTACTTCTTGCTTTCTAATTTGGTTGCCTTTTGTTTCTTCTTGTTGTTTAATGGCTGTGCCTAGGACTTACAGTACTATGTTGAATAAGAGAAGTGAAAGTGGACATCCCTATCTTGTTCCTGGTCTTAAAGAAAACACTTTCAGTTTCTTCCCATTGAGTATAATATTAGCTGTGGGTCTGTCACATATGGCCTTTATTATGTTGAGGTATGATCCCTCTACTCTCACTTTCCTGAGAATTTTTATAAATGGGTCCTGGATTTTGTCAAAGGTTTTTTTCTGCATCTATTGATAAGATCACATGATTTTTATCCTTCTTTTTATTTATGTGGTGTATCACATTAGTTGATTTGTGAATATTGTACCAATGTTGCATTCCAGGAATAAATTTCATTTGACCCTGGTGTATGATCTTTTTAATATATTGCTGAATTTTTTGTTGAGGATTTTTGCATCTATGTTCATCAGGGATATTGGCCTCTCTTTATAGTTTTGGAATTAGGCTAACGCTGGCTTCATAAAATAAGTAGAGATTTTTAAATAGCATCATCTGATACTGAAGTTAATTAGAATTAATTTTAAATTTCTAAGATTAGCCATCTAAAAGAAGGTTTTAGAATATGTGTGGATGTGATTGGGGTGTTCTATAAATCACATGTGTATTAGAAGATTTTTGTGGGATTGGAAAAGGAAGCTAAATATTTTTAGCATTTTCTTTGTATCAGGCACCTATATACACTTTCATTTCCTCATTACAACATCCATTTATGCCCTGGCGGGTGTGGCTCAGTGGATTGAGTTCAGCCTGCAAACCAAAGGGTTGCTGGTTTCATTCCCAGTCAGGGCACATGCCTGGGTTGCAGGCCAAGTCCCCAGTTGGGGGCATGCGAGAGGCAATTACACAGCAATATTTCTCTCCCTCTTTTTCTCCCTCCTTTCCCCTCTCTCTGAAAATAAATAAATAAAGTCTTTTTTAAAATTTTATTTAAAGAAAACACCCATGGAAAGTAGGAGTCTTATTCACATTTCACAAATGAAAAAATGAAGCTAGGAGGGGGAAGCTCTAGGCTACACAGTTACTGAACAGCAAAACTGAAGTTCCAACCAAGTTTTTCTAACTTTAAAGTTTGTCCTCTACCTCCCAATACAGGAGGCAAGGTTATCACATCACAACATACATATAGGTTACTATACATATTAAATGTAACCTATTCTGGATATCATCCCCAAAATGAAGTGGTCTTGGAGACTGAATTAAAAAAAAAAATTGAGCAGGGGTCAGCAAACTAAGGCCCCGACCCATTCTTGTAAACAAAATGTATCTGAACAGTTCTACACCCATGCATTTGTTATGTTGACAGTGGCTGCTTTGGAAATGCAAGGACAGAGTTGAGTAGTTGTGACACAAAGCCCAACATATTTATTATCTGACCCTCGATGGAAAAACTGTGCTGACCTCTGGAATAGAACCTTTGTTAATCAACATCCAGTGATATCCCAGGTAGGGAAGTTCAATGTTGGCCAGACACTAGAGCATTGTTCTGCTACTGAAATGTGGACACTCTGCGGACTCTGCCCCAGTGTTGAGAAGTACTCTGTAAAGGGAGTCAATTTCCCTTGCCTTGACCTACTGTGCATCAAAGAATCTCATTACAAATATCATTCTCTAAGTAAAAAAAAAAAAAACATAAATAATAGTCACTGTGAAAACATAGCCTGATTATAAAGTAGTAGAAGAGAAATAGAAAACTAACACGTACAGCAAAATTTTTCAAGGTTGATTTAGGGTGCCTATCTATGAAGCAATTAAACATTGGCAAGGGAAATAAGATTAAAGTGATTGGCTAAAACTAATTTAACCTAACCACTGGCAGCCCAACAATATAATAGCTCATCTTAAAAGTGCAGTCCAATAGATATTGACAGGCCCATCACCATGTTCACTCCAATGAACATGTTTTCTGATAAAGGAAGGGTCTACTAAGACAGTATGAAAAATACAACTCTAATTAAATAATATATAGTAGCTGTCCTTATTACTCTCCCATTTGATACTCATGGATTCAGCTGATCATAAATGGCCAAAAAGGATTCTCACATAACAATTGCTTGACATTTCTAAAGGGTATTTCTACAAATTTTGAAAAATGAGAAAAACAGAAAAATTTTATCTATTTTCCTGGCTTTCTTCTTATTCTATTGATAAATATTGCCTGTGCACAAACTCGCACCCTACAAAACATTTTTTTCTTTATTTTCCTCTTTTAAAAATAAAAAAATAATTTTTTGAGACAATAACACATTCACATGACTAAAAGTTCAAAAGTTTCCAAAGTGTTTCCAGTGAGACATCTCTTTCCTGTCTCTGTCCCCCAGTCACCCAGCTCTCCACTCCCCTCCACCACCAAGTTACTGTTTTCTTGTGCATAATTACCAAGATAATCTGTGTCTGTATAGCTAAATATATATACACCTTCTTTCACTCTACCTCTTTTTTAGAGTATCCTGTGCCTTACCTTTTCCTTTATAATATATATTAGTGATCATTCCATAGTGATCAATAACTTGCTCATTCTAAGTCTTCATAATACAGAATGGGGAAAAATAGGTTAACAGTTGTGAGTACACAAAACACAAAGATGTTTTCTTGTACTATTATTAATTAATTATTGTATTATTTTCCATAAGAACTGCAAACCTACTTTTTCCTCACCCTGTATTCCATTATTAATGATATACTGTGATGTATTTGATTGACCCCCTATTGATGAATATTTGAGTTATTTCCATTCTTTTGATATTACAAGCAATGCTGTGATATTTAAGCCAAGACATGAGTCATTTCAACATGTGCAAGGATATATACAGAACAAATTACCACCTCTTCATCTTTCACCAAAATCTCATTTTCAGTTGATTAACAGTTTTTGCACTGGATGGCCATACTCACTGAAACACTTTAATCTTTTGTTTATTTGATATGAAAATCTCATCCATGTCATAGGCTAAAACCACCTCCAAATTATATGTTCCACACACTAATTAACACCCCAACTCTGTTGTCTGACTAAGAATAATCACTTTCTTATGGCTTCACCTCTATTGCCAAAACTAACAATGGGAGACACATACACACATACACACACACACAAAATAATACTATGGAAAATTTAAGACAATACCAGGAGTATGAGCCATGCATGTCAGGCAGTTTTCTGGCCTTCCTTGTAGCATAGCAATTTATTCCCTGGCCTCAGAGATTTTTTTTTTTTTGCCTCAGAGCTTTTTAATTCAAGCTGACATCTCAGCAAAGTCTCTAGGTTTGTGGACCTTCTGGGGAACCTTGTATAGTTCAAAACTTTGTAAACCATTTGTGTCAGAATTCTTAAAATTGTAATCCCCAGGATATTTCACAGGCTCCCATTAGCAGGGACAAGAAAACTAAATCCATTGTTTTGTTGTTGCCAGTCTAGCACAGAAGCCAAAATACTCTGAGCAAGTTCTAAACAGAGAATTTAATGTGACTTACATCACCCTTGGGGCCTTGTCAATGAATGTTTAGTCAACACCCTTAAGAGTTAAGTGATGAGACATAATAAAAATAAAATACTAGCTAACATTTACTGAGCATTCACTATGGGCCAACCACTGTGCTATGAGCTTTACATGCATCCTTACATCCTTTACATCCTTGTTTTAGATTTCAGTCCATTGCGATTTAAGTTAGGGTCTAGAGGAAGCTCATTCCTTCCCCTCTGGCCCTCCCCCAGAGTAAACCCAATCCCAGACTCTCTCATTGTCCTAAGAGCTACTAAAATGAAAATATTCTTGCAGCAGGGAACAGTGTAAACTGAGCCAGCTTTTACACGCCATTTTGAGTGATTCTACAATATTCCTTACAGGACAGCATTTTAATGGGGAGGGGGAGTTATTGCTCAGTAGATGTGTCATAGGATGGGAATAGAATGCAGCTGAGAAGGGACACTAAAACACAAGACTGATACATCATAAAAGCTAAATTTGCCTCAGAGTAGTCCCTGGAATATAATCATTGCGGTTCTCCCTATTTTAAATCCCCTTGTGAATAAGTGGAAAAACAAAGGCCAAATGGATTTTTTTCACTCTGTAGTGTTACAATAATTAACTGTAATAGCTCACCAAGTATCAGCATGCTCAAGGATCAGTAACTTATAATCAATGCATTAGACAGTCTTCAGAAGTTGCTCATGGGTGTTTCTGAAGGGTGTTTGGGATTGCACCCTTTTTAAAATACAATCAATTCAAAGAACAGCTTTGTAGTGTTTTTTTTTTTTTAATAATTTCTCAGGAGCTGATCTTAGATCTTTAAGCATAGACCTAAGGTTATCTCTCACAGAGGTACAATTTATCAAGGCCTAAAACCACTGAGACTGAGGAAGACCTCTGACTAATTGCTGTGAGAGGTGGGCAAGTAGAATAGAATGCCTGAAAAAGTAGGCCACACAACTAATTGCACACAGTATAGCCAAGAATTAAGCAAAAGGCAGTCTCACTGTATCTCTTTGATCTGTATGCAGTTTGAAACTGTCAACTGGCAGCAACTTGGTTTTTGTATCTTCTGAGGTCTTGCAGGGGCTTGGACTGGGCTTTATCATTTATGGCCTCTCCTGGCTGGCTAAGTGCAGCTTGCTCAGTAAATGTCTGGAACAGAAGGAAAAGAAAATCCTGTGGGTGTCCCACTGGATATAAACCCTAACTGGAAACATACGACTAGGCTGTAATTACCATGCCCTCTCCATTATTTCCAGAGAATTACCCAGGAATATTACTGAAAATGAACTGTCTTGTCCAGTCAGCTTCCATTCTGTCTGCAAGGTTAGAGCCCTGGGAATTTCACAACCTTTGCAGCTTCTTGGGAAATGCATTATGAGTTTCCAAATCTCTTGCTCAGCCCTAATAAGATTCCCAAGTGATTGCAAAAGTGAAAATAAAAGCCAAAGCTATTTTGTGCCTTGGTATTTATGAATAAGACAGGAAGTAAAAATTGAAACCTGGACTTTATAGTCCCATGAACTTTGGGGTACTTGGTGGAATCCACAGTCCATGTATGGGAGAAAACGATATTGTTAATGACACAGGCTTATTCTTGTCCTATACCTCAGTAATTCATGCAATCTTAGGCTGGTAAGAATTCAAATACCATCTACTCCACACCTTCATATCATAAATTTAACTCCAGAGAGATTAAGTCACTTATTACTGGGCACTCTGTTCATTTGGTAGAAAAAACACTAAGCTTAGAATGAAAAAAAAAAAAAACTTGAACCTGAGTCTTTTTTTTTTTGTCTGTTTTTGTTTCATTTTGTTTTGTTTTGAACTTGGGTCTTAACCCTGTCCCTTGCTTGTTGTGGCTTTCAGACAAGCCAGTGGGCCCCCATTTCTGTATTGGCATATTGGAGTCATTTCTGCCCTAAACAGGCTGTGAATGTTGCTTTATTGGATAGGAACAGTAAGGTGCCACTAGGAACTTGGAAATGCATTGGCTCTTACAGAGCCAAACTAGTATCATTTACACATAATAGATAAGACAATTACCTTTAGAAATAAATGATGAAATTGAAAATGTATGACAGAAGAGTTTAAAAAAATGTCTATTTTTCTGATTTCAGAGTACTACATGTCTATTGTATTACAAAAAAAAGGGAATAAAGAAGAAAGTGAGGATAGCCCATAATTCCTGGTGAACATACAGCTGCATCTGGATGAACCCATTGTAAATGGAAAATCTCATAAGTCAAAAATGCATTTAATATGCTTAACCTACTAAACATCATAGTTTAGCCCAGCCTACCTTAAACATGCTCAGAACACTTACATTAGCCTACAGTTGGGCAAAGCCATCCTATAGCAAGCATATTTTATAATAAAGTATTGAAGAGCTCATACAATTTATTGTGTGTATCCCTTTTGCAACACTGTAAAGTTGAAAAATTATAAATCAGACTACTGTAAATCAGGAGCTATTTTTATGTTGTTGGTGAATTCCTCATACACATATGGATAAGATCATGCTATATCTGCTTTTGACACTTAACAAGATATTATTGGTACACTCTTTCAATATATGTGACAGCACTCAGAATTCTAAGCAAAATGAATTGAGTATAATATCTGGGAAACTGATCTGATCTGAAATGTGATGGTAATCCTGGAAAAGACTGAGTGAATGAAATAAAATTGTCTGACAAGAAGCAAAGCAAAAAGAAGCCCCAAAACACCAGATTATAGACCCAGCAAAGTGGTAAGACTTTACAGGTTTTACTTATTTTACTCCTCTCAACTATGCTACAGAATAGGTACCATTTCTATTCCCAGTATTTTCTAGAGAAAGGAACAGATGCTCAAAGACATTAATTTACTCAATATCACACAATTAGTAAATGTTAGGAATAGGATTTGTACCCAAGTGATACATTTCCAGAGCCTGATTTTTTTTTAATTTATGTTTTAGCCCTTGCCAGGTAGTTTATTGGTTACAGCATTGTTCCAATATGCTAAGGTTGCTGGTTTAATCCCCAGGCAGGGCAAATATAAGAGGTAACCAATGAATGCATAAATAAATGGGACAAAAAATTGATGGTTCTCTTTCTCTCCCTGCCCCCCCACTTCCCCCACTCTAAAATTGATTAAAAAAATTAATTCTTTTATGTTTTATTTTTACTAAAGTTACACATGCACATAAAGAATCAAATAATTCTTCAAGGTTTGTTTTGAAAACTACAGTCCCTAGCCCCTACCTCTTCACCCCATGCTTCAAAGTCTGTAGGCAACTTCTTTCATCCCTACCTCCCCTCCAACAGGTATTTATCTCCATACTGATAAGTAATGCCCTTGAATTGCCACTTTGTGGGGTTTCCATGTGAGCTGGTCTCCATTGTCATCTCCCTCTGGAAGGTGAGGATTTAGCCCTCTGTCTCCCTTATTCTCCACGTTCACCGTGAACTCTCAACCACTCTCCCTATCTACTCAGTTCTGCTATGATCTGAATGATTGTGTCTCCTGAAATTCCTATGTGGAAACCTAGTCTCCAGTGGGATGATATATTTGAGGGTAGGGTCTTTAAGAGGTGATTAGGTCACGAGAGTGGAGTCCTCATAAATGGAGCCCTTGTAAAGAAATCCCAGGGAGCTTCCTCAACCCTTCTGCCATATGAGGTTCCAATAAGAAGATACTACCTCAGAATCAGGAAACAGGCTCTCACCAACAATGAGTCTGCCAATGCCCTTAATATTGGACTTCCCAGCTTCCAAAACTATGAGAAATAAATTTCTGTTGTTTATAAGCCACCCAGTTTAGGGTAGTTTGTTATAAAGGACTAAACAGACTAAAGGAGTCATACCATGATTTTCTTATCTAATATTCAGTGTTCCCATGCACAAGCAAATGGTCACAACTAGTATCTGTAGATCATAGTGACTCTTTTTCCATTACTACACAAACTCCTATTTTCCCTGGAATTATTGTCATGATCATTTTACTTAGTTTTCTTTGTACTTATTACAAATTCAAATTTCCCCATCAATTATATAAATTGACTTTCAGTGTATTCATATGCACTGAGGACTCCATCCATTTCATCTTCAGTGCGGGGGGGGGGGGGGGGGGGGGGAGCACCTTGCTCCAATCTGGGTGAGGTACCCTCTAGCATTAGCTCCACTTAGGAGATTGGGGCCTCTTCATCCTCATTCTAGGGATTCTCTGCACCTCTCTTTAGTCTTGTGTCTTGTTCCTTGATTCATATGTCCTTCTCCTTCTGGGTGTGTTTCTTTGTTTTAGTGAAGGACACAAATTCAGTAAAATTTTTTTCCGACCTTCCATGTCTAAAAATACCTTCACTCTACACTTAATGCTTTTTTATGTTATAGAAATCTATTTTTCCTGAATTTTGAAAACATTTTTTCCATTGTCTCCTGGATTCAGATGTTGTTATTGAGAAAATGACATTCTGAATCTTGATTTGTTATTTTAAACTGGTTTTGTTTTCTTCTGAAAGTTGGTATAGTCTTATACCTTTGCTTTTCTTGTTCTGGTTTTTTTTGTTTGTTTTTTTTTTGCTTATTCTTTTGTACAAACTTATTGAGTGCCTATGATGCACCAGGTACTATTATAGGTGCTGAGAATATGACAATGAAAGTTTTATTATGATATTCTTCCATGAACTACCCTCTCGCTCTCAGTTGTTGGTAGGTCCTTCAATCTGAAGACTGAGATTGTCGGATATTTTCGGTTTTTTTCTCTGATGATTTTTTTATCCTCTGTTTTCTTCTTCAGTAACTGTGTTATTGGGCCTCCTGGACTGGTTCTCTGATTTTCATATCTTCTCTCCTATATCCGTATGCTAGTCTTTTCACTTCCTGGGAAATTGCCTTAACTTTATCTCCTAGCTCTTATATTGAATTTCTCATTTCTAATGTTATATTTTTAATACCTAGGTTTCTTTTGAGCTTGCTGAATATTTTATAGATAACCCAGTTATTATTTCATATCTTCTCTTACCTCTGAGGACAAGATAGTTTGTTTTTTATGTTTTCCTTCAAGAGTTTATTTCCTTTGAGTTGTTTTCTTCTGTTTGTTTTGATCTCTCTCATGAATAGGCATTCCTCAAACACCTGGTGACCGCTAGCTGTCTAGTTTTATTAAACATAGGACATTTGAAGGTAAGAGGCTCTATGTGCATAAAGGAGTTCTTCATTGGGTTTGCTGCAGGATGATGTGACACAGGCCAACTTTGGGCCCAGGTCAGTGTAGTCTCTCTTATGCTGATTGGATTACCCAGAGAATTCTTCCAGCCTTCTGCCAAGAGAACATAAACCTGGCTAACAGAATTCTGGAGCCAAGTGGAGGAAGAAGACTGAAGAAGTTTCAACACACAATCATAAACTTAGAGTTAACCCCCAAATTTCAATATTGTAGCCCTCATCCTCTCCCCACCACCCCAATCCAGAGTCCCTTTGTTCTTATCACAAGAATAAACCTTCAGTTTCATACTAAATGAGGAAGAGGTAGACTCCTACTTGCAAGGAACAAGGGGTTTACTAGCTTCATATAAAGACTTTCCACCAAATACCTTGTATAATGCCTGCCCTCATTCCCACTTCCTAAGATACCTATTGCTCCAGTTTTTTAGGGATCTAAATTGTAGGCTCGGTGGGTATCATTAAGTTTAAGATTCAGCTTTCTTGGGTATACTAATTCAGTTACTACTTACATATCAGATTCCTAGTTTCTAAAATGTTAATCCTATTATCTCTTCTCCCATTCCCTTTGTCCTTGTACATTTATGTTTTGTTTAAAATCATTTTACTATTGCCCTGGACAGTGCGGCTCGGTTGGAGCACTGTCCCATAACTGAAAAGTCACAGGTTCAATTCCTGATCAGGCACATGACAAGGTTTTGGGCTCGATCCCTGATTGCGTTGTGAGCAGGAGGCAGCTGACTGATGCTTCTCTCTCTTATTGATTTCTCTCTCTCCCTTTCCCTCTCCCTTGAATGAAAATAAAATAAGCCTTTAAAAAATCATTTACTGTTTTCTTAGCTGGATGAAGGAGAGAAGGGATTTGAAGGCTTATATTCAATCTGACATCTTTAACTGGACCACCCTAGATCATAAGATATTATCAATATGTTATAGAGAAGTTTGCAAGGTTTGTTTCTAGAAAGGCAAATACTAAATCTAGCAAACACAACCCCAGTCACTAAAGAAACATGATAACTGTAGTTAGAAAATGTCCATCAGTACTCT
Source organism: Phyllostomus discolor (assembly GCF_004126475.2). NCBI lineage: Eukaryota > Metazoa > Chordata > Mammalia > Chiroptera > Phyllostomidae > Phyllostomus > Phyllostomus discolor. The sequence continues at coordinate 35,895,098 of NC_040906.2, forward strand.
CTATCTTTTTTCTGTTTTTATTCCATGCTCACCAGAAATCTAGTTATATGACACTCAATGTGTCCAAGGTAAAATCCATAATCTAATACCCAAACTAGGTTCTCCTACATTGTTTACCATCTTGTTAAGTGGTATCTCATTCATTCATTTACTCACATCAGAAACTTAAGAGTTATTCTACTATCTTCTCTCTCCTCAGCCCCCTCATCTACTTATCACCAAATCCTGCCTTTACATATTTACGAAGAGCCCATTTCTTTCCATCTTTGCTGTGAAGACCTCATTCAAGTAACAAATAGATATCAATTATACTTCTACAGTTGTCTTCTAGCTGATCTCCCTGTAACCATTCTGGCCCCTTACCTATCCATTTCCCACACTGCAGTCATACCTTTGCAAAATGCTAGTCAGATCTTGTTCTATACTATCCTCCTTGAAATCTTCAGAGATTCCCCGCTGCTCTGAGATAAGGCGACAATCCTGAACAAGGCCTGGGAAAGCCTGCAGGGACTGGCCCGTCTCCTTGTCTGGACTTATCTAGTGACATCCCCCATCCCTGCCTGCCTTGCTGTTAGCTCACCAGCCAAGCTGACTTTCCAATCCTCTTTTTTCCTGATGTTCTTTTCCCCCATAGGCCTGTTCAGGCAGAATGGCCCCCTGCTACATCTGCTCCCGACAGACTGGGCCCCTTTCACTGGGCCCAGGTTATCACCTACCTATTCCTTGGGTCTCAGGTCTGATGTCACTTCCTCAAGGAAACCTGGTGGAAGCAAACTTTTAAAAAATATACTTACACATGCTTCATTTCTTTATAGCCTTTATCTCATTAATTAGGTCCTTATTGTCTTTAAGACTATCTTATCAATGTCTGTCTTCCCTCTCAGAGAGCAAAGGACCCTGAGAGCAAAGAGCGTATCTATTGCTTTTCACCACTATATTCTCAGGACCTGGCTAATTGCCAATTGTTCCTCTAAGGGTTGATTTAAAAAGAAAAAGTTGTATGTATCTTGGCTTGTATCTTGTTCAAATTCAGAATTTCAGTACAGTGAATATCATGCAATCTTTCCTTTAAAGACTCAAGGTCATCATCATAAAAAAATTATGTAATATAGCCAATTTTTAGTTTTTTTAAGTGTATAGGAATATCAGCCACTATATTGAAGAATTTCAAACTGATTGTCCAGAAAAAACTGAGGTAATTTTGAAGTTTTCAAAAGAGCATTGGAATGTTTTAATGTGCAGTGGAAGATCAATAAGAGATTTGTTTAGTTACTATTTTCAAATATAAGGAAGCATTCAGTAACAATTGTTATTATTATATGACTATCATTATTGAATACTTATCATGTACCAGTAGTAAGCAAGAACTCTGAAACATTATCTCATTTAGGCCTCACAGCAACCTTCTGACTAGTAGCATTTTTATTTTGCCAATGAGGAAACTCACAAAGGGTAAGAAAGAAATTAAGGAAAACTCAAAGAAGAAAACGATTTATTAAATCGGTTGACACAGAAGATGAAAACAAACAACTAAAGCAGGAGAATAAAATTCTTTTTAAAAGTTGTTGAGCAACTAACAAGGTAGAATATTCAAGGCTCAGTGTGGAAAAAGTATTTAAAAACTACTGAATGAATATTATGGCTAATGCTCAAATAATGTTCTTATGTTGAAATACATTAAGTATATTTATATTGATAAACTGAATGTTTATTTTTAAAATATTTCTTTTTCACTATTAATTTCAAAAAGTATCTACCTTTTATTTCATGAATAAGTAACATCTTTCAGTTAAAATGACTTTGGGTTTTATGTGGTATTCAAATAATATATGGTTTAAAGTACAACCATTTGAATATATTTTAATATATGGTAGTGCACTTCCTCCCTAAAGGAATATATCCAGTCTTTGTTTAATGAATTCCAGTACTTTTGGGAAGTTATCTGAAATGCTTATTACTAGAGTTTACAACCTTTTCTGTGTAGATGATTTACTCATAAAGGTCTTTGTTTACTGTCATTTGTTCTTCCAACCTATTCTAAGCAACTTAGAGTAATATAAAGTCACACTATGTTGTATAAGTTATTTTTTTAAAGGAAAGCTATTATTTAAAAAGTCACTTAATATTATGTACTACTTGGCTAAATATAAAATTTAAGAGAGTACTTAAATTGTGCTATAGTAAATTAAAATGTACTTTTTATGTGAATATTAAAATATTTTAAAATACTTCAACTTCTGAAAAACATGCATTGGTAATTTTAATGCAAAATTTCTTACATGGTTACTATTTTTTTTTATTATTCCAAGGTTTATAAGTGAACATGGGATATTTAAAAAGTTGTTTATTCATCAAGCCTGGAGAGTATGTGTGTAATTTCAGTGTATAAGAAAAAAATCCATAGTCTTAATTTTCATATGTATTAAAATCAAAACCAGAATACTTATTCACACAGAAGACATTTATACCTACCTTACAAAACAGTGTAAAAACAGAAATAGTACTGAAATAACTTTGCTTAATTTCTAACTTAGAGAGTAATATTGATACAATACTTCTCATATGAGAGAATCATTGCCCAACCTCAAATTTAAGGGATATTCATCCTAACACTGGGTTTTTAAAAAACAGAATTATTAGCCCTGCCTGGCATAGCTCAGTGGATTGAGCGCGGGCTGCGAACCAAAGGGTCGCAGGTTCAATTCCTAGTAAGGGGACCTGCCTGGGTTGCAAGCCATGACCCCCAGCAACCGCACATTGATGTTCTCTCTCTCTGTCTTTCTCCCTCCCTCCCCTCTCTGGAAGTGAATAAATAAAATCTTAAAAAAAAATAAAATAAAAAACAGAATTATTTTGAAGAATTATACAAATTTTGTTTTAAATATCATTAGTGCTTAGAGGTGTATTATATTACATTTTTATGTTGAGTAAGAACCCCCCCTTTTAAATACATTAATATTAAGAAATGTCTGCCTGATAGTTAAATCTAAAGCACTATACTGATACCCTTTTCCCCAGTTAATATACATAAGTGGCTTGAACATGGTAAAATCCATTTTGGACACCCCACCGATCTTTTTCCTTCATTTGCCAAGCCTCTTCATTATTCATTATTAGAAAAGTAGAAAAGGTGAGACTATTGGGGAAAAAAAGTAAAGCAAATGATAAAAATCAGATGTTGAATTCTAAAACTTTTTTTTTTAAAGATTTATTTATTTATTCTTAGAAAGGGCAGGGAGGGAGAAAGAGAGAGAGAGAGAGAAACATCAATGTGCGGTTGCTGGGGGCCGTGGCCTGCAAAGCAGGCATGCGCCCTGGCTGGGAATCGAACATGCGATGCTTTGGTTCTCAGCCTGCGCTCAATCCACTGAGCTACAGGGCGAATTCTAAAACTTTTATCAAGGATCTAGATTGCCCCCACCCCTGACCCCTTTCCACTCCAAAAGTTTCAACCTTGGCGAAGTATCAGATTCACGTGAGTTGCTTAAAAAGAATTTCCTGGCTTTAGTTTCTACAAAGCTTTAGATTGAGACCAAGACAGAATTTTAAAAGTTCACCATCTAATGACTCCAACCATAACACGGGTTTAGAAACAGCTCTCGTTGCCTCTTTCTTTCTATATCTTCCATTGGAGACTCGAATTAACATAATTTTAGCTACCAGCATTTTTTCCCTTTTACTCTACTTAGCAACCTGGTCTCAAGGGAAGTTTTCATACTTCCATAAATATATTTACCAACAAGATCAATGTTAGATTACCAAACTTGACACAGTTGCAGAATTACAGCATAAGGGCATCTTTTGGAGAATATTACCCAGTGTGATCCACTGCCCACACAGCAGGACATTTGCTGGGCTCAGCCACTGCCTTTGGCTGTGAAATACTCATGGCCCTATAGCTACCCTTAGGTAGTCAATAAATGGCCAAAAAAAAAATCAGTATTGCCTACCCACGCTTAGATGTTTTGAAAATATCCATATCCAGCCTTAAAAAAATATTAGTGTATTGGTTTATCAGTAAAAGAAGTGTTTTGGAATTTTCTATTTAATCCATATGTAAGTAAAAGAATATCCCATTTTTGTTTTTTAAATTATGCCAGTTATTAATACTGTTAAAGAGTAGGCTGTTTTAATTTTTTCCTTTCTTTCAGTTTGTTAAGAACATTTCCATCAATGGTCCTATACACAATGGTACCTAGTGCAAATACAGCATCTGACAACTTAGGCAAACCTTTTACATGTATTTCTTTCAACCCTTAAAATATGTATTTATATCACATATAGATTTTTACTTGGAATATTAAAAAATAAAGTAGCATCTGCTATAATAACCCTTTAAAATTCATTTTTAAAAATTGAAATTTTAAAAAGATAGCTTAAATTCACTACCTCAGAAAACTTCATTACTGTCAGTAAAGTTTTAGTATTTGTAGCATTATTAGCCTCATTCAGAAATAATATTTCTTACATTTCCTGGGAATTTGTGGCATAATAAAGCATATCCAAAGTTTAAAAAAAAAAGCAAAAAGTTAGGAAGTTGTGGGTCCTAGTGGTAGAGTTGCTCTTCACTTCCCCCGCAGTCGGGCCCTAGAGCCTATGTGTTTAATGCCTTTAATGAGAAAGTCAATGAGCAATTTTTTCCAAGAAGCCAGAAATTTGACCAAGGAAAACTGAACTTAAATTTGAGAAAACATGCTTAGACACAAGGAAGAACCATTTAAAGGAACTAAACACTGATATAAGCTGCTTTTTAAAAGTTGCATGTCTACTCTGATTAACACTGAAAACCCGAATGGACGGGCATGCAGCCCAGCAGGGCCAGTTAGTCACGTGTTCAGGAGCAGGGTTGGACCCAATGACCCACTGATGTCCCCTCTGTTTCTCCAACTCCGACAGGACGCCAAGTGCTAAGCTCTACCTTTAGTCTTCAACCTTCTTCCTGGCTGAAAATTTACCTAACGTTGTCCACTTTGTTTTATCTCAGCTTAGCTTATCCAGGGCAAATCTTGCTTTATTGAGTTTAGTAGTCACTCTGCTTAATGACTTGCTGTGTTAACAACTTGGCATATGCTTCGTCCACAGTCAGCACCTACTCCAGTCTAATTACTTGCATTGTTGACATTACACCATCTTCAGGGAAACACTGCGAAGTCCAAAATTTAACCAGCTCCTGTGGTACCACTTCCCTCACCCCACCCCCAAAAATATGAGATCATAGCTGATACTGAAAAGAAAGAAGAGGAAGAATTTAAATAAACTGACATAATTGTCATGAGGCTTTTGATGAACTCAATGTACAAAAAAAATAAGATGAAAGATGGTGTGACTCAATCAGAATGGCAAGAGTCTATAGGTTTTAGGAAGACTAAATCATTCTTTAGCATTATATCTTGAGGTTTGCTAAAAATATGCTAAGAATACTTTGAAGAAATAGAGTACATTTTCAAACACAAAGAGAGCCAAATTTTATGGAGCAAATGTTGTATGTATTGGTAGCTACTATGTAAAAAAAGGATCCTGGAATTGGGGTCCCTTCATCTCTTCTCAGGACTCTCCATAGGAGCTGCCCTGTTCCAGGGAAACGTTTACTCTCCAGTCCCCACGTGAGGGTGGTGCCATTACCTTTGACTTGTCCTGGGCTGTATGACTCAGACAAATGGCTCATACTTGCTTTTGAGAAATATTTATGTAAAGGTCTTAAAACCTTAAAATCTGTGCCTGCCTTATCTAAAAACAAACAAAACAAAACAAAACAAAACAAAATTCCCCAGGGCAACACTGAATCATTAGTAGAAGGTGGGAAATAAAGGATGAATTGTTTATCTTTTTGGACCCTAGGCAAATTCTCTGCAGGATTGTTTTTGGCTTAGATAACTATAAAACAACAACAACAACAACAACAACAATCCTACAGTAAGGAGTTTAATCTGCTTTGTGGAGTTTGAGATCAAAAAGTCAGGGACACCTCTGTGTAGCAACTGACTCAATGGGCTTCTGTAATGTTTTAATAAAAGAGAGCACTTGATATATATAGTCACTTAGCAGTTTTGATTGTCTTCATAGGACAGTGCCAGTGTCCCAAAATGACCAGCAATTCTCCTCTATATAAAGATGATTGATATTATCATTCCCCAAGTACAATAAAGCTCTCATTTTCAGGTTTATCACATTTGGAATTGTTAGTTCGATGTCTGTCCCATGCCCAAGTTCACTGCTGACTTTGTCTGCCTAATGTGGAATTATGCCCTAGGAACCCCATGATGCAATACCCTGCTCCTCCCACTTTATACCCTAATCCCTTCCTCAGATCATAAGCTTTTATTCAGCCCAGGGGATTATAACTCTCTGTTCTCTGTTGCATTCCCACTAGTATTTAATAGAATCCTTGTCACAAAGTAATGCTCAATAAATAAGTTGGTGGTTGAGTGATAAAACAAATTAATGGCCTGGGTGTGTTTTCTTTCTTTCCTCATGACCCTAGGAAAGTCACTAACTCCTTGTGTTTCCAAATCTGCCTATATTTCAGGGTCACCTTAGGAAGTTTTTTAAAAAATAGAGATTGGTACCCACCTCCAGGCACTCCAAATAGTACCTTACAAAACTCCCACAAATGGCCGTGATGAGCAGTTAGATTTGAGAAGCAAGGATTTAACCCATTTGACCTCATCTTCCTCATCTGGAAAACAACTGGTCCTGCTGCCTCACAGGATGTCATTAAGATCAAATGTGATAAACTGCAAAGAACTCTAGCAAGAAACTCTAGCAAGGGACTGTGTATAACTGCCCAAGGTAGGACCAGAACTGAGGGCAACCAATAGACCTGCCAGAGAGAACAAACACACAATATCACACCCAAGAGCTTCTCTGTGCCACATACATGACTCATCAAATTCTAAGGTTTGAATAGGATCTGAATGTTTTCTGAACAAATCAACTCCTTATTTCTTTGTCTATAAATCTCCTACATCTTCCTTCTGCTGAAATTGGGAACAAAGCACCTATTTTACATGAAAAGTAAGGGAAGGTTATCGGAAAGACAGAGTAGTTTGGGGAAAGACCATTCATTTATTCTTAGCTTTATTTCTCCACTTGTTCAACCGGTCATAACTGGTCATTTCAATCTCACATAAGATGTACCACAGGATACTAACTCCCAAAGCTGGTACAAACACAATGTTGTAGACACCACCAGTGCTCCACCTAGATTCCCTGGATCCCCTTTATTGTGGCTGTGTGCCCACCCCGGCTTCTTTCTGCATACCTCACTCCAACATAACCCACTGGCGACCTTCTTCAGAGCCCCTTAGTCAGGATGCACTGGTAACCAGGATGGAGCCGAGGGGAGATGATGTCCACCTGGGAAGCTGCTAGCCATCTCCTGAGGATGGAAGCCCAGGTCACTTGCCTGGAGGCAGAATAAATTATGCAGTGTCATTTGCCCTCCATAGTTCCCTTGGGCCTAGGCTGAGAATGGGAGCTCACCTGAAATCACACCTTAGCTGGGCTTCTCCCTCTTCCCTATTTACTTCCCCCACACCCTTACTGGTTTCACACTTAAGAACTTCCTTAATAATCATTTGTGCACAAAACTTCATCTCAGTATCTTCCTCGTAACATCCTCATCTTGCTCAGCTTTAGGTATTATATCTAAAAATAACTTTCCATTGGCATTTGCCAACTGGAATGGAATGTGCATATGTGTTCATAACAGTTAAGTCAGTTGATTTCTTCTTTTGTGATCTTGAGTCCTTTGCCAATTAGATCTTTTTTTTTTTTTTAGGTGGAACGTACATACAGGAAAGTAAATAAATCTTAAGTGCACAGCCTAATGAAGTTTTACATTTGTACACATCCATGTAGCCACCACCCAAATCAAAACAGGGAACATTACTGGCACCCAGAAGCTCCCCAGGTGGCCTGCTTATCAGCAGTGACCCTGCCCAAGTAGCCACTATTCTAATTTTTGTCATTATAGATAAGCCTAACCTGCTTTGTACTTATAAATAGAAACATCCTGTGTGTACTCTTTTGTGTCTGGCTTCCTTCATTATGTTTGCACATCCGTGTTGTGTATATTGTTCACTTTTTCCATTATTATGTTTTTTTCCATTGTGTGGATATACCACAATTTATTTACTCATTCTGCTGTTGATGGAAATTTGGGTTGTCTGCAATTTGGAGCTATGATAAATAAGGCTGCTTGCTAAGAACATTCTTTACATGTCTTTTGGCAGATAGAGGCAATCATTTCTGGGTGTATGCCCAGGACTGGAATTGCAGGGCCATAGGTTATATGATTGACTAGCTTTGGTTGATGCCATAGCAAACATATTAACTTTTTGTCATATTTGGGTAAATTTCCTCCTAGTTGATTGCTTGCCTTGTTAATTAGAGGTATCTTTTCTTTTCTCCAAAGCTGTATTGCAATGCAATTTTCACACATAAAATTCTCCTTTTACATATAAAATTTTAAGAATTTTGGCTGGGACTACAATCATAAAACCACCAGCACAATCAAGATACAGAACATTTTCATCAACCTAATTATCTCCTATTTTAACATAGAAATGTTTAAATGCTTGACACAATCATATATGACTGATCTCTCATTTTTTCTATTTTTATAAAATACTTTACTTTTTAATTCTTACAGATGAACTCTAGAACTACTTTACAAAATGTCAGAACCAGTGCTATTGCCTTCTCATCTACAAACACAAATGTAGCTCTTGAGTTGGAGAATGGCTCTTGAGTTAGAGAATGGCAGCACAGGAATCCCATTCACCCACTTGCTGGATAACATTAGAAAAAGCCCCATAGCTGCTCTGACATCAGTCTCTTCTTCTGTAGCATGGTGTTAATAATGGTGCCTATGCCATGAGGTTGTTGTAAGAAGCAGTGAAAGTAACTAATATATAGTGAGGGCTTGTTATTTGTCAGGCACTGTCCTCACCACTTTATTTGCAGTGACTTATTTAACTCTTACAACAATCCTACAAGGTGCATATTGGCCCTCTCCCTGTTTTGTAGATGGAGAAACTGAAGCACAGAGAAGTAAGCTGAGTCAAGCTCAAGAGTCATGGGCTAGCTACTTTTCTCTGCTTCCTGGATCAGGGGGTAACACAGGCAAGGATGGAGTGCAGGGCCTAGCATAAAGCACACAGAAATGCTAACTTTTATTACTATTGCCCATCTTCTTTATACACTCAATAAAGTTATGTAATTGTCCTCATATAGGTCATGCATATTGCTTGTTAAGGCTGCCCATAAATATTTTATGCCCTTTCATTCTATCGGGCACAGGATGTCTTTCTCCCATTGTGTTTGCTCACTGGTTGTTGGAATGCAGTAAAAGGTATTGACTCATTTACACTATGTAGCTAAAAGAACTTCAGCAGCACACCAGAACATTTAAAATAGCCCTCCAGAAAGCAAGTTTAGTCATGTATAGTGCTTTTAATATTAAATGAAGTTAGTAGGTAGGTAATGAGAAAAAAATGGAGATTAGAAATAACATTTGAAATTTGTTTCTTCTTTGGTCAAAGAGAAAAAAAGAGGGTAAAAAGTAGAAAGAAATGGTACACTCATCTAAGAATAATACATGACAAGCCATAGCACCCCCCAAAAAACATTTGATTTTCAAGCACTTGTTTAATGTGATATGTCAAAACAATATTTATAGATTAAATTGACTAAGTATCTTTTTTGATGTCTTCTCACCCCTTGGGAGATTCTGAGATGAGCAAATACTTCTTTCTATCTGGATGTTAATATTTTTTATTGTTCTTATGAATTTGATCAGGGAAAAGTACATGGGGGTGTGTTTTTCTTTGAAAATTGTTTTTTCTTAAATGTATAAGCAGACATTGTACTTGTTGGGGGGCAGAGTAAAAAGTTTCTCTTGGGAAAAACATTCAAACCTTTTGTATAGTAAATATATTGAAAAGTTATTATGTCAGCTCTCTTGAGAACATTTCAGGGCCAGTGAAGGTATGCCTGTGTCAGTGTAATATAATGACCCATCTGCTATCAGACAAGAGGCCAATGGGAAAAGATGCTATAGTCAAAGAAGAACAAGCATTGTAGACTAACTCAAACAAGGTTAATCAAGAGATTGTTTACTAAAGGTGTGGGCAAGTGGGCAAGTAGGGGAATAACCAGGGACGGTGCAGTATGTTAGGGCTAGGAATAGTTAAACTATTACCACCCAAGACCAGAAGAGAGAGGGTGAAAGAACAAGGACAGGTGCTTGGGAAGCCTGTAGATAAGGCCACCTTATGAAGATCCCAAAAGGATAAGTATTCAATGTATCTAAACCCAAGAGTAAGCCTAATGTATACTTAAAGGAGACATATTTATAATACAAAAAAAGATGTTATTTCTCTACAGCCACTCAATGTGTTTCCTTAAATTAATTTTACTAAACATAAGAAAATTAACTAATATATTAATCAAAACTCTGGGTCTGTAAACTACGAAAAGTTAAGTCAGACCGGCTGAACAAAGAAATAGAATTTATGTGGTCACAAAGCAAAATTCAAGAGTGCAAATAGCTTCATGTGTAAGCGGATCCAGGAGCTCAAACAATTGTAAGTCTCTCGGGATGAGCAAGCAGAAGAGCCCTAGGCCCTTTAGTCTTCTTAATCATTTCTCCCAAGGGTAAAAGGAGTGATCTGGGTCTGCAGGTACATGGTACAGAGGGAGTGAGTGGGGGCTAAAATCTAATAGCAACTCAAGTCACCAAACCATGAGCCAGAGAGTTATCCAGCTGGGGAACTAGGAAAGGATCTGGAATGTGGGCGTGGTTCAGCTCTTCCAGTGCCCTTTGTTTTGTCTGACCAGGTCATCCTTCTTCCATTTTGCTCCTCTGCCCTGTGCTAAGCAGTCAGCAATGGATGGCAACATCTAAAGATTCCAGCCATGCTAGTGACTAGCTAGAAATCAGATTAACTAAGGAGTAGAGTGTTTTAAAGGTTTTGGGGGGCAGCAGCTAAAAGACATGAGCTCAGTCAGCTTCTCAGTAATAAAACTATTTCTTCTCTATTTATCTAACCTCTGCATCTATCTCTCAATTTATTTTGAATTTAGGCCAAGAGGGGTATTATATTTTGGACCCCTAAAGACTTCATCAACAGTGTTATCAAGATACTTTCTCTTTCCGTCTTTCAACAATGCTTTCCTGTCTATGCTTAATTCTCAGGCAGATTTTCCTCCTTTTCAGTAAAGATAGCAAAACAAAGTTCAAGGTTTATATTGATCTTGCAGCTCACAATTTCTTTGAAGAGGGTAACTCTTTCATAATAAATATCACAGGTAAATTTCTCATTGGCTCAGCTTGGGTCATGTGCCTATCCCTGCATGAGAATGGAGCACCCTGATTGGCCACACCTCAGCAACTTTACTCCAGCTGCTGGGGAATGGGTTAGCCTCCCCTCAACCAAAAGGGATAAGAATGGGAAAGACTACACTCTCGTGCAGATTGAGGAGACAAGTGGTAACTGGTTTAGTTTCTGTTGATTACTAAGTACTTTGAAACAACTTTTTAAAAAAATTTTAATTATTACAGATTGCCAACCTTGGGTATACATCAGAACTACCTGGGGAGCACACCACTCAAGGCCAATTAAAGCAGAGTCTCTTGGGCCCTAGAATCAGTATTGGGACCCTAGAATCAGTATTTTTACAGCTCCCAAAGTACTGCTGATGTGCAGCCAGGTTGAAACACATATCAAATGTAGAACATTATTTTTTAGTCCCAGGCTGATTAAGGATGACATTTATCTTGTTCTATAGCTAGCATTAACTTGTTATTCAAAATAGGAAGCCTGAGAGTAGAAAGAGAGTCTGGAAAGACATGATGTAGTTTTTGATTTTTTAGGTATTTCTACATAAAAACAGACAGAACAACTAAATTAAAAAACCAAAAACCCATGAACAACATATATTGTACAACTAAACCGGGCACAAGATATGCCACAGACCACAAAGTAAAAGCAGGTGATGGCAAATCACAGGCCTTGTCTTTGCGGATGAATGCAGAGGAGAAGCAACTGGGTGTCTAAAGGATGTGAGACAAGGAGATCCACAAAATAGTGGATTTGAGGAGAGCAGCTCCTTTCAGAAGAGGGCTCCCCCCAAGAGGAGAAACTCCTGGAAGTGGAATCACACTGAGTGAACAGCCAATAAAAATGAAAGAAAGAGAAGTTCCTACTGAAGTGGAGGAGAGGAAGAGTTTGGAACATTCACAAAATAGTCAACTCCAAAATAAGGAAGATAAAACACTAAACTTTAAAACATAATTATCTTTGGCTGTAAAATTTCTGAAATTTTTCACTTCAACTTCATATGCTTCTTTTTTCTTTTTTTTCAGTAAGCATGTATTACTGGAATAATAACCATGTATTTTTGTAGCATATATGTATTACAAAGAACACATATATGTTTAAATTATAATATATGTTTAAATGAATATTGCAAAACAGTACTTTAAAATATGGTACCTGCACTAGCTTGTATATCCCAAAGACAATACAGGTAGGATCCACTTGGAGATCACCAAAGTGAAACCATATATATCCTATAAACACAAAGCAGGTAATCAAGTAGGAAACTGGGACCTTCCAACAAATACTGTATCAAAACAGGCTGCTGGTGCCGTAACCTCCCACTGCACACTTGGTATGGTTTAGACATTGAAGTCAAATGCATGGTAACCAGCTGAATGAACGAGTCTAAAATATGAATGAATGCAGAATGTGAAAAATCTTTATATCAGATTTTTTAATGAACCATAAAAACCAAGTAAGCATTTCAGGAAAATGGAAAAAACTCGAACCTTGAACTGGAGAGCACTGTATAGTGTTGGACTAAACTCAGTTTCGATAGTTAGAGTTGCCTGAATAAGTAACTCTAAAATCAGCTCTTAATCTTCTCTCTACTGTGACAAACATATGAGACCCTTCATGAGCATACATAATTTTCCATCATTTTCCGCATATTAGCTATGATTCCAGTCTCCTCTCTTCCTTAATATGCTCTAAAGCAACACATTAGAATGTAAGTAAGAAATTCTTAAGTTCCCTTTATTAAAAAAAAACTAGAGAAAATCTTGGAAAACTTCAGTACAATTATTGTCAATAACTCTACAGTGGTTAAGTTTTTGGCATTAGAATATACCTGTGTTTGATAGATGATCCAATCATTTCCCCAATCCATGTTCCCAGGCAAATTACTTTGCCTGAGTCTCGTTCCCTCCACTTGTGATTGGGCTTAATAATTGTACACATGCTGTTGTGATAATAAAATGAAACAATGAATGTAGAGCATTTAACGTTATGTCAAAATGTCAGCTATTAGTAAAAACAATAGTAATAATAACTTACTAGTAACAATCTCAGTATGGCAATATACTAGTGTGAAGGGAAAAATAGCATTGAAAACCACTAATCTAAATAGTCTGTTTCATTCTTAATACAATTATCTTAATTCTTTCTACTCAGGTTAATAAAGCATTTATTATTCATTTTTTAAAACCATGAGTACCTACTATGTAAAAAACACATGCATTTTTTTTTAGCACATGCATTTTTATGCTAATTAGATAGAAAAGATACTAAGTTTTCTCTCATTTCATCTAGCTTTTATTTGTATGTTATTTAAGTTTCAGCATACTCCTTAAACGAAGGGTGATTTCAAAACCAAAGTAACACCCCGATGGGTGGGGACCGGTACAGATACCTCATCTTCCGCCCCAGCCTGGGCAGGACATGGGCGGGCTTCTGAGGAACTAGGCTGAGCCTGCAGCTAGCTGTGCAGCCTGGAGCAGCAGCTCATTCCAAGGGGTGGGAGGTGTGTGGGACCACAGATGTACCAGCTGATTGCCAAAAAGCCCCGAGTTCATCTTAACACTTATGTTCTGAGTTGTCCATGCCCCAAGACCTTGGTAAACAAGCCACCCTCAATCTTAGTCCCTGGCGTCCACAGAGTATAGCAACCAGCTGGTTTCCTGTACGTGGTTGCAAATGACTTGGCTTAAGTGATTTCTCACTCAGGTGACTAAATCTACTGGTGGGTTTAGCGTTTGTGTGGACAGACTGAACCTGTTTTGCATGGTGCAATTTTAGTGCCTGCGATCTTTCCAGTCATTTTTGTGTACAAGCTGTTGCCTAAGAATTATGTACATTTTAATTACGAGTGCTCAGCTCCCTCTAGGAGGGTCGTCAAGCAGCTTATTTGCTTCCTACTGGCAGGCTTCTGAGCAAACAGCTTAGCCGGGCTTGCTGAGCCATTGAACCAAAATAAAGTAACTCGCAGAAGAACAGCACCGTGTCCATATCCACTAGCTTTGCTTCTCTTCGGCTGCAGCTTCTCGTGGGAACCAAAACTGAAATGAACTGCTCAATGTAGCAATCAAAATACTGCCTCGTTTCCCCCCTCCCTTTTCTCTGGATGAAGCAAACTTCTAACACATTCCATTTGCGTATGTTTCACACTCATTTACTGAGCACAGCCAGGGAGTAGGTTTGCTCTCTGTGTGCCTTTTCAGATAAGTGTATCCCTTTAATCATTTAACCTTTTCTTTGTTTACAAAGAGACATTTTTAAATATTAATTAGCCTCATCTAAAACAGGCAGACATTAAACAGAAAGCAAACTTCCCTTGATGACGCTGGCCTGGCCCGTCATTATGGATTAGTCATTGAGACATATTCTGATACCCACAAGGGCTACTGAGGTGGGAGGATTTGTTTGCCCTGACCTTAAATAACCCCACACTGCTCCATCCTGAGTTCTTGTTTTTCTTTTTATGTCTCTTCCTTTCCTGACCAGCTGTCTGTCTCTAACAGCCCCTTTGTCCACCTCTGACATGCTATTTCTTTTTTTTATTTTAATTGTTGTTCAAGTACAGTTTTCTGCCTTTTACCTGTATCCCAGTCCTCCCCACTCCCTCCCATTTCCACCCCTCCCCCTTGTTTTTGTCCATGTGTCCTTTATACTTGTTCCTGCAAACCCTTCCGCCTTCCCCTGAAATTCCCTCCCCTCTCCCCTCTGGTCACTGTCAGCCTTTTCTCTATTTCAGTGTCTTTGGTTATATTTTGCTTGCTTGTTTTGTTGTTTAGGTTCCTGTTAAAGGTGATATCATGTGGTATTTGTCTTTCACCACCTGGCTTATTTCACTTAGCATAATGCTTTCCAGTTCCATCCAAGCTGTCACAAAGGGTAGGAGCTCCTTCTTTCTTTCTGCTGCATAGAATTCCATTGTATAAATGTACCATAGTTTTTTGATCCATTCTAAACTATCATGAACTGGGAAATCAGACCTGTTTCCTAGAATAAATGAATGAAGTGCATAAGCTTCAGAGCACACTTGACTATTACTTAAGATGCTTTTGGCTCCAAATAATTGAAAATCCTTACTCATTATGGCATAAACAACGAGGAAATTTATTGTCTCACAGAACAGGGAAGCTTCAAGGACAGGGTTCAGGCGTAATACTTCAGCCCTCCTATTTTATTTTTGGATAAATCTACCAGCTAGGTCTTCTTCCATGCTTGGCTTCATCCTCCAGCTAGTCCATTATGGCTGTAGTGGTTCCCAAGGCACATCCTAACACAGCAATTTTCCAAGGAAGTAGAAAGCACATTTTCTACATCTTTTTAAAGAGAAAGAAACCTTTTCCAGAGGCTACTCAGCTGACTTCCCCCTCAGGGTTCTGGGTTGACCAGGGGGATGGAATTCTCATGATTGACTTGGACTAATTAGCATCCTCTCTAGAACAAATAGGAATTTCTTAGGAAAAAGTAGAAATTGGGAAAGGAACCAACAGTGTATGCAAGAAACTGGAATTATTTGTTTGCTTATGATTTTTTAAACAATTTCTATAGATTTGCAACTGTGTCTATAATTAGTTCAGATTTGGAAAAGGTCACTTTCAGGAAAATAGGGTATTGTATTAAAATAAAATCAAAGGGTAACCAGAGATATTTAGTGAAAAACTAACCTTGGGGCTACATATACCCACAGATGGAGACAAGTATGGTGGTTGCTTCTCTGTGAATATTGCAGCACTTGAATGATTCAACCTAGACTGAAAGACTACAAAGCTTATTACAAGGGCATGGTAGAGGAAGGAACTGTAGAAAGGGTGGAGTTGTAGAAATGACTGGCTTTTCTTTAGGGCCAGATACTTTTCAAAGGACTACAGGTAAATGCATTAAGTGACAGGAAGATCCCAAGAACTATTTTCTTAGAGCACATTAGGAATGAGGCCTTAAGACTTACACCACTCTTTAGGGTATATGCAGTCGTGGATAAATAAGACAAATTTCTGTATATTCTTTGCTTTTGTCTTGCAGCTCTGGAAAGCTTCTCCCTATATGGGGAGCTTAAGTGAGCTTTTCTTCAATTAACATAAGAATATAGATGTAAGACAGTTCTTTTTTTTTAACTTTTTTTTAAGATTTTATTTATTTTTTATTTATTTTTTTAGGGAGGGAAGGGGGGAGAGAGAGAGAGAGAGAGAGAGAGGGAGAGAGAGAAAGAGACATTAATGTGCGGTTGCTGGGGGTTATGGCCTGCAACCCAGGAATGTACCCTGGCTGGGAATCGAATCTGGGACACTTTGGTTCCCAGCCCACGCTCAATCCACTGAGCTACGCCAGCCAGGGCTCTGTAAGACAGTTCTAAATCAGCTAATGGACCCCTCGCTTTTCATAGAGTTTAAACTTCCAGGAAAGCATCACCTGTTCTTCGAAATGGTCCCTGCCTCTCCTGCCCATCTCCAAGTGTGATTTGATGTTTCTTCTCTTTGCTCCTTACCACTCTGTGCACTCTTTCAATGTCATTCTTACTATACTGGATTACAGTCTTTGGTGTTTGTCTGTTCCCCTAAATTCCAAGTATCTTGACAAAGGAACCAAGTTTTACTTACTTATGTATCCACAGTGTCCTGATGCTTAATGATTCTCTGTCAGGAAGGGTGAATAAATGGATGGAGAAACTAAGGTCAGCAAAGCAATCAGTGATTTGTTCCAGCCCATTCCCATGCACAGTTAGGATAGAATCCTAGATTCCAGGGCTATTTTCTAATCTACAAATCTGCTAGGTCTACACAGATGGGTGTTTGTTGGGGATTCCATTTTTAAATAATATTCTAACATGATGCTGTGGAAGATAGAGTGTGGGGATACCAGAGGCAGAAGGACCCAGAAATCACAGCATTAAAATGTGCAGTGTCTTAGGAATGGGGATGTGGTTCAAAAAAGATTTTTTATAATTAATAAAGACTCTTGGTTCTCTTCTCCAAGGCACCATTGATTAGGCTGGGCCCTTCAGCCTGTTCCTTACCTGAGCCCCAATCCCTGCCTTATGTACAGAAGGCAAGATGCTGAGAACACGGGGTAACATCTCCAAGAAGCCTTTATCACTCACTTTAGCTCTGTCACTTCCCTGAAAACTCAACATCTTGAAGGATGAAAGTTTTCTATTGCAAATTTCCAGTATCACTTCAGATTTTAGTGAGACCATAGCACGTTCTTCCTAGACTACAACCAGGCAGAAAGTTTCAGTCCATTACAGCGAGAGCAGCACTAAGGCTCATTATGGACTAACTACTTATTCTTTTTTTTTTATTCAGGTATAATTGACATGCAACATTATATTACTTTAAGGTGTACAATACAATAATTCAATATTTGCATATATTGTGAAAATGATCCCAACAATAATCTAGTTAACATCGGGGGAAGGGCTTACTCTTGTTCTGGTTCCCATCTGACCAGAATCCTGTTAGAGTATTTACTCTTCACTGCAGAATTGGAATCCTGTTCATCTCTGAAAAATGACCCATTTCACTGAACAGTGGGCATGTTCCAGAAAGTAGGCCGAATTGGCTCCAGGATTGATGAAAGCATCCTTTTGCCTCACATTTCAGGACTCTTATCCATGATGAGCACATCAAGCCCCGACTGGAAATGCCAAGATATTTCAAATTTCACAAACTGCAGCAGATAATTTGACTGGAAACAATTTGGCCAAATGAAATTTCACCACGTAATTTGACCAAATATAAAGTGCTTATAGGTATTTAGTTTTAAAGTAATTTGGTCGGTAGGAAAATTGGTAAATGAATATTTACGTGAAAATGAGGAACCACAATCACTGCTTCTTTTAGTGTTGGTGATTTCGGGATGCGTACTATGTGGTGGCTCTATAGCTCTGTGAACCTTAAGCAATTTTTCAGATTGTTATCATTGGCTTCTTTTTTCTTTTTTGCTGAAAAAATTTGCCAAATCTTTATTCATGCTCTTTGCTTCTTACAATACTGAAAAGTTGGAAGAAAAGAATTGTTTAACAACAACGTAATAAACTTGGAGTAACATTGATATAAAAACAACATTACTCAATACAAAAAATTAGAAAATATGTGCAAAAAGGAACATTATGAACCTTAAAATTTACCTACACATCAAAACTTCAAAACCTTGAATTATTTCTTTCTAGGTCTTTCTAAATGCACATGTGCACACACACTCACCCACCCACACATACATCTAACCCTACAGACAGGGTCATGCCATAATAATGGTTTGTAACCTCCAGTATAACCTACATATAAGAAGGCCACAAACTATTGGGCATTTATGTAATTTTAAATAATAACCTATTGTCCAAAATCAAATTATGAATTATCATAAGACCAAATAGTAAGGAAAAAAACTAATATGTGGCCATAAATGCTTAAAGCCACTTAAAGGGTTATGATACCATCCATGATTATTAATACTAATTACTAATATTTTTTAAATTCAGTTTCTACAAATTCAGAATTTTAACCACATTGTCTTACTGGCTAGTTTTCTTTGGATCTTTTCTTTAGTTTCTGTTTGCTTGTGGCCAAGTCACTTTTGAATAAGTTGTTAGAAGGTAGAATTCAATTTTAAGCTAGACTTCCCACGTCAAAAGCTGCCGGAGAAGTCTGCATCAGGCCTTCCCCACCCATCCATCCGGAGGCACACAGCCTCTGGGTGGCCAAAGTAGTGGTGACACTCCTGTGGGTCTTGTTCCAAAAAGAATTTTAGGTGACCTTCACAGATATATTCAGTAGAACAAAAACAAAAGTACAGCATCCTGGGTGAAGGATACATAAGAACTCTCTATCCTATGCTTGCAAATTTTCTGTAAGCTTAAAATTAATTCAAAATAAAAAGTTGAAGAAATAGTCTAAAATGTAAATATAAACAGATTGGAGAGAAATCTTTCCCTGAAATTAAGCGAAATCAATGCCCCCTCCCCACACACAGGCAGAAACATACACACAAGGATAGGCAGTGATAAAATGAGACCAATATGAAAATTAGCCCAGAAGAGACCTGGGCTAATGTAGGGTTTGTACAGTGACTATGGTTGAGCTGTTCCAAAGGAAAAAAGAAACATGGTCATTATAAGAATTACATTATCATCTATAAAAAGTATCAGTTAAAGAGAAGAAGCAAAAGGTTTCCCACACTCATGTCTAAGAGCAATTGTTCTCTGCGTTTTCTAAAGTTTGGATAAGGTGCTACAGCATTAACATTCTCAGCAATGCCCTAACTCCAAATAAAACAATGTCCTGTCAAAGCAGGAGCGGGGTCTGATTGTTAGGCAGGGAGGGCAAAGCTTTTAGATTTCTTCAATAGGCATTTGCTACCTTAGAAATATACTTTAAACAATTTTCTCTCTAAAAGAAAAAAAAGGAGCCTAATTGTGGGGAGAAGTGAAGTAAAAAATTTCAGGAAATATTGGCATACTTGCCTTGCAGGAAGATTTAAAAATAAATACTACGCAAGACCAGCAGAAGTGATACACAGGTCAAGACTGCACAGCTATGAGCCAAGGCTGAAAAGCAAGACTCTAGGCAGATAAATTTCAAGAAGAAATGGAGGGGCACAATGTTCCTTTAAAGTGCATGACATACTCCACACTGCCAAATGCTGCCTGCGTGGTTTATTTGTTGGCTTCTCATTTTAGTCTGTTAAATAGTGAAGGGGAGACCCAGCCACTCCAAAGAAAATCAGAAAGTAGGGTAAGTTGTGTCTTTTGCTTCTTCCTTGTAACTCTGTCCTCCCCCAATTTAAAAGAATGTTGCAACTGGGCGGAAAAAAAGCATTTCTGAAGTCCAGCCTTGACCAGAGGAAGGACTCAGAATACAGTCCTGAAGAATGAGGTGGCTGGGAAGTGTGGAGCTCAGGGGCAGAGGCAAACCCTTGAGAAGACAGACTCCATCATGTGAGCACAGGGAGCCCCCATGAGCTCCAACTGAGAAAGAGAAAGAAAATCCCAGGGCTTCCTTTATTCATAACACCTTTCCCTGATGAGCAAAGCTGTGGAGAGAGGGTCTGTTCCTGCTTTACACTTACAATGTTCTCATGCCCTCTCACTCCAAGAGACCTAGTCCTCACCTGGTATTTACTTATTCTGTAGTGTGAAGAAGGCTTTGAACTAGAATGGGCCCTTAAATGAGGCTGCTAGAAGCCTATCGTGGGGTTTATGGGGATTGCGGAGGGGAGGGGTACCATCGAAAGACCCAAGCTTCCTAGTGACAACCCTAGGCCTTGGAGCCCAGCCAACCTGAGCACAGGTCTAGCCTAGACCTGTCCTAGGCCCCCTTGTCTTCTCTTCCCTTCTGCCCCAATTTACTGGGCCTGCAAAGTACTTTCTTCCTGCAACTTCTCCAGCCTTTGCCTGCCCTTGCTGCAGTCTCTTCACCTTATGACCCCTCCCTATATGCCCATTCCAAGCATGGCAACATAGCCTTCCTGTTCTGGACTGGTTATCAGTCAGCCTCCAGACACTTGTGCTGGCTCTTCTGAGAGTGGTTGGGTGCAGCTGCAAGGGGTGGAGAAAAAGGAAGTGCAACAGAATCTCAGCCATGGGCCTTGGCAAGTAAGGAGGAGACAGCTGCTCCTACAGCTGCTGATGACAAATCATGGTGTCCACTCCCTCAGAATTCAGATTCAGATAAAGAAGTTGAAGTGCCACATGACTTGTTCCAGATTATTCATTTGTTTATTGTCAAAGTCCAGACTAGAACACAGCTTACACAGATATCAGCCTGTTGAAGTAGCTGCTTCCATCATGCTGCATGGAAACAGAAGGAAAACCGCGATCTTTACAGAAATGTCCATGCTAATAGGAGGTTGGGGGGAATATCGGGAAAGCTCTACACTGATAAGTGCAGGGAGCTATTGTGGGAGACAAGGTAGAGTGGCAAGAAGAGTGCAAAGAGCTATGGGAATTCCAAGAAAGATGAGAACACAAATATTTGTTGAAAAAAATGTGCTAGAATAAATGAGAGATTTAGGACAAGCAGCTGTGGAGGTAGATGCTGCAGATGAGCTTTGAAGGATGGGGGATATTGAAGAAACATTTCCGGGCTTTGCTCCAGAGAACAACTATTCAGAAACTGAAACTACTTAAGATAGTGATTTTTAAAAATTGTGTAAAATACTTTAATTTTGCTTCTTCTAAAAACACATTACTTTCCATTGTGGTGAACTTATCCAAGTCCCCAGGTCCCAGCCATTTTTGCCAGCCTTCCAATATGACCCCAGAGGGAATTCCCGCACTCTGGGGACCTTTTGCTTTTATGTCATAGATACTACCTCCCCCTGCCTCCTATCCCCTGAATCTTCCTTTGTGCTTGAAAAATGATGTTACTTACAACCTAGTTCACTCATTCAACAAATATTTTTTGAACAGTGCCTGCTGTATTCAGGCATTGCTGTGTAGTAGTAATAAAAGGTTAAATACAAATCATTTGGGAAATGCAAATTAAAACCACAGTGAGATTACCTCACACCTGTTAGGATGGCTATTGCCCCCTCCCCCAGAAAAGGCAACAATTTTCATCGTGGGTGTGGAGAAAAGAGTACCTCTGTGCAGTGTTGGTAGGAATGCTCACATGAGGCAGCTACTATAGAGAACAGCATGGAGGGGCCTCAAAAAATTAAAAATGAAGTTACCATATGATCCAGCAATCCCACTTCAGGGTATTTGCCCCAAATAATTGAAACCAGGATCTCCAAAGATATCTGCCTCCCATGTTCACACAGCATAATTCACAATAGCCAACATATGGAAACAACCAGAATGCCCATGACAGATGAATAGATAAAGAAAATGTGGTATATACATATGAGGGAATATTATTCAGCCTTATAAAAGAAGGAAATCCTGCAATATGTGGTAACATGGATGAACTTGGGGGACATTATGCTAAGTGAAATAAATCAGACACAGATGGACAAATACTGCATTATTCCATTTACTTGAGTTATCTAAAATAGTCAAATTCACAGAAACAGAGAATAGTAGGATGGTTGCCAGATTCTTTGGGGAGGAGAAAGTAGGGAGTTGCTTTTCAATGGGTATTACCACATTTTGCCATGTATAATGTGCACCTTTTTGCCAAAAAATTTGAGGGAAAAATAAAGATGCACATTACACATGGGTATAATGATTACATACCATGGGTATAATAATGGGTATAATAATCTCGTGTATAATGTGCACAAAAATGTGGGTATGCGTTATACATGGCAAAATATGTAAGTTTCAGTTTTGTAAGATGAAAAAGTTCCAGAGAGCTATTATACAATATTTTACCTCTAGTCAACAATATTGTATTGTACACTTAAAACCTTGTCAGGAAGGTAGATCTTATATTGTGTTCTTACATAATAAAAAAATTAAAGTTAACCAAAATAAGGGTCAATACACCTTTAAAAATTAGGTACACACAAAAGGATCACAGAAAAGCACAAAGGTTGCAGGGGTCACCGAGCAGAGGAAATAGACCACCAGGCTGAAACACTCCCTAGAGGTATTGATTAAGCAAATTAACCCACATAGACTATACTCTCAGGCCCATTATATTCTAAGTAGTCTAAATTAAAACAGTGTACACTTTTTAATTTGCCAGTTTGATGTGCAAAAAAAAAAGTATATTGTTTCTTTTGGGGCTGGAAAATATCACAGACTCTTTGCCAAAGTTCATGCTCTCCCAACCCCTGGCTGGTCCCTTTTTGGGAGCTGCTATCTTATATTTGGTTATTCAGGAGCAAGCTCCAGGATATTCTGCAAAGACAACATTAAAAGCCCAAGTTAAAACCAGAAGGTTCCCTGTGGGCTTCCTATTCTGTTGTGGCCCAGAGAGAGGACATTTGGTAAGAAAGAGATTGGTGGTCAAAGAAATGATCTCATCCTTTAAGGCAGGACTAGCTCCTCTTTAGCAAGGAGTGAATGTCTCCTAGGATCAAGAGAGTATGATGCCCCATATCGGCTACAGTCCTCCCAGCATGCAGATGACAACAGAGGTGCATACTCCTCCATAGGAACATTATCCCTCCTAGGGACGACTGTGTGCAAGGAAGGTGAATAAACCACGCTCTTCCCCTAGGCATATGATAAATATGCCTAGTGCTGGAGAAAAACCTGTCAATGTTTTCTATAGATTTCTTAGATCTGATCTAGCCCCTGCCTCTTCCAATGACAGGTATAGCCACTCTCCTCATCCATGAGTAAAAAGAAAAATTGTGACTTGTTGACACTTAGCCACATTGGGATTTTGTAATCAGACAAGAACCAAATAGCCAAATAGAATTAACAAAAGTCCTTTATCTGTCGTGTTATTTTTGAAAAGCTTTATTGAGGTATAATTGACATACCATAAAATTTACCCATTTTTAAGGTAACAATTTAATGTGCTAGAACTTTCTTGCTAGATCAGCCATCAAAAGCCAACTTCGCATATCTCCCAACTCCACGTTCAGTGAGGTCTGGAACCAGCAAACACTAAGAATCAGGCCTTCCTCCTCACTACCTCCTTCGGAACCTGTTAAACGTTTACCAGCACACCGCTGCAGTGAGCTGTGCAAACTCTCCAGCAGAACATCTGCGTGAACTCCCTTTGAGAGTTCTGAGGGTCATGTTGGAAGGCACCTGCAACGAACGTTACAGAAGCCTCAGACGGTTTAATAAGTAGAAAACAAAGGCTAGCTATGTTTACTGTGCAGAGTGATCTTTGAGAATTAAGCTCACAATCCTGTAAGACAGTTAAAACAGGATGATGTAAATAAGGATGATAGGAAACAGAAGGGAATCAGAGGCATGACTCGCACACTGGAGATGACTCAGAGGAGGATGGGCGAGGCTGACCACATGGCACCTTCTGGCTCAGGGCCTCTCAGAGCTGAGAAATGCCCGGGTTGCTTCTAGTTTTCAGGCTCCTGGTATATTAAAACCTAAGCAATGCCAAACAAGGTTATAAAAACTGCGGCATATTTTAAATATTTCCACTAAACATATTACTATATTTAACACATGTACACACAAATACAATGCCATATAATTGTCCTATTCATAATATCATAGCACTTATTAAAATTTTCATTTAATCCACATCCACTGCACATTACAGAGGGTATATCTTAAAGTTGTCTGATGAACGTCTTCTTTGAAAACTGTTAGTGAATCTCAGTGGCAGCTTGTTAAGTCTCACTGGGTGGTTTTAAGTTTAAACCTGTGGACCATAGGCGCAGGAGCACCCTGGCTCCCACAGCCCTTTTCTACATGCTCATGTTCAGGATTACAGCAAAAACCTTCATGAATATGAAGCAGGACCTTGTCATCCACACAAAGAAGCATTTATGCAGTAAAACACAGAATTTTTAATTTTGCATAAGTGAATTACTCTGATGACTAAAGTTTATCTCCTTCAAATGCCCAAGCAATTTTCCCTATACTTAATGAGAAAATTTCCACAGCCTACTACTGTGGGTTTTGCAACATCACCTATTCTTGACAGTTTGGAAGTATTGTTAGTATCTGCTCTTATTGTACTGCATGGCCATTGATAATACAGTTTTGCCCCTTTAAGGTTTTTCTGATGCTCTCAGTGCGCTATAGTCACTTCCTGCTGAGGCTGGCACATCTGCCCCTGGCTGTGTGGTGTTTGTTGTTTTTTTTAAATTGGCAGTTACCCTATACCCTGGTCTATGTCAGTTTGGGGAATCAAATTAGCAGTGTGTTTCCATTGGTCATGAAGAGTCTGTTATGAGGAGGAGCTTATAATATTTGAACCTAAGGGTGCTCCACAATCCAGCTTTTGCACTGGCTGAGGGTTTGGGCTGTGTTTTGGAGTTAACTGTTGCCAGGAATTGGGCATCAGTATGAGGAGTTTTTAATATATTGCTATGGGCTGAATTGTGTCTCCCCCACCACACAACTGTACATATTGCAATCTTAACCCCCAGTACTTGGAATGTAGTTGTATTTGGAGATAGGGTCTTTTTTTTTAATAGATTTCAAGGGGTTTTTTTGTTTGTTTTGTTTTGTTTTTTTACTTTTATTTTTTATTTATTTATTTTTAGAGAGGGAAGGGAGGGAGAAAGAGAGAGAGAGAGAGAAACATCAATGTGTGGTTGTTGGGGGTCATGGCCTGCAACCCAGGCCTGTACCCTGACTGGGAATCGAACCTGCGACACTTTGGTTCACGGCCCGCACTCAATCCACTGAGCTACGCCAACCAGGGAGATAGGGTCTTTAAAGAGATAATTGAATTGAAATGAGTCATTAGAATGGCCCCTAATCCAATCATATTGGATCATGCAAAGCGATTGGGACATACACACATAGAAAGACATAGGAAGAAAGAAGGACTTCTACAAGCTAAGGAAAGAGATCTCAAAAGAAACCAACCCAATGACACCTTGATTTTGGACTTCTAGCTTCCAGAATTGTTAAGAAATAAATTTTTATTGTCTAAGCACCCAGTTGGTGGTACTTATATGGCAGCATTAGTAAACTAAGACACGAGCCCAGTGCTTTCACCCCTGTGGTGTGGTGTCCTGACATTACCTCTGAACAGAGAACAGTAAGAGCATCCATCCTAAAGACTCCGCTCACCAAGCCCACATCTCAGGACAACTCCTACTTAAGCTGTTGGTAAGTTATGGCTGACGTTAGGGTTTTCCAGGCAGGGTGGTGCCGGTTCATTTAAAACAAAGAAGGCGATGACTGGACACTGCAGGCAGAAAGAGGTATGAACTTTCATGTGTACAAGAATAACACATGGTTAAAGGGGAAGTGTTTCACCTACAGGAAGAAAAATTCTAAGCTGATAGTTAAAATTTAAGGGAAAAAGGCACCAGGAGTCATTGTCAACTGTTTTCGAAAAAAGTACATCAGTCCAGTTAGCTACTAAGACAAAAAAAAGTTGTAAGTGGGAATTTTTACACACAAAAAAATTTTAAAGCATAAGAGTAAATCACTAGGATATCCGCATACAAAAAACACAGTGAAAGATGGATGAATGTGTGAAATTCTGATTTCAGTAATTTAAGACATCAGGGCAGCGGGAGCAGGAGGGGATAAAGACATCTGTAATAGTGTGGACAATAAAAAAAAAGACATCAAAGAAAAAGAAAGACCCAGGGAACATCAATAAAAATTCAAAGAGAAAGAAGGGACTTAGAAATGCGAATAGACAGAACCAAGAAAAGGGGAGTAAGGAGGAAGAGAGTCACAGTTTTAGAAATTATAAACATGAAGTCTGGGTGGAGGTGGAATGATTCTCCAAAACCCCAAGGGTCAGACCTAATGAGAGCCATTTCCATTTGAAAAGTGTTGTTTTAGAATACATAAAAGGCAATCACTTTTTGCCTAATAGGTAAAAGATAATATTCTCACTTCTCCCAATTGCTGATACAAAAAAAATACATAGATTTAAAGCAGATTTGTATCAACATACGGGTGTTTGGATAATATTAATGGAAATGGTAGATATTTGGGAAATTCCTAGTCAGCCAAGATTGAATCCTGGGTGAGCAAATCTCTCAACCACTGTTGATCCAAGATCCTTTGTCTGAGGTAGAACTTCCTTGCCCTCCCAGGGCACAAAACAAAGACACGCCAGAAGTCTGAGTGGGGTAGAAGACACACAGTACATGAAGTTCCAAAATTCTTTATGTATTTCAAGGGGACTATTTCCTTACTAGAGCTAAATAGCCAGTCAAAGAAAGACAAATACCATATGTCTTTACTCACATGTGGAATCTAATCAACAATCTGGACTAACAAGCAAAATAGACAGACGTGAAACCTAAGGGAAGGTTAGGAGGCAGAGGGATTGAGTTAAAAAGAAAAAGGACTCATGGACATGGACAACAGTGTGGCAATTGCTGGGGCGGGGGTGCGTGGGGAAGGGAGCATAAGGGGACTAAATGGTAATGGGAAACATACAAAAAATATGTTCCTAGATATTAAAGTAGAGAAGGTAAACCAGCTTAGAGCCATATGCAGTCAATTATCTCATACTGAAAAGCACTGTCCTTGTTTGCACATCGTAACTGGCAGGTGCTCAGATAGAATCTATTTGGCTCACGACAGTTATTCCTGGGCTCAGAGATGGCCCTTTAGACTGACTCCAAAAAAGAAGGGAACGGGTCCAGACCCGGCCTGGCTGAGCCCCGGGGCAGTGAGCTGACATTAACACAGTAGCTCCAAACTTCAGCACCTGCAAGCAAGGACAACAGGGCCTGGCAGTGGACAAAAAGGTCAAATTCCACAAAACCTGACAGACTGGAAAAGCAATCACTGATGAACATGACCAGGTGTCCATAAACTGACCACTTAACCTCACCTGATTTTACATCTCTAGTGACCAGAATGGCAGGAACTTTAGACATGTAACTCACCTATCTCTCAGCCGTAATTAAAGTTTGCCAAGAGCTTTATGACCTGCCTGGAATGCAGAAGCACTCAGCCACAAGGCCGCTGTTATTTGTTGTCGTAAGTATTAGTCCTGTTTTAGAACAATGATTCAGCGCATAATCGACTCTGAGGGCTCTGTTTTTGTTGTTCATTTGAGGGGGTGGCAGTTATTGTGATGTGTCCTTCTTCCCTCCAGACAGTGGTGCACTGTATGCAGCAGGGATGATGGACTCACACTCCTGCCGCACCCTCAGTCTCCTCTCCTCACACCCCCTCTGACCAGTGGAATCAGGCGTGCAGTGAAGAGTGGGGGTGGAGGGTGGAGGTGCTGTCTCTGGGCCAGTCCTGACAAAGTCTCCTTGTTGCATGCATTGGTTTGCCAGGAATCAAACCCAGGTTTTGATTCAGAAAACTTTTAAGCTCAGACTCTATGGCTTTAGATTTGGGTGCTACAACACAGCAATTGGCTAGGGAATGAAGCTAGACATTCAGCTTTCAGATTCATTTAATTCAGTACCTGAAAGATACACACCCACACCCAGGCCCACACATTCAGTCCCAAACTCCACACCGTTGTTGGGCTATCAGACAGTTCAAACCAGCTTGGAGGTGAGGATTCCAAAGTCAAACTCTGGCCTATTCAGTTCTCAAATTTAAGCCAAGCAAACACAAAATCTGCATTTGGAAGGAAATTAGAGGTGTCTCAGGTCCAGATTTCTATACAACGCCCCGAACTCCCTTAATAACAATACGAATAGATGTCATGCACCCTTTTTCTGAATACCTCAAGGCAGGAGGTAGGTTTATTTACCCTGAAACTAATGAAGCGTCAGTACCAGGGCTTGTCACTTGCTACGTCCTCTTCTAAGCCCTGTACTTACCTCTATCCATCATCCGTATTTGTTGTCTTAAAGAGGGTCCCCAAAATGTATAAGCTTTGGGTCCCACAAAATCTGAAGTGGAGACAATAACTCCAAAGGACAATCCAAACTACTTCCTTACATTGAAATAAAGTCTGTTTCCCTGAAAGTACACCCAAAATACCAGAAGTGCGTTTTTGGTAATACAGTGATATTTCTGAGATTGGGTGTATTCATTGAGTAGGACATTTAAGAGGGTTAACTGAGTGTCCCACATTTAGATGTAACACAATTGCTCTCTTTGCCCCAGTATCTTTACCCTGGTTGTTTCCTCTTCCTGGAAGCTCTCACCCCATCTTGTGTGATTATCTTCTATATTGTTTTCAGATCTCAACTTATACCTCCTCAGGAACATCCTCCCTAACTTTTCCGACCAGGCCAAACCCTCCTGTATGGAGTGCCATTGCGCCACGTGTCTTCATGGCACACAGCACACTCATAGTTGCACTCATATTTTTTTGATTACTCTCTAACTCCCCACTCTGCCCGATGAAAATATCTTTCCTGCTGCTTTAGTCTACCTTTCACTATAGTAAGCATGAGTTGAGAATATAACCTGCCCTCAAGTTTTCTGAGTCCTTCTGGGCAATCACTGAACTTGAAGGGGCCTTGGGACCCTCAAAAGACCATGAAAATACTAGTCCAAAGAAAGGTAGGTACATGTTATCTATTCTGTATAACAAATTATGCTGAAAGTAGCAATTTAAAATAACAAACATTTATTATCTCATAGTTTTTGTGTGTTGGGAATCTGGGGTGGCTGAACTGGGTGTATTCAGGGTGTCTCACAATCTGGGTGCCAGGCCTGGCTGGGTCTCGACGATCTGTACCCAAGCCTACCTACCCGGTGGTTGGCAGGAGGCTTCAGCTCCTTCCTACATGGATTCTCCACAGAGCAGCTCATGCCATGACTTCTCCCAGAGGAAATGATCCAAGAAAGAGAGACAAAGAGAGAGGGCCTGTGATAGAAGTCACAGTCTTTTATAATCTAATCTCAAAAGTGGAATAACTTCACTGTTACCGTATTTTATTAGTTACACAGGCTAATTCTGGTTCAGAATGAAAGAGGACTACACAGGGGTGTGTAGACCGGGGGGGTGGTGTCACTAGGGACCATCTTGGAAAGCTATACTGACATCAGACAAAGTAGATTCCCGACTAGTAGAAGGACTATTATCAGGGAAAAGAGAGCGCTTTCATAACAGAAAAGGGGTCAATTTCTCGAGAAAGTGAAAAATTCTAAATATGTATACTGAGCTTCATGCCTAATGCTAGGACTCAGACACAGGTTTTCTCCATTCGTGTTTGTTGTTATAAACATTTCCTGTCCGAAATATTTGGCATATTTCAAAGTCCACCCATACTTTATCATCTTCATTGTAGTTGTCCTCATTAACATCAAGATAATCCAAAAACCAATCATTCTTTTTACAAAATAACTATGGAGATGCTGTAAAAAAAAAAATTTGTAAATAGTTCTGCTCTAAGTAAAGTGCAGTGGGGAGCAGTTACTAGGTGTTAGTAAAGAAAGGGCACAGGGATTTCAAGAAAGAGTTTGGCGAGGCAAGCAGGAAATCATAACCACAAACCTGAAACAAGTCCAAGGCAGAAGGTGATGGTGAGGCAATGGATATTTTAAATGGTTGACAGGCCAGCAAAATTTGACACAGACAATGTCTGGGAAGAGGAGAGAAGGAACTGGAAACTATTAACCAGGCCATGGCATGTGAGGCTGAGACTGTGTCTTGTTCACCACTGACATCATGGTGCTTAGCACAGTGCTGGGCACACGAGTAAATTAATATGAAATGTTTATCTCTTTATGGAAAAAATCAGTCTGTAATGGGAGCACCTGCCAACATGGAACAATAGCTTTAAAGGCATCATTTAAATAAGGACTCCAGAATACACTTTCATGTTTCAAGACTAGTTTATCTGGTCTGTTTCTTAAGTCTAACAGCTTGTGATAAGAAAAAAAAGAAAGCTCTAGAAGAAAATGATGTACAATAATTAAAATAGGCAAATTTCCAATTTCCCCTGGCCTTTAAGATTCTTTATGATCTGGCCTCTAATTACTTTTCTGCTATTCTAGTCCAATTGACCCATTACTATATTTTCATGATTTAATTTGTACATTTCTCCCCAATTTTTGATGTCTCTGAAATCAAGGAGTGTTTCACAATCAATACATTTGAATTGTGGCCTTTCTTTAAGCATGCCCTATATTTTCTTCTCTTGGAGATTTGGCTAAGCATATTTTTTTCCTTTTTTTTTTTTACATCAGTGGAAATCAAACCAATCTTTCCAGACTCAATTTAAATCTAAAACCTCCTTAAAAAACTTTCTCATCAGCCCTTCTAAAAGTTAATTTACTTTCTTCTGACCCATAGTGTTACTAAAGCCTAAGTTTATATATTCTATAAATAACTACTTAATATCATTGTTACTTGTGCCCCTGTCTTATTTCTCTTTCCATATTATAATAAGCATCCAGAGGACAAAAACTCTGCCTCTTACAACCTTGCCTTTTCCATAGCAATTAGTATACATTTTTCTCATTTTGATATCATTAAATATTACTTTAGTGAATAAGTCAATAACTATACACAATTATGTCTAAAGAATATAATTTAATACAAAAGAATAGGAACAATAACTATATGAGATGTCCACGGTACATGGTTAAACAGGAAAAAAAGCAAGCTGCAGAACAGTATGTATGGAATGGCTTTTTGCTAAATCAATAACAAATTCCCCGCTATCATGTGTTTACCGCAAACGAGTGACCCCATCAGAGGCACCATGCAGGCAGAGGAAACTAAACATCTATGTGTAATCCCATGACACATTGATGTTAACTAACCACACTTGGTGAGTGAGATATTGTATCTGTACCACTAGTAACAACTGTTGGCTTTCTTATTTTTATTTTATTTTTAACTGCTAACCATGCCCCAGGCATTACACCAAGCATCTAATGATTTTATTTTATTAGTGTCTCCTAACAATCCTATGGCATTACTCTCCCATTTCACAGATAGGGCAACTGAGGGTTAAATTAAGCAAATAAAGGAGTCACAATTTGAACTCAGGAACTTTGTTAATTGATGCAAAATCCTTTACGTTTCCCCTTTCCCCAAATGTGTCTGTAACACAATCATATGCCTATTATTGCTAGATATCCCATTATTCCTTATTTTACCTTTATACCCCACTATTGTGTGAAGGTACATCCTAACTGCCTATATCTGTGCCAGCGCAACACAAGAATCATCACCACATTTCTCAGATCAGTTCTTCCATCCACTCAGCTTTCTGTTTTTATTAAAAAAAAAATAGAGATCATTCTGCTGGAAGGCAGATAGATGTTCCCAGATATTACTATTATCTTTTACTAACTCATTGTAGCTCCACAAATCCTTAATCCACCTATTTTACTTTAAAACAGTATGCACTTTCAGCCTTGTTCAGTGTAGAGAGAGAGAGAGAAGTGTGTTGGTCATTGCACAGAGCAGTACAGGTTCACAGTCCCTTACCCACAAATTGTGAGGTCCAAAGAGTTTTAATAAATGAAAGACTTATCATAACTCATTTGGCATCAAAGCCTGACCAGACCTGAACTCATCTGGCAACAAAACCTGCCCTGAACTGACTTGAGGCTATTTGATCTTCATTGATCACAGTCAGTGTGAATGTTCACACATTTCACTGCTGAAATATCAATTTGTTTTATCACAGGATGTTGCCCAGGCCTCACTCAGGGTTTTATGCAGAGATGATATATTTTCCTTATTATCTATCCAAGATCCAAGAGGTCCTAAATTACAAAACACTTCTAGATCTCAAGGATTTCACATAAGTAATTTCATATGCATAATTTCTTATCCACCCCCTACCTTTCTTTAAAGAATTAAAGTGTTATTTTCCCAAGCCTAATACTTGGGTTTGATGAATGTTTATGGCCATGTTATACAAACACTTTTTGACTTTAGAAAATTCAGATGTTATAGTGGAAGCCTTTCTGAAACTATATTCTTTTTTAAAGTATATTTTATTGATTACACTATTACAGTTGTCCCACTTTTTTTCTCCTTTTTACCCCCTGCACCCAGTACCCCCCCCTCTCCAGCAATCCACCCCCACACTTAGTTCATGTCCATGGGTCATACATATAAGTCCTTTGACTTCTCCATTTCTCATCCTACTCTTAACCTCCCCCTGTCTATTTTGTACCAACCAATTATGCTTTTTGTTCCTTGTACCTTTTCCCCATTCTCCACCTACCCGCCGCCCACCACTGATAACCTTCCATGGGATCTCCATTTCTGTGAAAATTTATTTTTCTACAGAAACCATTACACAATTGCCCCCCACCCTCACTCCCCTGCCACTTGCAGATTGTTTCATTGTTCATTGATTATGAGCCCCTAAAATGTTTTCCTCTAAAGGATCAACTTTTTACCCTTAGCCCCTTAAATAGTGTCTAAATGTGGGAGATTGCTTATCAGGCCATTGGTTGGTTGGTTAGTTTTTTGATTAACTCTTTCTGAATGTGTAAAGTAGTTTATAATTCCATGTCAAAATAGATTGTCCAAAATGTGATTAAAATTAAGGAGATCCATACAAGCCTTAAATTTATGACTGGTCTGGTTTTTTTCACTCTGAATTCTCCAGGTATATTTATACAAACCCATAGGGTTCATTTTTCCATTCGTCTGTCACATGATTTTCTGGTATTTTGGCATGTTTTCCCAACCTTAGGTGTTAAACCATAGTGTTTTAACATCCATGAAATATGGCACTTCAGAAATTTAAATATTGCCATGTAATTTTCATTCATTAAGTGAAATTTTCCATGATGAATGTCTGAGTCATGAAACTTAATTCTAAGAGCCAAGGAAAGATTTCCAAATGGAAGAGAAGGAAAAGCACTTCTAACTGAAGGCACTTCCTTGCTTTTCTGTGGTAAATCAGTTGCTATGACAGTAGACTCACTCAGAGAACGGGTACCTATGTGCTTAAAATAGCTGGAGTACTTTTCCCTAATGAATCAGATTCTGCAATGAATTACTAAGTCTTACAGTATTTATATGAATATTGTTTTAGCAATCAATAACTAGAGTTGGGTTGAAAATATTCTATGGCTTAGGGTTTTTAAATTTTAGCACAGGAGAAAAGGAAGTTTCTTACTATATAAATATACAGGTATAAGTGCCTGTTATTTTACAAGCCTTTCAGATGGTTCAAGTTCAATTAATTTTTATTTTAAGTCCACCCTTTAAAAGCATTAACTAATTCTTATAACATCCGTGTGCTGAAAATAAGTGCAATTATTCCCATCTACCAGGGACTTATTGAAGTAAAGGTCTCAAGTATGTTTCTACCCTAAGTGAATGTTTCATTCAGAAATAAAACTGAATATTAACTGACCATAGAGACTTGTGTTTATTTCTGGGTCCTCTATTCTGTTCTGATCTATGTATCTGTTCTTATGCGAGAACTAGACAATTTTGATTACAGTGTCCTAGTAGTACAGTTTGATATAGGGTATTATTATCCTTCTTAGTTTGTTTTTCTTTCTCAATATTGCTGAGGCTATTTGGGGTCTTTTGTGTTTCCATATAAGTTTTTGAAATATTTGCTCTAGTTCTGTGAAATATGTCACTGGAATCTTGATAGGAATTGCACTGAATCTATAGATTGCTTTGGGTAGTAGGGACATTTTAATGACGTTAATTCTTCTAATCCATGAACACAGTATATGCTTCCATTTATTTGTATCTTCTTTAATTTCTTTCTTCAGTGTTTTATAGTTTTCCAAGTATGGTTTTTTTACTTCCTTGGTTAAATTTATTCCTAGGTACTTTATTTTTCTTGCAAAATGAAATTTTACAACATAATAAATTAATTTTTTCCTAGTTTCTCTTTCTGATTATTTCATAGCTGGTGTACAAAAATGCCATTGATTTCTGAATATTGGCTTTGTATCCCACTGTTTTGCCAAATTTAATTATTAGGTTGAGTAGTTTTTTGGTGGAGACTCTAAGGTTTTCTGTGTATACTACCATGTCACCTGCTAACAATGACAGTTTTACTTCCTCTGTTCCCATTTGGATGCCTTTTATTTCTTTCTCTTATCTGATCACTGTAGTTAGGACTTCTAGTACTATGTTGAATAAGAGAGATAAGAGTGGACACCCTTGTCTTATTCCTGATCTTAAGGGGAAAGCTTTTTGTTAATATATTACAAAGGAGGAGGCATGAGCATAAAATGGAGTAAGGACAGTATCTTCAACAAATGGTGTTGGGAGAACCGGACTGGTAGATGCAAAAAAAAGAAAAAGAAACTAGACCACCAACTTATACCATACACCAGAATAAACTCAAAATAGATAAAAGACTTAAATACAAGTCATGACACCATAAAAGTCCTAGAGGAAAACATAGACAGGGAAATTTTGATATTCCACATAGTAATATTTTTGCCAATATATCTCCTAGAATAGGGAAATAAAGGAAAAAATGGACAAATGGGGCTAGATCAAATTTAAAAGCTTCTGCATGGCTAACAAAACCATCATCAAAATGAAAAGGGAATCAACTATATAGGAGAACATATTTCCCAATGATACATTGGACAAGGGTTTGATCTTGGGTGTAAAGAAGGGGAAGGGATGAGACAAAGAACATGTATAAATGACCCATGGACATGGACAACAGTCTGGGAATTGACTGTGGAAGTGGGGGACAGGATACGTGGAGGAGGGCAAAGAGGGAAAAATTGGGACAACTGTAATAGAATAACAATAAAAATGATTTAATAAAAAAACTTATCCAAAAAATTAAAAAATAAAAAGTTGGAAAAAAGATTATTTAAGAGATAATAAATAATATTATCTTCTAAAAAAAAAGAAATAAAATGGAAGATCTCAGACTCTTCGTTGAGAAATTGCTATAAAATATAGCACTTTTCTTGATTTACCAAGTTATTCTTGATGATTCTCAAGGTCTCCCCTTTGTTTTTACAGAATATTTGCTGGGCAAGCAGTGGGTTTGAGGACCTAAAGAATGCATGAGGGCATGAGGAAGCCAATGGCTAGCTCAGAAAATGGAGGAGGGGGACATGGCAGGGGGCTTCTTGTGGGTTAGCAATAGCTCTCTCCATTGCCATCATCTTCAGCAAGTGTCCAGGGCACCAGTTCCTTTACCTGCCTTTTCCCAAGCAGTCCAGGCTGAGCCCCTCCCGAATCCTGCAGTTTCCCTCCCCAGCCATCCTTTCGTGCAGTCCCCAGTTCACTGCCAAAAGCCATAAATGGCCTACCAGACTTGATGTGCACGGGACTATTACCAAATGGGAACCGAAAGCCAGCAATTTCCTCTCCATGAGGTACCGGGGCTGTTTGAGAAAGCAGAAGTGCCAGATTCATCCTTTAGTAATGATCCTCAAAGGGTAACTGGAGAGTGCAGAGAAAAACCCTTAAGAAAATCTGAAACAACATATTGTAATCGGGGAATTCTGTAAAGAGAAAACATGCTACATATTTCTCTCTTTCTCTTTCTAAACAGCTGTACACCTTGTTTAAATGCTAAACACATATTTTACTAAACGGGGACTTCGTTCTAGTTCTCTCATTCTATCGCATTTATTTATTTATTACTCTAATTCCACTTAATCTTTTTTTATCTCTTTTTTCAGTAAACATAGCTATAAAGATGCAGGGAATCCATTAGCACTTATTATCCATTAAGCCAGCACTGTGCTTACTAAGCATGAGGAGAAACCAGTGAGAACCACAGGTTTGGCCTGCCCTCAGAGAGTTTCATTCCAGGGACCAAAGAAAACCTGAATAGCACAGCCTTTATAAACAAGTCACTGGTGCAGGTAGGGCTGCTTTGAAGGTCTGGCATTTGTTAGAAAAGAAAAAGGGTATGTTGGTTATGTTGGTCTACATTAGATATTCAGGATCAAGTATCAAAATGAAATCCTATGACTTTGGCATAACCCCAAATTTGAATTATGGGGGATAAATGTTCTTGGTATTATACTGCAGTTTTTTGGAAGAAAAGTTCTATAAAAGAAGACTCTAGGGCATTGTCTAAAATAATACTAAAACTACTGGTTAAAAAAATAAAAGCATTAAAAAATTCATAACAAAAATGTTTTCTCTTTCTGTATTCTTTGAGTGGAATTTAGCCAATGTGCATGTGATGCATGTGAAGTAATTAGTCATTTCAGTCAAAGTGATTGCCCCAGTTGCTCATTTCAGCAGTGATTATGTTAGGATTGCAAGCAGGGGTTACATTTTGTCTGACTGTCTTCCAGGGCCTATTTTTATGGGTAATCCTCATTCTTTCCCCTATTTCCTGGGAGCTATAGATCCTCTCACTTCTAGGTTAACCTTACTCACATCATCTCTGAGGAGACGCCATATAGCCTCTCCTTGTAAGCCTCTGCTTGACCAGCTTCACCATCAGGAAATGCTTATTTGCTAGGTTTCATTTGAAGATTTAAGTGCGTTTTTTGTTCTCTGCTCAGAAGTTACTGCTATGCACCCTCATGGCTCCACAGCAATAAAACCGCCTTGTCCTGAGCCAGCCCACACTCTGCCAAAGAAGGATTTCCTAATTTAGAAAATCAGATCCACTGAACAATCTGGCTCTGTTTTCAATGATCCCATAGGCACAGGTTAAGTGCTTTTGCTAATATGGTTGCCAGGAAATCCTATTTGAAACCCAGACTGAGAAACAGATGTCAAGATCAATAGCTGTAGCCCTGTACCCCCAAACCAAGATTAGCAGGGCCCAAAAGTTCATCATCCAATCAAGGGGACCACCATTCTTCCAGCTCCTAAGTGAGACTGAGAAATAGGTTTGGAAAACTGCCTGGACAATGCTCTTGAATAACCACATCAGCCCCTTTTAATTATTTATAACAAATAGGTATAAATCTAAATGAATCTCAAGCTAGGAAGGAAAATATTAGCTCAAGCTGCGAAGTTATAGGAGGACGTGAGACCAGAGACACAGAGCCAGCAGAGGTTGGTTAGCGGGCCAGGCCAGCGGAGCCGCGTGACCCAGGCGGGACAGGGAAGAGACTCTCAGGACAGTGAAGAGCTGCCTCCTGTCAGCATAACCTTCTCAAAGGCGAAACAGATTTGCATAATCTCTTCATGCCAGTGGAGGACCTCAGTATAAAAAGGTTATTTTTTCCTATAATCTTTATTGATGTATGTCAGCAGCATTTCCTCTGACTTATTATCACTGGCATGTGTATCCGTTTCCCTGTCTTACGAGCTTCCATTTTGGAGTTATTGTCTTCTGAAGTTTAAGTAATCCTTTCAAATATTATTCCAAACCAGAATTCTTTATTCTAGCAAATATTTCAAGACATGTATGCCATTTTTTAACCTTGCACAATAAATAATATCAGATTTGCACACATGGGTATCCACAACAGTAACAGT
Organism: Phyllostomus discolor; assembly: GCF_004126475.2. Classification (NCBI taxonomy): domain Eukaryota; kingdom Metazoa; phylum Chordata; class Mammalia; order Chiroptera; family Phyllostomidae; genus Phyllostomus; species Phyllostomus discolor. The sequence continues at coordinate 35,933,232 of NC_040906.2, forward strand.
CAGTAAGCAGAGCCCAACCCCTGCTGAATCTTGTGTGTCATCGCCTTGTGGTCCAGAAGGCATGGGTGGCCTAAATAAAAGCACCCATTGGAATCAGGTGCTCTGTATGTCCTTCCCACTTTTCTCCTTGCTTATGCATTTATATGTGCATGGCACTGTCATCTATAAAGTAAAAACCTAAAAACAACCTAATTGTTCAAACTTAGGAAATTTGTCCTCCACAATGTATTGGCCTATTTTGGAATATTTTGCAGCCATTCCGATGATAACAACATGGGAAAAAGAATTTAAATGTACATTTAAGTGAAAAGGTCAGGATAAAAGTTATGTGTATGCTTTGACACAACATGCGTAAGAATAAATGCACATGGTGGGGGGACTGAAAGGACATATGCGAATCTGATTAACAGTTGATGTTTTGAGGTGGTATGATTATGGGTCATTTTCTTATTTTTCAAAATTTTCCTAATGTCACTGCATTGTTTGTACATAAAATTAAATATATTATACATACATGTTTACATGCCTTTTCCAAGACAGTTTAGGACTTTGCTAGGCCTTGGATTTTAATATTATTGCTTAGAAGTAGAAGTAATAAAAAATCCTATTCACACTGGTTTAACCTAAGGGAATTTATTGGAATATATCATGGGAAAGTTCCAGTTGGCCCACCCATGGGGTGAGCTATTCTGGAGATTCATGGGGTCCTCAGTGGCGGGATTTCACTACTCTCGACTCTGACTTGATGTATGTATCGGCTTTTGTCATACTTCTTTCCTTGAGGCAGAAAAGTAGCTGCAGCAGCTCCATATTAGAGAAGGAGCAAGGTCTACTCCCCCCAACCATCAAACCATAATCTTTGCTTCACTCTAATTGGTCCAATGTGGACTGGTCACTGAGACCAGGACACGGCTACACTGGCTTAAGTTAGATTATGCCATCCACACACACGAATCCGTAGTAGGCTGATCAGTGTTCACACATATTTGCCGCCCCTCCCAGTGGAAGGATTATACTTTCCCACCTCACTGACATTGGGTTTGGCCATAACTTCTGGCTATTGAAATGCAAAATACCAATGTTCAGTTCTCAAATGTGACATAGTTGTTCAACAGTACAGTTGGCTGCATCTAAGCCATTCTGTTCCTTCTCTTCCATGCTCTCCTTTCCCTATACTACAACTCCTGGCAATACTCTAAAAAAAACCTTTCACTGTCAGCCTGGGTTCAAGAATGAAGGGAAACTAAGTAGAGCTACAGCCAACCCACAGTGCACAGGTAGCATGAACCATACCTTTGCAATTATAAGCTGCTGAGATTTGGGGACTGTTTGTTTCCAAAAATAACCTAGCCTATCCTGACTGGGCTTGAGTCCCATTTCCTAGCTATGTGACCTTGGACGTGTTATTTCATTTTTCTGCACTTAGTTTATTTATAAAACAGAAATGACATGTAAAATTCCTGGTACATGCTCAAAAATAATAGTTGTCATAACTATTATTGTTAATAATAAGAATTATAATGCTCACTCCCGTGGGAATTTTCTTCTAATTTATTTTAGTGATTTTTGGCAGGGTGGCGGGGAGGTGCTGTTATCTGTGATAGAAGGCATATTCCTTTTCCAGTAATGCAACATTAGAAACCAAAGCTTCAGTGTATGTAGTGCTGATCATCTATAGCTGGAACAAGAAATTCTTCCTCAAGACATAAATGGTAGTTCCTTGGAATGTTCTTATTATTTTTTTAAGAAATAAAAAAAGTGATTAACCCAAAATTCTATATGGGAAAAATAATTTTTCGCATTTAATACCAAAATGTGATATAGCTATTTAACAGTACAGTTGGCTTCACTGAAGTAATTTTGTTCCTTCTCCAAGTTATTTATTATTGAAGGTAGCTAAATAACAGATATTGAAATAGATCATTTTTCTCTTTCATTTTGAAAACTCTTGTGTTCCCTGTTCTCCTTCTCTAAAAGTGATGTATTTGTGTGTGTGTGTGTGAGAGAGAGAAATTATAATCAGAGGAATGCTATTTAAAAGGAAAAATTCTAAAATAGTCAATAATATTATAATAATTATGTATGATACCAGGTGGGTACTTAAAATACTAAGGAGAACACTTTGTAAATTGTATGATTGTCTAACCACTATTCTGAACACCTGAAACTGATACAAAATAATATTGAATGTCAACTCTAATTAAAAAATAACATTAAAGAATAAAATAAAGTAAAATTTCCACTTTTCTCCTTTCTTTTTAAATTAAGATTAGTAGCCCTGGCTGGCGTAGCTCAGTGGATTGAGCGCGGACTGGGAACCAAAGTGTCCCAGGTTCGATTCCCAGCCAGGGTACATTCCTGGGTTGCAGGCCATAACCCCCAGCAACCGCACATTAATGTTTCTCTCTCTCTCTCTCTCTCTCCCTTCCCTCCCTAAAAATAAATAAATAAAATCTTTTAAAAAAAATATGCCTACATGTCCTGGCATATGGTAGGGAAAGTGATTTAAAAAAAAAAATTAAGATCATAATTATGTCTAGACCTAAATCTAAGTTAACTTGATTTTGTAATCAATAATTATTTTACATTATGGAATACATTTTCTATCTTAGACATCCATCACTGACATCTGATATGTAGTATGTTTCTTCAGATATCGTAGGTTTTATCTTACTAAGTTTTCTGGTATACCATAATTAAGATATGAGGCAATTGTTTGCCTCTTTAGGTAAAAAAAAAGTTCTCTGAAAAATACTGTAAACTAAATCATGGTTTAAATGCATTAGAGCAATAGTTCCCACACGCTGCTGCACAACAAAACTACCAGGATACCTTGGAATTGTGTCAAAGAACCCGGAAGCCTGCTTGAAATGGCTCTTGCTGGCTACCTCTGGGAAACTTGAACACAAAAATTAAATAATAACAATAATAGATTATAACCCATTGAATACAATAATAATATGTCTATATTCATAATAAAGAAAGGAGGAAGGGAGGGAGGGAGGGAGGGGAGGAGGGAGGGAAGAAGGGAAAATCTCTTACAGTAGAATGCCAACAAATAAATATAGGAGTGAAGGAATTAGAAAACCATCAGTTGACCAAGAATCATCAATAGATGCTAAAACTAATGAATGAAAGTGTGATGAGGAATAGAATATTTACATAACCTCAAGGCACCTCCCTTTAAATCACTTCCTAACAACAAAGAGAAAACACACTGAAAAAGAATGGCAGGCACCACCTTACTGGATTGAATGGTGGCCTCCAAACATCATCATGAGTATTAATCAGATTTTTGTATAACAGACAGTCCAAAAACCTTGGTGACTGTCAACAGCAAACATCCATTTTTCACTCACGGGCCATATACTGGCTGAGTTGACTCTAATTCAAGGTCAGTTCTGTTCTGTATGTCTCTCACTCTGGGCCAAGTGGTTACCTAGACAGATGTCTGCTACCTCATGGCAGATCAAAGACACTCAAGAACCCAGGCTGAGCTCTGCATGCACATGTAAAGCCTCACTCACATCACATCTAATATTCCACTTGCTGAAGCATATTATGACCAAGCCTAAAGACATTGGGGCAGGGGTGTATTTTGTGTCTACTTTACTGAAAGATATTGCAATGTCATATGCACAAGGATATTGGATCTATAATCTTATTACACAAGCAACAGAGAAGAATTGAGAACAGTAGTGTGATCTACTATACTACTTAAGGCGCTCTACAAAAGCAGATGTTTCTGTAAAGAACCCTTCTGATACTACCTACATGCATCATGTTAACTCGGAGGCTGGCAAACTTTTTCTGTAAAGAACAGCTAGTGAATATTCTGGGCTTTGCAGGCTGTAAATTCTTTGTTACAACTCTGACATTATAGCATGAAAGTGCCATAGCCAATAAATAAAAATCTCAGTATATCTGTGTTTCGATAAAACTATGGATAAGGAAACTAAAATTTAAATTTCACACAGTTTTCATGTGTAACAAAATGTTATTCCTTTTTTCCATCATTTAAAGATGTAAGAGCTATTTTTAACTCACGGGCTATACAAAAACAGGGTGTTGGTCAGATTTAACCCACAGGCCATAGTTTGGTTACCCCTGTATCAGCCCCTGAACAAACAGTATTATTGATCACAGAAGTCTATATAAAGAAAAGGCAATAACCAAGGAATTTATAATATTGTTGAGGATGTGAAATATACATGTAAAAACTGTTTAGGAATCTTTGAAAAAGAATGTACATAGTAGCAAAAGCCCAACAGCGTGACTGATAGGAAGCATGGTGCCAAAGAGAAATAATTCAAGTACAGTAAGTAGGACAGAATCCTCAGAAAGGGCAAGTTTCATAGATGAAAACATGGATTCACTGATCCACTACCCATTCTTCCTTTACATGCAGAGGAAAGAATCTTTTGGAATGAATAAGTAAGAAACTTCAGTCTACAGCCTTTTATTTTATAAATTTTTCTTTCATATGCCATTTAAACAAAACATATTAAAGTTCTTAGCATTATAAAAGTAATCAGTACAGTACAAAAATGTTGAAAATAAGAAGTAAAAGCCTATAGTCTCATCACCCAGAGGTATCCTCTTTTAACAGCATGGTTTGTAATTCTAGAATTCTTTCTGTACATACACATATATGCTTTATTGTTGTTTGCTGAAATACTTCATTATACCTAGTGTTCAGCCTTTTCCTTTTTTATTTAGTTGCATATTTTGAACTTCTTTTCATGTTAATGTGAGTTTTATTTCATTTTAACCATTGCATAATATTCTTCAACATAGGAATACATCATTTATTAAGTTTCTTATTGATGTGCATTTAGCTTGTTTCCAATTTTCCCTATTATATGTAATATAGTGATAAACATCCTTGCAACTAAATTTTTATCTAAATTAACTATTTATTTTTAAGAAAAAATATCTTAAAGTGAAATTTCTGGGCCAAAGCATAAGAAAGAATTATTTTCAAAATGTTTTTTCCTCACACTGTTATCTGCTATTAAAATTAAGGCAGTCAATGTTAGGATGTTGGTTGGGGATATTAGAATTAGATATACTGACCACATGTAACCTGAGAATGTAGTAATATATATGGTTTATGTGTGTATATGAACAGGGTGGGCAGGGAGAGAGAGAAGCAGAAAGAAAAGGTGGGGGAGACAAGGGAGGAGAAAATAGAGGGAAAGAGATATATTGCTGCATTCTGCAATATTTAATGGGAAAATCATCCAAATCCAACGTAGAATGATACCGAATATACAAGAATTACTGGTTGTACTTGGAAAACGCTTTTAAATAAAATAAAAACCAAACTGCTCAAATCTAAACACATCTAAATGTCGTAAAAGCTTTGATAGTAATTGTTATAAGATATACAAATATACAGCTAGTAAATCATTGGGCCTAAGAATGTTTAGCTACAATCTATTAACTGCATTTCCCTTTTTCAATAAATCCATAAGAGCTATGTAACACATTACGCCAAAACTTAGTGGGTTAAGACAACAATTTGTGACTATTACTTATCATTCTATAGGTCAAATGGGTTCAAGTGGGCAGTGCTCTCATGGCATCTCCGATGCAGCTGCAGTCGAATGTGGGCTGGAGCTGAATCACCTGGTGGCTCAGCTGGACTGAGTATACAAGATGCTGCCATCATACACCTGGCCATTGGTACCGGGTGTTGGCCTAAGCCGCCTCTGCTTGTAGTCTGTGACCTTCACAGCATGGTGGCTATGCTCAGAGATGGAGTGTCCTGAGAGGGCATGTCCCAAGAGTGTTCCAAAAGTCCCAGATGGAAGTGGCAAGATGTCCTATGATCTGACCTTGGAAGTCCCAGAATATGTCTTCTATTGCATTCTTTTGTTTCAGCAAATCACTTCCCAGATGTAAGGGGAGACGAACTAGGCTTCATCTCTTGATGAGAGATCAGCAAATCACATTGCAGAACATGTACAGTGGAAGCTCTTACTGTGGCCATCTTTGGAAGATGCAGTCTGCCACAGCGGGGGAGGTGGCATGACCCTCTGAAACTGTAGACTGATTTTCCACATATTTACATCTCTCTCTGAAAAGAATCCTAAATATTCATAGGATTCTCAAAAGAATCTGTGACACCCCCCCCCAAAGTAGAAACAATCATTGATCTAGGTGGATTATGGTCTATTACAGAAGATTAGTTTATAGCTTAATATTTCTTTTAAGAATATTTAATCTCTGCCACTAACTTGGAATTGTTCAGCATCCAGCCATGATTCACTAAGAAACTCATCCAATTAAAACTTTTTTAAAGAAGTCAATTCTGACAGTGTAAGTATGAGTTAAATGAAACTGGATAGATACAGACATACACACAACTCATGTACATGTATACAAATGTGCTCTGAATTTTAAACAGAGGGGCCTGATTAAATTGGGTTTATATTTTGGGACTATTCCCATTAGAGCTACTTATATTTGATACTTAGAGAGAGAGCTCTAATCAGCTATTAATATTCTGCACACAGCTTGGGGAAATTTCTTTTTAGAACCCTACAGCACAATCTTGCATAGTGCAGCAATGATTTCCATCATAGTGCATGAGATTTGATTACTTTTATCTCAACATATGTAACTGTAATTGTTATCATTGGTCACAAAATTATGTTTTTTATTACAGCATTTGACTCTGTTACCCCCTCCCCCACTCGATGCCATGACTGCTTCAGATAAGCTTCATTTGTTCTAAGAAATATTTCTGTCCATTTATGTTCCTCTACTTGTTATTAGTTTCATAAACTGGTCCCTCTGGATTTTGATGAAGTTGGAAAGGGGAGGGCAGAAAATGTGGGGAGGGGTGCAGGAATCACCAGGCTAGCTACATTCTTTACAAGAAGTTACTAGAAGCACTATGTCATCAACAAAACAACCACCGCCTTTGCTATAAATACATATGCAAATGCAAGAGCTAGATTTAACTAACATAGGGAAGTCTTGTTGCTGCTGTTGTTAACGTTGATAAGCTTTTGTCTGGCATATTTATCTCTCCCATCACTTGTTCCTCAGACAGTAACTTCTTAAAGAGACGGTGTCAGTTGTCCCATAACAGTCTGAATTTTGATGATTTTTTTTCTACTTGTTTCTTATCTCCTTTGATTCTAACCCAGAAGTTAGATAAGAAGGCTTGATTAGGTTCAAGGCTTACAGTTTTGGCACGAATACTTCACAGGTCGTCCTAGGCACTTTAAATTACATCACACCACAAAGTACCTAATATCGGTTTGCCCTGATTTTAACAATACTCATTGATCGGTAGATCCAAGAGGTGACTGCCTATCTGATTCCTAGTTATAAAGTTGTGGTGTGACCTTTTAGGTCCCTCAGAATACCCAGGTCCTCATTAATATTTGTCTTCTTAGTTTTAGCAGCCATACAGGTTAGTGACCTGAATTCTTAGACAGAGGGAAAAGGGGGAGAGAGAGAGAGAGGGAGAGAAACATTAATATGTGGTTGCTACTCGAGTGCCCTTACTGGGGACCTGTCCCGAAACCCAGGCATGTGCCCTGGCTGGGAATACAACCTGCAACCCTTTGGTTCACAGGCTGGCACTCAGTCCACTGAGCCACACCAGCCAGGGCTGAATCAATTATTTCATTAGACATAAAATGGTGATTTTTCTAATTCTATCATTCCTTGATATTTACTCTAGAATAGTTCTGTAAGAAAAGTTTATCTTCATCAACTAGAGCTACTTGTAACTTACAAATAAAGTTTTCATAGGAAAGGCAGACTTAATTCTTTTCCTTTAATTGCTAATGCTCAGAGTAAGGAGTTGATAGACTACCTCCAAGAGTGACAAATTAGTTGCGTTAGTTGCTTTGGCTTTTTGTTTTGAGTATCATTAAAAATCAGGGATATTTATTTAATTCATGTGTTTCAATCATTGGCTATCATTTTTCTTTTTGATAGTCAAGTTGTCCACCTCTGGTCAGTGGGCAGTGTCCTTGCTTTCCAGCGTAGGGTGTTCTAGATTCAGTTTGTTGTTTGCCATTCTGCAGCTGGAATCAGTGACCTCTCCTTTCAGTAAGAAGTTGTGTTTGGAGTTCTAACATTCACATTGTCTCTGGGTTGTCATTGCTTCTGGGTCTTTCCAGGGGAAAAACCCAGGGTGTTTTAACATTTTGAATTTTAAAACATTCAAAATGTTTAAACACTAAAAAACATAGATTCGTACTTATATATCAAATTCAGATATATTTGAATATTTGATATATCAAACTTAAATTTAATCAAAAGTAACCTACTAACTTTGTAAAAATTTTATATTTATATCTCCTTTTTCTTGTGAAAATTATGGTTCTTAAATTATCATCCACATAATTACAACAGTAACACATTAATTTATAAGCATTATATATGCAATAATTTCAAGATAATACCATTATAATATAATAGAAATCAATATTACTACCAACAGTAAGACCATTGAATAAGGGTAAAGATTTCTTGGTATTTTGGTTAGACTGTGTTCCACAAACGATGTGTACTACAGCCTGTGTTCTAAAATACCCAGTGGATCTAAACCTAGGTAAAAGCTTTTCCCTTGAGGAAGAGGAAAAGTCTGGCTAGGAGAATGGTCAGAAGGGCTTCAGTTACCTCATGTCCCCTCTGAGCCCTGTGAAAAGAGGAAAGGGCTCGAGGTGAGTAGAGGGTGGGGCTGCATTGATGCAGCATAGCTTGTTGATACAGCGTAGCCAGAGACGCTCTGGGCACTACACTCCAGGACTCTTGGGTGAGACGGCAACCAAGGAGATGCGCCCCAAGCAGCGCTGACAAAGACATATGAAATATGAGATGTATGTTTATCTGTGCACAGTGTCTGTGCCGCAGCTGCAAGTATGAGATAGCCAGACACTTCACTGCAATGGTGGAAGTGTTTCATAACAGTTTGGCACTTTGAGAGAATAAGTTGTATAAGTGAAAAGTGCATGCTCCCCTCCCAGCCTCTAGATGGTCTGAAACATTTCATTAGACGGCGTGTGGCGCCAGCCTGTCATCTTTGGGTGCACCATGGGGATGGTTGTCATTATTTATCTTGTTCTTATCACGTTGGCATTTTAGCACCTTATTGGCATGCATGAGAGAAAAGATCCCCTTTCTTCGGGCTGTATTTTCAACCAGTGATTCAGAAGCACTGATAAGCTTGCTCTTGTAATTTTGAGCTGTGCTCACATTGCTGCTGGGAGGCAACAACAAGGGAAACGCAGGTGAGCTCGCAGCCCTCAGGGAGGCAGCAGGTGGGAAGAGGGTGATCAGGAAAAGCAAGGAATGGCTTTGATTCTTTAGGTAAACTGAAATCTGTTTTCTCTCCCCTTGAGACACCACAGACTAACAGTCTTGCTTTCCTCCTCCTCACCTTCCCCCCTTCCGTTTTGCCCAAACCTCTCTTTTCAAGTGCAGGGAGGTAAAGTCACTTGCTCAGGTCCAGGTCTCTGTCCCCCTCCAAGGGCGAATCAGGCCTGGAACCCGGGACTCCTGCTCCTCTCACCTCACACAGTCCGCTGCCATTTTAATCCTGGAAACCTGCTTACTTCAGTCTATCAGCATGAATTTCTGCGAGTTATTTGGCCACTTTTTTTCTTATTCTTCTAGCCCTTAACCCTTTAAGGGTTTGCATGAAGCAATAGTGTCAATCATTAACATTCTGAAGTATCTCAGTGAGCTTGCCTAGAAATACCAGGTCCTCTACCCTGTATTTAGATTCTGATCTATCAATATCAGATCTAATAGTGGGGTCCTAGTGATACTGATAAAGAAGTCTAAAGTTGGCACTTCAAGGAAAAAATGGCTTAAATGTATGAAGAGCAGAGGACATACTGTCTGTGCTCTCTCTCATTGGGGAATCTTCCACTGGACCAGAAATTTGCTTATGCCTCATACAATGGCACACTACTCAGCAATTAAAAAGAACTAACTGCTGATACACACAATAAGGATAAATCTCAAAAGCACTGGACTGATTCAAAGAAGCCTGACCCAGGAGAGAGCATACAATAGAAATCGGATCAGTGGTTATTTGTGGGAGGGGAGCTGACTGCGAAGGAATTTGATGGAAACTTTCCTGGTGATGAAAACATTATCATCACCTGATAATGTTTATACAACATTATCAGTGTCCAGCTTGATTGACAAGGGTGTGCATTACAGAAATGTATGCCTTTGTCAAAATCAATCTCATCTCTGCTTTTCATTGTATGCAAATGTTATCTTAAAATTTTAACACGAATATACTTATTTGGGATAATAAGTTTTCACCAATTTTTAATTTTTTTATAATTTATATCATGTAAAAGCATACCAAAGGCAAAAACAGAAAACATGCAAGACAGAAAATGATTTAAATAGTGCTGCAAACATGACATGCATTCAATAAAAATGTCCTGACTACTAATAGCTGCCCAAGAGTAACTCATTGCAAGAATTTGTTTACAAGATTCCAGCAATAGTCAAATTCAGCACTGTATGCAAGATTAAAATTTTCCAGCCCTATAAAAATATTTTTATTAATCCTCCATCCCATCAATTCAGTGATACAGCCTTTCCATGGGAGTACAATAAATAAAATCCATACCTTTTATTACTTTACCACTAGAAACTATTACTAAACCAAAATTTAAAAACAAAAAGGCTGTCTGCAAGGCTGATCCAAACTGTAGGACCTATTTTATGAGGAAAGCGTACTGTGATAATTTTGTATGAGTAAGGAAAGCTATCCTTAAATCTTCAAAAGAGTTTCTTAGGTTGAAAACGTACATATATGGAAAATTAATCCCCTGTGTGTGACCTCTAGCTAAATAAGTACAGGTGGAAATTCAGCTATTCTTCCAAAGAAATAGAATTTCCTGGAAATATATACTGGATAATTTTTATATATTGTTGTAATAAAAAGTGTACCCTGCTATGACTCAGGCAAATTAGACAAACCAATCAGCAGTTATTTGTTAATTGTGTTGGCTGGACTCATAATATTATGTTACATGATTTGCATGCAACTATCTTCTTTTATATTTTCACCCACTTTGAGGAATATGAGCAAAATAAATCAACTAACTGAACCAGCAAAAATACAAACCAAACTAAAGCTTCAGGTTAAAAGATAATTTACTGTTAGACTGTGTATCCACAATGCTAAAGATACAAGTTTGAAAACATTCTTTATCAGCAGAAACTCCCCAAATGTCCCCAATTGTTTTGTCTAGAGAATTCACATACAGAGAAGAAATAAACAATGGAACATTGTAGATGGCCAATACTAGAGAAATATGATTTTCTTTTTCAATTTCTGGAGCTTAAAATTTTTTATGAGGAAAAAATAAAAATGATTTAAAAAGTACAATTCAAAAACTGGGTGAAGTCCTAACCCCCTCAATCACATATAAAAATTGTTTATTTTATAATAAAGAATTAGAGCTTTAACAATTTAAACTCTAATTATTCCTGTGACTGTCAAGTGTGGTCTCCCAACCAGCAGCACCAGTCTCACCTGGGAAACTGTTCAAAATACATGGTCTTGGGCCCTGGCCAGAGGCGGGGACTGAGCTGGCAACTCTGGGGCTGAGCCCAGCCCTCTGAGTTCTAACAAGGCCTCCAGGTGATTCTGACTCAGAGGCAAGTCTGATTTATTCCAGAAGCATTTATTGGGTACTCACTGTATGCTAGGCTCTGAGAAAAGCATCAGGGACACAAAAATAATTAACATGATGTGTACTTTAATCAGTCACAAAGAAAAAGAATATTTGCTAGTAGAATCATCTTTCTGAAGACAGGAAAATAGGAGACTTTCATGGCCACAGCTGGAGCAGGTAGGACTTCCAAGGACAGGAGAATTCTAGAGAGATTGGTGCCATGATGCTCATTGAGAATCACCGGTGAGGATTTTTCAAAACCACAGGCCTCTAGAATTGTAATCTCCTGGCACAGGGTTCAAGAAAACTGTATTTTTGAAAGTTCCTCCGGTAATTCTGATGTTTACTCAGAATCAATAACAATGTTGCCTGAGAGTTTTCTCAGATTCTGCGCTTTTCACCACCTCCTTCCCATCGGCTTCTCCAGGTGTGATCTGTGGATTACCTGCACTGAATCAGATCTCAGGGTGAATCCCAGGCCCACTGAATGAGAATCTTTGGGGAAAGGGCTCAGGAATACACGTTTTTTTGTAAATTGCCAGGTGATCATTAAGCACACACAATTTGAAACATACTGCTTGGGGATCTCCCCAAGGAGCTTCTTTTCAATTCTTCACTATAGTCTAGACTCCAAGGGTCTCTCATCAGAAAATGTTCCCCTCCTTCTTTTGTCCCTTGATATGTGTGATGAATAAGTAACAGCCCCCCAAAGATGTCCACATCCTAATTCTCAAAATCTGTGACTCTTACCTGATTAAAAAAAAAAGAACATTATGGATATGATTAAACTAAGCATCTCGGGATGGGCAGTTATCCCAGATTATCTGGATGAGTTCAGTGTAATCACAAACATTCTTATAGGAGGGCGGCTCATGGATCAGAAAAGAGAAGATACGACAATGAAAAGAGAGGATCGAAGTCAGAGAGCGCTTTAAAGATGCTACACTGTTGGCTTTGAAGATGGAGGAAAGGGCCACAAGCCAAGGAATGTGGCTTCTACAAGCTGACATAAGTGAGAAAAGGGGTTGTCCTCCAGAGCCTCCCGAAGGAATGCAGCCCTGTCGACATCTTGAGTTCAGCCCTGCACACACCCATCTCAAGCTTCTGACACAAGTTATCAGTCCGTTGGTATAAAGCAGTAGCAAACCAGTACAAGATGTAAGAGAAATAGAAAGGAAGATAATTTGAGGACAAACAGTGCTGTTACTGAAGAAAGGTACCTCACCTGAATGTCCTACCACATAAGAGAGATGACATATTTATTGTTCCCTTGGAATTTATACTTATTCAACAATTTCTCTGACTAGAGGTCTTAATGAGACCTATAGTTCCAGTGATCATAGTAAACAATTTTAGAACCTTAAAGAAAACCCTTAGTTGCTCTACCATAGTAAGATTGCCTTTTTAGATTTGGTTTTTACAACATTACCAGAAGATATGGAAGGCCATCTACTGGGTATAACTAATAACATGTTTTTCACTAGTGTCTACACACAGATAGTTGACAAGTCTAAAAATACTCAATTCAGAGAAAGAAACCAAGAAAAGCATTTATAACAGACATACTTCACATGATGTCACCAGTCACACAATAAAACCTGTGAAGGAACACAACCCTTGGAAAAGTCTTCAAACTCCTCTTCGCTTATCAGTGACTTTTAAAGATAAAAAAGAGACGTGAACAACTGCCACGTTTTCTCACTCACTCTGCTTGCTTCATTCTCACCAAGGGAAAGGCTGGTTTCTTAAAGCAGTGGTTCCCCAACTTCAACGTGCGTCAGATCACCTGAAAGGCTGGGTAAAACACAGATGGCTGGACCCGCTCCCAAGGTTCCGGCTCAGGAGGTCTGGAGTGGGGTCAAGGAATTGCACCCCTCATGAGTTCCCTGGTGCTGCTCTGCTCCCGTCTTGGGAGCACACTGTGAATATCTTTGACTAGACCCATGGCTCTCCACCTTGCCTGCACGTCAGGATCACCTGGAAACTTGTTTCAAGTCCTGATGTCTAAGCCACACCCCGGGCAGGTTAAATCTGACTTCCTGGCAGTCAGACCTAGGCATCACTATTTCCAAACTCCCCAGGTGATTCCAGTGGCAGCCAAGGCTACAAACAATTGTCTAGAGGCCAAAATAATGGTAAAGAAGCAGACCCAGGAAATGTTAGAGACGAGAGGTGATAACATTGACCATGAGATGCCCAACCCTGTGGCCACCCTGGGACCTAAAATTCCCTCTCAAGCAAATGTTTCTCCTGCATGTGATCTAAAGAAGTAAGAATACAATACCACAGCCTACTGTGCAGTCAAAAAATATGAGATTTCTATTGCATCTTGGAGCTAGGGGGAAATAATAACCTGTTGAAAATGATGATACAATTCTAAATACTGTCAATTTAAAAATTTGCAACAGTTTCATGTTAAAGTACAAGACAAGCTTTTACTTTTTTTACAGAAGGACTTAAAAGAATGGTAGTTTTTTAATAATAAAATAAAAGTCCAATGCTTTATTTCTCAAACAGCTCTAATATTTTCTACTTCTTAGGCAGTTAATGTCCTGTGCTTCATATCCAAATATTTCTCTCTTCCTATTTTGATTGTCATGGATATTCATTGGTTCCAAACAACATACAATTACTCATTTGTCACCTCTCAGGTTTTATTAGTTGAAATTCATAATTTTTTATTGATACTCACATGACAGGGAACTTAGAATATGTACCAATATACTATCTTTGCTCCTTTTTGAAATAAACTGCAAGACAGTATTACTTCCTAACACACAGCTTTTCCCCTGCTGCTTAATGTCAGAGGAGCTCTGAAAATAATTGCCTTTTAAGGAGATGACCTTTTTTCTGTTGTCTGCCCCCAGTAGCACCTCTGACCTATTCAGAAAACTCTGATACATAATCTGATCTATGTACTGATTTTCATCCTGGAGTTGATTGACATACGTACAGAAAGATACTTTAGTTTGGAGGTTAGCACCCATCAATAAATATTATAAATCCCTTAAGCAAATGTGTTTGTAACATACTGTAAGAAAGAGCTATTAAAGCTACATTTATTTTTCTCAGCCTATTTGACGTAGAAGTTCCTTAAATATTTACTTTTGTATATAAAGGAAATTTACAAATTCCTTCTGTTCTTACTTCCTAGTAAGAATCTAGCTTCTAAACATCCACTTTGCAGTGTTCTTCGGTGACTGTGAAGGACAAGACTGGAAGAGTGACCTCCACCCCAGACCACATCTCGCTTTTAGCGCATTTTGTTAAAAGATCCTGTAATCCTATATGTTGTACCACAGGCTTGCGTCTCGCACAGAATACAGACAAGATTTTGTTTGTGGAACTATTTATTAATTAAAACCAACCCATAGGAAAAATTAAATGAAGGTGAGTTATACTATTTATTTCATCAATGTCAAAGAAATTAAAAATATAAAAATGTATGTCAAATGGGTTATTTAACATCAAATGAGTTGCACACCTGCACATATATAGCGATTTTCAAACTGGAATGAGGGAATCCCTGAATTTAGTCAAATTAATATATACATGCCAATACACCAAACAAACATGTGGAATTTTCATCTGGTTATTATTTTACTTTAACCTAAGTTTATTTCCGAAGTGTATATTTCTTTGCTGCTATTTTCCTGATAACATGGTGTCTGAAAAAATCATATATTTCAGGAAATGTAAAAGTTACTATCCTCCACCCTTACATCCCCATGTTTTTGTACATGTAAACATGTCCATACCACAAACACTGTACCTTAACTGCATTTTTGTTTTTTTGGACAGTTTTCTACATAAATACATGAAGATTTCCATGGTAAAACCACCTTTGCAGGCTATTACAATGTTTGAATATATCCTAATGTTTTTAACCAATCCCCTATTGATAAACATTTAGGTTAATACAATTATCCAATATTGTATACAACTTTGCAAGAAAGAACTATGTAACATGTATTCAATTATTTCCTTAGAATAAATTCCTAGGAATGCAATTGCTAGGCAAGAAATTAGAAATATTTAAAGTTTTGATATATATTACTTGGTATCTCCAGAAAGATTATGCCAAAGTTTACTCTTACTGTGTATTAAAAGGACTTTCCTCCATGTTCACAAGCAGACTTTTTTAAATGCTTATTGAGGTAAACTTATATATCAAAAATTTACTTGTTTTGAGTATACAATTCAATATTTTTTAATAAGTAAACAGAGTTGTGCAACCCTCACCACAATCCAGCTTTAGAATGTGTCCACCGCCCCTCATGCCCGTTTGTGGTCACTCCGCACTCCTTTCCCCGTGCCAGGCAGCCACCAACCCACACTCTGCCTCAACAGATGTGCGTTTTTGGCATATACCATACAAATGGAATCATACAATACGCAGCCTTTCGTGTCTGGCTTCTTTCACTTGGCACAATGTTTTTGAAATTCATCTCGTAGCATGTATCAGTACTTCATTCTCTTCTGTTGCTAAACAGTATTTTTGACGACTACTAAAAGAAACCCTCTCACTCAAAAAAAAAAAAAAGGAACATTCTGGACATGGGGAGGAATTCTGAAGACTCCTACCTCCAGGGTGGAGAAGTTCCTTGCCTTGACCTTAACTCCACTTTCGGTAAGAAGCCTCTCTGTCCGTTTTCCTCTATGGCCGCTAGTTTTGTCCTCTGGAGGTCCCTTCTCCATCTTGGCCATATTCTCAGCAGGAGTGGAGACTTCCCCCAGGGGACCCAATGGCTTTTCAGCTCATTTCTCACTCGACTGGTGTGGGGACCCATGGATTGTTTTAAGGCTCAAGCAGTGAACAACTTGTTCAGTCCAGGCTTCTGACTTCTTTGGCTATGGTTCTACTTAGTAGGCTACTAATCCAGTTGCTTCCACTCAGCCCCACAAGCCAGGAACCCCACTCCAGTGTTTTTCCTAAACATGACCATTAATCCTGATTTCTTTCCCGCTCCCTCACCCTCCTGTGTCTCTCACATACACACAACTTAATGCCAACATCCTTGAGGCCATACAGGAGTGTGGGAGTCTTGGGACAGGACACTAAGCCCTTAGTCTGGTCTTTGTCGCAGAGCCACCACTTCAAGGCATCTTCAACCTTATTTTCTATCGTTTGAGGTCTAGACATAGTTTCTCCA
Organism: Phyllostomus discolor; assembly: GCF_004126475.2. Taxonomy (NCBI): domain Eukaryota; kingdom Metazoa; phylum Chordata; class Mammalia; order Chiroptera; family Phyllostomidae; genus Phyllostomus; species Phyllostomus discolor. The sequence goes on from NC_040906.2 coordinate 35,950,063, forward strand.
AGTCTTTCATGCCCCCCCATTCTTCTTTGTATTTCTTTTTATTTCTGCTTGAAATCCACGTGGCTACTTTTTGACTTATTTTTTTCTTCTACTATCTTTACCCTAGAAACTCGTAACAACCAATGCACAGCACAAAATTCTGTTTTCCAGTTTCTTCCTCTAGAGCTACAGATGCAGTGAGTACTTAGTCTGCCTTCAAGCTTATCTCCAGTGACGTTTTCAATACACAGTTAACCTCTGTATTACAGGGATCTCCCTGTTCCTATTCCCTGATATCGGTTTCCACACCCAATGGCAAGTTCACATATTTTAGGTTTTTATTACAGAATTGTACCTTACTCCCAATGTCAATATCCTTATTAGTTAAGATAGTGCTAGCACTAAAACGAATAAACCCCTAAATCTCAGCAGCTTAACACAATGTAATTTTATTTCTCACTCACATAGTATTGATTAGAGGCAGGTGAAATTAGGAGTCTTCTCTAGCACCCTTCAGAAACAGCCTGGCAGATACTCTGTGGTATTCAACAAAAACCATCCCAGCTCACCCTGCACTGATGCACAGCCAGCAGACAGGGAAGGGAGAGGTTGAGCACAGTGTGAGAGGTGATTACGAGCTGCCCTGGAAGTGCTGTACATCATTTTATCCTTTCTGAACACATTCTTTTGGAAAGAATTCTTTCTTGTGTGCACACCTAACCATGATGGAGGCTAAGAAATGCATGCTGTTTCTGTGTCCAGAAGGAGAATCAAACAAGTCTGGCAAATGGCCAGCAGATGTCTGCCACAGCATTGCATAAAATATTTAGCCTTTGACTCAATCTCAGTTCTAAGGATCCTTGCAAAGAAAATACTCTGAAGTGTAAAGATGTTTATTCTGAGGTCATTAAAAGTCACAAAAATAAATGTATAAATACAACATTAATGTGTAGCCCAATTATGTAGTGAAATATTATGCAGCAGTTAAAAATGATTTCCATTAAAAATTTTAATCACATAGGAAAATATTTCTGATATAGTATTAAGAAAAATAGGATACAAATTTATAACATAATATGCATATATTTTTAAAGAGCAGGAAGAGTGCCAAAATGATAATGTGCCAGAATGATAATACCTATAGTCTGTATGAAATATTTGTCAATTTCTTCTTTTTATGATTCTTATTATCCAAATTGCCCCAAATGTAATACCACCCTAATCAGAAATAAAATATACATTCTCTGAAATTCATAGCTGTATCTAGGTGTTCTAGTACTCTAACCACCTCAAATGTCAATAAATTTAATAATGAATTCAGGAAAGTAACATAATAATAAAAATAACATCTCTATCCTTTTTAAAATCTGTCATGGGTATGGACAACAGTGCAGTGATTGCTAGGGGGAGGGGGATATAATGGGACTAAATGATAATGAAAAAATACAATAAAGATAAAAATAATAAATAACATACAAAATAAAATATAAGCCAATATTATGTAATTATATATTTCAGGAAAATACTTTGAAATCGATAAATTTAAAACAAGTTATTCAGAGATGACATTACTGTATGAATGCAATTTTTACTTATATTTATACAATACTTTCTATATTTTACTTTTTAAATTTTATTTGCAAAAATGTCTTCATCCATCTCTAAAAAAAGTGATTTTCTAGTGCACTCACATTTCTCTCTCTCTCTCTCTCCATCCCTCCCTCTCCCCGCCTCCACCCAGCTCATAAAAGTACATTGGACTTAGCATTGGCAGATGGTGTTTATCGTTCATCAGGTTTCTAGTAGAAGCTTATTTTGTGCAGCCACCTGCTTCTGTATTGAGGATAGACTGACAAATAAAAGACACCAAAATCACCTGATTATTACCACAGTGTTGGTTTCTTAGAGTATAAAATGGATGTTGGTCACATTTCATGAACAGTTTCTATGAACACTTACTTGGCCAATTTTGGACTCTTCATAATCAGATATTCCCAACTCTCAGATACTCACCTGAAATGAGGCTATTATTCTCACCTATGTAGGCATACCTCAGAGATATTGTGGGTTCAGTTTCTGATCACCACAATAAAGCAAATAACAATATAGCAAGTCATATAAATTTTTTGGTTTCACTGTGCATATAAAAGTTACATTTACACTATACTTTTGTCTATTAAGTGTGCAATAGCATTATGTCTAAAACAATGTACATAGCTTAATTTTAAAATATTGTATTGCTAAAATAATGTAAACCATCATCTGAACCTTCAGCCACTCACAGTCTTTTTGCTAGTGGAGGCTCTTACCTTCAATTTGTAAAAAATGCAGTGTCTGTGAATCACAATAAGGCATAGTGCAATAAAGAAGGAGAAGTAAGCCTGTATGTAGTACATCAAATCTATTGATTGTCAGTATGTGAGTTTAAGGGCTGTTATTTTTCTGCTCACATTTGATGTTTATTTTTATGTTAGAATGAATGATACTCATCTTTCTCAGCCATTGTGGAGCTAGGACTGCTTGTCTGAGTTTGTGGTCAATTAACATTCAAGACTAATTATCTGTCTTCCCTTCCAAATATGCTCCCGTGGGAATTTGACAATATATGCAAAAGATATTGTGCAAAGAAATCAAGGGATAGTACAAAGCATGGCTTATGCTTTCTAAATAGAGAAAGCAGTTTGCACTTAAATTTTTTCTATTTAAAAATGAATTCATAGCATTCTGTCTCACTCTCACTCTGGTGTTTACATGGGTTATTTTTTATTATAAGTTGTATTTATGATTTTTTCTATTTCAGAAAGAAGGCAAATTTTAAAAATCCAGATATCTTATTAAATGCCTTTATAATTATTTCCATGTATGAATCCAGATATCTTATTAAATGCCTTTATAATTATTTCCATGTATGATATATATTTTATCTATTTTCTGACAATGCTTAATATACAGTGGGTAAATGTGAATGGTAAAAGTACAAAGCTACTAACACAATTCTGGAATCTAATCTTTAATATTTTTGCCAGGAATTATGCAGAAACTTATAATTATGTTTTACTTTGGATTTACTCCATCTTTACTTTATCTCATATTAAAGTGTAATCAAAATCAGCCTGTTTCTGTTCAGTTGCAAATCCCCTTCTTAGAGCACCTATTCAAATGTCTCCCCAATTTTCATTTTCTCTGTCTTTTCTTATTATATTAAATCCTGATATCTGAAAATTGAACCATATAGTAGTATTACCATGTTCTTTTAAAAATACAGATCATAGCTATTCTTCCTGTATTTTTACATTATCACTGTGGGTTTTTTTTTTTAACTCCGTGGCAGGTTGCAATTAGATTTCTAGTATGCCATTGTATTATACCAAATACCATTATTATGGTAGAAATAATTCACTTCATTTAGTGTGCTGCTCAGATAGCTGCTGCGATGCCTCTGATACTAAATGTCATTCCCATTCTTTAATTATAATTTTTAATATTTCCCGGTTTACCATTCTTTCAGTGGATTATTCTAAAATTCAGAAATAATCTAAGTTTAATAATGTTTATTAATAAAAATTATAATTTCCCATTACTTTTTTTTCCCCTGCAGATCAGTAGCAGTGACTTTGTTCTTTCCAAACTCTTTAATCTGTAACATATGGGGGAACTCTGTGGAACAGCCACCCAGATTTATCATTAGCAGTTGAATGCATTTCTAAGAGTATTTATTACTTGCATTCCAGTTAGTGACTAGGTACCGCATTAAAACCCACACAGAGATAGGGAGTTCCCTTTGTCGAGGGCTTTTATTTACACACACAGTATAAAATCAGGCCAGAATTCTTACACCACAAACAAAACTGAAAGCGTGTATTTAACAAACACCTCTATAATAAGATAAGAGTGTAAGCCCTCTGAGGGCAGGGAGAGTATCTATCATGCTTCTGATTAAACCCCCAATACCCCAATACCCCACATACCACAATACACTGGCACATAGTAGGTACTCATTAAACGTGTGTTAAATGAATGTGCACATGAATGCCCCTTGCCAATTCATGGGCTCAGTTCTTGTCCCTCTTGCTATGCACATGGATATAGGTTTAGCTGAGATTCAGTTCAATCTATGTGAGTTGGTGGGAGTGAGCGATTAAGTGTAGTGGGAGAGGATAGTCCTCCAGACTAGACAGAAACTAACTCCCATTCTTTTTTCCTAGTAGTGTGATTGGGTCGAGTTGTTTTATCTCTCTTAGCTTTGCTTACTTTATCTATACAATAGGAAAAATAATGCTAACCTCCCAGATTTTTTATGAGTTAAATGAAGCAATATTTGTAAAATGCCTAGTACCTAATCTGATTTGAACATCCACAATTGTTAGGTTTGGGAGGTAAATGTGGGTAGCCTCATACACCAATCAGTGATGGCCACAGAATAAACAACCATAATATGTCAGTGGCATTCAACAGTAAACACAAGTTTCTCTGTGGGCCTGTTGCCATGGTTCATCCAATGCCTGGGTAACTGAGTTGTAGGCTGGGTCCGGGACAGCTTTCTTGTCCCACACTGCCACCTAGGGCACATTCCTCTCAAAGTCTTGGCCCATATATAAGAAGGCAAGCCTCCCGTACAAGCACATTCAAGCCTCTGCTTGTATTGCGACAGGAACATTATGCTGGCTGAAACACATCCCATAGCCATCCCTAGGTCAAAGGACAGGAAAGCGTATTCCTTACATGGGTGTGTGGGAACCTGGAGGGAAAATGGATGTTTTTGAACAATAATTTAATCCAACACATCTTCAATAACTATAGATGAGAGAGGGCAACGTCTTTTCTCCCATATACTTGCTACCAGATAGAATGATATAATCTAAGTGAGTCTCAGAATTCCGCCACACATACCAGCCAGTTGACACAAAAGCAGTCATAGAGATTGTTCTGTGAACCTGACAAAGTCCCAGATCTCTACCCTTTTAGGTGCTCTGATGGCTCCTTGAATGAAAGGTCTATTATAGTGGCAGTATTCATCTAACTTTTAATAGAAGTCAAATGACCAGAATCTTCCAAATCTGAATCTACTGGGTCAGAGGCAGAAGTCAGGAGTGCCTTTCTGAAGGCTGCCATTATTTGGATTGTGGGATTCATGAATGCAAGAGCAAGAATGTTTGTATGGGATTTTCAGCAAATCCACATTTTTTATCACTACTAATTTTATCAATAAGGAAATTATTTCTAATTAACATAAATATATTTCTAGTAATATAACCATTTAAAAACTCTGGTGTTGATTAAAAATTAAGAAGCAAACTAGCTGAGGTGTGGGAGGAGTTCCTCTGGGAGTGTGGACCTGATTCCCATCCCTCCAACATTGGAGAACCATCTCCACAGTGTGGTCCTGATCGGGGTACTTCAAATGGAACTCGCCATCCCTTGGGTGCACTCTGAAGCTAATACTGCACACTGAAAGTAAATCACTGTCCATAGTAAGGTATTTTAAAGTAAATTTCAGACAACACACCACCAGTCAGTGTCCAAAAGGGTATTGATTGAGTGATTTCTATACCAATACCTACTATTTTACATTCAAATTGCAAGTCCCTGTTAGTCGGCATCTCTGGGATTCCTTTTTAAAATTTAAATATGAAGTAACAACTTTTTTTTTGTTCTAAGCATTACCAAAGCATCATGTTAATCTTTTGTTTGCATTGAATTTATTCTTTTTGGTTTATAAAACCAAGGATGTGAAACTGGGCTAATCATGAAAAAAATAGCAATTTAAAAATCATATCACAATTCATGACTCCTAGAATTTACTCAGCTTTCAATTAAGAACAAAGCGTTCAAAATAGCATTAGAATTTTTTCTTCAGCCTTTGACCAAACAAACTGAGATTAGGACACGCAAATCGATAAATCTGTTTTAGGACTCTCACGTAGGTTGTCCGGTTGTTTCCCCCATACGGAGGGAATGGGGCTGGCGCAGCACTCCCCAGAACACCCCAGCCACCCTAAACCCCAGACACGTATAACCGGTCCTGATTATCCATTTATTTTAAGGCAGGAAAGAGAGATGTCAGCTGTCTTGAATATTTGCAAGGTTGTCAAGCCAGAAAGGGAAAAGAATGATCCAGGTATTCCAGAAGACAGAACCAGGGCCCATCACATCTAAAGGGAGGCAGTTGGACTCACTGTGAGGTAAAACATCTACCAATGAGAGTGAGTGAGTTGTAAATACTGCCTAAAGTGGCGATGGGCCAGGGTGGCCACTATCTGTAAAGTAGTCAGGAGGACAGAATTAGGTGACCTCTAAGAAACCTCTGCTGTTAAGATTCTATGAGTCTATGGACACTATTTTTTCACTAGACTTTCACGGGGTTCGTATCCTTCTTTTGCCCATTTCATTTTCCTTATCTGCCTTCCCTGCCTTTTCTATCACTGTAAGACTTTTTGACCAAGAGCCTCTTGCATTGTTCAGACTTAAGATTTGGATAGCTATGTGACACTAGCTGGCTCTACTTCAAGTGAAGTCTCAATTTCAAATGATTACCCTTCAGTTATTGTGTAGATTTCTCTAGAAAGATAATTCCAGTTCCTGCCAAGATGGAGGCATAGGTGGATATACTTTCCTGCCTTACACAACCAAAAGAAGGACAACAGGTTTAAAAACAAAAAATAACCAGAACTGCCAGAAAATTGAACTGTATGGAAGTCCTACAACCAAGGAGTTAAAGAAGAAACATTTATCCAGACTGGTAGGAGGGGCAGAGATGGGCAGCTGGGGTGGAGAGGGCTTGTGGCCAGGCAGCAGTTGGAAGACCAGGTAGTCCCACATTTTTATGCAGATAAGCTGGGAGGAACAACTGGGGAGTGAGACAGACCATACAACCCAGGTTTCCAGTGTGGGGAAATAAAGCCTCAGAACCTCTGACTATAAAAATCTGTGGGAGTTGCAGCAGGAGGAGAAATTCCCAGCCTCACGGGATAGTTCATTGGAGAGACCCACAGGGTTCTAGAATGTACACAAGCCCAACCACCTGGGAATCAGCACCAGAAGGTTCCAATTTGCCTGTGGGTTGTGGGGGAAGTGACTGAAAGCCAGCTGAATGCTAAGCAAGCAACACTGTTCCCTCTTGGACCCCTCCCCCACATACAGCACCACAATGAAGCAAAGTGTGTTGCCCCACCCTGGAAAATACCTAAGGCTCTACCCCTTACTATGTAACAGGCATCCCAAGACAAAAAAGTATGGCCCAACTGAAAGAACAGATAAAAGCTCCAGAAAAAAATACAACTAAGCTATGAAAAGAGAACCAATCTATCAGATGCAGAGTTCAAAACACTGGTAATCAGGATGCTCACAAAAATGGTTGAGTATGGTTGCAAAACAGAGGAAGAAGTGAAGGCTATGCAAAGTGAAATAAAGGAAAATGTACAGGGGACCAACAGTGAAGGTAAAGGACTATTAGTAAGGAAACCGAAATTCAAATCAATGACTTGGAGCAGAAGAAAGAAATAAACATTCGACCAGAACAGAATGAAGAAACAAGAATTTGAAAAAGTGAGGAGAGGCTTAGGAACCTCCAGAACAACTTTAAACATTCCAGCATCCTAATCATAGGGGTGCCAGAAGGAGAAGAGGAAGAACAAGAAATTAAAAACTTATTTGAAAACATAATGAATGAGAACTTTCCTAATCTGGCAAAGGAAATAGACTTCCAAGAAGTCCAAGAAGCTCAGAGAGTCCTGAAGAAGTTGGACTCAAGGAAGAACACACAAAGGCACATCATAATTACATTACCCAAGATTAAAGATAAGGAGAGAATCTTAAAAGCAGCAAGAGGAAAGGACAGAGTTACTTACAAAGGAGCTCCCATAAGACTGTCAGCTGACTTCTCAAAAGAAATCTTACAGGCCAGAAGGGGCTGGAAACAAGTATTCAAAGTCAAGAAAGGCAAGGACCTATATCCAAGATTATTCTAGCCAGCAAAGTTATCATTTAGAATGGAAGGGCAGATAAAGTGCGTCCCAGATAAGGTCAAGTTAAAGGAGTTCATCTTCACCAAGATCTTATTATATGAAATGTTAAAAGGACCAACCTAAGAAAAAGATGATCAAAAATGTGAACAGTAAAATGACAATAAACTCACAACTATCAACAACTGAACCTAAAACAAAAACAAACTAAGCAAACAACTAGAACAGGAACAGAATCACAGAAATGGAGATCACATGGAGGTTTATCAGTGGGGAGAGGGAGGGAGAAGAATGCGGGGAAAGGTACAGGGAATAAGCATGATTGGCAGGTACAAAATAGACAAAGTGAGGTTAAGAACAGTATAGGAAATGGAGAAGCCAAAGAGCTTATATGTATGACCTATGGATGAACTAAAGGTGGGGGACAGGGGGAATGCTGGTGGGAGAGGGGTGCAGGGTGGAGGGGAATAAAGAGAAGGAAAAAATGGAACAATAGTAATAGCATAATCAATAAAATATATTTTAAAAAATAAAAAAAGAAAAAGAATTCCAATAAAAATTCCAGCACATTTTCTGTTTCTACCTAGTCGTTAATTCCTTCCCCCAAAATAGGAAGAAAATAAGATTTACTTAGTACTTTTATTGTTCAATTATAGGTGTCCCCATTTTCCCCCATTACTCTTTCCTGCCCTACCCACCCCACCTCCCACATTCAATCCTCCCTCCTCCACCCCATTGTCTTTGTCCATGTTCCTTGACAACCCTTCCCCCTTTTCTCCCCATTATCCCTCTCCCTCCTCCCCTCTGGTTACTGTCAATTTGTTCTTTATTCAGTGTCTCTGGTTATATTTGGCTTGCTTGTTTGTTTTGTTGTTTAGGTTCCACTTATAGGTGAGATCATATGGTATTTGTCTTTCACCACATGGCTTATTTCACTTAGCATGATGCTCTCCACTTCCATCCATGCTGTCACACAGGGTAGGAGCTCCTTCTTTCTTTCTGCTGCATACTATTCCATTGTGTAAATGTACAAGTTTTTTGATCCACTCATTTACTGATGGGCACTTAGGCTGTTTCTAGCACTTGGCTATTGTAAATAACACTGCTAGGAATGTAGGGGTGAATAGGTTCTTTTAAATTGGTGTTTCAGGATTCTTAGGGTATATTCCCAGTAGTGGAATTGACAGGTCAAAAGGCAGTTCCATTTTTAGTTTTTTGAGGAAATTCCATACTGATTTAGTTAAAAGTTATGAATAGCTAGTATTTCACATTTTTGCCTGCACTCTTCTCTAAAACTGACACATTTCCCTCATTATAAAAACCATTTTCTCTTCCATACACAAATTTTACTCTTAGAAACATAAAATGTTTTAGAGAGTTTTACCCTTAACATATGCCTATAATTCTTACATGGGTCCTCTTCCATAAATGCCTCTGTTTGTTGCAAATATGGACACATTCAGAAATGTAAACCCAGTGATGACTTTATGATATACAGAGCCAACAGCACTGTGAAAGTACTGGAACTGTTCACTTTTTTCATTTCTAAACTGATGAAGTATTATTGTAACTCCTTCAAATCATGTGGCTTTAATAAATGGAACTTTGAAAGCTATTATTTTTCTGGTTAGAAGTATTACTTGAATAATCAAAACCACCATTCATTTATCGAAGCAAATATCAAATAACAATCATTCATTAGTCTTTCAAATTTGAAGCATCATTTACAAAGCATGGCTATCTCCTTTCATTCAGGTGTATGTGTGTACATACAGAAAACCTTGCTAAGTCTAAAGAATTTCTGAAATAGGTTGGCCACTCTCTCTATTTGCAAATGTAAATACAAGTGAAGAAACACCAAACCTATTATGTATATAGAACGTTTTTCATTCTGGGAACTTCTCTCAGAGGATCCAGCCTCTCCAATCAGAGAAGTCACAGAGTTCCATTTTTATGCAGTGACTCTAGGACGCCCTGTTTCAGGCAGACCCCTGTCATCAGATTATAGATGAAGAAGCCACCCAGCTCTTTGCCCAAGTCCACATGTAGCCTATCTTTCCTTAAATACCTGGAGAGCGTGTTGTTAACAATCCTCAAAGAGATTTAAGATTAAGGGCTGAGAGATTCTGCTGCAAACTTATCCAAACCAATGTGTTCCACAAATGTTTGAGACTTTGGGGAAATAAAATTTTTGGTCTTAGCCTCTGGGGATTAGAGGAGGGTGAACTTCCCCATATCCTCCTTCAACAAGTGGTCAGTATTAAGCCAAATTCTGCCATATGCTCAAATATTTAATAGCAAACAGACACAAAAACAGTCAACTGGATCTGGTAAGTTTGGGCAAACTCTACTCTCTCTCCTCAGACAGGCCTGCAGGCAATTTGCCTGAGAGGTTGGGAAGGCAGAAGCCATGCTTTTCCAATGGTGTGAACAGGCAGCACCCTGATCAGACAGAGATGCTCTGTGGAGTGAGAGACCCAGGAATAAAAGCTATTCTTCTGAGGGTTTCTCCAAAGGAAGTGGGTGGCTGTGCGTACAGGATTCCCATAAACTTTCATGCAAGGGTGGTTGGACTTGCAAGTAAACACATACATTGAACATACTCATTTCATCAGCTAAAAATTCTTTCTTATGCTAATTAGCCAATCCTCATGAGTAGATTTCCACAGCAATATTTGAAGTGCCTGATAATCATCCTGGAGTGTGGATTCTTGATCAGAATACTTCAAATTCCACCTAACTACTGTTAGGATAAAATTGAAAAATTAATTTCACTCATACATTATGCTATTTATCCTGAATAGTTTTTAAAATAAAGCTTCGAAAAAAGGATAAAATAACCTCAACTCAACTCAGAAATGCTGTAGCTTTTGACCTATTTTCATAACTGCAAGTTGAATAATATTGACAGCATTATCAAGATCACATTGATACAAGGCAAAATGGTGAGGTCAAGTTTCTACTTTCCCTATTCCCCACCTCAAACTTGGTGTCTAAATCACAAAAACAGCATCTCTTCTAGTGCCCCCTCTCTAGGCACTTGCCACCTCTCCAGACAAGGGACTTGGAATTCATCCTCACTGGCATTTGCTCAGCCAAAGTAACATATTCAGGTGATCACAGTGGTGAGTTGAATAGTGACCTCCAAAGAGAAATGTTCATATCCTAACCCCCAAACATGTGAATGTGACCTTACTTGGAAAAAGGGTCTTTGCAGATATATTTAATGATCTCAAGATGAAATCATCCTAAATTACCATATTTTCAGACTGTAAAATGCACCCCCCCCAAATTGGGAGGAATAATGGTTGTTAATGCTACTGCTGAGTTCTGTTTACATTTACATTGGTGAAATATTATGTTATTTATGTTATTAAATATTTTACTACATTTTTTGCTTCAAAATTTTTTTCCCTATTTTTCTCCTCTAAAGCCTAGGTGTGTCTTATGGTCTGAAAAATACAGTATCTGGGTGGTCCCTAAAACCAATGACAAGTGTACTTATAAGAGCAAGGCAGGAGATTTTACAGGGAGAGAAATTGGAGAACATTATGAGAAGATTAGGCCAAGATTGGAGTCATTCAGCCACAAGCCAATGAATGCCCAGAGTCACCAGAAGCTGAGAGGAAAGAGGATTCTCACATGAAGTATTTGAAGGGAGTGTAGTCTGGCCAACACCTTGACATCAGACTTCAGGACCCCACAACTGTGAGATACTAAATTTCTGTTGTTTTAAGCCACCAAGTTTATAGGAATTTGTCACAGAAACCCTAAGAAACTAATACAGTCACCAAATGCTCTTTAGACTCCCTTTTTAATAACTTTGAATCCATGCCCTTTAACTCTATCTCATGCCACTGACATAATTCAGATGACCATTGAGTTCCACAAATAATTTTTAATTTTAAATAATTGATATATAATGTTACATTGGTTTCAGGAGTAGATTAATGATTTAATATTTGTATACATTGTGAAATAATCACCAAAAACCTGTTGCTATACATAATTACAAAAAATATTTTGGGATGAAAGATGAAAGAGCTCTCTTAGTAGCAACTTTCAAATATGCACTGTGGTATTAACTATAGTCATCATGCTATACATTACATCTCATGATTCATTATTTTAAAACTGACATTTGTACCTTTGACCCTTTCCCCCATTTTGCCTACTCTCATCCCCTCATCTCTGGCGGCCACCAGTCTGTTCTCTGCATCTACACTTGGCTTCTTTTCTTTTCTTCTCTTTTTCTTTTTAGATTCCACACATAAGTGGGATCATACAGTAGTATTTTCCTTTCTTGGTCTGACTTACTACACTTAGCATAATGCCCTCAAGCTTTATCTATGTTGTCACAAATGGCAAGATTTCATTCTTTTTTATGGTTGAATTACACATATACACACACACACATATACATGCACACACACATATGATCTCCAATTTCTCTATCCATTCATCTATCAATAGAGACTGACGCTGTTTCTCTACCTTGGCTGCTGTAAGCAATGCTTGAGTGAACACGTGAATGCATGTATCTTTTTAAGTTATTGTTCTAGTTTTTTTGGATAAATACTCAGAAGTGGAATTGATGGATAAAATGGTAGTTCTAGTTTTAAATTTTTGAGGAACCTGTACTGTTTCCATAGTGGCGGTACCAATTTTAATTCCCACCAACAATGCACAAGGTTTCCCTTCTTAACACATCCTCACCAATGCTTGTTCCATTCTGACAGGCATGAGGTAATATCTCATTATGGTTTAGATTTGCATTTTTCTGAGAATTAGTGATGCTGAGCATTGTTTTATGTACCTGTTAGCTATCTGTGTCTTCTTTGGGAAAATGTTTATTCAGATCTTCGGTCCATTTTTAACCAAATTGTATTTTTACTATAGCACTGTATGAGTTATATATCTTGGTTATCAGATATTATTTATCTGATAACCTGTTATCAGATAAATAATTTGCAAATATTTTCTCCCATTAAATAGGTTGCCTTTTCATATTATTAGTGGTTTCCTTTGCTGTATTTGATATAATCTCACTTGTTTATTTTTGCTTTTGTTGCCTTTGCTTTGGGTGTGGGAGTCAAAAACATCAGCCCTGGCTGGCATAGCCCAGTGGATTGAGCGCGGGCTGCGAACCAAAGCATCACAGGTTCGATTCCCAGTCAGGGCACATGCTTGGGTTGCAGGCCACGGCCCCCAGCAACCGCACATTGATGTTTCTCTCTCTCTCTCTCTCTTTCTCCCTCCCTTCCCTCTCTAAAAATAAATAAATAAAATCTTTTTTAAAAAGTTTTAAAAAGTTTGTAGTCTAAAAAAATAAAATAAAAAAATAAAAGGAACTATAAAAAAAATCATAGCCTAGCCCTGGCTGGTGTGGCTCAGTGGACTGAGTGCTGGCCTGTGAACCACAGGGCTGCTGGTTTGATTCCCAGTCAGGGTACATGCCCAGGTTGCTGGCCGGGTCCCCAGTAAGAGGCATGTGAGAGGCAACCACACATTGATGTTTCTCTCCCTATCTTTCTCCCTCCCTTTCCCTCTGTCTAAAAATAAAATAAAATCTTTAAGAAAAAAAAATCATAGCCAAGACTAGTATCAAGAAGCTTACCACCTATGTTTTCTGCTAGGAATTTTATGGTTTCAGGTGTTATATTTAAGTATTTATTCCATTTTTTTAGTTAATTTTTGTGAATGGTGTAATATGGTGGTCCTCCCTCTTTTCCTTTTTTCTCTTCTTTTTTTCTTTGAGTCTAGTTAAAGGCTTGTCACACATACTTTGACTGGAAAAGAGGTTTATAGGTAGTTGCAAAGACAACCTTCTGATCTGAGTTTTATTGGTACCTGGTCTTATAAACCCTATGCTTTGTACTCACTGTCTGCCCCAACTGAGCATTGCTGAGAATAAGAAATTGACAACATACCGATTGTTATCAACTAACTTCTTTAACAGCCTGGTAGTCAGTTAAGCCATCCAGCAGAAATATACATATTTAATTTTGCCTAAATTTGAGAAACTTACTGATATTTCTCATATATCCCTTCAATAAGGAAAACAATTTGCTTCCTTTTTACCAAATTCACCTGATATTGATGCAAGATGTTGAAAAATACAAACCTTTTGGAAATCTGGACATTTCTTCCTTCTCTTTGGACTGAGGAAAAACCAAGTGGGATTAACTGGATTAAACCTTGAGCTGACTGATTGTAAGGAGACACCAGCAAAAGCTTCAGGGCAGGGACAGCAATGAGTCCAACTACAATGTTGATAAGTAGTTGTTCAGCACCTGAAAGGCTGCTTGCTGAACTCCTAAGCTCTAAAGCCTGAAAAAAAATGATCTCTCCACTAAGGTGGGTGCCCACGGGCAGATGTTCAGCAACTGTACTACTCTGCTAGGTCTAGAAATCCTAGTCTCCTGGGGCTAATTAGGTTATTGATTCCCAAGAACCATTTGGCTTCAAGCTAACTACCAACTCCCAGAGACTGAAATCTATTACAGAGTGAATATTGCAGTATATATTCCCACCAGCTGAATGTAATTTCAATAGTCTTTATCTAAATGTAGGTGTTTAACAAATGCCATTGCAATAGGCTACTAATTACAGATTATAGGCAATGGTGCCAAGAACGAACTCTTTAAAACTTCTCCAAGCTTTAGGACACTTGTTCAGAATTTCCCTTGACAGCTATTTACTCCTTTTTAGATTCCAGCATTTCATCTCCCCTTTCTCAACATCACCACCCAGACTCCAAAACAATGTGACTAAAAACATCACAGCACATCAAATGTGGTGGGAGGCGGTGAGAAAGTCTGGGGGAACTTTTCGCTTGAAGCCTCTTCTGTGAATGTCTATCACAGCTTCTCATTACCTGAGAGCAGGAATTACAGTGAATGCTTCTGTCATAACACATGCAAGAAATAACTAACCGGATCATAAAGAGGCAGTTGTTATTGTATTTATTTTGGGTTGTATATAGAAATAAGCCATCAAGGAGCATGTATATACGCATAAACACAGATATACATTTTGGCAAAATAAAATTATACTGTCACAAAAGTGTGACCATAAAGTAACGAGATTCATTTCCTTGTCAGACTCATAGGAATCATTTGTCATTCTGTAGAGGCGTGTATTCTATAATTGTGTTTCAAATTCAGCAACACTAAAATAGCTCAACTCACAAGTTTGCTGGAGTCCCTTCTCAATTCCACACTCACCCCGTAGCTTTATGACTCTTACAAATGTTCCAAAGACGGAGGCTCCAGGAGTACAATGCACGTGCAGACGAATGAGGTGACGTACAACAGCAGGGCACAAGGAGCTGCCCTAACTGCCCAGGTGGTCCGTACTCTCCCTTGTGATGATCCAGTTTCTGGCATTCTGAAAAAGTCCTTTTGTCAAAAGCCAAAGTCCAAAAGTTTTTGTCCCTTTCATGCCTGACCCTTGTATGTCTGACATTCCTTTAACTACCATTTATGAATCAGGTGCTTTATATATGTTATGTCTAATCTCTACAGCCTCTCACAAATGTGCAGGTTACAATTGTTATTACCATTTACAGATGAGGAAACAGACTCAGAAATGACTTGCTTACAGGCTCACATATAATCAATAGATAAACACAGATTAGAACTTCTAATTCCCAAACTTCTATCTCATTACCAAGCCTTGTGACGTAAAGATAAAGCCTTTCATTCCCACAATTCATGTTAAAATGTAAATGTACATAGCACAGGATACTTAAATAATTCCCCATAGCACAGGATACTTAAATAATTACCACGGTTGTCTCACTTCGTGTGAGGTACTTAGTAACTTATGCTAAGAATCTCATAAGGAAAACAATGGAATGCCCATAGCTGGTATAAAGAAGGGCAGGAGGAGGCTCTGGGAGAGGAGGAAGCAAGTCTGGCAGGCCTGGGAACGCAGGTGCCTTCTCACAGTTCTGCCCGAGGAAGCTGTTGAGTTCTCAGAGACCTTTCTTAGTCCATCTCGTTGACTGAGGGAAGGCCTGCTAAGTTCCAGGGCTTCAAGAGTCGCAAGTGTGTTCGAATCCCCCAACTCACCGTGAAGGTATTGTTAGGAAAATGCCACGTCTGTCCACAGTGAAATACATTTTTCTGTCAGATTCGGTTGGACTCCTGCTTCCCTTTTCTTTCAACTGCTTTATTATTGCATGGTTTTCCACAATCTTGATAGCTTTGCTTAGCCAGCTTTAGAGAAGCAACATTTTCAACCACCAGGTATCAAGTCAGGGTTTAGGACTTCTTGTCTGAGTTTAAATTTTCAAAGTTTAAAGAAAAGTAGCCCAATGATCACTGAAATTACAATAACCAAAGAGAAAAATATACCAAGTGAGGCTTTCCCTCTTACTTCCTAACATAACCAACCGAGAGAGGTGAGGAATAAGATTACTTGGATGAGAATTGTTGGTTCCTAAAGATTGAAGTTCCTTCAGTTTTAGTTAAATCTTAGCATCCTTGACTCTGTATGTTTTATTCAGTCCCCTGTATTTCTACAGTTTTAAGAAGGTCACTGAAGTACTGAGTCACAAAATTAAACACCAGAGGCCAATAAACCAAAACACCTATGGGCAAGGTTGTATTAAAATATAATAAAGAAATTTCTCTAGAGGGCTTTTTCTCTTTATCAAAGTGAAATACTTCCCCATACCATGGTTGTCTCACTTCATGGCTGCTTATATTTGCAGCTTAGATGACTCACACACCAAGCCATGGGGCAGGGGCGGAGGGGAGAAGGAGGAAAGGAGGGAGGGTGAGTGGAGGAAGGGAGGAAGAGAAGAAGGAAGGAAGAAAAGAAGGAAGGAAAGAAGGAAGGAAATAAAAAAAAAGAGTAATTACATAAAGGAAAAGATTTGTTATCAGTGCCCTCTTCTGGAAACAGATGAGAGTAGCTCAAAATCCCAGAGCTGTGGCATTCTCTTCCATGAGAAAGCAAAGTGATTCATGCTACCAGACAGTGTCAGGCTACCGTGTGTCAGATGCTATTTGGTGTGGGCATGATGTAGTACAAGGGGCCCCTAACTTAAGTATCAAAACCTATTGATTTAAATCCAGCCTTTACTCCTAACTTTCTATGACCTTGACCAAATTATTTAAATCATTTGGTTCAGCGTCTTAAATATAGTAGACCATATATTGACCACCATATCTGGTGGATTAGAGTCACCAGAGGTTGTTGTTAATAGTGCAGACTCCTAGGTCCACCCCATCATTGGACTCAAATGGTAGGAAGAGGTATGAATTATACTTTTAAATAACCTCCAAGGAAATCCTTAAGTCACATTTTGGCTTCAGTTATGTAATCTTTACAATGATTTTCTTCATTAGATTAAGTGATAAAGCCCCTTACAGTTCTAACACTATGATTTTATAAAGCAAAGCAAGAAGAATGATTCTTCAACAGGTTAACAAAAAGTGACATGTTCATACAATGGATTATTAGTCAGCAATAAAAAGGAATGAGTTCTTGATACATGTAATAATGGATAAATCTCCAGATAATTATGCTAAATGAAAGAAACCAGACCAAAAAGATGAGTCCACTTACATAAAATCCTACAAATGTAAAATAATCTATAGCCCAGATGGTTGTCTGGCGATGGGGACAAAAAGAAGGGATGACCAAGGGGCACCGTGAAACTTTTAGATGAAGGATCTGTTCATTATCTTGATTGAGGTGACCATTTCCAGGGTCAATACATATGTCAAAATCTATAAAGCTATACACGTTAAACCTATGCAATGTATTGCATGTCTGTTGTCTATGTGCAGTTTATTGCACATCAACTATCTCAGTCAAGTCTTTTTTTTTCAAAGAAAGGAGGGAAGCAGCCACTAGGAGCTTTGACAGTCAAGAAGAATTCCTGTCCAGTATAAAAGACAACTGGGATGGAAGACAGGGAGGGTGCATATCCTTGGACAGAGGGCAGGGGATGTTCATTAAACACAGAGGGATCCACAGGCAACCTAAATTCCTCCACCTCAAAGGACAGAGAACTATCTGGAAGCTTAAAAGCCAAGCCTGTGCTGTGGCCTACAATAGCTGGGTGCTGTAAGGCCCTGCCTGCTGCCCAGCCCATCCACCCCAGTTGCCCATGCCCCTGTGCAAACTTTCACGTGTTTCCTGGTCCTGCTGCACAGTAGGCTGTGTCTGGAACTGTCCACATGATTACATCACTGTATTGCCCATCACATTCAGCCCAGGCTGGCATCAGGACTTGAAGACTATAACACTGTGGACAGCAGTTTCCATTTAAATGGCCTTGCTAGACTAAAGGACTCTCCAACTGGAGTCACTTTGAAGACTTGGTTTGGGACCTTCCAGAAGATTGCCAGCTCCCAATGTCGCCTAGACTGTCACCAGCATTGCAGCCTCTGTCCACACAGCCTCTTACCTTGCCAATGGGCTTCCTCCCATCCTCCCACCTGGGAATTCACAAAATAAAACCACCTCGTTTTGCACAGAGCATGTGCCTTGGCACAGGGAATGCAAGGGAATTGCCTTCACCCTCTGTTTTCTGCAGGTCTGAGAGAATTTTACTGGAAGCTCTAGCAGAGAGTTAAATTGAATAAAGATCAAAGTTGATAACATTCCTGGTAAGCCCACAGATGGTCCACTTTAAAGGCAATAGTCCCATTCACTTCTGATTAAAATGGAAATTGCCTATAAAGAAACTCTTTGGAACAAAGTTGAATGATGGGACTAGATTAAGGGAGCAGTTCATTACCTGTAAGTGAAAAATGCACAAAGCTATCATTCAGAGGCAGTAATGGGGTGGTGATGGCAAAAAGATAATTAAAGGGCCCCAGCCGGTGTAGCTCAGTTGGTTTGGGTGTCATCCTGCAGACCAAAAGGTCATGGATTTAATTCCCAGTCAGGGCACATTGCTGGGTAGCAGGTTCTGCCCCCATTCGGGGCACATAGAGAAGGCAGCCAGTCAGTGTTTCTCTCTCACATAGATGTTGCTCTTCCTCTTCTTCTTCCTCCCTCCCCATCTCTAAAAATCAAAAGTAAAATAAAAAAGTTTAATGATAATTAAAGGGACAACTTAAATTTAGCTGAACAATTCTGGAGATCCCTCAGGGCCCCCAGAATAGAACAAAATCTTCCCCCAATACACACTGTCCTCCAACTACCTGGATGATCAGATTAGTGTCACATTTTATAGGCTGGTCCACTGGCCTGTGAGTATCACAATACAAGTATTAGAAACAAGTTCTTCCCACAGTCTCTAGCCTCACTCTCTGTTTCTGGAGAAGACATTTACTTCTATTCATTTCCTCAGTTTCAAATATTTATCTCAATTAGCAGGTGTGTGTTTCACCTGACCAACAATGAGGAGGCCCAACTTTGCATAACCGCCCTTCTTTGCCCTTCCCCCAGTACCACCATGCCCCACTTCCCAACTCCAGACACAATTAGCTTGGTAGAAAACTATCACCTTTATTAAAGAATAGAAATTTACTGCTAATTACACAGAAATTTGGTGACAACATTAATTAGACTTTTGATCAGTGCTGCCCCTCTCATTCCATTTCAATAGAGGATGCAGCCTCATTTACAGCAAAATCTTTAAGAAAAGAGGAATTACAGTATTCTGAATTCTCGGTGTCAGTCACAGATTGTTCTGTAAATTTTGGTGGGTCCTGTTATTTGGTAAAGAGCAGGAGAATCTCAAAGAGCTATTGGAAGTTTGTCGACAAACTTTGGCTCAGCTTTCCTGTTCTCTCTGCATTTTGGAGATGAGAAGTATTAACTTTGGGATAAAACATTTCCTGCAAATATACAAACACTACACACACACACAATGTTTCCTGCTTACAAGGCAGGAAAGACTATATATGCAGTAAGACTATATATAAGACTATGATAAGCAGTATGGTTTAGGTGTTATGATCAAAGTTCATCTTAACTGAACAGAACACATCACCCAGATCTCCAAATTCTTACCCCAGTTGCTGGTAACTAAGAATGACCTTGGGAGGTCAATTACCATTATTGTCACTCGATTTCCTTCTAACACTCACTACCAAATTCCTCCAGGTATATTGAAAATTAACAGGAAACACCTTGATTCCCTCAGATGAAAAGGAATCCAGGTGTATTAATAAAACAAAATATTTTAATTCTTAATCATTGAGATTTCTGAAGGCTGGCAAGCGTAAATAGTCATCAGCAAATGAACTACAGGATGAGAGTTTAGTGCAATGCACCAAATTGGACACAGTTAACCAGAAGATTCACTGGAAGAATAAAACTGGCAGGCACTCACTCACTCAAGCTTTAAAATGCCCCATAAAAATCAGGGAGTGATTATGAAATAGAATTCAGGAAGAGGGCTTTCAAATCACAGAGAAGAGCTCCAGTCTGAAGCCATTTGTTAGGTTACTGCTTTTGACTATTCCATGGCTGCAATCCCTTTTGCAGAGCTGAAAAAGAATCTAATTTTAGCTACATCTTCTTTAACCTCTTACCTTTCCTAGGAACAAATTTTCTTCAGAAAATATGAAAGTTGAATCTTCTAGAAATAAACACTTTAGAAGATAGAAGGAAAAAGCTTCATTGAGAATCTTTTCACAAACTAACTCAAGAGGTGTTATTAAAAGGAAGTGGAAAGAAATGTCATACTGGTCACAGCTGTGACTGCCTGCTCTTAAAAGTAAGAATGTGGCAGAAAAAAAATTGGAAAAATTAGTATTACTGTTGACCCTAGGGATGCTGGTGCTAGATGCATGGGTCTGGGAATAACCACCCACTTGTGTTTAACCAGCATAAAGCCCTAGGGAGAATTGACATGGCTCATCACACACATGAGATGGTGCTGTTTGTGTAGGGAAGCTTCTTCATTATTTAGGAACACAGTGAGTAATTTAAGCTTACTACAGTGCTTGGGAGCAAGCAATTTATGATTAATTAACCCCTTCCCCCCAATGCACACCCACTCACACCCACACAATTTTTTTGTTGTAATCACTTGAATATTAAGACCTCCTACTATTGGCAAGAGTGTTGGTAGTCCAGGAAAAGATGGTGACGGGGAATTAGATTCTTGAATTTGGGCCTTGGAGGCTGGGAAAAAGTTGGGTCTACAGTTCTGGCTAGAAATGGACCCTCAGAGTGAGAAACCTGACCAGACCCAAGGACCAAGGGTACGTTGTGAAAGTGACTATGCTGCCCCCATGTGACGAAATGGCTCTCTTCATGGCTTTGCTCCTTCCTTAGATTCGGAGTGTCTCAGCATTCAGACTTAGTTGCAGCAGTGAGTATTCAGGGATGTGTTGGGACCAGGGACAAAAATTGCTTTAATGCTCACATCAACACACCTGGCTTTGCCATGTAACCCTGGGCCTGGTGGCATTCTGCAGGCTTTTTTCTTTCATTCCTCCCTTCATGGAAGTAATTTTGTGGAGTGCCACAGGACCACGATTAGCTATTAAGATAGTGAAATGCCTGAGAAGCAGTCCTTACTACATAAGCAGATAAGATAACTCTCAAACATCTACCAATGCAACCTGATAAGGTAGGAAAAGAAGGAGGAACAAAGTTCTGTGAGCTTGCCAGCGAATGGGAAGTGCTTTATTCTTCCTTTATTCTTTCATCAAAGAAAGTCTCACAGAAGGGGCCTTTGAAGTGTGTCTTGAAACTCAGGGGGGATGTTTCCATGTGGGGAAATAGGAGAAAAGCAGAGAAAGAAGCAGAAACAACATAAGCCAAAACACAGAGACCGCACTCCTCTCTGGGAACATCCAATAGCACAAGCAGATAAAATGAGAGTGACTGGGAGAGGGGAGGAAACAAGATATGAGACTGTAAAAGGAGGGTGTGAACAAGGTAGGAAGTGTCTTACCCTTTAGACAATGGGGAGCCATTGAGGTCTTCGAGAGCAGATAAGAGGTGACCAAATTTGTATTTTTAAATAATCACTCTGGCGGCATTGTGAAGGATGAGTTCGGGGGCTGATGTGGAACTTAGAGGAACATAAAGCAAAGGCTACTATAGTATTTGCCAGGTGGGAAATGAGGAGGTCTGGGCCAGACAGTGAAGAAGTGGTAGGTATTTAAGTAATATTTCTGATAGACAAGTGATGGACTTGGAGAATTATCAGCTATGGACATCAAAGAAGAGATGTGAGATGATTCCCAGACTAGACCAATGTTCCTGCCATTAACCTTGGGAGGGACTATTGAGGGAGGAAGAGATTGGAGGGAGGGGCATTGAGTCATTTGCTTTTAGTCATGTTGGGCTTGCAGGTAGGGGTATACAGTAGGGAGTTGGGAACACAGATATGACACCAATTTTTGTATGAGAAAATTGAGATGAAGAACTATTAGATGATATAACCAAGGATTTTTTAGTAGGTGGTAATGTTTTGGTCATCTTGCATTGCTGGGTTTTATTATAGTACCTGAAACGAATAAATGTCACTCTAAAGACAGGCAGAATGAGCTTGAGCCAGCAAGGACTAAGAAAGAGCAGTACGGTTGGTACTGCAAAAGCCAAGGAATAAAAATTCCAAGAAGGAGAAAGCAATGGAAATGCCAAAATGCCTTAGAGCTCAGAGAGGAGGAGAATCTGGCACCCTGGGACCACTTTTACCTTCTTCAGAGAGAGGAATGTGAAAGCTAGTTTGGAAATGACTGAGGGGAGAATGAAAGCAATAGAAGAGAAAAGTTCAGACAACATATCTAGTGAACTTAGATTTACAGAAAGGAAGTAAAAAGGGTTGGCTGTTGAGAGAAGGTTTTCTGGGTTGGGTGGACTATTGGATTTAAAGGATGATAGACTGTGTTTATGGGCAGAAAAATGGCTCTGGTGGACAGAGAAAGCCCAGAGATAAAAGTCAGTGGATTGCATGGGGGTGAGCTCAATCAGAAGAGGCGACGAAGCAACTTTGTGAAGGAATCCTCACATCTAAACCTCTGAAATGGGAAGGAAGAAGAAAACATACGCAAGGAAGCTCTTTTTAAAAAATCAGTGCTTACGTTTTATGATTATTTCTTGATTACATGTCATGGATTCCTCCCAAAGTGCCCAATCAGAAATATCTTCTGTAGCATTTGCTCTAATTGGTGTGGAAAAGCCAGAAGCCTGAGTTTCCCATCCTATGCAGCACAGGCCAAACAGAGGTTTTATTAGTAGCTCTTATTTTCAGGTTTTTATTTGGTCTACAGCTCTACCTTAACAGCCGAAAATATCAGAGAAAAGGGGACATAAAAGGAAAAGGCATTCCATCTCACAGCCTGCCAGGAAATACTAGCACTCAACAGATGCCATAAGCGGCACTATAGCCCCAAAGCAAAGCTCTTCCCTTCTGGGTGATGGGGGACCAATTAAGGACCATTGACATTTCCCATAACAATGGAGTTCAAAACTGTACTACTTACATCACAGACAGTAAAAATAAAGTGCTATCCATTCCTCATTTCACATTACAGTTCTCTTCCTGAATGGGATCCCTCTTAAAAAGCAAGAATTCTGGTCTTTGGCCTTTCACAGCTTCAGTTTTATGATATAGTCTGATCAATGAGGGTTTACTTCAACCACAATTTTAAAATGACAGAGAAGCTTAGGGTTTTAACTGTCATTAAATTTATTTCTCTAATTTTAGAATAATCATTCTACTTTCTATTCTCCATGTACTTTCCATATCTGCAAAGATACCAGATGTGTGGTTTTGTGTAACTGAAGCTTTGATTTGGATTTCATCTAGATGGGGAAGAGAGGAAAAAGATTTCTTTTTCCTAAAATACCTTTTCTCCTAATCCTATGAGAGTTTGATGAATATTGAACATATTACTCCAACTCCCTCCAAACGCACCTTACAGAGTTCTGCCAATGGCATGTGGCAAATGGTACAAACCTCATGTGCCTTTGGCTGGAAAAGCTAAGTCCAATTATTAGCACAAAGCATGTCTTTAGTCTCTGGTGTTCTGATGACTATGTTCAATGGCGTTATGGCTCCAGGATGCACTCTGCATCAAGACTCCATTGCCATCACCTGCACCACATCCAACTCTATGCTCCAATCATGTCCTGCATCCACATGTCTTCTGGGTTCATCTTCATTTCTTGTTAAACTTTATTACAATTTTTTTGATAGATGGAAAGAAAGAAATCATAATTCTTTGAAATAAACCAGGTAATTTTAGATGGAAAGTGTTGCCTCTATGAAACAAATCTCAAAACTGGATCTCCTCCTAATCTTTCGGCCCTCAGGGCCCCTCTGTTTGCCACAGATGAGAATAAGTCTACCAAGACTAGACCTGCTTGGGGAAGAAAGGTGGCCAATCTCTCAAAGGAGAAGGGCCAAGAGCCTTTTCCTCAATGGGCTTTTATTGGGTTTGTTTGCACAAGAATATAGGTAAAGCTCATTAATCATTGTCAGGCAGTAAGGATCAAACAATAGATAACAAAGAACTCTGAGGGCCTATTCTGAGTCAGAGTCTGATAGCTAAAGAACAATAAAACTTTTGAGGAACAAACTCACTTCTTGCTTGGACCCTTATCATTTAATTGAGAGCAATCTAAACAAAGCAGGTTTCACAGGATTTTACATATTCTTTCTTAGGCCTGATCACCCAGGGAACCCACCCTTTCCAGCACAAGGCTACACCACCCTCTGTCATTGTTTCAGGCTGAAGTCAGGCAGGGGAAGTAAGGCAGCCAACAGATTAAGAGACTTCTTGCAGACAGAATGAGGACTCAGGCTTTGTCAAAGCCGAGAGGCAAAGGTCCATCACCCCCTGTTGCTGTAGCCCCCCAAGTCCTTCCCTGGGGGTCTCCCACATGATCTTGCCTGTCTTAGATCATTCCCCACTTGAGGAATCTTACCCATCACTGGCTAACCAACCAAGCATTGGGGGCCAGTTATGGATGAAGTAAAAGGAGCAGAAGCAGTGCTCTAGCCAGGGAGATAAGCTTTGTCTCCTTAGTGGCTTACAGTCCAAGGTCGCTCCCTCAGCCTTAGCCTTGGCGGAGGCGGTGGAGGGGGCGGTTAGAGCTTCTGAAACCCTGCAAGGTGGTTCCCAACAGTAAATGACACAGGCGACGTTGCCTGCAGGTTGGGGGAGCATTTACAGGAGCTCCCCATTCCAGTGCATTGTCCTCAAAGCATTCAACTCTCTCCTCTGATTCCAGTTTACCAATCACCCTCGTAAAAAAAAAATTCTCCTCAAATTCACTCCTAACTCTTTATCTTTCCTTACAGACCAATTTCTCCTTTTATTTCTAACAAATTTCTCTTTATAATGTAAATTAATTGCTTGATATTCAGAAAACACAAACAACAAAGACAATAAAATTCCATGAGTCAGAAATAATTGCTGTTAACATTTTGAACTATATAATCCTTTCAGTCTTTTTCTCTACACCCACATAAACACAGGTGTATATAATTTTCGATTACTTTTTAAAAGGAGTTTTATATATTTTTTTTCTTTTCATTTGGCAATAGATCATAGCTATCTTTCATATCAGTTAATATTCTTTTTTGCTTTACTAAAAAATTTCTATATGTAAATGCTTGCTGCAACCAATGAAATAATACAAAGATGTGTAAAGGCACACACACACACCAATTAATGCTACCCACTTGAGGTAGGCGAAGTTAATATCCTGATTTGTAACCATCCAGAACTTTCTCTACCCTTATTTAAACTTTCATACACATACACAGAAGTCTTCTTTGTTTTTATAAAATGGGACCTTGCTCTCTACTTTATTAGGAAAGTAACTTTTCTCACACAAAATATCATAGCATTCCTCCAAGTTAATAAACCAAGATCCAACTTATTATTTTAAAGATCTGAATTTATATAATGTAGCATGGATATACCATAATTAGTCAACAATTTTCTTATTGAGGGACATTAAATTACTTCTAGATTTTTGGCTTATGTACACACTTTGCTTTCTATAATATAGATTCTCATAAATAAGATATTGATCAAAAGATTGCACATTTCTAATTTTTCAACATCTTAGAAGTCTTTGTCAACTTATTTTGCAAAAAGGTCACAGCAATTCTCATTCAAGTCAGCAGGGTAGGAACATGCCTGGTCCCATATCCCTGCCAGCACTAAATATCGTGTCTCCTTTTCATTTTTTCTGCTCTGATGGGTGAAAAATGGTGTCTGCTTTTACTTTCACTTCATTTCTTTGACTACTAGCTCAGTTTTGCATTTTTAATGTGTAGCTATTCTTCTAAAATACATGTTTAGACTTTGAGTTTTAACAATTAACATGCCATTGTTTATTTAAGCAGTCTCCTCCTATCAAACACAAGATTTGTATGCAGTTTTTTGAGGTATTAGACATATTGCAGTTAAGCTCCAAGCACTTTATTTGGTGGGTCTCACTGTTTCCCAGTCTAAGTTTCCAGGACTGGAGCTGCAGCGTTCACGAGCATGGGCCACAGGGTGATGGTGAGTGTGCGCACTGGTGTCAGTCTGCTTGGACTGCAGCTCAGATTTGTCACTCTCGGTGGTGCGACTCCAGGCAAGTTGTGTAGTCTGCCTTTGCCTGGGCTTCTTTGCCTCTGCAAAATGGAGTTAATAGTGTATAACTCACAGGATCATTGAGAAACTAAACTTGTTACTGCAGATAAAGCTCTTGGAACAGTGTCTGAGATTGAGCAAATGCTGAATAAGCATTTGCTATTATTATGAACATCTTTAAGGCTTCCAGTGCATACGTTAAAAAAAAAAAGCTAGAAGTACAGCTTTGACCCTGGCACGTGGAAACAACAGAGTCCATAGCCCACACTCCAACCCCCTCTGCATGCTCATGCTCGTGACCACAACACTTCTGGTTCTAGGCATTTAGTCTGACGCGATTGGTGCATGCACACTAGCGGACCTGGATCTTAACTGCAATAGTTGTCCCACACCAAAGTTCGGTCCCTGAACAGAAGATTCAAAGGATGGAAATAAAGAATATTCCACCTCCCTTGGATCACTTGGACAGAAGGGCTAAAAGTTTAGAATCAGAAGTGGATCTCTGACCAGGATGTCTTCAGCTAAGCTATGCGAGCGGCCCTATCACAGGTGGGCAAGGGAAGCATGGCAAACCTCCCCTCACACTTAATATTCTGTTTTTCACCGTGTTCCATCCTTTGAGTGGCCAGGAGATGCAGTTAGCAAGTAGAAAGATCACCAATACCACTGTCCAAAACACAGGTGTCCCATCAACCACAGGCCTCAGATGAGAAAAGGGAAGGAAAAGTCTTATCTCTAAATGAAGGCTGAAGTTTGATGAATAGCTCGGTCCATATACTCTTCGTTTCTGCATTGAGCTGTGTTTGTGACTTTGGCCATAGGCCAGTCGATTCCAGATGAGTAAGCAGAGAAGTCAGGAAGCCAGCCAAGCTTTCAGCCAGGGACAAGGGCAAAAATCCCCCACTGGATTTTCAAGGCGTGATAGGAGACACAAGTAAAGAACTCATCATGCTTGTTCAAAGGTTCCACATAATAAAACATCGCCTTCCAGAAAATCTGTCTCAATTTGCACTCAAATGAGCAGTGTACAAGCGTTTGTCTTACTCTCACCGAGAAACCTCATGATCTATAATTTGGTTTCCCAGACTTTAATCGTGTGAAGAGAACAAACTGAGTGGCTGACGCAGACACATTGCTTGGCAAGTGTATTTCTAATAGTCAGTAAATAAACCGGCATTTTAATCTATCAGCCAGTCTGTTATGAGATTAGTTAACACGAATAAGGCCTGTAGAATGAAATCACTTTTGGAGTTGACAACAACACACGTCCCCACCCGCCCATGTGAGGACCAGACCTGGGTCTGCGGTGACCCACCAGGACCAGGGACCCTAGGGGATGCCAGCTGGCTGCCAGGTCTGTCTCTCTTTAGCACCATTTAAACTGCAACAAGCAGAACAGCAGGCTTTGAGGAGTAAGGACATAAAATGGCCTCCGAGGACCAAGAAACTGTATGTTCACAGCCTAAGAGATCCGGTGTCTAATTGCAAAGCAGCTAATTGGAGAGCATCTAATTGAGAGGGAGCAGTCATTTGAACAAGGGGCGGAAATGAGCTCGACTCCATTCAGCACAGAAGGAGACCTGGGCCGCGCCATGAACAGCTCCCACCGATGACGAAAATAGCAGGGCTGCAGGGCGGCGTAAAGGTGCTGCTGGTGGGGCATGTGCACATCACCGTGACAGGCAAACACAACATCAGGAAAACACTTAATCTTCCTGTTTACCCCCAGAAGGACTAATAACCAGAGCAAGGAGGAGAGCGGCATTCTTCTTCATTTAGAAACGAACTACCACTAATGCTGTGCTCTCCCGGTTTATAGACCAAATACCTGCTTGCACTAAAACTGCCACATATTATAAACCTCACCGGGGAAGTGAATCCATCACATTCTCGCTCCCTTAGGAATAGTCTCTCCCTGGAGTGCATAACCCATTACCGCATATCTTGTAGAAATCAAATGCAGACTCTATCTTCTGCCACAGAACAAATCGGTTTTGTAGAAAAACGCACAAATCATGACATTTTGTTTTTCTTTAGCTTCCAGGCTTTTACTTTGTTATGGTTATTGTTTTATTCTTTTTCTTTGTTTTAAGACAGCAATTCTTCTGGCACCACTGCCCTTGGATTTGAGCCAGAGTTAAGAAGAATGTCATTCTCACCTTGACCTTTGGGCACAGAGTCAAGGGTGGTGTGAAGGCAAGCTCTGAACCACGACGAGAAGCAGACTGAGGGACCCCCAAATCCCTTTTGTTTCTGCAGGACCTTTTTCTGGCTCCTCCTCTTTCACACAGGTGCCTGGTGTCGTTCCTCCCATCCGGGGAACAGTCTTTGCTGTGCCACTAACACCTGACTCGCTGCTCTGTGGGTTTGGGGACTTGTTATTCACCACTGCATCCCATGCCTGACTCAGGGCTGGGCACATGAATATTTGGTGAAGGAATCGATATGTGAATCAAAGAATGAGCTGAAGATATTTAAAAAGGACTAGAAAAGAAAAAGAATCCAAAGATTGATTCTATGGCTGGGCTTTGAGGCAATGGATACTTGTTGAATGCCTGCTGTGTGTCAGTGATAGGCAAAGCGCATGAAATCTCATTTAATTCCCACACCCCTCAAATTATACCACCGGCTCAGCAGGCACCAGCTCGTACTGCTGCTAGAAATTGACTTATTTTTATAAGAAGTTTAGAAACACAAAGCAGTGATGACTTAAAGAAATATGGATCTCAGTGGTTTCTTGAGTTAACCGCTTTCTTGTGTTTTGTTTTATTAATGTGCCCATCCAGATTGATCAATCTATTGTTTAAGGTAAGTTGTATAGGAAAGGTGAAAAGAGTCAAAAGTCATGTTTTATTAGGGAAAATAACTCTTAAAGATCATTTTAAGCATCTGGGGCTTGGCTCACTATATTTAGCCTTGGCTTTAAATGTATCCAGGATGGTTAGAAATCATTAGAGTCAGGAAGCAGTGCAGTACAACTAGGAAAATCACTGTGTGCAATTCCACCTCAGAGGAGGCACAGTGACCCCAAGTTTCTGCAGTGCTTCAGGGGGTGCCACCAGGAATGTCGCACACAGTCGGCATCATCTTAAGAATGGGCTTAAGCCAAGGGGAGCCCATTGTGCTTTGATGTACCCTCAATTCTACACTACCTTAGCTATCTCTTTCTCTTAAAAATAGAGTGTGGGGAGAAGGGCTATCTGAGCTTTCTGGCTGGTTAAATTGTAGGTCAACAAGAGTGGGTAGTGCTTTGCCCCAAGGAACAAAGAGTGTGAAATACACCGAAGACCTGTCAGTGTAGTGTAGCCCTTTCTTGGGCCAAGTTTTGTCAGATGGACATCTTGAGATCATTTTTAATTTTCCAGCCCCTAGAGAGATATGTTTACTATTTAAGAAAATTCATTTTTCTGCTCCCAACTTTCCTTCTGTGGTTGCACCCTGCATGCAACAGCATTGAGCGGGGAGGACCATCACACTCTCAGATGGAGACCTGGTGTGCACAGCCTGGAGGTCAAGGCCCGGCGGCTGCAGCTGGAACCTCGTTTCAGATGAGCTGCCCTCTTCAACCTTTGCGATTCTAGGCTGACACACAGCTGAGCCTTGCTCATCTCAGCTCAAGAAAGGGAATTCAATGGGCATGAGATCTCTTTTTAAATAGTTACTACATGCAATCTATGACTAGATAGCCACTTTATTGATATCAAAAAACCCATGGTCAAGTGAATCTAAGACAATTCACAAAATAATTATTTAAACACAGAGTAATGTCAGGTTTTAAGTTTATGTTTTTAGGAGAGCTTAGGGGACCAGGTACTAAGAAGTTTAATCTCTCAGTTCAGATGGAAATTCTGATATTCTCTCTTGATACTGCACATACCCAGAGATTCACTGAACACTACTTCAAAATCTACTTAGTAACCCATAGAAGAAAATGTGACCACCCCTATAGCTTTTGTGCCTTTTTTCTCTTTTTTAAAAAATGCTAGATTTGGACCCTGGCTGGCGTAGCTCAGTGGATGGAGGGCGGGCTGGGAACCAAAGTGTCCCAGGTTCGATTCCCAGCCAGGGTACATGCCTGGGTTGCAGGCCATAACTCCCAGCAACCGCACATTCATGTTCCTCTCTCTCTCTCTCTCTCTCTCTCTCTCCCTTCCCTCTCTTAAAAAAAAATTTAAAAAATGCTAGATTTGACCTCCTTTTAAACTTTTTGTCTTCTTCTCCATCTAGTCTTTAAAACATGGAATAAGAGAAACAAAGATTTTTTTATGGACTCATCTTTCTGGGTTTCCCCGCAAATGTCCATCTTTGCATATTTCACACACCTTGAATGGTGGAGGAGATGGCCCCGTTGGAGGAGCTCATAGGCCTCATTGAGCACAACCCTCAGATTTCACAGTCCAGGAAACCAAGACTCAGCTTACAGGACAAGGGTGAACCAGGAAAGGGAGCCAGCCCCTGTCCATTGGGTGACTGCATGGGCCATCCCTCACTGTCCACGTCCTATCCACTCAAGCCTGCACTTTTCTCCATCCTAACTCCAAATCCAGAGTTCCGAGAAGTCTTCCTCATTTCTTAGTTTGGGGATAAGGTTGCTGTGCAGTGTTTAATACTATACTTCAGTTAGCTACTAAATTGGTGTATTCAAATTATTGGTGGAATGTGCTGGCTCAGCCAGCATATACAAAGTATTGATGGGCTATGTAATGTGTCCATGGAAAGCTGGATTTCCTTTTCTAGAATGTTAGCTGATTTCTTTTTGTATCCTTTGAATGCTATATGAAGGTTTCCCCCTGTCTTTCCTAATGCTACCCTCCCTTTACCCATCGCACACATGGACAGATGCATATTTCAATCAACCTCCCTTTCCCATCACCCCTTTTCCACATCTCTGAGAGACCAGGCCAATAAATAGCATATGTTTTCATTTCAGACCATTCTTTTCCCCCGACAAAGCTTTGAAAAAGGACTCCATCTCTGGCTCTCTCTCGACCAACCCCAAGTGACCGCATCTCTCTCTTTCAACATGGTATGCATCATGGCTCCCCTTAGGGTTCAACATGGCGGCCTAATTCACAACCACATGATAATGAAGCCAGTGAACACCCATGGAAGGTTTGTCAGGGGCACAGCAGTAGCTCTCTCAGAGGCTACCTCACTTAACCTTGACAATAACCATATAGCACAAATGCTGCTGTGGTTCGTTCCTTTCACAACAGAACCACCTGGAGCAGGAGGGACAGATGAGTTGTGGGGTTTAAGCAGCATGGCTCAGTGTTGCTTAGCCAGGACATAGCCGAGGCAGGATTTGAACAGTGGCAGCCAGGCCTTAGGAGGCACACCCTAACCACGGTGTTATATTCCCCTCGATGTATTGGGGAAACGACAAAGAAGATGGGCTGTTTCACCCACCAGGCCAAGGAAATAATTATATCCACTCAGGTGTTACGAGATCATTAGACAGGAAAACACAGCAAATATTTTGGTCTGAGCATTTTTTTACTATAACCATTTAAAAGCAACTTTTAGGGGGGAGGGTTGGGTGGAGGGGCTGGAACGGGAGTAGGGGGGAGAAAACTGTACTTGAACAATGATTGAAATAAAAAAAAAATAAAAGCAACTTTTGTTCAATTGGCGAGGGAATTACAGATTTCTCTGCTATAAACAGCAATGGATTGGGGCATAAATAAAAAAACTTTGACCATTTTCTCTCTGTTGTGGAGGGGGAAGGAGTTTTCTGAAGCCCACAGACATCTTCTTGGTTGGCTAAGGGGCCTTTCTTTATGCAGATGGACTTTTCTACCTTCGAACCTACTGGAAGCCTTTATTTTCTAAATCTTGCCTGACAAGCAGTGTTTCACTCCTTCTGGGCCCCACACGGTTTCTCATAAAATATTTTGCTTCTAAATGAGTTGTGAAAGTAAGACTCACAAAATGATGACAGAAATACTGCTTTTAAAACCCCACCAGAAAGCTCCATGTTAACAAAAACAGAATATATAAGAGAAAAAAATAAGAGAAAAAAATGCCTAGTAGGTGTGACAAAGGTGTAGAGGACATGGGAGAGGACTTACTGTTACTGGAAGCAGCCAAAAAGGACTGATGTAACACCATACATTACTCATGTAATCCCTTCTGTTAAAAATAAGATAATACTGAAATAATTTCTATAGAAATTATACAAAACATAGCTAATATTAATTCTAATAATTTATTACTAGATAAAAATAAGAAAGTACTAGCGACTATTAACAGGGATGTTAGAAAAACATTTTTCTTATGAAATTTCAATCAAGGGAGGAAGAGAAGACGACTTCCCAGAAATGCAACCCCTTGGAAAATACACTCCCTGTACACTATTTCTAAAGTAATTGTTAAGAATGTATTTCAACAAAATATGAAAGCAAATCCAATTAAAGACGGAAACAAAGATCCGACACGCAGGGAAACCCGACGAGCCGCGTAGCACGAAAACAGCGCGCCGTGACAGGTGCAGAGCAAACCCGTGAGGCCGCAGTGCCCGTCCCACTGTGTGGTCCAGGGGCCACGGCCCACGAGATAGACAAGCAAGGCGTATTTTGTTCTAACATTCAGGGATAGAAAAGGCAAATAAAACCGTTAAAAAACAAAACATTTATAAGAAAATCGTGGTCCAGGAGCCATAAGCCAAACATGGTGCGGTTTTAAACATGTTACAGGGAGAACCCACGTGGCCTTGATGACTAGACAATTCCCCTTACAAGGTCGTGAGGTCAGCCACAGAGCACGCGCGTCTTTCCCTACCGACCTGGCACACTGCTCTCTTCTGCAGTAAATCCTCTTCGTGTAATTATATCACAACCACTCTTATTTACAGCTGGAGAACAGGATGTAATTCAATAACCTTGACAATGTAAGTATAAGGGCATAATCAGCCAAAACTGCAGAACTTACGGGGAGGAAAGGCATAAGGAGGTATGAGATCATTTCTTCATCTTCTGCCTACTGAGAGTCAAGAGATATACTAAGAAATGGAGATTTTAATGTATTACTTAGTTACCAGGCAATGTGTTGAGAAAACCTCCATTAATAAATATTCCCACAACTCGATGTAAAATAAAATCTGTCATTTACTTCAAATTCATACTGTCCTGGGAGGAGGGGGAATATTCCATCCCCTCTTCAAAACACAGTTCTCGCTCTGGGTCAGGACTCTTCCGAGTTCCAGAAGCTTCTCCTGAGTATTCTGACAGTTTGAATTTAGGAAGCACTCGATCTCTTACTTCTTGTGACAAGCACAAGTACCGAGACATGAAACAAAAGGGCATAAACAATACTCATGTTCCCTCACCATCAAACTCCTGTGATGTGGCTGGTAATTCTCAACGGTCCCCCTTCACCCCACCCCTACACGCATGCCGTGATCCAATTCCAATCCACCCTTCGAAGCCCATTTGGCCAGTGCCTGCTACTCCCCACTGCAAAGGGTGGCCTGACACAGTGGAAAGATCATGCATTCCTGTGCTCAAAATGGGTCCCTATCCCGCCTGTGACTTATTCTTTGAAACCTCAAGCAAATTACTTAATCTGTCACACTTGAGGCTCCCCATCTGTAAAACGGAGGCATTGGCATCCATTTCACAAGTCTGTATCGCCAATCAAATGAAATAATACACAGAGCTTTCAGTTAAGTGCTTTGTACGTAGTAGGTGTCAGGATATGTTACAATTTTCCTTCCCTTCATAGATTGAGCTTATTGTGTTGAATATGAAGTGTTCTTAATATATGTGTTCTTCTTTTCCCTCCATTTAAACATCTATGGTTAGAAGCAGAACTTGTAAAAATTTTCTTTAGAGCCTAAATTTGCACAGTTCTATGACCAGTACACTAACTTAAACAAGGTAGAGCCATCCTAATTGAATATTGCCTCCGCTAGATCAGAAACTGGATTGCTTCTGCCACCTGGTGGTTGAAAGGAGAATTTGAGAAAGCATTTCTTAGAAGCTTGTGTGCTCAGGTCCAAGTGGCCAAGGGCTGCCCTCCTGCCACTGTCACCTTCTGTGTCAGAGGGAGCTTGGTAAAGGCAAGCAGCCTCTTTTTACTTTTTAAGAAATGGTGTCTGTAAAGAGGGTACATACTGGTGTGTCTTCACCTTTTGGATTTTAAATCAAGGTCAAGATGACATTGGACAAAAATGTAAAGTTGGAAAGGCTGACTTTAAGGACCTCAGATTCTTTTCTAATCCTCTTCCCTATACTGTCCTTGATTTCCCTTGTCAGCCTATTTGTTCTGCCTCAAGTCAAAATCCATTCAGGAAAAAAAAAATCTGATGAAATAATTCACTCCATGGTGAATCACCTAGGAAACTTCTAAAAAAAAAATCTGATTCTGATGAGCTTAGCCTGGGCTGGTTCCCAGGTGAATCTAATATGTGGCCAGACCTTAGAATTAACACAGCCATTCTCAAACTTGGCTACTTATTGGAATTATTTGGGAAGATTACAAAATGCTGATGCCCGGTCACACTCCCAGAAATCACGATGTAATTGGTCTAGCTTGCGGCCAGAGCACCATATGCTTTTAGAGTTCCCCAGGTGATTCAGATGCACAGCCGTGGCTGAGAAAACCCGACTTAGGAATGTGCTTACAGATAATCCCGGAGTCCTGACACGCGAGCCTGACAGATCGAGGAATGTGTTTATCCTGGGCACCACTAATCTGAAAACCGTTGGGAAAGCAGAAGCAAGGTTTACATGTTGTCCTCCTCTATTCCTCTTTGGTTATCCACAGTTTGTCCTATTCAATGAATATTTGTTCAATCAGAGCTGTTCTCTGTCACTTGTATTGTAGGACAGTATCACAGCTAACTGACCATCCTTGAACAATACGACCTATGCAATGAGTTGAACATGGAGAGAGGACCAAACCCTTCCACCTAGACCCAGATCTGGGCGGGTGGCGCCCCTGAAGGGAGGGATCCCTCTGCTCTAGCACAGTGGCCACCCCATCAGAGACATGCAGCCTCCGGAACCCGCCTGGGGCATTCCACACGGAGGCTTTACCATGTCGTCCTCCGCTCCGCTGGTCAGAGGCATTCTCTTCATCCCTCTGGACGAAGGTGATTTAATTGGAGGAACCACCTCTGGACTCTTCTCCAATGAGGCCCCATCGGCAGAAGCAGTTTTCATACTTAGCTCCAGGAGCCTCCGTCTACAGAGACAAGCTGAGACCCACGACAGAGCCAGTTTTCTTTCCCAACTGCTGAAATAAGTTGACTTTTCTTTTTTTAAACCATCCCTTCCAGTGACCTCTCTAGATGGCAAACATAACTTTTTTTTTTTTTAAACTTGATCGGGCGTAAGAACAAGGAGAGAACGGTTAACATTTCTCCGGCTGTGCGTTTTGGCAACACACCAGCTTCAGCTGTTTAATTTACAGCAAGATGGCTGCAGGCAAGTCAGCCTAATGAGGGGAACTAAAGATTTAGAGTTAAATATTAAATTTATCTTAGTCTTTATTTCTTGCTGTTCCAACCAGTAAAAAAAAATGCCTCTGGGATATTGTAGTGTGAACGTACGGAGCGTGTGGTGTCTCACATGCGGCCAGAAAGACACTAATTCACACAAGGAGCAGCCGCGGCGTTTGTGTCCCCTTCTCATTGGTGGTATCCGCTCTGCTAATTGGGAATGTGATACACTGGCACAGTTCGTGTGGGAAGTAGCTGGCCTAGGTTTTCCATTAAAGGATAACAGCAGGTCTTTCTCATTGGGGAATTGACTGTAACCTGGGGCCCGGGCTAAGCAGACCAGCAAGGGTGCAGAGGAAGGTGCTGTGGTGAAGGTGCTTTCTGATTCGTGGACCTCACTATTTACACCCAAGTTCAAGGTGATGAGTGTGTGTCAGTGCTGTAGTCAAGGAAGATGGATGGCAATCCACTTCCTTTTTATTCGTTCACTCACTGAAGCACCACAGACTAAACCCTGCCCTTGACATGCTGGTGAAACAACTATCCATAACGGTTCTGATGAATGGGAAATGGGATGTTTTCTTCTCCAACCTCACCCTGTTGAACTCCTGCCCTGGGTCCTGGACACCACTTCTTACCTCTGGAAATCTTTCCTTCGTGGCCGTTTGAACCTACTCGTTTCCAGGTCCCCTCCCTTATCTGATCGATACTCCCTTTTCTTTACTCTCTCTCTTCTCCCCTAGTTCCCATTGCTTCATCTGCTCCTTACACGTGAATGTTCCTGAGAGTCTGTCCTGTGCCTTGCCTGCTCCCAGGCCTCCTCTCCCAGGCCACTGCTCCAGTTCTGCAGCTTCTGCTCCTGCCCAGGTGTCGATGACTCTCAACTCCACACCTCTGGCTCCAACCATTCCAGAGTCCCAGGCCCACGGGTCCAGCTCAGTGCTTGCAAACCCCACAGCATTGCAAACTTGACCAAACGGATCGCAGCACTTTGCCCCACATAACAATTTCCTTCTTGTATCATCAGTTTCTCAATCCAGACACTTCTCCCTGGTTCGTCACACTCAGTCCCGCCACGGCAAAAATTGCTCCCAAATCCATCCTCTGCATCTCTGTACTTTGTCATTCCTCAGTTGGGTTATTCCTGTACCTTTCTACCTGGTTCTCCTTGACTCCAGGATCTTCCCTTTCTGTTTTCCATAATGCTTCTTAAATTTCTTGCTAAGATAACATGTTTTCAAATTCTTAGACTTACTGCTGTGTGCAGCTTAAGGCACTGGAAAACCTCCACAACAGGCACAAATTTACCAGGAGCAGGGCTCAACCCCCGTTATGTCAGCAGCATTTCCTGCCACTCTCTCAGGCCCTCACTGTGCCACACTCTTTCCATGACCTGGAATGCCATTCCGTGTTTTCATTAAAGACACGTTCACCGAGCATCCGGTACCTCACAAGTCCTGAGCTGCTTCCTGGAAGCCATAGGGAGGCAGCACCTTTGTCAACTGCCCTTAGCCCTGGTCCCATTGTGCAGTTTTTATCTGTCCATATCACCTATCTCAAATCTTTTGATAAAGTAACATGTGAAAACCTGAATCTGTTAAATCTGTTGGATTTGGGGGACAGCGTGTGACTCGACACCTCGGTGTCCTTGCACACATCCTTGTTTCCTGAAGTGCGCTTTACCCAGAGTTTACCCCCATCCTGGTGTTTCACTCCCACCCACTCACCATCTACCTGGTGGATTCTGCACAGAGGAGATGAGTTGAGCAGTGGGCTGAAGCTGAGAAGGCAGGCTGTACCAGCTGACATTTGCAGAGTGCTTGTTACTCGTCAGGTCCTTTGTTAAATGTACTCGGTGCTTTTTCTCATCCAACCCTCCCACAAGCAGTTTGCATCATGTCCTCATTTTACAAATGAGGAAATTGAGGCTTAGAGAAGCCTGGTGACTTTCCAGACCGTTTAATCCCAACACTGGCACTTAATGCCAGCTCTAAACTGCCTCCCACATACAGCCAGTGACAAGTAAGTAGAATACAAAATTACATTTGTGCTATGAATGCAACCATAAAAATCATGTGCTAGAGGGGACACTGGCCAGAAACACCACGAAGGTTACAGTAGTGGCTGTGTGAAGGAGGACTGCCGAGAACCCCACCCCAACAGCTGAATGGTCAGCTGCTGGCCTCTTCACACCATCCTGCTGCCCCACCCCGCCAAGAAAGTTCACCTGTTCTGTGTTCCTGTAGCACCTTTCACGCATGTGTACTATAGCACTTACCTCATTGTGTAATTTTTCTCTCTACCTTGTTCCACCTGGTAGATGGAGCTCCCCAAAGGAAGGCATAGTTTGTTTTTTTTTTATATCTGTCAACCTCCAACACTTAGCAGAGCACTTGGCCCACAGAGTGCCTGGTGGGCTCTTGACGAATGAATGAACGCTTTCTGTTCCAGGTGCTGCGGGCTTAGGAGCGACTAGGCTCTGCCTTTGTCAAGCAGATGCAGCCACAGACAAGGCACAAATGAGTAACCGTGGGCGTGTTCCAATAATGCTTTATTGAGGGACAATGACGTTTCAATTCATATAATGTTCCCATGTCAAGAAATATTATTCTTTTGTTTTTGTCCCCGACTATTTTAAAAGTGTGAGACCATTTTAGAGTGGACTGGACAAAAGCAGGAGGTGGCTGGGTTGGGTGTGCAGGCTGATGTTAGGGGACCCTGTTCTGAGCCCTTCCAAATGCCCATCACATCTCTCAGCCTGGGCACTGTCCCACTGTCCCACTGTTCGACTGTCCCACAGTCCAACTGTCCCAAGCAGGGACAGAGGTGAGGCTGTGTGGGACGCAGTGCGCCCCACTCCCCGCACAGACTATTTAGCACACCAGCCCACCAAGCCCTTGCTACTGAAACCTGAACACTCCAGCCAGGGGTGCAACGCTATCTGAGAAGTCTCACTGATAAGTCATGGTTTTCTACCCATCAACAAAGTTCCCAGTTAATCTCTTAGGCAGAGGAGTTGAAAGGTTTACATGTAGGGTCACGATTTAAAACTGGGAACGGTGGGCAGACCTTGAGCGGTTACCTAGGAAACATGCGGACGTGAGAATTCAGGAAGGCTTCGAGACCCATCAAAGAGCCCGCAGGAGCGGCGAGTGTGCCAGATAGCTTTTGATCTGTTACAAATAAAGGAATTTAAAATTCCCAAACAAAGCAAAACTCCAGAGGATAGCGCCAAGGTAATGGGATTATAGCGCTGAAAACAGGTCAATGGAAAGACACTTGCCTTTTAAATCGACACAAATAGCTCAGAAGTGCTGGGCTGCTGCTTCTCTTAACCTAGAAGTGTTTCTGAACTTGGTAGAGGCCACTCCTTCCATAAAACTTGTCTTTCCTGTTGAAAACAGGCCTTCATGGCTTCTCGAGCCTCTCAGGGAGGTCACCAGGATTTGACAGACTGCAAAGCCAGCAGGGAAAAAAGCTTCGCAGTAATACACTCTGGCGTCTGTGCAAACACGTCAGGCTGCCCCGTCTCCAGTGTTCATTTCAGCCCCGGAACTAGAGTCCTGAACAGTTGAAGAAAGCAAATGCTAACAGTTTAGGAGAATTTAGTAAACGGTGTCCCAGCAACAACTATCTGCCACCAGCTGTGCCTCGGGACAGTCCCGCGACTCCTTTGTGACATAAAGTCGTGGCATCACACTGTGAGGCCCTCTTCTGCTCTGATTCTAGGATTATAATATACGTTCCTATACTTGTGTAACCCAAATTTCACCAGATGTCACCAACATTGGAGTGTGAGAAGAGCACAGTATCACTTATGTAGGACTCTGGCCAAACATCGTTAACCTGGATCTGATCATGAGGAAACAATTGGACAAATCCCAAGTGTGAGACAGTCTACAAAACAACTGGCCTGCACTCTTCACAAATGTCACCGTATGGAAGAGAAAACTTTAAACAATTTTTGAAGAAGTCAAGGGGACTGACTATTCCAGACTAAAAGACTACAGAGACGTGCTAACACAGTAAGTATTGGGACACGGGTGTGACTTGACTAGGGGCTATATGTTAGTTAGCATTCATAGTACATAGTATCACTACATGGATTACACGGCAT
The DNA here is from genome assembly GCF_004126475.2 of Phyllostomus discolor. Classification (NCBI taxonomy): domain Eukaryota; kingdom Metazoa; phylum Chordata; class Mammalia; order Chiroptera; family Phyllostomidae; genus Phyllostomus; species Phyllostomus discolor. The sequence goes on from NC_040906.2 coordinate 35,990,089, forward strand.
AGAATAATGATGTCGTGGCTATGTAAGAGAATGTCCTTGACCTTAGAGAATAGAGGCTGAGATATTTAGGAGTAAAGTGTCATGGCGTCTGCAACTTACTTTCAAATGGTTAAAAAAAAAAAACAAAAAGGGTGTGCTTGTGGAGAGAGAGCATAAAACAATGTGGCAAATGTCAGCCCCTGGGGAGTCCAGAGGGAGTGTTTAGACACTTTTGTTGGACTAGTCTATCCACTTCTGTGGGTTTGACATTTTCCAACATTAACAGTTGGGATAAAGGCACATGTCAGACTTCCCCTGAGGAGGGGAGAAATGGCGGGAAGGTGAGCTGGAGGGCTGGGGAGGGCACTGTCTTCTGGGGGAGGGTGGGTCCTGGACAGACACAAAAAGGAAAATGAGCACTGGAGGCCAGGCTGGGCAGGTGGGACGGTTGGAGGGAGGTGCTCCCAGGCCCCGCTATTCTTAGAGATGGGACTGGGAAAGAGGGCTCTAGGGGGTCCAGAGATACCTTCCAGAAGATAAGAAGTCACACTTCCAGAGCTAATCGGAGTGATCCCCACAGGGCAAGGCACTCGGCACTCAGGAAAGTACTGGGCCCCTCTTGAAGTTTTAGGTGTATCATCCATAACTGGAGCTACTAGATGTTGCCTTGAAGATGGGTAGGTGTGGTGAAAACTTCCAGATGTACATAAATAAGCACTGGGGATGTAATGTGCATGATGACTGCAGTTAACACCATTGTATTGTGCATTGGAAAGGTGCTAAGAACATAGATCCTAAATGTTCTCATTGCAAGGGAAAAGAATGTTTGGTAATTATGTGAGGTGATGGATGTTAGCTAAACTTTTGTGGCAATAATTTTTTAATATATGTATGTCGTCATTATGTTATGCACCTTAAATTTATACAATGCTGTATGTGAATTACATCTCAATAAAACTGTGGGAAAAATAGATTGGGGTAGCCATTTGAAATGTATGGAGAAAATCTGGACAATTTTGATCAGAAAAGTCCAGAGAGTTCACTGCAGTGCATTTGAAGCATCACTGGTTCATTCTGAGATGACAAAGTTACTGAGAGAAGGCATTTTGGGGAACGCAGGTGGGTGGGCCACAGAGCACAGATAAGGAGTCAGTTAGGACAGAAACCAGCAGAGCCCAAGCCTGCTCCATTGGGGGCCACATGGGAAGCCTACCAGATGGGATTACCCACCCCAGCCCAGTGAGTGAAGCACTTACACGAAACTGAGTGCAACAACGGATGCTTTGAGCAGACACAACGGTCCTTGACTTTGTATCTGTCACTCTGGGGGCTCCCCAGGACAAAGAGCAGAAAAGCGCATTAGAGATGAGATCTGGTTCTAAAGTCACAGAACAGAGGTTCTCACACGGTAGTGAGCTCTCATCCAGAGGGCTTGTTCAAACCCAGGCTGCTGAGCCCCACCCAAGACTGTCTGATTCACTAGGTGGGGCCTCAGGATCTGCATATTGAGTACACTCCCAACTGATGCTGATGCTGCTGGCCGTGGGCGTAGAGGGAAGAAAATGAGAGTCTCATCCAGCAAACTGTTCTCACCCTATGCAAGACAGAGAAGGAAAAGGGACTAATCTTCCCTGAAGTTGCTTTAAGAATAAGTTAATGTATTAAAACCTTGCTTGAATCTTCAAAAAAGCTGTAGCAGAACAATGGAGCAACAATGGAGGGTGTTCCCTTGCTGCAGAAAAAGAAAGAAACGCTACCCAAGGAGTGAAATTGAAAAGTGAGGGAGACAGTTCTGTGAGGAGCAGACAGCCAAAGTCCTAGCCCTCAGCAGGCCCCAGAGGCACCGGCTCCAGGTTGGAAATCTGCCAAGGGCAATTCTCCAACAGAAACCGACCAACTGCACTTAGGAGACCGGATTTCCAGACCTGAGCATCTAGGCCCTCCTCCCTCAGCCAATGGGTCTGAGTCCACACAGCCTGCTTCCTAAGGCCTTTCCTGACACCCACATCAGGTAAATGCCAGCTAAACAGCAGGTGAGTAAACTAATACCTCCCTGGCTTTCCACATGATTTTCATATAAGAGCACCATTCATTCAGTGTTTGCTAAGGGCCAACCCTCACCCTATGAACTGCATCGTTACAGATAAGAAATCTGACAGCTAGACAATATGAAGTACATCTCAATAAAACTGTGGGAAAGTGGAGCACCTTGCCCACGGCCATGCAACAAGAATTTAGGTAATAACTGCTTCCTCATGTTTCCTCTTGGGGAGAAGAAGTCCCACCTGGGAAAGAGAAGAAGACAGAAGAAATGAGGAGCAGGAAAAAAACAACAGGCACCCACTGCAAAAGGAAAGCTTTAGCATTCGTGAAAACTAAAAAGGAAAAGGAAAAAATTAATAAGCAGAAACCTCATTTAAAGGTAAGGAGGAAGGCCAGAAGGGGGAGCTCTTACACCCCACCTCAGTCACAAAGCACAGGGAAACTATGACAGCCCTTCCCAACTTCCTTTTCCCCTCTGTGACAGAGCTTCTTCGTCTCTGTTTTGGCAGACTTACCTGTGGCTTACCAAGGTTGCCCAGGATTGCAATGATCTATTGCCAAATAAACCCATTTTTGCTGGTGAACTATCTGGCTGACTTTTTGTTTACATTCAAAAAACTCTAGCTGCTCCATCTGAAATCATCATATGAGAAAATCATACATCCATCAGCTGACCTAGTTCATCTTGTTCTGAGTGAGAAATCCATTATAATGTAAAGCAAATAAAACAGAACTCCTGGCTCTCAGATTCCTCTTCAAACCTGTTGCTGCTCAAACAATGATGCTGAGTTTTCTGTGCAAGCCTGTTTTCACTGCCCAAAGTCCATAGCTGGATCCCGGCACTTCACCCACTGGGGACACTGAAGGGAAGACCATTCAGTGTCCATGCATCTTACAGAGGGCCTGAGAGTTGTGTTTCAATTGGGCCAGGCAGACAGGCACCACAAACTTGAACAAAAGCTGGCAGCATGGGTTTAAAGAGCTTTGATCTGTTTGTAAAGCTGGCAAGAACTGCTCCACGTGGGCCAAAACCAAGTCCAATAACAAAATGGAACATGTACTAGAGAGAAACTTCCTTCCCAGGTACAGATTTGCATGAGATATGAGAAGAAAAAAGCTGGGAATCTTATGTCTTAACTAGGAATCACACTAATGCCCCAAGCCCACGTTAAAACAGAAACAATGCCTTCAACCTGTACAACACCCCAAGCATTGCCGTGGTGACAGCTTGCTTATTTTTGTCTTCTCTAGACCCTTGATCACTATGAGTAAAAACAAAAACATATTTACATATTAACTCTGGAAGGAAAATTTCATGTCTTTCATGCCGTATTTTTTAATCATAAAAGATCAAATAGAAATGCTTCCCAACTTTTTACAATTCAAAGATAATACTTTGAGTTCTTACCTTAGAGAAAAGCAGTTAGTTACCTACAAGGGAGCCACCATAAGACTGTCGGCTGATTTCTCAAAAGAAACTTTGCAGGCAAGAAAGGATTGGTAAGAAATATTCAAAATGATGGAAAGTAGGGACTTACAACCTAGAATACTCCACCCGAAAAAGCTATTGTTTAGAATCAAAGGGCAGATAAACAGCTTCCCAGATGAGAAAAAGCTAATGGAGTTCATCACCACCAAACAAACCTGCATTATATGAAATATTAAAGGATCTTCTTTAAGAAGAAGAACATCAAAAATATGAACAATAAAATGGCAACAAATGTATATTTACCAACAATTGAATCTAAAAGACAAAATAAACAAGCAAGTAGAACAGAAACAGAATCATAGATACAGAGAACATTTTGGTGGTTACCAGACAGGAAGGAGCTCAGGGGATTGGGAGAAAAAGGTGAAGGGGTTAGAAGTACAAATTGGTAGTAACAGAATAGTCATGGGGATATAAATTACAGTGTAGGAAAGGGAGTAGCCAAAGAACATATATGTATGACCCACGGACATGGACAATGGTGTGGGGATTGGCTGAGGGAGTAGAGGTGGGGCTGGGTGGAGAGGGGCCAAGGGCGAAAAATTGGGACAACCGTAACAGCATAATCAATAAAATACAATTAAAAATAAAATAAATTATTGATTTCCTCTCAAAACACTATATTTGGGTAAATAATTCAAAAAGACTGAATAACCAAAAACAGGTAAAAAGGTAGAAGTGAACATTTAAGAAGGGGCTCTTTAACTCTCATGGTACTTTCTCAAAAAAAAAAAAGGTATGAAAAGGTGTTTCACTGATCATGCTGAGTTTCAGGGATATCATGTGATCTTGAAGAAATAGGAAGGAACTTCTGGCCACTAGCATTTAATGAAAAGCAATAGGTAATCAACTTAAAATGAAGAAAAGCAAGTTTAATACTTAAAGTTCCATTACAGCACCTTCTGGCACATTTAGTTGTTTTAAGACCCTTGTGATGAGTCTATATAGTTTTATTTGTGGTCATTTATCTTAATCAGTTGATCACTCAACAATCACTGCTGGAATGTCCATGGAAGGAGGAAACCTCCATTCCGCAGCAACCCAGGCCCTGCTGCCCTGCACCTACCACTCCCAAGAAGTGATGGCTCTGAAGTGTGAGCTTGGGAGGAAGAGCTGATCGGGCCAGCACTGTGTCCTCTAGATCGGGGGAGGAGCCTGTGCCCTGCTTTCTCACACTCATCACCATTCTGTGGTCCTCCAGCCTGCAGGGGGTGGAGCAGTATAATTCAATAGTATCATTTAAAGTAAGTCTAAAGTACAGTAAATTAAACTAAAAGTATAATTTAAGTGAGGAAATATTAGGAAGCCTGTTGGGCAACAGATCTATACTTGTTTACAGATCAGCATGATCTGTAAGAAGGCAGAGTTTTTTTCATCAAAGTCTCTCTTCCAAAGAGGACAAGGCTATCCTCCACTCCAACAGCTAGAACATGCAAACACATCTTTTTGCCTTATAGGTAAAATGGCACAATTTGATGTAACTGCTGTCACTAAAGATGCGTCAGGAGGTGGCCCATCACAAAGGATGGGCCTTTGCAGAAGAAGGACAGCCCCATCACTGAGGACCACTTTAGTGTCCATCATCTATCCATGGTCATGTCTTAGTCTGGGTCAGCCTATAGCACCACTGTCACCTGGGTTCCAGGCTGCTGCCCCACGTTGGCTGGCATTGGGCACAGAGCTGGACGTGATGTGTTCCTCTCCTTTTCGGTTCCATGTGGAGCAGCACCAAGCAGCCACCAGCGCTGTTCAACTGCATTTCGGGGACACAGAATTGGTGAGCCCTCTTTGGTTCAAAGCCAGTTTGCAAAACTACTCAAAAGACTAGAAATGACAGCATTAACACGCTCATGTCTTGTGTTTGTCTACTTAGCTGGGTTCCTCAGTCTCTATTAACTCTCTCTTTGGTACGTATGCTTCATTATCTTCTGGGTTTTTAAATAACTCACATAATATTAAATGCCTGAGAAACTAACAGGCAGTTAACAATATGTATGAAGTATCTGTAACATACCAGGTAGAAACATGGACCATACATACAAGAAATCCACAGGGAAAAAGTTATAAACAAAAATATATAGTAATGTTTAAGTGTCATAATAGGAGAGGTGAGCTGTGTGGCATTATTCCAGCTCTCTGAGATAAGGTGCATGTAAAAATACCTCCTTTCTTAGGTTTATTGAAAGATGCAGGAAGATGACATGCATAGAACCTGGCAGAGACAATTTTTTCACTCCCCTTATTGCTCCAACCCCCTCTCCCACTCCCATGCCTGTGATAGAATTTTGGTGATTATAGTGCCCACAGATAGGATTAAACATTCAAAATCCCCAAAGACTGATTATTGGTCTTTCTACTCTAGGTGCCAGAAGGGGCCCTGCCATCATCGTGGCAGTGGAATCGTGGAATTCATCTGGACCCGAGGCTTTGATTCAAGGAGGTAAGGCTAAGTTTAATTGTTGAACCCACACTGCAGGTGAGAACCATGGACTAGAGTACAACCATACACAACAACTTATAAACAGCACACTGTGAAGTACTGTTGTTGTAGGAAATTCCATTTTCTTTCCACCAGGATTAGCTGATACCTGCCAAGTGTGACTAGGCAAACTGCCCCCCGCCCCCCTGAGCTGGCCCAGACACTCTTCTTGTGACTTCATCACTAAGATCCTCAGACTCTTCTGTGTGCCTACGCAGCCCCTGGGCCCAGGTAGGAGAGCCTGCCCAGGACTCAGCACTTCAGAGAATCCCATCCCACAGGGTGTATCTGGGGCCCGCAGCCCCTTCTGGGTCTCTCCGTGAGTATCCAGGACCCTGGAATTCCCTGCTAAAGAGCCCACTTCCAAGATGTTCATGCTCTTCCCTGGGCTGTCTCTTGAGGAGGGGACCTTGCCAATGGTGCAGGCAACTGCAGTGCCAGAGGGGTGGCCAAGGGTCAGCTATCGACAGAGCTGTCGTTGAAGTTCGGACTCTCAAGCTGACCATGTGAGTACAGGAGGACCCTTGCTATGCGAGAGGAAGCCTGTGGTGATAAGGCAAAGGAACAGGTCACAGGCCTGAGGACAATGAGAGGTTTTGCTCTGAGCCTGACCTTCCCAGTCTTTATGAAATTGCATTTCTTAAGATAGGGAGTTAGATCACATTCTACTTTTGAATTCTTAAACCTGATTAATAATGTTTAAATATTCACACATATAATGTGTGGGCCCCTGTTGTACTCTCACCCTGGACCCCACAATTGTCTGCAGCGGGCCTGCCATTCTAACCCCTCGTCAGGGTGCACCCCATGACCACTCCCAAGTCAGACCCTCTCCACCAACTGCAGGAGGTTTTCTGTGTCTGCAGCTGCTCACAGTTCAGACTTATAGAGAGTCTTCGCCAACTGCATTTGCTTTCTTCTAAAGTCCCTAATAAACATCTGCTGCTCATTACTTATTATGGCTTTGCATGTATTCAGGGGTTTAGAGCTTAAAGTTTAGTCTCATTCTTGGTCCTTTCTATGTTCCACTCAGTCTGTTCAGTGGGAAATGCAGTCTCCAAATCAAGCATGAGCCTCCAGAGTCACGGAGACATGCCCCGGGCATCACTAGCAAATGCCCCAGTCGGCTGAGACAGGCTGGGTTTTACAGTTAAACTGCATCATGCCTCCTTCCTGGCCTTCCGTGGGTCACAGTGTCCTCGATGGCCAAGGAGGCCCTTGTTTACTTGTGCCTGGGGATCTGGGAGGGAGGGGGCATTTAAGCTGGCATAGGAGTTTCTCTCTGTGGTGAGGAATGCTAAGATTATATCTCAAACTTCTAATGCACTAGGTGGATTAATTATAAACACAAAGGCAAACAAAAAAGCAGGTACTTATTTGTAGGAAGGAACCTTCGCGTGCAGCCAAAGACTTTAATCCAGCCATGGAGCTGAAAGCCCCCTGAGTGCTGATCCTACCGAGCAGACAGAGTGGGGACAGGCAAATCAATACAGCACTGAAAATGAGAAAATACTTAGTCCTGGCCACCTCCCTGCAGCCGTGCCATGCTCCTGGTGATAAAGATGATTCAGTGAGAGATTAAGTTAGAAGACAATTGTGGAAGAGGATTATTGTGGCCTTTACAAATATTGCATCTCCCAGCCCCTGCGTAACCCAGAAAGATGATAGTCGTTTCCAAATTTGTATGCAAATTTCTCCTCCAGTGGAAGTATCTGAAAGCAAAATTGGTCTGTTGAGTTAATCGCTAAACAGGGCACTTCAGTGGTGCTCTAGTTCTGACATCTAATCAGCAATACAGCTGCATTTAAATACTGAAGACTTAAAGGATTCTGGCTTCTGGAGCGAGGGATTTCCTAGATAATCTTACCTGTATGGTCCTTGACTTGTGCAGCCAAACGCTGCGAACTGTGATCCGTCAGAAATTACAGTGCAGTACTCACAGATCCGTTTTCCTCCTGTGTACATGGTTAGGAGTTTTTCATTACAATTAGCATTTGCTAGTGAAAAGCTCTTTTCTCAATTTGGCTGTTGACTTGATAGAAACCAAATTTCCAGGTGCTCCTCCTCCTCCCCTCTGCCAGGGGCTCCAACACATGCAGAGCGCTGTGTCCAGGCTGCGCAGTGGCCGGTAGAACGAGTCAGGGGGTCTGCTCAAAAGCAGCCAAGGCTGGTGCTCAGGCCAAGGTTTTGTTCTTTCTGTGATCTCTGTATTCTCTGAATGGAAGGAATCTAACAGAGCAGAAACCTAAATGTAAAATAATGCTAAAATTAAAATGCTTCTAGGCTATTCCATTGTAGGTTATGCACAAAAAGAAAAGACTCATTAGACTGGGGCAATCAGCTTCCCATTAAATAAACCTAAAATAAGGAGCTGAGGGATAAAAAATAAATTAAAAAGAAAAAGAAAAGGAAAGAAAAAATAAGAAAAGACACACTGACGCAGTGCTTCCAGTGCCCCCTGCCGGAGTGCTCATAACCATGCTTGTTGGACTGCTAGCACAATTTGTCTTTAGCTGCCTGTCTCAGTTTTGCTCAAGATGCAAATGTCAAGTCAAAGCTATTAAAAGCCATGTTCTTTAGAAACAGATACTCAAAAGGAGAGTTGCCCAGGTAGCAAATGCACTGCTGGAAATCACAAACGCCACTGATTATTTGTATTGTTGTGCTGGTTGGATGCACTAATTACTGTAATTCTTTTATAGCATTTAAACCCTGGGCTGCTGGATAGCCATGTGAAATTAATTTTTATGATAATTATTCCCTCCTTCAAGTGCACGCTAACTAAAGTCGCAGCCTCTGCCCTGTCCACCCTCTGTGTGGGTCGTTTCGCCTCAGAACCGGCCTGAGTGCCCCAGGTCGGTATTTCCTATTAAGTGCAGGATTTCTTTTGGCCCTGAGCTACTGTAAACCAGGCAAATGATTTATACTCCATCATGTCAGATAAAAATAGATATTTTTCCCCCACAGGCAGCATGAGTATCACTGGCTAGAGTCAACAGCAAACACGGTCCGGTTTCAGCAGCTGAGCAGAGGGCCCTGGGCTGCGTTGCATTTACCATGGGGACTTACCTTGGGAAGAGGAGAAATTCCCACGGGTGTCAGAGCAGCAAATGTCTTCCCCTCCAGAAAGGAGTCTGTGGTTGCCTCCACAGCTTCCAGAGAAGCTTTTATCTGAGCCCAGAGCTGAGGATGCAGACAGGAGCCTGAAGAAGATAACAGCCAGGGAAGGGACCCCGGCCCCTGGGCAGTGGCAGGAGGAACCCCCCTGGGAGTGGGAAGCAGCCCATGGCCAGGGTGCTGACATTTATAGACTCACAAAGGCTAACAGGCCTTTCGGCTCCTCATTTTACAGGTGAGGAAACTGAGATACAGGAGGGGATGAGACCTCCAAGAACGCGCACTGAGTTGTCAAAGCTGATGTGATGGGTGCAGAGGGCCCGTTCAATCATGGTCCCAGTTCACAGAAGTGAGGAAGGATGCGGTCTGCTCTGACTGAGTTGACAATCAAGTAAATATGACATTTTTTTAAAGAAAAAAAGAATATTTTGAAAATGATGCAAGTGGGAGCTTGGGAATAGGGTGCTAATGTGAACATAAAGAAATGCGGCTCTGTAACTAGGGGAGATAAAAATACAAAAATAGGCGAGGCAGATGAGAAATCTGGTTCATTTTTGTTCATAGAGCTCAACCTGTTGGATGTCTAACAATTTCTTTCAGTTACTAGCAAGGTGAAGTTCCACAAACCTTGTTTAACAGGGAGCAAATTTGCCTGCCTTCACACTCAGAAGTCATGGGTGATTGAAGGTGGTGACTGAACATAAAAGATCACATGCTTTCTACGATTGCTGAGGCATATTGCCCAGGCTCTGTGAGTGGGGCCCAGGGTCCTTGTCTGGTCACAAACCAATTAAGTTAAGTGCTACTGAAATTGCTTTTTATCATCTAGATAAGAAGCAGTTCACAAGTGAGATTCAAGGCTCAACACATAAAAGCTTATTCATAAGCCTGCACCTAGTGACTGAATAGTCACACTAAGACCCACATAACACATTTGTGAGATGGAAATGAGTTGTCAGACCTCGAGGGCTCTGGGGGATTACAGATATTAGGACTGTATAACAGCTCCTCATTCTCCATAAAGTTGTTTGGAATCGCCAGCTGCAGCTCTCTAATAATTCCACTGACGACCGTGTCTGCTGACATCAAGGGAACTGAGTCCGATCTGAACGGCCCAGCTGGGGCAAAGGAGCCGGGATACTTCCCATGGTGAGGTCCAGCCTTAGCTGGACTGAGAACCTTGCCTCCAACTTGGAGCAACCTGCTAACTGTTGCTTTTTTCTGTCTAAAATCTCCATTTCCTTGGGGGAACCGCTCTCCACAAACCGTGCCCATGAAGGTTTAATGTAGCGTGGGACCATTCGTGCCTGGGTTCTCGTTGATTTTTCCGGCAAATAGTGATTAAATATAAACTTTGCATCTGTGGAGCTTGTATGCTCCCGGAAGAGGCAGACAATAAGCACACAGAGTAACAAGTAAATAATATAATTTCTAACAGTGATGAGTGTCAGGAAGAAAATTAAGCAGGGTGGCTGATGAACGCTGCCTATGAGACTCTGAAGAAGTGACACTGGAGCAGACAGACCTGGATCACGAGAGAAAGCTAAGTGTGTGCGTGCCTGAGAAGGAGTGTGTGACCTGAAACCAGATCCAACCAGACATTCCCCAGCCACAGCAATTGGTCCAGAACTGGCTATGTGACCTAAGCCAGGCCAATCAGGGATCTTTTGTTCAAAGACAAAGAGGGGGGCCTTGTCCTTTAGGTTATGAAGAGGCTACCAAAATTCATCTTTTCCACACACTGGAGAAAGCCCATCTGCAGTCCAAGAGAATGGGCCAGGAAGAGTGTCCTGGATGCAGTCACTCGTGAGGCCATACCCACCTGCCCACAGCAGACATAGTGGTATAGGCACTCTTCGAATCTCATTTTTTCATGGCACTCCCTAATCCCAAATAAACGCCTGCCAGTTCCTCTTATGAAGTAGTAAGATAACAGTGTAGTTTGCAGCATGTCCGACAAATGTTACTGTATTTCCCTGAAACATGTAACACACCCCGCAGCACCCCTGTGTGTTCACTGTGGCACCTGGGAGGCTGAATGCACAGTACAGGGACCACAGGTGCAACCATTTCCACCCAACGCAGGGAGTCTGTGCTCCAGAGCTGGGGTCAGACAGGTCTGTTGGACCTGAGGGCTCCTCCTGCCCAGACAGGCTTCCTCCCTCTGCCCCTCACAGGTGTTATGACCCCATACAACGTTTGCACCCCTACTTCCATCTGTGCACCCGCTTCTGGGAGAAACCAACCTGCAACATTTCTCTTGACTTTCAAAAGGCTGACAGTTGCCTGGGACAATATAAGGGAACTTCATGAAACCTATTCCTGAGGTCACGTGTAATGCATGTACTTGGAAAACAATAGAACAGATAAACTGGCCAGATAAGATCTCCTCCTACTGTGGACACGTTGTGACAGTCTCGGTCACTTTTACATTGCCAGCCCCAGCACACTGCTGGTCATAGAGGAACTGCTCAATAATCGCTGGTTATATATTTGATGAATGGATAAATCATGTATAAAAATGCACCCAAATTATATGTCAGCATTGTAATCAGGGTCTTGAATAAAAGTAATGTGTTTAATTATTCTCTCCTCCCAGAATTCGAGTGAATCTTCAAAAAGTTCTACCTCTTAATTATATTTTCCTCTCCAAAATCATGTCATAAATTGGCAGCAAAATTTCTGACCAAAAATAAGAATTGAGGGAGGGGACTATTTCTCTACCAGGTCAGTGTTGCATCATTGACCCTAAATGCAACTAGTGTCCTCAGTAATATTAATAATAAGTAGGTTAAATTTTCTTTAATTGCAGGAAACCCAAATGAATTTCATACCTCAATCATTAGTGGATGGAACCAAACTGAGAACACAAGTAGACAAGAAGTTACGTCTGTGTTCTGCAGTTTGTCCCCAGGGACTTTATTGCCCTATTTAACACACATTACAATAAATACTAAAAAAAAGGCTAAGAAAAAGTACATTTAATGAAGGCAAGTCCAACAACCTAGAACAGAAGAATTTTCAAAGGGAGACATGTTTGATCTGTTTACTGGAGAACTAAAGCTAAGAAAGCTCTTGAAGCATTTTCCCGCATGTGCTTCATGTACTAGTGAAGAACTTCTGGCCATCAGCTCAGAAATGGGAAAGGAATCAATTCAATTTGGGTGTTCACACAAACCGGTTAGACCTCACCTTCCCGGCTCTCCCCTCCATCAACCAGAAGCAGCATGCACCCTCTAATGCGGTCATCAGTCAACCCAAACTGCACTTCTGTTTGTGCTAAATGCTCCTTTAAAGTGAAAAAACACAGTAGGCAAAGCTCCAGGAGACTCAGCCGTCTACTTCCCCTCCCTTTGGAGCCTCCCCGGGAGGCGGCAGGGGAGAGCTGCCCGGACCACCGTGGCCTTATTGAACGCTTCAGTCATTTTTCGCACTCTTCTAGAAGCAACTCCGGCTGCCTGCTCAGGTGTCTCAGCAGTGCCCTGGAACATCGCACCTGCTGTGATGGAAACAGAAACACAAGTTAATTGAGTCTATTGTTCAAACGATTTGTTTCTCTCTGAGGTTGACTCACTTACAACTACTTCAGCACAATTTTATTTCCAGAGGTAGACAGCCATCTTCACTTTGGTGTGAAGACCTTCTTTAGAAATTGCTTTCACAGATGCCCCAGTCACTGGCAGAATAAGGCTTACAAAAAAAAAAAAGCAAACAAACAAACACATTAAAAAAATAAACACAACCCTATTGCTAATGGATGACAAGTTGTTTTTTAAAAAATATGCACAGACTTTTTTAGAGAACATCACTAAGGCGAAATAGGAGTAAGTCGAATGTTGGAGATTTAGTATTGTGTAGCATTCTTACTCAAAGTCAAGACTGAAAACTGCTTTTGAGGGGCTTTCAGAGTCTCTGTGGCAGAGTAGACCATGAAAAATGAATGGAAGTTTTAGGTCGAGGAGGAAAATGCAGTGAGAGACACCCGGAGTGGGGTTTCAAAGCACACAGCTTTGTGTTTAAACAAAGGGATCAAAGGACATTTCTCGAGTTAATTGTTTCTATTTTTGCTTTGTATCCTTATTGTGCTTCCATCCATCCTCTCCAACTGATATTCTGGAAACTCTTTTCCTCCTTGCTCCTTTCCAGTCAATGCCACGTCACTTCTACCTGGGGTCACCTGTCCCCTGTCTGTGTCTCTGTAGGTCCCTCAATGCAGTGCCGCCCCCTTGTGCCACCCTTTGTCCTCCACTGTGGGGGATGTTCCTGGGAAGCAGCTCGCTGGCCAGGGACCTCATTTCCCAGGTTCCTTTGCAGTGAGTTGAAGCCAAGTGACTGAGTTCTTTCCCATGGAGCCTGAGAAGGTCACACTCTACTTCCAAACCCGGCCCGTTATAACTTCTGTGCTCTCACTCTCCACCTCAGCTAACCGGATGTTGATGCTCTGAGCCGCTCAATGCTTTTCCCTTTAACCTCCTTCCTCCCTCCCACATTGGCCTTTCTGTAAGCAAGAAGTAAACTTTTTATATTGTGCCATTGAGATTTTCGGGACTACTATTAGAATAGCTAGTGGTATCTTAACTAATGCGTCAGCTCAATGAAAAACCCACTACAACCTACGACTGTAACTGCTTACTTATGCTGCAAACTTTTATTGAGCACCTTTTCTACACCAAGTCTTGCACTGTATTTGGGGGATAAAAAACAAAAAATATATATGGTCTAACCTTCACAGAGCTTACACAGAAGTCCCTTTATTTTCAAGTCATCTTTTTCCCTAATAGTATCTGTTCCATTGACCCTCACCTGAAATCTCTGAAGTAGGAAAGCCAATTTACACCTGTGTTACACTTATAGAAACAACCACCCAGAATGACATAGCCTTTGGGTACGGTGAGTCCTCTCTCTAATAGAGCATCCCACACAGCATTGACTGCGGAGCCACCAGGAAGAGCAGGACTGGCTTCTCCATGAGTCCCACCACAGCAAGAACCAAACTCCCCAGCCAGTAAATGCATTAGACCTCAGCTGTTCACTCAGTGATACATTGTGGGTTTGAAACAAAAGGGAGTAAACAGATAGAGATAGAGGCCACGGACAAAGAGAAACACTTTTTTTTAAGACACAAGGGTCCAGAGTTTTCACCTTTTGCCACCTCTTCATATAACTTGAAGAAACAATTCATTTTAGGAATCACCTGCATTGAAGCCACTACTTCTTGCAATTAGAAAAAATAGGCTTTATAAGGAAAGGTGGCCTAGGTAACTCAGACAAGAGTGAATCCAGATTTGTGAAACTTGAAACTTAAGCATTTTGGACACTACTTTGAAAAAAAAGAACGCAAAATTGGAAAAGCAAACTGGGTACAGGGCCTGGGCAGGGTGCTGGCAAGCAGAAGACTGTGAAACTGGAGCTTCATTAGTTTTATAACGAATTCACACACAAGCCAAAACTGTTTAACTCTGGGACCGGTGGAAAGCAGGATTAAGAATTTTTTAGATATAAGCTCAGTTTGATCCCTAGCTCAGTTGATTATGGATTGGTTATCTATAAACAGTTGGAGCAACGATCCATCAAAACCATGTTGTTGAGCATTTTTGAACCACATGTCTGTCATGCCTTGTGCTTCTGTTTGAATATCTCCTTACATAAGAGCGGACAACATGATATCTTTAATAAGAACACACATAAGGACACTGGAATATAAAATTATAATGATGGAAGTCTTGTTATCAATTTAGGAAAGGTATTTCCATCCTAGTTGAAACAAAATATTATTCTGATTGTTAGACCTGTGGAAAGACGACTGTACCATTGTGCATGTAAATCATTTTTAAAGTGTTCCTTTTCCCATCTTCTGAGAATTAATGACCTTATGCTTTGTTGACTTGGGAAAACTCAGCTTCCAAATGAGAATTGTATACAGCAAACTGTCAGCTTCTAGCTGGAGATTGTAACCAGGGAGCAATTAACAGGAGCACATGGCTCATCTTCACCACCAGGGGGCCTGTCTGCACGTCTTTGCCAGCTAATTCTATCACCACAAGTTATCCTCAGGAGTAAATCTGCAACCTAATGAGAAAGCAGACTCATTCCCACAACTGTGGGGGTAAACGCTGCCCTGTTAAACCTCCAATGATCAGCCTCTGACTTGAGTTGACGTTAACAAATTTTCTTCTAAGGTCGTAAAAGTGAAAGGCTACTAAGATGTTTTATTTCCTGGAATTATAACTTTCCATTTAGTTTAGACAAAGCTATCTATTTTACTAAATTTGAAACTCAACCATGACCAAAAGTCCAGAACAGTATGTCTATATGATCAACATATAGAAAACCATTTAGATCAGCCCACCCCAAAGCACGCCGAACCGCATTTTCTCTCAACACATGGTGAACATGATTATTAATCTGCAGAAGTCATTTAAAAAGAGAGCCTACCCCTCCGGTCAATCGACAGAAAGAGCAGATCCAAGAACTTGAATGATTTGGGCTTGGTGGGAAAAGGATTGGCAGCCTTCTCAGTATCTGAAGGAAGATCGTGTAAACTAAGAAGAATGGTCTTCTTTGAGCCCAGAAATTTCAAAAAGAAAGTCTTCCATGAGTTAAACCACTTCTATTCACACCTTATACAAAAATTCACATAAAACAGATTGTAAACCTAAGAGTATGAGATAAACCTGTAAAACTCTTTGCAGAAAACAAGTATAAATTCTCATGACCTTATATTAGGCCACGGTTCGTTAGACGTGCCACCAAAAACACAAGCAGTGAAGGAAAAACTTGATATATTGGACATCATCAAAACGTAAAACTTTTGTGCTTCAAATGGTACCACCACCAAAAAAGTGAAAAGCACAAAATGAAAATAAATATTTGCAAATCATATATCTGATAAAGAACGTGTATCAGGGAGGTTACGAATAGTATGGGAAATGGAGAAGCCAAAGAACTGATACGTATGACCCATGGACATGAACTAAGGTGGGGGAATGCTGGTGGGAGGGTGGTGCAGGGAAGAGTGGAATAAAGGGGACAAAAAATTGGGACAACTGTAATAGCATAATCAATAAAATATACTTAAGAAAGAAGATATAAAGAACACTTACAACTCAACGATAAAAAGACAAAGAACAATACCAAAAAATGAATAAAGGATTTAATAGGCACTTCTGCAAAGAAGATATATAAATGTCCAATAAGCAAATGAAAAAATGCTCAACATCATTAGTCATTAGGGAAACTAAAACCATAATGGGAAACTTTACCCACTAGGATGGCTTAAATTAAAAGGATAAACAATGACAAGTGTTGAAGTGTATGTGGGAAAAGTGGGACCTTCATACAATGCTCATGAGAGTGTAAGAAGGGGCAATCACTTTGGAAAGCAGTCTGGTAGTTCCTCAAAAAGTAAAACCTAATTATTATATAATCTAGCAACTTCACTCCTAGGCAGATATTCAAGAAAAATAAAAATATATATCCACACAAAAACTCACACATGAATGTTCATAACAATATTATTCATAGTATTCAAAAAGTCAAAAAGATTCAAACATCCCTCAACCAAAGATGGGTAAACAAAACGAGTATCTATACAATGGAATATGATGTGGCAATTAAAAGGAATAAAATATTGATTCATGCTACAAATGAATGAACTTCGAACATAGTATGCTAAGTGAAAGAAATCAGACCAAAAAAAAATCACGTATTTTATGCCATTTATATAAAATGTCTAAAAACAGGCACATCCATAGGGACAGAAAATAGATTAGGAATTGCCAGAAGCTAAGAAGAGGGGGGCATATGAGTATACTTCTTTTTGGATGATGAAAATGTTCTACAATTAGATAGTCGTGATAGCTGCACAACTTTTTGAATATACTAAAAACCACTGAATTTTACACTTTAAAGGGGTGAATTTTATGGCATGTAAATTATATATAAATAAAGCTGTTGTTTTAAAAAACCAAAACAAAACCTCACTTCTGTTTAGGGAAAAGGGCCATGATTCCTCTTGGCAGAAATAGTTGTAGTACCTGTAAGCACTTAGACCGTGTCAGTTACACAGTAAAGGTTCAGTGACTATTATTATTATTGTTATTATTATTATTACCCCTTCGAGAAATATTATGTGTTAATGGTGTTGTCCAAATGGAGATTATTTTAGGGCTTCTGTGGGCCTGGCCTCCCTGAAGGGGGTGGAGCCTTCTGGTGCCTGTCCTCACAGAGAGAGGACGGTGTGTCAAGAAACTGGGTGTGTTTTAGGCTGAGGGACTTCCAGATCTTTAACTTCTATTTCCACGATCTACCTTATTTTGCTGTATACAATACAGTCCTGTGTATAATGCACACCCATGATTTTGGCCCAGACTTTCAGGAAAAAAATTTTTTTTTAATTTTTAATTCAATTTTTATTTATTTATATTTAGATAGTTGTTTTTTATATTATAAAGGAATTTTAACATTTATTTTTGAACATATTATTGTACAAGAAATTTTATGTAATAATTACAAAAGACAAGAACAGATACAAGGTATTTCAGCTATTACCCATGTATAATATGCATCCTTACTTTTCCCTCAAAAATCTGGGCAAAACAAGTGCGCATTACACATGGCAAAATACGGTAGTTGGTTTGATTCCTTGGGTAAATTTTTTGAAAAGATTCTTGACCCAAACTTGGGGGGATCCTAAGGCTCTAGGGGCGAGTGTGCTTAAGGCTCCCCTGAGTGGTTGAGGGTAAGGAGAATTTAACAACCAAGGCCCAGATGTAAGCCACTCTGCATTCCTACTGAGGACTCCAAGTACCCAGCAAGGTACTTGTCATTGTTCTCCACGGTGTTGCTAAAGGAGGGGCTCCACCTTCCTCTGCCCAGGAGGAATGAAGGAAGTTACAGCAAGGGCAGAGAAGCAGACAGTGACCTTCCACTAGAGAGGGAAGATTTAGTCAGGTCTTAGCAGGCCTGCCCCTCCCCAAGCTGAGACGCAGATCCCACAGGCTACCTCGGGGTCCTGGGGAGCAGGAAGGAGGGGTTGGACTGGGGCTTCCCACTGACAAAGTAAACCATTGGTCTGTAATCACAGAAATGCTGACAAGACCAAATCATTGACAAGACCAAACGTTTAAACTAAACTAGAATGTATGTAAGCCTGAAATGTAATTTCTTTTTCTCTTAACATACCCAAGGCACTTTTAATGTCAAATTTTAATACCTAAGTTGTATTCTTTTTTTCTGATAAAATTAGCATTTCTGTTTTTATTTCAGTATGGTTGTGTGATTTAGAGGAAATTACTTAACCACTCTGAATGCCAGTTTCTTCATCTACAGAAGTGGGAGCAATGACAGTACTGACCGTAGGAAACTTTTATGAGGATTAAGCAAAGCGTTTAAGATAATTGAGAATGGCACATGATTTAACCTCCAATGAATGTTAGCTAGTAGTGGTAGTAGTAATTTTTGAGATAATAGCAACATAGTGATTGAGCCACATTATCCAGGTTCTGAATCTGTCAAACTGAGGGCCTGACCTGGGACCATAATGACCTCACCACACCATGCCAGTCAGTCAGCAGATTGCTCTCAAACGTCTTTGACCAGTCTCTAGTTAATGCCTTGTTTATAAAAATGAAGTCACTAATATTAGCTCCTCTCAAATTTTAAGGTAATCTATGTCCTAAGTCTAAGATATAGATTATATATATGATAGATAATAGATAGATAGATAATAGATAGACGATAGATAGATAGATAGATATTCAACCATGGAATGTTAAAAAATAATATGTGGATGCTTTGAATTTTACCATGCTAACTTTCATTCATTCTTCGAACAACAAATATTTATTGAATCTTATTTTACTACATACAGGGGATTCCACAGTGAGCGAAGGCAAGCCTGCTTCCTGCCCTCGTGACCCTTCCGAAACGAATACCCTGGGTGTAACCAACAGGACTGTAATACCTCTAAGCAGGTGACCTGTGAGATGCATTGCTTCTCAGTGTATAAATCCTTTTATGTTCCTTCAAGAAATGGCACCAAAATGATTGCTAGTCCTAATTCTCTAGGGTAAAAATCACTATGAGAAGAAGCTTCCCATGTTTTGGAGATCATGTGGCAATTGGGATTTACTGGGTGTCACTGCCCCTCAGTGGGAAATTAATGAAAGGACATTCTCAGTCACAGACTCTTAGTTTCACCAATCACTTAAGAGGCCATCCAGTCCAGCCTCACTGCTGAAGAAGGAATGCCCCTGTTAACAGAATGGAGAAGTGTTTTTCCAGCTTCACGAAAGTATATTTACCTGCAAAAACACATTAACTTTTCCTTGATGGCATGGTGCTAATTTCTTGAAATGACCAGCCCTTAGTAAATATATTGCAATAAACTGATAAATTCCCTTAGGCTGACATTTATCATTTCTCATCTCCTGGACGTGAAACTTACTGAGCTTCTTCAGTCAATGCTACCAAACAAATGAAATTAGGTTCATGGCATCTGAAAAGCAGTAGGATTGCAGTCACCGTTTAGGAGAAAATGGGGGGAAAGACTGCCCAAATAATAAAAACAAATACAAATCAAACCCACAGATCCAGCCTCCAGTCAATCTAAAAGATGCCTAAAATAAACTGAAACAAAGAGATCAAATTTAGAAAGTTTTAACTTTGATTCAAGTTCAAATAGAGGGAGAGCTGTTAGAAGAAAAATGTGCAATTCAAGCAGTAGGGGGATATTTGTTAGGGTTACATAATTCCTGCATCAGCACAAAGCCCTGATTCAGGGCCTAATTGCTCCTCAGGCCTGCAGTGGATCTCCACTAACTTCCCCTTTGTCAGACCTCTGGTGAAAACACTAGTTAGTGTCAAAGGAGAAAATCTAGGGAGGGAATGAAGCAAACTATTTACGCGGAGTGATTTTACTTTAAAACAAATCTTCTTGTCATCTCTTAAAGAGAAAGTCTATATCCTGTGTACACAAATATGCATCCTATAAGCCCTTCGTTTTTGTTTGTAGAAAGCATTTACTTCTCATAGTCACTTTAATTTTTCATCCATTCACCATAATCTTGATTAGGCAGGTAACTATTAGAACAACCACACCTTCCCAAGTGCAAGAAGTGATTAACTTTTTGCACTGGATTTCGGGTTTTCATTTTAACATGCAATGTAGACATTTAAACACCAGAGGACAGTGTGTGAATGAAAACAAAGTTCAATTACTATTCATCTAATTCATTTATTTAGCACATCAAAGTAAAATCTTAACTTTTAAGTACATTTCCCCCAAAGACATTTTATCATTTCATGCTTCAAAATTAAAGTAGAAGTTGATAGAAATGCGAATCATGAGACCAACTAATCAAGTTCATTTGAATTATAATAGAAATTACAAAGATTAATTTCATAATCAATCATTAATAATGGAAGTTCTCATGTACGAACAATCAAAGCTTTAAGTATTATATGTAATTAATTCATTATTATAGGTTGCATATTTTAAAATAGCTCAAATATTCCTTGTTTTAGTGTACTTATTAATAACAATCCTGAGGGAAGAAAAGCTAAAAGATTTCTTTAGAGAACTTCTTTGGATGTGCCTTTAAATGAACAAGAGAAAAAGTTTAATTAAATGATGTAAAAAAACAGACTTACTGATTGGTAATTTGCTTTCAACCATGAATGAAAATTGTCAGCCCTTTGTGAAAAGGGAGAATTGAATTTTTGATGAGAGATGGCCTGAGGTGGAGGATTAATTATATCATTTTATTGTCCAATATTGAAACTAATATTTTGTATGTGTTTCTTTTCATTAAAAAATGCATTTGGTTTGGGGCTTGATATTAAAAGTGGTCTGGTATGCACTCACCATTTACTATATAGCATGTTAAAAAAATCAGCTAGATAGTTGTATTTCTCATTTTCAATGCCCGTGTAACTTTCTTATCAAATTCATATGCAAAACACTTGCTATTATGAATTATCCATGCAAAAATCAAGGCGCAAATGTACTTTCAAGCACTATTTATTCTTGCCTCTAGTAATGTTGTGGTATTATCGTAAGAGGTGTGAACTGTTCTATAGTTTCTTAGTGATGATATGGTTTCTAGAATACAATGTATTTCCTATCATATGTTAAAATATCCTATATGTAAAAACCTTCTTATAGACCTGGCTTGGTGGCTTAGTGGGTTGGAGCGACATCCTGTACACCAAAATGTTGTGAGTTCAACTTCCGGGCGGGGGACATGTGGGAGGCAACCGATTGATGTTTCTCTCTCACATCAATGTTTCTCTCTCTCTCTCTGCGTCTGTCTCACACACTCTCTCTCTCTCCCCTCCTCCCTTCCTCTTTCTCTAAAATCAGTAAACATATCCTCAGGTGAGGATTTTAAAACAAACAGAAAAAAACCTTGCAGATAAACAGACCTGACCTTGTTTTCTACATTTCCTTCCTCCCTTTGGCTGAGTTTTCTAGGTGATCTGAATCGGCCCTGGTCTTGATACTTTGACTACAATATTCGACTTCTATAATGTTAACATATTTACTCTTTCAGCCAACAAGGATTTATGGAGTGCCCACCACATTCTAGTCACCCTTTCTGGTACTGGAGGTATCAGGGCAAGTCAAACAGATTAGATCTGGTACAGAGTTTTAGACAGAGGCTTACAAAAGCTCTGTGTTTCTCTGACAGTCTGAACAAAGCCTAGTATGACCCACCTACCAAAGGAAATGAAGGAGAATGTGACAAATGCTGTCAGGGGCCAAAGGTCTTAGCAGGTGAGCTAAGGGGTTTGGAATTTATTCTAACTGCAATAAGAAGCCGCTAGCAGTTTTTGATCAGATAAATAATTCAATCTGATTTACCCCTTAAGTCATCACACTGTCAAGAAAGCGAGTTCAGAGGCCACCGCAAAGATAGGGCAATGGCTGCATGAGGTGGCAGTAGGACATATCTGAGAATCAGAGGTAGCAGGACTCCGGTGGATTGGCCATGGCATGTGAGTGAAAAAGCAGAGTCAAGGGTGGCAGCTCCTTGGTTTTCAGCTAAGAAACCTGGTGATGGAGAAGTCTGAGTGAGAAGTGGGTTTGCTGGTGTGGGAGGTGGAGAGGGTTGTTTTGGCCATGATAAACTTGAGGTGATAAAAAATATTCAAGTAGAAAAACTGAGTTGACAACTGGGTATAGGAATCTGAAGTTCAAAGAAGTTAGGACTGGGTGGCTAGATATAGATCCCCAAGACACTTAACAACTAATGAGAAAAAATATATTAAGTGAAGAGTATAAATACGAAGTCTTCTGAAAAAGAAAGTGCAATAGGAGAAGCGTATCTGAATGGAGGGCTCAAGATTGCCTCTGGGAGCCGAAGGCCATAAAGACTATGTGACATCTTTGACAGCATTGTAGTAAAGGGTGAAGATCTTCGATTACAGACAGGACGTCACCTGTAAAGTGATCATTGCTTAGGGAAATGGGCTCATAATTACCTGCACTTTAGGATTCATAACAGCAACCTAGACCACTTTCCTACCAATAACAAAGATCATCCCTCATAAATATTATATGGAACATATGCTTCCCCAATAGATCATGGGCAAGGAACTAAGCCCCTGCTGTCATTTTTAAAATTTTCTTTTGTTTGTAACTCTTTGTAGAAGAAAGAGGGAGAAAGAGCTGTCAGTGAAAAATGTGTTGAATTAGCCTGTATCATAGACTTAACTCTCCCCCGTACCTCTCAAAGCTCCAACTTTTCTTTTCTGTTCTGAAAGTACATTATTATACATTAAATTCAATATGTCAGACCTCATTTTCCAATTCCTATTTCTTTTGAGGGAAGATTTAAGCAGGGCTCTTACCATGGAGGATGTCAGATTGGTCATAATGCCTTGGGAATGACAAAAGCACAATGGCTAAGCCTTACCTTTTACAATCGTAAAGGCTTACCTTACGATTCCTTATTTTTTATCTTTTTTCCTCTAAAATAAGAATTTGTACTTAAGGGGGGATTCCAAATAATGGTTAATAATTTCTCTTTAAACTCCAGCCTTACTGAGGCTAAAACTGCCATTACCAAACTTACTTACTCTACCAAGAACTCCTCCCCACCCAGAAGGGAATGGATGAACATGCACACAAAATACATAGACGTGCATCCAAACTCACTAAAGGGTAGGCATATGCTTTTAAGTTTCAGTTCATGCTGTGCCTGGAAGCTACCGCAAAGGAACTAGCTGAACACTGAAAACACTGGGCACGTAGTTATTTTCACTGTGCTGATTGAAGCAACTGGTCTGTTGCCTCTGGCACTAGCAAAACGACTTCGATGCTTTCCAGCTAGTACTCAAGTACTTTTTAAAAATTAATCTATTAGTTTCTAAACCATAAAACTTAACAGTTTCTAATTTCTTTTCTTCTGTGTCTTTGGATTATACCCTAGATCTGGACTGAAACACCTTCCACTTAGCCTCGTACACAATCCTTCCTCAGCCGCCACTCTGATTCTGTCACTTCCCTGAGCGGACATGCGGAGGGCTCCCTATTTCTCCATTATACCCAAACTCCTGCATGTGACACTGGCTGACACCTCATCTCGTACACAAACCCAGCAGTCCACCTGAGCTGCACCACTGTCATTGCTGTGCCTCATTTGAGAAGAACTTGCCCTCCACGTCTTCATTATGTATTAGGCTTCCTTTAAGACCCAACTCAACTGCATCTTCAAATGATTGCCCTGGTCACCATTTCTATAAAAATATTTTCCATCCTCTGTAGCTATTAGCAGATGGCCCACGAAGTGGCATTAGAGATCTTGTGTCTGCACAGGTTGTGGGTTTTTTAAAAAAATCTTACCCACTGGACTGTAAAGCCCCTGGAGGCAGCCTCTCTCTCTCTTTGTGCATCACTCCGTATCCAAACACACCACAGACACTCAATAAATATCTGTTAACCAAAATTATAAATTGTCTGAAACTTTGGTAGTGACATTAATTTCACCCTTACCCAAAGAACAACTGCTTTTAGATTATTTACATAGCAAGAATGATCCTTTCTGTTTCTTCTTTCAACACCTTAATTAGATTTCTTGTGGTTATGCTGTGCATTTTTATATTTGCTTACTGTTTTCATGCATTCCATGAAAACAAGCAGGCTGTTGATTTTAAAGATTTTTTAAGGTTTTACTTTTCTATTTTTTTTTTTTTAGAGAGAGGAGAAGGGAGGAAGAAAGAGAGAGAGAGAAACATGAATGTGTGAGAAAAACATCAATTGGTTGCTTCTCGTATGAGCCCCAACTGGGGACCAAACCCAAAACCTAGGCATGTGTCCTCACTGGGAATCAAACCAGTGAGTGACCTTTTGCTTTGTGAGACAATATCCAGACAACTGAGCCACACTGGTCAGGGCCAGACAGTCCATTTTAATCAAAACAGAATCATGTCTAGAAGGTTTCTGCATGGACCCCTAGCCTCACTTCCCAGTAAACCAACAGTGAGGCAATAGGAACGCTGAGACCTGCTTTTCAGCCTCAGGCATCTATTTCTCCCCCACTGCAGGGCTTAGCTTGAGCCATGAGGGGCATTTACCTGCTTCCTTAAGAGTCTCTAACCAATAACGTCATCCATGACTTCTTTTTAAAGCCTTAAATGTAATAGACACAAAGTAACTGGAATCCAATCATTTTCGTTTTGCAAAACCAAATTAGTGGACCCATGGTGGCCAAGTCTAGAATGTTTACACCAGACACTTCTCTCACCCGAGTGCCTTTTAGCGCTCCGCACGAAGGACTGCCGGTGTCGCATGTGCCCAAAGTGAATCCGAGACTTGAGATTCTTGTAATAGTCTTCACTCTTCTCTCTCTCTCCCTCTCCCACCCCCGCCCCTCTCCTCAATGCGTACCACGGTGCTCCCACTCCAGATCCCTTTCCCATTTAACCACGCATTGTATCAATGCCCAGCAGGAAGCATGGGTCAAACAGCTCTTCTCTACTCTTTATTTTTCTACAGATATTACAGGGTGTATAGGATAACAAGGGATAATGAACTGAGCACCAATTCCAGATTTGAAAATTTTGAGATAATAAATTAAAAAACAAAATTCTCCAGGGAAAAAATTATTACAGCTGTTTTCAGTCATAATGAAAAGAGAAGTGGCCATTGCTGGAGGCTTTGCTGGGCAGCTCAAGTCAAGGTGGCAAACAACAGAACCCAAGGGAATGTGACAGGGTTTTCATCAAGTGAGTACAAGTTTTGGATTTTCAAATGCCTTTCTTTAAAGGGTGTCCATAACCTTCCGAGAGACCAGCTCTTACCAGGCTGCTGAGCTGACGCTGTTGTTGTTGACACAGCTGCTGTGCTCTCCCACAGAAGGAACAAAGGAGTCTTCTTGAAAACTCAGATAATCAGCCCTTGCACCCATTCACCTTCAGAAAACATTCAGATATTTCTCCGCTCAATTATATGTGCATATCCTTCAATTGGAATCATCACTCTCCTGACCAGATGTTACTGTTAATAACCTCAATAGCACTATTATGATAGACTAGGTACAAGACATGGGGTTCAGCCAGGATTGCACAAGAGGATTTTGGCAATAGAGCCTGCCTTGAAGCCAGGAGTGATTATTACCTCCAATAATAGCTATCATTTATTAAATTTCCTCCAGGTGCCAGCTGCTTTATATGTGAAGTAATGATGAGAAGCAATAGATATTAAGTTGTTTATTATATGCTAGGTACTGTTATAGATTCTTTATATAGATTTTCTCATTTAACCCCCCATAACTGCCCTATGAGGTAGATACCAATTTTTTAACACCAGTGGGTATATGAGAAAACTGAGGCACAGAAGATTAAACGAGCTGCCATAGTCACACAAGCAGTAAATGCTGGAGCTGGTACAGGACAATATCCTTGTCCTGGTTAAGGATATCAACAACAATATCCTTAAGCATTACATTATGTTACCATCCTTGTTCAGCCATTTTTAATCCTTATAACAACTCTACTTTTATACCCAGTTCACAGATGAGGAAACTGAGATTGAGAGACATTAAATAATATATGTAGTATCCAGGGTCATCCTCAGATCCCTAGGATTCCAAAGCCTTGGCTCCTGGACACGGAGTTCTATTACCCCAGAAACCACAGTGGCTGTGTGGCCTTGGGAAAAAAAAAGTGCCAATTCATTGAAGTGTTCTTGAAGAGCTTACCACCTCCTCTCTTCTCCATTCTCTATCCCGTTTCCACCTCTGAACTGTCACTGCTCCCATCGCCCCCCTCCCCTCACCCTCACCCCTCATCAGGAAACTACTCTCTCCTTTGTCTCCTGGAGTGGGGCGGGGAGCAATCTATTATAGAACTCATAAATCATTTACCCCATTCTAACTTTTTACAGTCTATCATCACTTTACAGTGCTGAGTCTACTGAAAACACAGATCCCAGGCCCAAACTTAGTGGTTCTTGGTGTTAGAAAAGGTAGCAGTGGATGTGCCCAGGGATCACATTTTCAGTAACTCTGCTCCCACTTCCGTGCTTCAGATGCAGGCACCTCGGCTCCGTGTACACTAGTCCAACACGTCACTACTCTCTGGCAACAGATCTGCACCTTCAAAAGGGACTTTCCAGTGGGAATTTCAGGCCTGGGTGGGTGAGGTGTTTGAGAGCAGAAAAGCCTCTGTTTTTTGTCTCCTGTGTCATATAGGTCAATCTTGGGTATAGACTTTATTTATGTGTATTTTAAAGCAAAGGTCTTTCAACACTCTTCTCTTGTATTAAAGTCAAAGAATTAGTCTTTAAAAATAAGAACAAAATAAAACCTCAGGTTTATTACCTTTTTACCTTTACACTAAATATATAAACAGACCAAATATTTGAAATAAAGTGTTGGAGTTCATCCTAACTTTTAAAATATCTTTTTAAATTTATTTTTAATTTATTTTTTACTTTTCAATTATATCTTTCCTTTTAGTGAGACTTCTTTCCTCTGTACTCTGAAGGGTGTATCCTAAGAAATAATGTAGAATTCTTAAAGATACACTTTCTTTACCAATAACCTAAAGGTTATATTTCATAAAAACTGAACACTTTTCTCTTTATTTCTATGTATTGTCTTCCATTAATAGTCAACAACAATAAAAAAAGCTAAAAATACTGGCAGTAAGAAAAATATATTGACAGTAGGGAAAATAAAAAATTAACTTTTAATGCTAATAGAAGGTTGAACATTAAGCATTTTGGATTGTTAGACATCACACAAAGTATGAAGAGAACCACTCCAAGGACACCTAACAATTGACAAGGACAACCACAATATCATAGACAAATTAAGATAAAATAAATACTAATATAAGCCCTACCTCTTTTGTTTTGAGTGCAGAGCTTTCTAGAAAAATTCCTTGTGCTACCATGGCGACCTTATAGTTTAAAATGTTCAGTTTTTTTTTTTCCTAGCAAACTTTGGATATGTTCTGAAGGTTTTATCTGAACTTTTTTTTCCCAGCTACTCCTCTGGTTGACATTTGCATAGTAATTTGCATAATGTTATTCCTGATAAAGCTCTGGTTCTCTGAAGAAGAAAATTAGCAATTATTATTTTGGCATGGAATGAATGATAGCACAGGATGTTAGCTACCAACCTCATTTTAAAACTTTTGAAACAGGGCATAAAAATAATATAAAGACATGAAGTATTAAAAAAATTACCATCCCTTCACACACGGCACAGATTTCTGTTTCAGTGACTCCCGGTGTCCACTGAAGGTCTGGGGAAGCGAGGAAGGGCTGGCGGTGTCAGTTACTAGAAAGGCAGGGAGAGCAGGCAAATTAGTCCAGCAAACCTTGTAATGAGGGCTTTGTTAGCGTGGAGGGCTGTCATGCTGCATGACAGCTGGCACTTAAGAGTCACACTATTAAGGCAATATAATTCTGTCCATCTGCAGCTCAGCAAAAAGGGTCATTAATGGCCCACGATAGCCCAGAGCAGCACTGGGTTTTAATTACAATTTTCTCTTATTGAAAAACACTATATACATATATGCTACACGCATCCGTTCACATATACGTTTTTGTTTAGAGAGAAGGGAGGATTGTTTTATGATCCCAGCATATCTTTTAAATGACTCTTTATCTTCTCATGGCTGCCGTGGAAGGTCTGTCTTGCTCCCCAAGAAAGAGGTGCCCAGCTGCACTTTCTCTTCAAGTAATGGTGACAGGCATCAAGTCACATCATTAGCAGGACTGCCACAGACCATGGGGTGAGGGAGAGGGCTGCCAGCACAAGCTGGTGGGCATTGTCTCACACACTCCAAACATTAAACAACTCAAGCATTTCTAGTAGGTTGAAAGACCAGGGGTCACCAACACTGTTTATTTATGGGACAACGGCAGACTCTTTAATAAGAGGACCCTTAAAAATAAATGTAAATTTTCTTTTATAGCTGGTTATAAAATATTTAGAAAATGTAAAAAAAACTATAATTTCATCACCCAGAGAGAATAATAACCTTATAATGATATCTTTTTATTTTATTCCTATCTATCATTTGTTTAATGGTAGTATCATATAAACCAATATAATGATATTGGTTTATAACCTGCCTTTTCCATATAATAATATTCTGCTGATATACTATTTTCCTTGTCATTCAGTATTTTATAACCTCATTTTCAATGGATGCCTAATAGTCCATTTTTAAGAATGTACTAATTTTTTATTTCACTAATGTTGGGCCTTTAGGTATTCTTTTTTCCCTCTTATGCAAACCCTTTCTTAAACATAAAATGAAATTATTACTGAAGCACTTGATAATAGTCCTACATCTAATATCTAACTGAAGAAATTTCTAGAAACAAAAGGCTACTATTAATTTAGCAGTACTTTCAATGCATTTGTAGTTTATTCATCACAATAGTATCTGTGCACATTTTACAAGCAGTCATACATGCACACATGTAAAACTATTCAGTGCCTGTACGATTTCTGAATATCTTGTAAACTTACAGAGGCTTGCAACAGGGAGGGGGTCTCTGGCCCACATGTGGGAAAAGATTTAGTTACAGCATTCATCTGGGAAGGATATTCCAGGAATAGGCACGGAAAAGTGGCATTAAGATTTCCTCAGATTTTTAGAACCACAGTGTCATTGGCCCCTTAAAACAAAAGGCAAGCATCAATCTGTTGTCAGTAGTCTATATTTGCTTTATGTGATGTTTAAGAAAAACCCTTAAACCTCATTGTTAGAAATCACAGTTTCAAACAGGGCTCATCAGAGAAGAGGCCAGGCATCTGAAGGAGGGAAAAAAGTCAAGTTCTCCAGTCATGAGCCAAGCACTCTGGTGGAAGCTTCCACGCGTGTTCTCACAGGTCTCTGGGACACTGTCACAACTGATATTCAAGATCAGTACTTTGCATTAAAAAAATACTAACAAGTTTGCATCTATCAGGAAAATTGATCATATCCAGTAAAAGAAAAGTAAACTAACCTCCAGGCATAGGCAGACTCTTAAACTGCCAAAAGAGTAATGTTAGGAGGGAAAAAGATTTTTTTAATGTTATTTATTTTATTTTTTAGAGAGGGAAAGGGAGAGAGAAAGAGAGGGAGAGCAACATCAGTGTGTGGTTGCCTCTTGCACACGGGGACCTGGCCTGCAACCCAGGCATGTGCCCTGACTGGGCATCAAACCAGAGACTCTTTGACTCTCGGGCCAGCCCTCAATCCACTGAGCCACACCATCCAGGGCAGGAAAACAGATTTTAAGGAAAAGAAACAACCACATAAATCAGTTTTAATTGTTCATACCAATTAAACTCAACTCAATAAAATTTAGTTACTTTTAGGTATATAATGAAAATTAAATCTTCATCCAAATCTTACAAAAATTAGTATATAAAGACTGTACAAAATCTTGAACTATATTCTGGAGTGATGGGCCTATAAAATTTTGTCATGTATTTTTGAATTGGAATAAGATACAACTCGTAACAAAGTTTTTAAAAATTGAAATAGATATGCTATATTTTCAAACATGTGGAAATGTTGATGATGCATGGAGGGAAAAACAGAACCTAAAATTATGCTCAGTGTCATTGCAATTATTTTTCATTTTATCAGTGCAACCCAAGTGTCAGCTGACATCATCCTCCCTTTAAGATTTAAGTAAAAGTGTTTCTGTCTACTTTCTAAATTCCAATGGGAGTTTGGGGCCATCTCCAAAGTTTCTGTGCATTCTGGGCTTTACTTTCTCAGTCACATGTGGTGCCAGGTCTCTCCTACTAAAAACTCTGGCTGCCGTGCACACGTCACCACTGTGGCATTTCTCTACCCCTTCCTCCACGCCAATGCAGATGTGGAATTCGGCCATCTTTACAACTTCTCCCAACCCCCGCTCGCCTCGGGGCCCAAACACACACACACAAGGCATTAGGAGGCAAAGCAAGAAAAGCACAGATTTGGGGTGACCGAAGAGGATCATATATCACACAAGTGCAAATGGAGTCTTAGACATCCTTGTTTGTAAAAGTCCTTTGATCGTCCTGCTTTAGGAATTCCTTATTTTTAATTCAAGCTGTAGCTTCCTGCCTTGCAGCCCTGCTCACTTCTCATTTCCTCTTTCCTTCTCTCTCTTCTCTTCCTATAACTACACTCCTGTTCATTTCACATGCAGGGCAATTTCACTGTCTCTGCTGTTTCCTTCCAAATGTGCCCTGGAGCCTCATTTGCTGTATGCAAGAGACTTATTAAGCACTTTTCCTTAACAACTACCATACAATTTCATTCTACCACTCTTTCTTTTCTCTCTTTCTCACAAACACACACACACACACATACACAGAGAGGTAGCAGGGGTAAAATAAAAAAAATTATTATATAAAATTACTTTCACAGTCAGAAAACATGATTTAAAACATATAAACATATATTTTGAAACAAAGACTTCATAGGCTTTTTTCTCTCTGTCGGTCTCAAAACTGCTGGCAGAGTTGCCTAGGGAATGCCCATCGCTAGACTGAATTCGGAGCAACAGAACTAAACACTGTTTATTCTTTAAAAGTCCCTAATGTCAAAAGACTTGAATTTCTTTTCCTTCCTTCCTTCCTTCCTTTCTTCCTTCCTTCCTTCCTTCCTTCCTTCCTCTCTCTCTCTCCCCCTCTCCCTCCCCCCTTTCTTTCTCTCTTTCTTGCTTTCCCTTTTCTAACTAGAGGTGTTTCACTCAAAGCTCTTATAGGTGTTGGGTGTGGTTATTTCTGCCAAGTTACATTCCAAATGGTTGAGATGGGGTCTGGGCTATAAATAGATCCCTTAAAAGAAATGATTTTCAAAAAGAAAACATATGTACACATACTCACATATTTGAAACCATATGTAGCAGACTCTTTTGGTTGCTAACACAAGGGTCATTCTCCCTCTCCCTGTCCTCCTCCTCCTTCTTCCTTTTCCTCTTCCTCTCCTTCTTCTCTCCCTCCTCCTCCTGTTCTTCTTCTTACTCTTGTTTGTAATGGCGTTACAGAACACAACAAGGGGGACCTGGGACGATATACTATTATTGAAAGAAGGCCCCAGGTCCGTTATGTCCACCGCCAGAGGAAAGACGTCTCTCAATGCCAGAGATTTGTGAAAAGGAAAGGAAATGTTTATTTAATGCTATACTAACTTAAAGTAGTGACCTAATGTCTTTATCAAAAAATCCTAAAGTCCCTAAAAACACCCACAAACACACAGTCCTTCCTTCCTTCCCCCTTTGCCCAGTCCAGAGTACCGTATCTCAGGAAAGGAAATAGAAGTCCATGGCTCAGGCAGTCCTCTGGTTCTTCTCAGTTAGTAATCCCTCTCGACTGGGAGACCTCCCTGGGTTCCCGGCACCCTCAGCTGAGTCGACGGGATCTCTGCTAAAACCAGGTGGTGGTTCCCCCTTCTAAAGCTGTGGGGGTCCCCACTCTGGCACAGGCACATAGTCCTCTCTCCCAGGGCCACGGGAGTCT
Organism: Phyllostomus discolor; assembly: GCF_004126475.2. Taxonomy (NCBI): domain Eukaryota; kingdom Metazoa; phylum Chordata; class Mammalia; order Chiroptera; family Phyllostomidae; genus Phyllostomus; species Phyllostomus discolor. Next base: position 36,022,169 of record NC_040906.2, read on the forward strand.
CCACTCTGCCAGGCCACGTGCTTCTCTCCTCCAGGGCTGCCGTGTGGTTCTCCCTCTCTCAGGGCTGCAGGAGTCTCCACTCCGTCAAGGCCGCGTGGTTCTCTCTCAATGGCTGCCGTGTCTGGGTTTAAATCCCCTGCGCCAATCTTCTTCTGCAGCCTCATTTCCGACTCCTCCCACATTCGGCTTCATATGCCAGAACTCGTATCCTTCCAGCTTTACTGGGCTGCCATCATAAGTCTGGGCAGGTGTGGCCCCATGTCCTGAAGTCAATCATCTCTAAGCTCCCAGGCAGGCGCTGTAACTCAGGGGACCCGCCCCCCTAGTTACATCTGGGTGGGGAAGTTACTTCCATTCCCCTGGTTTAGAGCTGATCACAGCTACTTAACATATCCATGCAACCAGTCAAAGGTTATAGATATGCCAAACGACCACGCCAGAGCTTAGCTGCAAGGCTGTTGCTGTGCTAAACAGCTCTCAATGGCCCTGCTCCATTTGTCCCTTCCCCCAACCCACACCCTGGGCAGGGGGGATGGAGACATCCCAAAATCTCCTGGACACCTTAAGTTCTGGACCCCATTTCAAAATGCCTATTTGGGGCCCTCCCCTCTTGGCTGCACCTTGTAACAATGGCAGACTCCTATTTTATTCCACAGGCTATTCCTGTCCCATAGGACTCAATAATAAATCTTGGTTGATCTAAAGCAATTGTGGTAGAACAGCTTCTTTTGCCAGTGATTATTTTAAGCATAGACATGTGATCTAGTTCTGGTCAATAAGCTATGAGCAAACAATTACTAGGGGATGTTGAAAAGTATTTCCTTCTGTCTTAAAAAAAAAAAGGAAAAGATAATCTCTTCTTCTATTGGATGTTTTCATGTCTGTGTGTAATACCTGGAGCTGCAGCAGCCATACTGTGGCTATGAGTGCATTAAGCTAGAGGATGTGTCGGACAAGATCATACGGCAGACTGAAAACACAAAAAGAATCCAATTCTTTAATAACATCATTTTTCTCTAAATTAGTCAACCTTGGAGTTATCTCATCACTTATTTTTTTCTGAGAGAAAATAATTTGCTCCCCTGTTTAGCCAGTTGACGTTGGGTTTTTTGACTTCTTGTGCAGAAAGGACCCTGATCAATGCTGTGCACAGGCACAATGATGAAAACTAACTCCCCCTGGGAACAAAATTTACACTAAGCCAATGTGAGCTACTGCCCCAAGGGCTGTCCTTTCTTCATGCTTGAATATGGCTGGTCTGGTTCACCAGCCACTCTAGAATTGCTCTGTGTTCACCTTGCCTTCTTAGCAATTAATACCAGCTGTTGCTGCTCAGAAAAATGACTACTGGACCCACATTTTTTTCCTCCATTATACCAGATGCGCTTAGAAAGGAGAAGATGCCATAAATGTAATGGGTTAGTCACATCAATTTTCACTCACAAACAAATTTATGAGAAAAGGAATCACAGGGCAATCAGGGTTCCATAATTTGATGAAGGCCACTAATAGCATCTATTTATTTCGTCTTTTGTATGGAGACCTGACTTAGGTTTAAAGGTAGCAGAATGCCATTGCATAAAAATGGACAAAGATGCCATAATGAATATTTGAAAGACTGCCTTGTTTCAAAAGAGTCTCTGTTACACTACCTTTTCTTGCTGTCCAGCCCCAGGGGTTTCCAGATCAGCAACGCAGCTTAGTCACATCGTGTTCATACTGGTTTGTGGTATCTGTCTCACATAGTCAGTGCGGTGGGTATGGCTAGAAGCACTAGCGGAACAATAATGACAGGAGACAACCATCTTCCCCTCCTGACATCTGGGTCCCAACTCCCCTTTTGGACTTGAGTGATGTCTCTATTATTAATCATAAGCATTCCATGTTTGAAATTTTAATTTAACTTTGCAAATAAGAATGTGAACAACCCACATCATTTATAGGCTCATTATCCTTCAGAATAATTCAGAAAAAGAACAAAACCCTATGGCTTATTTAAATATCATTCAGCTCATCTTCCAAAGGCCTGGACTTGGGAGGGCTATTTACTGTGTGCTACTGCTGTTTTTAGTTTCTCAGTCTCCATTGATAGAAATCTAATTTAAGCCTCAGCAACTGGTTGTGAGATCTTAAGCAAGTATTTAACCTCATTAAGCCTCAGTTTCCTAGTAAAATTAGACTAATACTTTTATTGCCAAGAGTAAGTGATATAATTTAGGTGAAGTGCTTGGTCTAAGGATTCGTAAGAAGCAAATGATCACAAATACTAAGCATCATTGTACCATGTCATTGTTACCAGCCATTCTGCTAAGAACTCTAGGGCTTGGTTTAAAGCATAAATTTAAATTCAGCCTAATACTGAAGAATTAAGTAATTTTAAACTAATGCGAAATCTTTAAGCATTAGATTGTACAGGCACAATTTTGGCACTATAAAGTTTAGATTAGAAGTTTATATCAAAATACTTGTTCAATTCAGAAAATTAAAACTTCTTCTTTCATGGTTATAATAATGCTTTTTTTCCTTCTGCAAAGAAAGGCATTGGAGCAGAAAGGCAGCAAGTCCCATTTCATTTTGATTGTACTTCATACTGTGTAACCAAGAGATATGATTAAATCCACAAGGGGGAGACAGGCTCATGCTAAATTTCCTCAGGGAAAGAAAAAAAAGAATAAAACTGTGATTTTGTTCAATGACTTCTTGAAATTTCCAAGACATTTTAGGTTTAGTCATTTTAAAAAGTATATTAGTTTTCTACTCTATTAAATAAAATGGTATCTTAAAACAACAGCAAATCTTTGAAAGTGTACATGTCTGCACACTCAGAGGTCTGCTGGGTCGTTGGGTGATTCAATTTACAGACAGAAAGTAAAGCAGGTGGGAGGAAGGGAGGAAGGGAGAGAGGGAGAAAAGGAGGAAGGAAGGGAGGGAGGTAAGAAGGAAGGAGAATGGAATGAATAAAAGAGGGGGAGAAGCGGCTGAAAAGAAGGTTAAGTACTTTAAACAAACCCCAAATTATTAGAGGAAACACTTTGTAACCTATATAAATGCCAATCTACTTGTTGTGCTGAACACCTGAAACTAATACAAAAAATGTTGAACGCAAACTGTAATTGAAAAATAAATTAAAAAAAAAAAAACATCTACAGTAGGGTTAAGGAGCTGCAGTCCCAGGGTGCGTGTTGCCTCCAGTCTGCTCTGCAGACACGGCAGCCTGGCAGGTTCCCAGCCCCATCTGGCAGTGAGCCCTGTGGGCTCCTCCTCGAATGGGCTTGCACTTAGGAGATGCCAGACCTCCTGGTCTTCCTCCTCTCCATCTTCCCTGGGCTACTTTGCAGGATCTCCCTGCCCCAGGAACTGGAGTTTCTTCTGCTGTCCTGTCACCCTCTGTGTCTACCCACCAAAGATAGAGACAGCTATCTCTGGATCTGAAATAGTTCCCATTTTTCTTTCTGGTCCCCGACCCTTGGGGGCAGTTTGTGTGCCTCCTTCATATCTCCCCTTCCCATTGGCGATGAGAGAAGAGGGTTCCTGCCCAGAAAGACACACAAATTAAAATCTGGTTCCGAAGCAGATCTTTTAACAAAAGCCATGACCATCTCCCAACATGGCCTTGACTCCTCCAACTGGGCACCCCCAGCTCATCAACCCACCTCCTCCTTCTAGCACCCAGCTCCCATTTCTCTCCCTTATTCCCTGCTCTCCAGCTCCTTCCTTAGCCCTCACACCAGCCCCTCCTCCTTCACCCCAGGGCAGGAGCTCAGCCAGACACCAGGAAGGGAGGAGGGGAAGCGAGGCAGCTGTGCTCAGCTCAGCCATAGGTTGTATGTTGTGTGTTTTCTACCAGACACTTGGCAGCCTGTGTTTCTCCCTGCTGGAAGCGGGTGAGGAGCCTGGGAGATCAGGAGGTGGAGGAGGAGAGACCTAAATGCACAGGATTCCCTAGGAGATGAGCAATAATCCCAGGCTGGCTCCATCTCACCAAGTTTGGCCTGCTTCCCCAGCAGCCATAATTTGCTTCGTTTCTGTATGCCAGAGTGGGCTTCCCCGACATGGGGGGAGCGGGGAGGGCAATTCCTTCTGGGGCAGTCTCCACAATTCCCAGAAACCTCCACCCTCCAAGCTGCTGCAGTATTATGTGACTCTGTTGAAGGACAATACATTCAGGTCTTCCGAAGAGAATTTCTAGCTCCGCCACTTCTGACCTGCAGGACGTGGGCCTCACTTTTACCCTTTGTTTGGTGGGAACAATGACACTTGGGCTACAGAGTGTCTTAAGAGTTAAGTGAGGTCAGACAAGTCAGGGATTTTCAAACTGCCCCCTGAAGAACCCTCAGGGTCTAGAGGACATATGTAAGAGGCCACTCTGGCAATGTGGATGGGGCTCCACAATCAGAGCCCACTTTCTTACACAGTCATACATGCTCAGGAGCACACGCACTGCAGCCAGAAGAGCTGCTCAGCCTTACATACAAGAGTTTGACCCTGTCTGGATTAGAATCCCCCTCTTCCTTCCTGTGTGCCCCTTTGCCAAGGGGCTTTCAGGCTGCAGTTGCTAATCACTAGTCTTGTGCAGCATTTTCAAAGTGGGCTTCCTTGAAGCTGCACCCCCAGGTTCACAACTACCCCCACCTCCAACCCTTAGGCAGTTGCACTTTTATCTGTCTCATGTAATGCCATTCTGAGTAGCATTGGTGGGGAGGGAGCAGTCTAATGCTTTCAAACCACCCCAGAAGCCCCTGGTGGAGGGCATCTGGAACCACTCAGATAGGCTGCAGTGATGGGATGTGACACCCAGAAGGCTTGGGGGCTGGGAGAGGGTACTGGGTGGGTCCCACAATCAGCTTGCTAACTCGGGGTTTCAGAACACTATTCAGCCTGAATGCTTACCACTTGCCAGTTGCTTGGGACTGTTTCGTTTCTTGGCTGATGCCAGCTTCAATGAGGACTCTGCACTGAGCAGAACAATATGTAGCAGAGGAGCTGCAAGCAGCCCTAGGGGAGACAGATGCAGGAGCGGAGATGGCAGCATGCAGCTGCCACCCACAGCCAGCCCTGCCTCTGGTGGAGGGAGGGGAAACAGTTGCTGGTGTGAATTGTCTGCCACTGTGCCCCTTGAATGACAAAGCAGATCCTCCACTGTGAAACACACAACACACACATGCACATACACACGTGGCTCACATGGGGTTTTTTTACCCATTTTCTTAAGAGATGTACTCACATTGACCTATATAGTCCATCCATTTTTAAATCCTATTTAGTTATTATTCCATTGTTCGAATCCCCCACTGATGGACATTTAGGTTGCTTCCACTTTTTTGCTCTCACAACAAGTGCTACAGTGAGTATCCTGAGCACCTTGTCCCAAATGCACGCGTAAGAGTTTCTCTGATGCACAGTCCTCGTGGCGGAACATTTGACTTGTAGGGGATATTTTTTCCCTTCACTGGATATTATCAACTTAATCTCCAAGGTATTTGTACAACTTGAATTCCCACCTTCACAGAAAAAAGACCTCTCATTTCCAGCATTGCCCTCATCAAACTTGGGTATTTCTACTTTTTTTCCCAATCTGATAAGTGTGAAGGGATATCTCATTGTGAGTGTAACTTGCATTTTTCCCCATCAGTGAGATTGAGCAGACTTTCTCAAGTTTCTGGACCTTCTAGCTTCTTTTTTACATAATCTGCTTGCTTCTTATAGTGAAATTTTTATAAAGGCAAGAACAGTCTATAGTGTTCATAGTTGTATAGTCATTACCTAGCACATAATAGGAAGTCTTAGTTATTTTCTGAATGAGTGAATGAATGAATGAATGAATGAAGTGCCAGGCACTCTGATAGATGCTAGGTAAAAGTATTATTTAAAAAATTTAATGACAGTAGGTGCTATAATTACTCCTGACCTTGAGATTCGGTTTATATAATTTGCCAGTCCCACAAAGCTAACACATGGTGGAAAGTAGATTCAGACCTTGGTCTATGTCATGCCAGAGCTCACACTCTTAATATTTCAACCTCCTACCTCTCTTTCAAACTCAGCCAGAAAAACAGAAGAATAATGAACAAATGCATTAAGGATTCTTAATTCTGTTAACAATTCTTTGTTTTAAATTAGCTATTTTATCTTGATTAAATCTCTCAAGAAAAAAAATGCTTTTTAATGTCTGAAAGTACATTTGCTTTTGGAAAGCATCAGAAGATTTTATTAATTTGGAGTCCTCATACCAGGAGGGAAGAAAAATACTCTTACTAAAAATAAAAGCTGTTGCCAGCAGTTGCTTCCTCCAGAGAATACTTGTATCTGTAGCTCATACTTTCACTCAAATTATAGGCTTACACACCCAATGGCCTGAGAGATAATTCTTTCTGATGTCTAAAAGACATCTCGAAGTTGCCTCTCCAAAATCCAATTTCTGATCTTCGTCCCCTTGGCCCTGAATCCAGTCCACCCACGGCCTTCCCATCCAGTTGATGACACAGCTCCATCTTCCCAGCCACCCAGAATAAAAACCTTGGAAACCTTACTGTGCTCTTTCCTTCCCATTTCTCACCCCACCCCTCAGCAAATTACACTGGCACTGCCTTAATGATGCATGCCAAGTTGTACCCTTGTTCCCGCCTCCTCTGCATGGCCCTGGTCCCATCACCTCTGTCTCCTGAGAGATACATCTGCTTCTCCCCTTGCCCCCAACAGTCTCCTCTCAACCCAGTAGTCAGGGTGACCCTCTTATTCTGCTCAAAAGCCTCCATTTCATTCAGTCTGAGAACTAGATTCCTTAAAATGACTATAGGCCCTAGGCAATTTACACCCAATGAAAAATGAATGTGAAATAAAAATTTTCAGATAAACAAAAGCTTACAAAACTCATTACTACCAGCTCTGTCCACAAGAAATCGTAAAGACAACAAGGAGGCTTCCAGGGTGAGTGGAATGCTCCAGCTTCCAAGTTCACTGCTGCACAACACGAGGCTGCTGGCTGGTCTGAAGGCGTGAAGGTGCCCTCTGTGCCTACTCATCAGTTTTTTCATGAAGGGTGGAGCACTCAGTTGCCACTGAAGACCAGTCTGCGTCCCCCACTGCTCAGGCCATGGAATGGGTTGGAATAACCACTGAATGCTCTTAAGCTGTTCTTTCAAAAACTCAAACAAAATGGAAATAAGGTTGACAGAAAACAGTCTCTAAAAATGTTTTAAAAAATTAAAGAAAATCAATGAAATAAAAAGCTGGGTTTTTGAAAAAATCAACAAAGATAAAGAAAAAGGAGTAAATACAATGTACCAATGTCTGGAATAAAATACAAGATCTTGCTATAGATCCTGCAGGTATTATAAAGATACTAAGGAATGTTACCAATGATTTGATGCCCATAAATTTGACAACTTAGACGATATGACCAAAGCTGGCTAAAGAAGATGCAGATGAACTGGATAATCCTATATCTATTAAAGAAATTTAATTCATAGTTAAGCACATTTCACCAAAGATAACTTTAGGCCTCTATGGCTTCACTGCCAAATTTTACCAAATATTTAAAGAAGGAATAATTCCAATGGTTCCAAACTCTTCAAGAAAATAGAGAAGGACAGAATAACCCTCAAATAACTTTTTGAGGGAAGTACTACATGATACCAGAACCAGACAAAAACATTGTGATAAAAGGAGGTTATCACCCAATATTTCCAGTGTACATAGATATAAGTCCTAAAAACAAAATTAGAAAGTTGAATCCAGCCTAAGAGTAATACATCATATCAAGAGGGTTTTATATCACAAATACAATATTGGTTTAACAATTGTAATATTTGCAAAAAGACACATCTGATGAAGCACTTACATCCAGAATTTATAAATAACCTTCAAACTCAACAGAAAAAAAACACTCAGGTTTTTAAAACGTGTTAATTATTTGAACAGAGATTTCACCAAAGAAAATGTGGACAGCACAAAAGCACATGTAAAAACATGCAACATTGTTGATTATTGGGGAAAACATTAAAACCGCATGAGACACCACTACACATCTATTAGAATTACATATAGAAAACCTGACAATACCAAGTGCTGATGAGGAGGCAGATCATCTAGAAACTTCATACATTGTGGATGGTGATGCAATATGATAAAGCCACTTTTGAAAACTGTCAGTTTCTGATAAAGTTAAACACACACTTACCCCAGGACTCAGCTGTCTCGTTCCAAAGTGCTCACCCAGGGGACAGAAGACATATTTGCACGGAAACCTATAGGCATATGGTTATCATGGTTTTATTCACAAATACCAAAGATGGGGAAACAACTCAAATATCTTTCAACTGGTAGATGGATTGAAAAACATCTGTGGTGCACTCATCCAATGGAATACTACCCAGCAATCAGAATGAATGAACCACTGATTCATGCAAAAACATGAATGAATATCAAATGCATTGTGCTAAGTAAATAGAGCTATATACTGAATGATTTCTTTTTAGTTCCTTTTTTACGATAGTCTCAAAAAAGCAGATACGGCGATGGAAAACAGATCAGCAGTAGCCAAGGGCGAGGGGTGAGGCGGGTGAGCGACGAGAAAAGAGCACATGGAAACTCTGGTGGCGATGGCCATGCTAGGGTCTTGGTTGTGGTGTCGGTGGTCATACAACAGCGGCATTTGCCAAAAGTTACAGAACTGCTGCACACTAAAAAGGGCAAAACTTTACCACTTATAAATTATACCTCAGTATGCTCAGCTTTAAAAAAATGCATGTAAAAAACAGAGAAAGGGAGAAAGAGGACAGAGAAGACAGAGGTAATCTAAGGCTTCAAGGAGGTAAGAGAATTCTTAAGATGAAATGGCAAAGGAATTTTAAGAGAGTAATATACACATTTCATTTTCATGCTGAGTTCCTCCAAACCTTCAGGAAAAGAAGTCTTTTACCCTCAACAACATAGTAGAAAATTCCAAAACAGAAGGGTGAGATCAAATGTGACTGCAGCACCACTCAGCTGAGGCCAGCAGCATGATATCAGAGCAGCATGCTATCAGGGGGGATGACAGAATCACGGGGCCCAGAATTCTGAGTGGGGCCCCAGTGGGAGGGGCAGCCAGGGCACATCAGAGACGTGGGCTGGTTTGGACTGACTTCTGGAGCAACAATGAGGCAAACTCTCCTGATCTCCAAAGGTACCAGAGAATTAAAAACCTCGAATGGACATAAGTCAGACACTTGGATTGTACTTCCCTAAAACACAATCCAGACTCAAATTTTGTCCTTTAATACATACCATCAAGTTGTACTGAATTAATCTTTTACAACAGGTTACAACAAAAATATTTGTTTTTCTGCTTTGTGATTTATCTCCACTATGGCAGATGCATTAAATGTTTGTTCCACGTACAGTTATAAAATGTCAAAATCTGTCTTTGCACTGCTGACAAATACGATGTCAATGCTCTTAGCTCATTTTATGGAAAATGACTAGCGTCTTTTCATTTCATTTTTTAATGATGTAAAGTTCAACTTTGGACAAGAGTTCAATGCTGCTCTTTAGAAACACGCTTTCTTAGGCTCAGAATTTTATTTGATTTAAGTCAACTTTTCACAAATGAATATCCTCAAGATAACTAGTTAGTTCTAACTTAATAAGCTTAAAAAAATCAGAGAAAAAGGAATGGTCAGATCAGTTGGGAAAATGTGGCAGAGCGTTCTGCCTTGGTCTTCACGATGTGTATCCGTGTGTCAGAGGCCCTCAGGAGTCTCCAGTAAGGAAGCTTGTTTACTGTGCTGGGACCAGGTATACTTGGTTCAGTGTCCGGCATAGCTCCTGAGACAAGGAGGCACTCTGTCTTTTTCTTCTTCTTCTTCTTTTTTAATGAAGCCAGTATTTCTCACATTTTATTTGGCCAGAGACTCATTTCTTCTATTCAAATCTGTTTAACAGTCTGCATATCAGTGTTCTCAGGAAGTGTTAATTTAGTTATTTAAGAACATAAAAATCAATGCACAAGCTTAAAAGTGAGATTTTCATTGCACAATAAAGAAGAGAAGAGGGAAATTTTTACCAAAAGGATCACTTGATGTCCTACATCAGATGTGGTCACATCCTTCGCCACTGCTTAGAATTTAACTTAAATGTGAGTCTAACAATGTTCAAATTTGGAGACTTTTTTCCTTAGGCATCAGGAAGTTCATTCACATGATATTCTGACTTTTTCACCACTGACATTTCATATTTTTAAATGGCAGGGCAAAAATAATCATGTGAAAAGCTACAAATTATACAATTTATAGGGATTGGGAAAGTTCAGTTCATTGTGGTTCTTTCAAGATTGATTTTCACAACTGATTTGGTCCCAGAAGGGTCTGGGAATAGGAACTATCAAAATAAATTAAGGGAACTGTGTTTAGCTCTGTAGATTAATTAGACAACAAGGATATCAAAACATCGTGTAACAGAGCTGAGTTCTTTGGGGAGAGGTAGAAGAGGGTTGGAGGGGTTGCAAAGGCTTTTGAATGACAGAATAGCTGTCCCTTTGGGAGGTACCACTAAGAGGCAAGGCTCTCAGCTCCCCCATCCCTCTCAACCAGCCTTGCTGACAGAGTTAGGGACCTTCTTTCTTCACTGAGGAGTCTTACAGGAAGGGGAGTACAACATCTATTGCCTGCCCACAGAGATAGCACTTTCTGGTTCCTCCTCTGCCACGTGGGTTCCCCCCGCGGGTTACCAAATGCAGGGAGAGGAGAGCACACTGGATGCCCCAGGCTCATCTTTCCTGGAGATCTGGTGTGAATCACTCAGGGCTCAGCCACTGGGGAAGCCCATCTGTGTGCTGTAGGGAAAGGATCTCTTACAAGCAGGCGTGTCCAAACTGCGGCCCAGTATGGCTATGAATGTGGCCCAATACAAAATCGTTAATTTACTTAAAACCTCCACTTTGCTCATCGGTTTTCATTAGTGTTTGAGCATTTAATGTGTGGCCCATGACAACTAACTCTTCCTCTTCCAGTGTGACCCAGAGATGCCAAAAATGTGGACACCCCTTATAGGAAGTACACAAGTAATTGGCCTTACACAAGTGTGGGAGGGGCTGGGAAAGATAAGGTGTGAAAGCCGAGTTGGAGGATAGGATGAAGAGTCAGCAAATGGTCAGACAGAGGAGTTCGTCAGTTCCAGGGACTGAAGGGGCTGTGCAGACATCTATGGGGGCTCCTGCCTCTGCGCCCCCTGCGGGTCCACAGCAGCATCTGGCAGTGGGCTCAGGGCTGCTGCCGGTAAGCAGGGCCATGGTCTAGAAGAACTGGCTGCCAAACAATGACAAGCTTTGTCCCTCTGTCACCACACATGACCCTGAAAGACTGTCAGAAAGTAATGGCCACTGCCTCTCTTCTGCCTTTCAAATCTCACATAGGTTCTGCTTCTGACCAACTGTACAACCTGACTCAGGCGAGGAAGGGGATTTGAGGAAACCGAGTTCCCAGCTGTGATAAATTGACACAGCACCGTGCAGCACAGAGTCTGCACACTTGGCCGAGTGAAAACATGAAATACCCATGAGGCCCCTCTTGACTAGGTCAATGTCAACCTCTGTATCACTCCGCCAGCTGCTCTATTCACTGGTCTTTGTGCTCTCATTTTTTGTAGGATGCCACTGAAGATATTGTCTTTCCTCAATGTCAATGATTATCAACGTATTGACAAACCTCAAAAGTGTCAATAAAATTGACACTCAACAAAGTGTCATTCATAAAAGAATATTCTGCCTCTCCAGTTGCTCTACTCCACACTGCCAGATGGCCAACAGGGACCTGCTGGTAGCTTCCATGGCAAAAAGCCTGGACTCAGACATCAGTCCAGGCTTTTCCATCACTTGCTTGGTCTCTCTGCCTCAGTTTCTATCTATATAACTTGAGAAGATGGAGGAGATGATCCCCAAGGAACTTTCTGGTTCTAGAATTCTATAATTCTACATCTGTGGAAAACATAATGGGAGTTCCAGAGGCAAGTCTGCCATTTCATGTAGAGGATGAAAATCTGCCAAAGAAAACCTCCAGCTCGTGGAAAAGAAAAGGCAGTAGTCATCTTTCCTCATCAGCAGCACCAGATTCCGCTACCTCAGCTGGATGCTGTTTAGTCACCTCCAGTAATAACCTCCATTCCCAGCTCCAAGCTGCTGCCCAGGCTCAGGCTGAAGTCTGTGGTCATGAGTCACCAACTCGTACAGCCAGGAATTGAAACGAGACCGCAAAAGGCAATTTGCCTTCCATAACGAGCTTCCTAAGAACCGATTTCTTCCCGAAAAAGAAAATGCCACTTGTGGTTTATGAAAATATTGTGTTATATTTCCTCCTAAACTCATGGCTCCAGAAATGAATTCTAATCCTCCAACTGGAAAAATCCAGATTTTGGGTTTAGATATCAGTATCAGTTGTTGGACTCACAGCTCTGTCATGGGACATTAGGTCACCGCAAATGCAATGCTGAGCGGAATACAATCGTTGATGCAATCTGCCCCTATCTGGGAAGTCTGACGAGGCTACTTTGTCTTTTTGGTATTTTCCCTTTTCAAAATTTTAGGCATGGGTTCAAAGGAGGCTTTGCCATAGCGGTATTCCTCAAAGGCCACTCTCCCTCCTCACACACAGGTGTGCCCACCTGCCTCCTTGCTTGGCTTCTACTGGGTGTCTAATAAATACTCTGTGATAGCTCTCACCCTGCTGCTACTATATAAGTCAGGAAGAAGGTGATGCCAGCTCTATTTTCGGAGTGCCACACCCAGGTCAGCCTACACTGCCTAATTTCAAAGTTTGAGAGAAAACAGGAAATGCACTCTGCAGACTATAAAAAGAGATTTGGAGAGGATCAAAGGTTGTATAGAAATGGACACCCAAGTGGTGTCTTCTGCAGAGGCAGCACAATGGGCCCCAGGGAATGGGGGGAGTGGCTGCATGGACAGTGTCGCTGCCAGAATCTGGCCCAGGAAGCTAAAGGGCAAGGCTGAGGGTGGGAGTGTGAGCCTGGGAATCTGACACGAGTACTTGGCAGGATAGAAGCACAGAAGAGGGTGAGGGAAGAGGTCAGGGAGAAGTGAGGAGGAGCACAAAGAAGCAGGGCAGGATTCAAAGATGGAGCAAGAAGCTATCTAATTAGTGCTCTTGCTTGAAGCCTGAGACACACTGCTTCTTCTAAGATATCCCATGGGAAGGAGAGAGGAGTGGGAACTTTTTCCCAGAAGATCAATTTCCCTTCCAGCTTCCCAGGGGAAGTAACATCTGTGTTGGTCTTAAAGGCTACGTTGGGGTAAGTGAGTGATACCACACAGACAGGGAAGCCAGACCACAGGGCTCCAGCCTGGCCTGCATACTAGTTACGTCATGTTAGGCCTAGCTGTGCCTCAGTTTCCTCCTATGTAAAGTTCATTCTTTCAACATAGCTTTGCTGAGCACAGCAATGAACTAGGTAGCACTCTGGTGAATAAAACAGACAGAAACCCCTGCTCCCTGAGGCTTACCTTTTTTTTTAAATCCTCATTTGAGGATATTTTTATTGATTTTAGAGAGAGAGGGAAAGAAAAACAGAGAGAGAGAGACATCGATGTAAGAGAGAAACCTCAATTCATTGCCTCCTATACACAACCCAACTGGAGATCAAACTAGCAACCTAGGTATGTGCACTGACTGGGGGGTTGAACTCTCAGCTTTTCGATGTACAGGACAACGTTCGAACCAACTGGGCTGCCCAGCCAGGGTAAGCCAGGGCCCTGAAGCTTACCTTTTCGTGGATGAGAATAATAGTTATTGTTAGGGGGCTCTCATGAAGCTTAAGGAGCAAACACAGGTCAAGCACATAAAACACTGACAGCATATAAGGGATGCTCACCATGTGATTATCATTGTCATTGTCATTTTTGTGTGGGGCAAGAAAAGTGAGGGCGTTGCAGTCAGAAGTGGGAAAGAAGGTAGTGAATGTGGAAACAGCAAGAGGTTAATTACGGTCACCTCAGTGGGCACCTGGTAGAAACATAAACTTGGCGAGTTGACTTAGAAATACTGTTCCCTGGCCCCTTACCACTTCCTACGTTTCTTCAGGGACAGCAGGGCTTGGGCTCTGGAACTGGAATCTCAGCTCAGTAACTCGCTATCTTGCTCACTCTGCGACCTTGGACAAGTAACTGGAGTGCTATGTGCCTCTGCTTTCTTGTCTGTGAAACGATGACAACAAGGTATGTTTTACAAAGTCCGTAGAGGGTTAATCGAGTTAATACTTACTAAATTCTTAAATCCTTGCTGTCCTAATCCAGAAAACACTTAATAAATCTAAACTGCAATCAGTCATTCTCATTATTATTATTTCTTTCATCTTCCTCAACTCTCCAGCTTACCCATGTGTACTACGGTAATATTTTATTCTTGTTCTTTTCTTTCCTTCTGTCTCCACTGTAAAACTCTCCAAGAAACTCTGCCTTTTCCCTGTGTTCATTGAAAACTTCCCATTGTGAATGACGACACTTCAGATGTGATGCTTTTTGTGTGGCACCCGACCTGTACAGGGCAGCCTGAGCTCACCACCACTGCCCTCGCTTCATTCTTTCCTCTTCTTCAAAAGAGCAGCTCCACTCCCGTCAGGCCAGCCTTCTAAGCCAGTGCCTAAACTTGTCTTAGGGCTAGCACATTCCCCTGACATCTCCTGTTTTTGGATTTCTCTCCTGTTTGTTTACTGGTTTTTATGAGGGCAAACCCATCATTTCTCCCAAACCCATGTATTTTTATCTGATTGCTTATATTGCTCACGTGTTTTTTGTAATATTTTTATTATTTTATTTACATATCTGACAAATAGCTATTGAATGCCTATGATGTTTTAGGCATCCTACTTAGCACCAGCAATGAACAAGGCAAAGATCTGCCTTCCTGAGCCACAAGCAAATAAGGAACATAACTGTGGACAGCAATCAGTGCTACATGAATGCAAAGCAGGGGAGCAGGGCTGCGGGGGGAGGAGCGCTACTTTGGGTAGTGCCCAGGGAAGGCCTGGCTGACATGGAAGCAGACAACTGAATATAGACAGGGAGCCAGCCAGGTAGGAGCACGGAAAAAGGACTTTCCAGACAGGGGAAGCGACAGGAGGGGAGGCCTTGCGGCAGGTGGGGTCTGGATGGAAGCGAATAGAACAGTGTGATTAAGGGCAGTAAGTCAGTAGGAAAAGGGTGAGAGGTGAGGCTGGAGGGGTGGCGGAGGCCTGTCTCATGCACGGCCGTATTGGTGTGCCTTTTCTCTCCCTGGGATGTTAGTTCAGGAGCGCAAGCCATTTCCCGAAATGCTTAAGCCCTACTTCATTCTCTACGCAGACCCACTGTGTCCAGAGAAAGAAGGGATATTTCTATACCCAGGCCTCAGAGCCCCTGCTCTGGAAAGGGGGGCCTGTTAGAGCTGCACACATGCTGGATTGGCTGGGGAGCATGGGAAGGGGGAACCATGGGTTAGAGATCTGCAATGGTCACTGAAAATGGCAGGGCCCCGCAAGCTAAGACAGAATACATTTATTGTAATATTAGCTACTGCACCCTTAATCTGTGTTAAAGGCCTCTATATACACAATGCCATTTAAACTTGACCATGACCTTGTGACCTAGGCATTAATATTTTATTTTACATAGGAAGAAACAGACACAAAGAAGTTAAATAGTTTGTCCACGGTCACCCTGTTAGTGGTAAAGCTAGGATTTTAATTTATATTTATTTGGCTCCAAAACCCAGACTTTTAACCAAACACTATTACTGCCCCCTAGAAATTCAAAGGTTTAACACAAGGCCCGCCAGAAAGAGAGGAGGAACAGAAGGAAAGCAGCAAAGACATTTAATAGGAAGAATTCCCAGTTCCTATGACCTGAGAATGTTTTGACAACAAGAGTAAATAGTATTGCTTATAGTGTATTTGTTTTTCCTCCTTAGCATAAGTAAGCAATCAAATGAGAACTGACTTGAGAGTATAAAGACCAAATTCGAGAGTTTTTATTTTAAAACCAGCAAAGAGTTCTTTAAGTTTCTTTCTTACAAAAATATTAATTTTCTTTATTTTTGAAACCACAGAGAAGGAAAAGAAGAAAATTAAAATTATGTAGAAAATACTCATGTGGTTTAAGTCCTGACATGACTATTTAGAATCTTCTGTGTCCTTAATGTAAATTCTTAGAGGAACTGGATCTCGAGTGACCTTCGACCCAACCACCTGTAACTGGGGATGGTTAGGGGCCTATAAGAATTGCAGGGACCCACCCCTGTGGGTTTCTAGAGGAGGTCATCAAGGACCCCAGGGAAGTCTACTCAGCCTGAGTTGGGAAGGTTCTCCCTGAAGGCAGTGTGGATGGACGGAAGGATGGATGGGAGTGCAGCAGGGCCAGAGATGGAAGGATGGGCTGGGGGCCATTGCAGTGACCTAGGGAAGCAAAGACAGGCTCCCAAACTAAGCAGTGGCTATGGAATGGAGAGCTGAAGAAGGGTCTTAGAGAAAATTAGGAGGTAGAAACAACTGTCTCTGATGACCTATTTGATATGAGAGATAAGAGGATAGGAGAGCCGGTTAACAAGATCATAATTTTTGAGGTGCCTGTGGGACATCTAAGCAGACATGTCCAGAGGGCAGTTGTATGGATTTAGAGCTTTGGAGAGTGACCTAGGTTGGACTGAGGTGGTGGTTACAGCCTTGGGTGAGGATACAGTGATTGGAATGTGTGCAGACAGGCGGCAGCAAGCAGGCTGAGGGGCCGCTTCCTGGCAGCCTCCATTTTCCCAGTAACTAGATAGACCAAGTCATCTGCTGAGAAGGTGGGAGGAAGTGAGATAGGACTGGAGGAGCAAGTGTGAATTGAGGCCATATAGAGGCAGGAATGCAGGAGGAAGTGGTGACATCATTCTGAGCACAGGAAATTCTCTATAAAGCTCAGCAGCCAGGGCAGAAGAGAAAGACTCCACACAACTGTATCCATCTGATTTGGGGATTTTGCTGAGTGTGGGAGACAGAATGTCAAAAGGGAAAAAGGATGAAGGTAGGAAAGGGATGATGGGTGTGGAGAACACGGAGTAGGAAGTGGGAAAAGAGAGGTGGCAGAAGAGCAGGGGAGAGCACACATAAGGTTGAAAAGCCAGGTGTAGCTTCTCCACCCAGGTGCAATTGTTTTGCAACAGCTGACAAAGCCTTGACTCTTTTGGGCTTTAGTGTTGTCCCTGCATGAGGCTTAGATAGTCCAGCCCTCAGCTAAGGGCTCTCCTCCCTACCAGGGAAATAATAAAACAATAATCTAATAATAAACTTTTCTGAGCTTTTCAGAACATTTCTGCTAGGGGCTTCTCACATTTTACATAATCTAATTTCGTGACAATCTTGTCCTTATGTCTGGCATCACCCTCATTTCCAGAGGACATTTGGACTCCAAGCTTAATTAACTCCAACATCACGTGAACTTGGATGACTTCTTAAAATAGCCCTTTCCCCCAAATCAACCCAAGATGAGGTATTTACTTCATCCACTGAACACTGTACAGGAGCTCCTGAAAGCCTTGTGTATCTCCAAACGACCCAAACCAGATGAAGAAGTCTCAAAAAACACAAATTCAATTTCCATTAATTGAAGAAACCAGAAGAAAATTGGTTCTTACCCCTATGGAGACAACATGAGAAGGGACACGATGCGGAGCACCATCAAGGCACTGAGAATCCCCCAGAACTGCAGATTCCTGACTGAGCTGTGTGTGTCAGGAAAGCTCGGAACACCTAAGCTCTCGAACCCTTTGATCAGTGACTTTTCTGAAAACTGTTCCTCCCTCCACCTGCCCAGCACATGGAGGACTGAGAAATCTTATCAAAGGCCTGTCAGAAAAGCTCCATGCCGTGGAGCATCTGCTTCTGGCATGCAGGAGATTACACACAGTGATCTTAGCCAGGGGGACCCAGCCAGCTCCAGGCTCCGCCAGGGAGACAGCACTTCAAAAGGGAGGCGCTCAATTAAGGAAACAGCCTTTCCTGGTGCTGGCTCTGAATCTCATTTCCAGCGCAGGCTCCTCTGGTTAGTGATAAGAAGCCAAGCACAAGAGCCTGCTTGTCGCCTGAATGGCTTCCTTCCTGAAGGAGGAGAAAAAAAGGAAAGAAAAAAGATTAGCACAAGCCATCAGCCTCCTGATTTAGTTTCCTTTCTGAAAAAAAAATAATAATAACAAAGAACCCTTTACCATTGGAGGCTATTTAGATTTCTCTTCTTGCACTGGCCCATTCAGGTTGTGTTCTATTTTTTATGGTTAACCCTCTGCATTGTGGAGCATTGTGTCCTTTGTCTGTGGAAGACACTTAATGGATTAAACCTGAAAAAAACCAATGGTAATCAGACATCCACCAGACAGGTCCATTTACATGCAGTCACTCCTGCAATTTCTGAAAGGCACAGAATTAAAAGGAAAAAATTGCTGGAAAATACAACCATTAGGGTCCTTTGTCTCTTGGCTCCACTTCTGCATCCCCCTGCATCTGCTCAGGGGGAGGAGAAGCCTCGGAGTTCAGTGAGATTGACCTTGGGAGGCTGGAAAGACAATCAGGACCGTTGAAAATGTGGGCTCCTGGTTCTTACCGTTTTCCACCTGCTGCTGCTGCATCCAGGGGCCTTTTCCTCCAGAGCTCACAGAAACTGTCTTGAACAATCTGACTCAGATCAACTTCTACAATTCTTTACAAAAAGCAAGATGACCTGATTTGGAATATCAGACTCAATCCTGTACTTGAAATCAGTGGAGTCCATGGCTAAAGAATAACTAACAGGGCACATCTGGAATTGCATGGAGGATTTGCACCTGTGAATCCTTTATTGCAAAGACTATGTTATAATTTGTAATGTTTTAAAGTCCACACACTGAGGACACCATTTTTATGCTTTCAGTGAGCTTTGTGAGCAAATTCTTGCTTTCTGTTCTTGAATTTGGACCTCCATGTTCTACCCATTGGAGCTCTTGTTTCTCATGCCTTTGTACTGCGGGACTTACACTGCAGTCCTCCAGACTTTTCTTAGACCATAGCCCACTGGGAGTTATACCATCAGCTCCCCTGGTTCTCAGACCTTTGGCCTTGAACTGACTTATACCACCAGCTTTCCTGGTTCTCCAGCTAGCAAAGAGCAGACTGTGAAGCTTCTCTATGTCTTTCTGTCTTTCTTTCTATCTATCTATCTATCTATCTATCTATCTATCTATCTATCTACCTACCTATCATCTATCATCTTCTATTAGTTCTGTTTCTACAAAACCTAATACAGTAGCCCTATCTGAAATAGGACAGAAAGTTATACCATCAGATGTGGATGAGTGTGGCCCCACAGTCCCCCCATTCACATTGGCACTGAACATCACAGTTAAGTGATTTTTTTCTCAGCCTTGAATCCTGGGGCAAGCTTTTCCTCCTTTGAGATGTGTCTTTCAAGGTATGCATTTACAATGGATACCCATTTCATCAAAATTGCAAATTTAGTCCAATGTATAACCATTTTTATTAACTTCTGTCTTGCTGGAAATTTTTCTGCACCTTTTTCATATACCTAACAGCTGAAGGATTTGAAAACTGAAGCAATGTTTGAAGTCACTACCCTCAGAATTAATAGTATGAAAAGAAGTCACTTTTGTAGGACATGGTGATTGGAGATTTCCATTTGAGGAGTTTGTTGTATAGATAGATTGTGCTGTCTCTTTGATTAGGAGAAATGGTGTTCTTGGTATTTTCATTCTTTGGTCTTCAATCCATATGTCTATCTTTCCATTTCTTTAATGTGTTTAGGCCTTGTTCCTGTTGACTCTACACCACTCAAAGTTGCTCCAACAAGGGCCTTTTTAAGACTTTATTTTTGTGGCATTGTCTGTCATGCTCTGCACTGTGGATTCCTTGCTCGAGACATCACATACAGGCCATCCTTGCTTTGCATGACACTGTGTTATGTGCATAAAGCTCATGCATGTCAGGACTGTGTCCTTGCTGAGATATGTGTTACCACAGAACCACTCAAAAGAAGCACACGGTTCCTCCCCATCTGCATACATTTCAGTTAACTTGATGGTGTTCAAAGCAAAGACTGACTGTATTCTTTCACTTAAGAAGCTACTTCAAGCTTCTCCTCAATATTCAAATACCTCTCCTTTTGCGTGTATTGTTTGGTGTTTTTCAGTGACGACACTTTGATATATTTGGAACATTGAATGAATGTTGTCTAATGTCACAAAGGGAAAGAATAGCCAAATGCAACCTTTCAGGATAGCACGCACGTGAAGCGCTGGTAGGTGCAGCATGCTTCTGTGGACTTTGTGTGTTCTTATGAGATTTAGGTGCAGTTTTCAGCATTGAGCATGAGCGAAGATGGAATTCATATCAGGCTCAAATTATCCCCTGAAGTATCAATCCTGTTGGAACAAATTCACAATTTCAAAATAAATGTTAGGGCAGAACTGACTGTATTGAGATACCTATTGTCATGCAAGCAGAGATATTGAATAGGCATTTATGTGGTATTTAAGGAAAAGATAAAAGCTGAATATATAAATTAAAGAGCGATCAGTTTATACATATATTTAATATCTAAATCCATGAGGCCATCCAGAGATTGAGTATCGACAGAAAAAGGACTCAGAATGAGGTACCCCACCGTTTAGGGGTTAAGTGAGGAGCAACTAATGAAGGAGTCTAATAAAGAGCAGTTTGTGATATGGAGATAAAACTGAAGACTGTTGTAGAAACAAAGGGGAGAATGTGTTTCCAGCAGAAGGGAATAATCGGCTTTGTTCAGTTCTGCTAGCAAATCAAACAAGTTGAGGACTGGCAGTTAATGATCGTCAGAGTGGTCTGTTGCAGAAGCCTGACTGTGGGGGGTTCAAGGGAGAAGGAAAGGAAAGGAATTGGAGACAAGTACAGATACCTCTGTCAAGAGTTTGCTCCATTAAGAAGAACAGAGAACTGAGGCAATAACTGGTATGGAATATGAGGTCGAAGAGGTTTTTTGAGACTTTTTCAAAGATTAGAGAAATTATAGCAGACTTGTATACTAAGGGAAATGGTAAGGACTAAGGAGAAAATTGATAAGGAGAGAAAATACCATATTTTTCAGACTATACGACACACACCCCCAAATTTGGGAGGAATAATGGTTGTTAATGCTGCTGTTGAGTTCTGTTTGCATTTACATTGGTGAAATATTATGTTATTTATGTTATTAAGTATTATACCACATTTTTTGCTTCAAAATTTTTCCCTATTTTCCTCCAAAACCTAGCTGCATCTTATGGTCTGAAAACTACGGTAATTGATGGAGGGAAGTCCTTCAGTGTGTGAGGGGGGATGGTTGGGTTCCAGGGCTTTGCTGCAGATGGGGTGTGGACCCTGGTGACAAGAAAGTAGGCAGAGAACATAGGTGCAGGCAGAGGTGTGCATGTGAGATGGTTGGCGCTCTTCTCATAGCTTCTTTCTCCTGAGTGAAATGAGAAGCAAGCTCATGAGCTGAGTAAAGATGGTGTTGGGGTGGTGAACTAAGGACAGCTGTGAAGGTATACGACAGTTTTCTAAGAGATAACTCAGGGTATGTAGCAAGGTGGCCAGGCAGCAACAAGTGGTCCAGTGGAGATCAGCATTCAAGAGAGGGCAAATGGAGTAATAATTATATAAAATGCTTGCAATATTGCCTAGCACATCATTATATCGCAATCTTTGGTAGCCATTTATTTTGTTGTTATTATTATTATTTCACACTCTTTACTCTTAAGAAAATTTAAGCAGTCTTAAAAAGGGGGGAGGGGCTTAAAATGGAAACAATGTAGCCTCCTTATAAGAATTCTCCATTACCATTTCCTACTACAAGGCCCGCTTTTAATTAGAGCACTTACTCGAGGGCTGCTGGGCCGAGCATGCATGTAACCCCAGGGGTGTCATTCATATTCAGTGTGCCCCAGGTGGAGCTCTCATAGCACCCTGTGTCCCTGGTAGCAGTGGCCAGTCTCATGGTAGACACACAACTCAATCAGAATCCTTCTCTGTGTTGCTACAGAGGAACTGTCTCTCTCTTGGGTTGCCTACGATGGGGGCTGCTCTGTATTATTGTGCAGTAGATGCTTTCAACTGATTTCCGATGTGTCTCCAGCTGATGCTTCCACTCCTTCTCTAGAACATACTGAGTGATGTCCACAGCACTTTGAAGACTCACTGTTTCTAGGGTACTCTTCTTGTTTTCTCATCCCCCACCCCACCAGATGAGTTATATACTTAACCAAAAATTGATTGCATTTGTTCCCAAACCTGCTTATGACACCTGATCTTTACTATATTTATAGGACATAATGGATACTGTGTACATCTCATATATGAGTGTGTAAAATGAGTCGTGCTTACAAAAAAGCAAAATCCTTTGGAAAGACTTCATAGAAGCAAAACACTACATAGAATATAACTGATATCCATTTAAGTGTGGGCAAGGAAACTTTAAGAGATTGAAAGAATCGTAAAAGTTTAGATTTAAAAGTATCAAGTTCCCCCACCACTGTGGAGAAACCAAAACTAGAAATGATAGCTAATCCACCCTGGAGTGGTTTATGCAAGAAAGACAACTCAGAATTCTAATCTGAGATAACCTGGCCCTTCATCAAAAATTGGTGAATAAATATACATGAAAATATTTTAGGTTAAGATAGAATGTTTAAAATATACATATGTAATTTTTATAATTTTATACTTCAATCAACTTCTTAATTTTCCTACTAACTCTTAATCTTGATCACATAGGATAAGAAAAATTGTACAGCAGCTTTTAATTGGTACACGTTCCAAAGTCACTAGGAGGCAAAATATATATAGGCAGTGGAGGGTCCTGCATACTTAAATGGGTGCAAGAGCAGGCATTGACTGGGGAGGAGGGGCTTTGACCAAGATCTCATCAGGATTCCAGCTTAAGCTGGTGTTGGGAGAACATTCCTCGATGCCTCTGTAGATCTACATGGAAAAGAAAAGTGGTTGCAGGAATTTATCTTACAGCAGGAAGATAAGTGTTGTGGGGCACGGTGGGTGGATATGGGAGGGGACAAAACAGGCAGACCAGTGTAGAGACAGGATTCACAACCAGGCAAGCAACCAGCAGGAGTGGAGGTGAGTGCCGGCCCCAGGCGAGAGGCTCTCTGCCGTCTGCTCCATTTTGTGCTGCTAATGGAGCCTGGAAGCCCTGGGCTCCAACTTGCTATCGGGAGCCAGAAGGATATAAAAGAGCCACAAGGTGAATCTTGACCCAGTTTGAGAAAGAGTGAGAGATGCTGAGATTAACTCACACTGTGGAAATTTTTACATTAATTTTTAGTGTGTGGGCTAGTCTTGTTGAACAAAATTATTTGAAGTAGGAAAGCAAAATATTCTCTATTTTGGAAAAATTATTTTAGGCATTATTCATGCTGAGATTTTTCTGTACTTAAAGACAAGTTCATATATACTCAATGCCAGGCCTAAAAAAATTTTAATTCCTTTTCAAGTGACATATCAAAAACAGCAAACCTCACACTCCCACCATGTACTTACTCATTGTCTCCACAGATAAATCAAACACAGCCACAGGCTTTAGACTCTTCTTCGTTTTTACAGAAAAGTCAAAGGCCCATTTTCTATTCTGAGAATTGCGGATTCATTACTGATACAATAAAGCATAACTTGAATTTTTTGCTATATTCAAGATTAACTCTCCAGAGTTTTATGAGGTGTTCTTAGACAATTTGACTGCTACTTAAGTATAATTATGCTTAGCAGTCAACTGTTCCTTTTTTGAAGACATCCACTTGCTGTGCACCAGAATTGAATAACAACTAAAATTCTTTTATTCAACAAACAATTTAGCAATCACGTATGTTCCATTTGCTTGGACAGATACTAATCTAGTTAGCTTCCTGTGTTATTAATGCTTCTCCAGACATTAGTGTACTGGCTAACATTTGTTTAAGGCTCAGTGAAATCAGTTTCTTCATTTACAGAAGAAAATGATTGTTAATACGTAAACGAATGTGGAGGTATAACTAAGTCCCCCTAATGTGGTTTGGATAGGTAGGTGTCCCCACCGATCCAAAAGTAGAGCATTCCTATGAAGTCTCTCATAAGCCAAAATAGTGTAGAGCAAAGAAGCAGTTACTATAATTATTATGAAAAACGTTTCAGCTTTCTCAGATTCAAAACTTAACACATGCACAATGTCTTTATTTTATTCACCATTTTCAAAATACTTAATTTAATTAGGCCCAGTTTTGTTGGACACTAAGCCTAAAACGCTTATGAGCCCTCTCAGGCTTTTCTGGTATCTTAGGACACATCTTGCTAACAGATGCGTAAAATGAGTCGAGATAAAGCCCAGATGCTCGCAGACATAGTTCAAAGCCTGAGGCTGAGAAGTTGGGGGTTGTTTCCGGGAAAGGGGCTTGGTGGAGCCACTCTCCTTGCTTGGAGTGAGCTATTTTCACTTTTTGCCTTTTTTCATAAAAGCAAAAAACGTCTTCAGATTTCTTTTGGAAAAAAACCAACCTACTAATGTAGGTCTTTTCTAAGAGCAAAGTGGCATGAGAAACGGGAGAATATCTATTTGGATTCACATCTCAGTGGCAATCTGACCCCATCGTTTTGAGGACAATTGACAATTCAATCCAAGAAAGTTTCATAACGATCTTAAAACGGTAATTGAATGTTTTTGGAACAGTTGTAATCTTTCATTCATCCACTGGTGTTTTCCTTCAACAATAAACATATCTGAAAATTTTATGTGGAAGATGTAAAGATGAAATAGTACATGCTTGTGTGGAAACTCAGAACAAAAGCTCAACAGCGTGATAGAAACCAAGTAGCAACGGGGTGGTCCATCTCTAAATGCTAGTCAGTGGTGTTGGACAGTGAGCGTCAGGAATGAAAGGGGGCAGACATCTGCATAAGTTAATGCACAGGGTCACATCCAGGGCAGGCTAGGACTTGAACAGCGAGCGCCCTGAAGAATACATTGGAATCAAGTACGTGACATGCATAGGATGAGTAAGGGGAAGGGACAGACATGGAAATGACCATGCCTGTCAGGCAGCATGCACAAGCACAGCCTGCCTGCATGTGCTAAGTGCCTAATACATTTTTGTTGAATTTAATTAACAGCACATTGGAGCAGAGTCTGGAATGCTGGCCTACGGGTTATGGAAAGTCTTTAAAGTCTCTTGTGCAGGGGCCCAGCAGGATGAAGTTACGTAAGAAATTCCTGCTGTCATTCAGGAATAACATAACAAGGGCCTGGATTGGGCCAATCAGTGCACCGGTTTAAGAAAGTGAAAACGTGTAACAAATACATTCATTCAAAGTAAATCCCAACACTTCTGTGTGATGTCTGGAAGACAAGTAGACCTCTGATGTGACACAGTTCTGAACAATGAGATATAAGTAGAAATTCTGGAGTGGGGCTTCCAGGACAAACTCCTTTAAAGACCAGACTCAATAAGCATGAATCATTTTTGCCTTTTTTTGCTTTTTCCTTAATTTCTGAGAAGTAGAAGTGCTGATTGGAGACATTTAAAAAGGACCAAGTGATTTACTTGATGATTTTGAGCTACCTAACCAACATCAGCAAGTATCTACCCATCTCTTACTTGTTACATGACAAAAATTAATGCCTATTTTGTTAAAGCCACCATTACTTGGTTTTTCTGTTATGTACACCAGTACACCTCTGCTCACTTCTCTCAATTTTCTAATCCCCTCCAGCCTCCATCACACTGCCTTACCCTGCCCTGACACTTTTTAATCTGGCAACAGGAAACTACTTCCTGTTCCTTCAACAAACCACAGGCTCTTATATGCTCTGCCTTCTATTTCCCCTCTCTCCCTTTAGCTCTTCTCCTACTAATGCAGTTAATTCCTATTCAACTTTTATGTCTCTCCATAGATGGCACTTCTTCCTTGGAGATGTCACTTTCTGGCCCCTCCCATCAGCACCAGCACCAGCAGTACTCTGCTACCTCTCTGGCTTTAAAACCTACCTATGTATTATAAAAGCATGTGTTACTTTCCATAAGAAAAATAACATGTTCAAGGGGCCCTTTTGAGAATGCCATGCTTTTCAGTATGCTCACCACATGGGAAAAGCTCAGTGAGGTAGCAAGGTGTACACATTCAGGCCAGCTGGCTAGCTTTGGTCTTCCCCAGAAGGTCTGTCAGAGATCATGGGAAGTGTTTGATTCCATTACTCCCAAGACATGCATGGAGAACAAAATGCAACAACTTAGTTCTTATCCTTTAGCACATTGATCCTGATCAATTCAAAACATAGGCTGGATTGGCCCAAACTTTTTTCTTTTCTGTCAATTTATAAGACACCTAGCTCACATTATCACACTGTAATGTAAAATAACCAGCAGAGCCCTGATCAGTGTGGCTCAGTGGGGTGGGCATCATCCCGCAGCTAATGGCTGCCAGTTCAATGCCTGGGTTGTGGGTTCAGTCCCTGGTCCCGACACATTCAACAAGCAACTGATTAATGTTTCTCTCTTACATCAATGTTTCTCTCTCTCCCTCCTCTCCCCTCTCTCTAAAAATAAACAAAATAAAATCTTTAAAAAACATCCAGCAGACTCTACCCTCAGTTTATCCTGGTTCCAACTTTTATAGCAGTTTTTCTATTTAAAAAATAGTAATTGTGCCCTGGCTGGTGTGGCTCGGTGAATTAAGCACTGGCCTATGAGCCAAAGTGTCACCAGTTCAATTCCCAGTCAGGGCACATGCCTGAGAGTTACGGGCCGAGTCCCCAGTAGGAGGCACGCAAGAGGCGACCACACATTGATGTTTCTCTCCCTCTCTCCCTCCCTTCTCTTCTCTCTAAAAATAAATAAAAACTTTAAAAAAATAGTAATTGCGGGTGAATAATTTTCTCCAACTTATATCCTTTCCTTTTTTCTTCCTTGTGTTCAAGGAGGTAGTCAGCCCTGTTGTTTTGGTCTCTGGGCAAGTTTGTAGCAGGGTTGAAACAGAAGGTCCATGGAGGAAGGTCTCACTTGGTCTCATAAACACCCGAGTCTTAAGGAAGAGTTCCTTCTTTCTTCTTCCCAGACTAGAAGAAGATCTCTCAGACTGCTTGTGGGGAAGGAGAGGAAAAAGTATGAGGGAAAGCAAGTGAGGATGAGAGATGGAGACAGAGGTGAGGTCTGAGAGAGGAAGAGCCATGAGCAAAGCCACTAACTCTGAGGGAAACCGGCTGCGTGGTACATCGGGAGGAGAGCACAGGCTTCAGTAGACATTTCTGTGTCCTAAGTGTGCAATGGAAACAGCAGAGAGCCACCAGGCCTGCAGGTGACATACAAAGCATGGACATCACAGTAGCAAAATGTCTGGACAACTAAAAATCATCCGTCAGTTCTCAGATGTCCTCTTCCCAAGGTCTTGGACACTTCTGGTGTCCAGGAACTCTGGTGCCTGCCTTAACAGGATGGGGGAGAAGCCCAGTTCAGTTTGCCAGTACTGCTGCATTCTCATGTGTCGGTTGTGTCCTACACAACAGTTCCTGGCCAGGGGGTGTGGGGCTGGCTGGGAGAAATTCCCCCTGTACTCCTGGCCCTACACCTTGAAGTAGAGGTTTTTTTGTGATTTGACCAACTGGGTGTACTTTGTGATTCTACTACCTGGAAGAGGTGCTTTGGGAAAATTAGGTGCTAGTAAAGACTTGAGAGTTAACTACTCCCGCCACCCTGGAGTCAGAAATCGGTGACTTTTAGATAAGTTCTAGTCTCACACACCTGCATCTAGTCTTACACACCTGCATCGTAGATCCATATCCACTATACATTGTTTGCCAGGACTACGTAATGGATTGGTCAGAAAATCAAAGAATATAATATATGTAAAAGAAGTGTTTGAAAACTGCTGAAATCACACAACCTTAAGGCACTATTACTGACATCATTGCGCTTCTGGATCAGAACACCTCTTACTATACCTGTGATCAAAGTAAAACATTAAATTTCTCTTGAGCTTTCCTTGGAAGTAAGAAAGGCTAAACCTACAAAATTGCATGTGCAGTTTATTTATGTCATTGCTTTTGGCTTCCAGAATGATCATTCTAGGTCCTTAGATCACTTATTTAACAAAGACAATGCATGCTTTATGCACTATTAAATAAACATTGATCATTGTGACACTAAAATTAAAAGTATAAAGTAGCATAAAACTCAATTAAATTATTCTCAAAGGACTTTGGAAAGCAAAAATTTTCACAGTGCCAAAATAATTTCCTCTGTTGGAACACAAGACCATGTTTAAAAATGAGTATATTGTATACACATAAAACTAAATAGTTTTGCCCTATAATGCCACAATAAGAGCTGAACTTTGGAACTCTATTTTGAAACTGAATCCAATAAAACTTGCATTTTGGCTTCATAAAGTCCTTTCTCTTTTTCCTCTTCCTGCATCATTTTATTTTTTTTAAGCTATGACTAAAATTACTTAGTAGAAAAATGTTTTGAGACATGTGAATTCATTCTGAAAGTAGTTCTGCTGTAAAGTATCTTTTTGGCATCAATTTCAATGAACTGACTCTCCCCCATCCTTTTGTTTAAAGATGATGGAAACTGGTAGGAGGGGAAATTTAGGAGCAGAATGGCTGGAGCCCCTAGGACAGCCTGTGACAGGAGGTCCCCACGGGACAACCCACAGTTACAGGAAGTGAGGACTCTTTCTTCCCAGAGCCTTCTGCAGCTGTGTGGATCAAGCAGGCCACATTCCTGGAGCGACCTTCCCTTAATTACTCTGACCAACAAAGCCCCCAACTTTGTCCGCAAAGTTGTAAGAGTATTTTCTGATTTTGAAAGAAGCTTTGACTCCTCAGGTCTTCGAGGCCAGCCACTGCTGTAGGTTCCGCCCCCAGAAGCACCTTGCAGCCCCCTCCCCTGGAGCAAACCATCCCCTTGGGCTCTTCCCAGGCACAGGGTGGAAGAACTTGGTAAAACCATCAGCCTTAGAATAAAGAATATCAAACTAAAAGTTTACCAAAATTTACATATTCTTAATGTCCCCTATTTTCTCTTAGTAAAAGTGTAATATCTCAGGGGATTCCAATCAGATTCAATAAAGATTTGTATTAATAATAAAAAAGTTAACTGGTTAGAAGAAACAGAAGTTATTGGCCCAGAGACCAGAGTTATATATATTAGCCATTTTATAACATGGCTTTTCTCATACTTTGGGCAGGATAAAATGTCCCAGCAAGATATGTTTGCTTTTGACCTTCAAAGAAGAAATATGCTTTTAAGCCTTTTCAATAGGAGAAATGCCTCAAAGCAAAAAGAAATGTGCTAAGCTGAGACAGCAGAGTTTTTCCAGTGGTGGGAATGGGATGCCCTTGAAACTCTCACCTTTATTTTCTATATTACAAGCATTCAACTACCAAAACAATTAGGGCCTTTGGAGAAGCCATAAAATTTCCTTACTTAAAGGCACATTAATTCTTCTAGGTGTCATTAAGTCAATTACTGGCCCAAAACATTTTAAGGTGCCTTTGAGGCCTGAAAGAATATGTGTTTTTCCCAAAGAAAGACTAGATCACTGATGGGTGGCCTGTCTGCCCTTCTTCCCAGCAAATCAGGGTCAATCCATTAAAAACTCATATTTAATTCCAGGAGTTTTGTGTCTATCAATGCCGAGAACTGACTTTTGCTGATTTTCAACTGTGTGCTTTGTATAAGGGCTTGATACAACTGATTCTTAGCTCTGAAGGGTTCCTGGCATTAGACCAGTGTTTCTCAATCCTTTTCCCATCATTGTTCCCACAGGGATGGCAACATAAGAACATTCAAACCTGCAGATAATTTTTATAAGAGTTTATTGAATCAAACTGGCAACGTATTCTGGGGGGCAAGGTCTCAAATGCTCCAGGGAATGACAGTTTCACAGCTTCTTTTATGAATTTGAAATAAGCAAGGTTATAGGGAGGTAGGAGAAAGCCAGGCTGCGGATCAGGATCAGATCACCAGGTAGCTAAGATTACATGCTCTCTTAAGGGGTCTTTAGGGTGGCCAGGTATTAGAAGGAAGGGTCAGAAAGTGGGTAGTTCAAAGCTGTGTTACCCTAGATGCACAGAAACAATGGAAAGGGATTGCTTAAGGCAAAGATAGTAAAGAAGTTGTATGCCTGGGGCATGACTACCCACCATAACCTGCTGGTTAGGTATCCACAGAGGCCTTTTAACACATTATTTTTAACTTCCATTTCCCTGTCCAGGAAATTAAATACTAAGGAACTAAGAAGGATTTTTTTTTCAGGTGGGGTTGAGCCAATGTAATATTTAATTTACTGTCCTTGTTGAGAATATATGCATTGACTTTCTCAATCTTGGCACTATTGACATCTGGGGCCAGATTATCCTACTGGGAGGGGCTGGCCATGCCTAGTAGGATGTTCGCAGCAGCATGTTTAGAGCATCTCTGGTTCTACCCACAGGAAGCTAGGAGCTCCCCACTCCCCTGCCCCACTGTGACATCCAAGCCCATCTTCAAATGTCAAATGTCTCCTGGGGGACACAATTGTGCCTATTTGAGAACCATGGCATTAAACATATAAATAAGAAGGAGCTTTGTCAACTTTTTGGACAAAAGGCAGGAGAGATGATTTTTAAAGTGAAGACTAAAGGAAGGACTAAGAAATGTAGAAGACAGTAGTGGAAAAGTAGAGTGAGTGCAATGGCAACGCTATGCAGGGGCACAGGAACAGGTGAATGGTTGGGAAATCAGACCTATTTGTTTGTTTCTAAGGGTGGCTGGCTGATCTCACTCTCCTGACCCATTCTGCTCTGTCTGCCCTCGGGCTCTCAACACACTGAGGGCCTGGTGGCTGCTTGTTCACTTATGTTTAATTTATAACTTTGTGGATCCATTTCTTGACTTTTAACCCTTAGTTCTGCTTCTTTTAGTGGCAGATTCTAGTGGAAATATTGGCAGAGTTTATCCTGGATTGGTTTGAGTTGCTAGGCAACCAGGCCTCAGTTTATAACTGGAATTACCAAAGTAAGTAAGAATGTTCACTTCCTTGCCAAATCCCTTTTGTAATCAGTGGCACTCATCCTCCCCTACTAATTGATTCTCTACAAGTTAAGAGATGGTCTAGATAAGTTAATTTGTCTACGGCCTCACCCTTGCTTCCATCAGTAACATAGTGCTTTAATCTGTTTGTGGTGTATTCACAAGATTTTATTTGAAGAAAAGAAATATTTTCACTTAAAATGAAAACATTGACAATTTAGAGGCTACAAGAGACATGCTAGCACCTCACTTTGCACGCAGTGCTGGGAAAAGGGCTAAAAGGTATCAGAACAAACACAAATAAAATACTATACCTCTGCCTTATTACACGTTATCCCAAGGAATTCTGAAATTTGAAATTTTGAAATTTTGGCAATCAAGATTTTGAACACCAGCAGTCAAGATGGTTTTGTTGTTATGGGAACCTTTATAGTGATGACAAGCTCCTCCAGGGATGGGCATCAATGGCTCAGCATCACAGGATACAGCCCCTTTTCCTTCAATGTGATTAGATTTCGTCTCTGCAGGAAAGACGGGGATGGGTTAAGAAAGTACAGCGGAAATGCGTAAGAAATAAGAACCAGATAAAAAGAATTAAAGAATGCTACTTTTCTTGACAGGGCAAGGCTGAAACGTGATTTAATGCAGAAAAGAGAAGAAGAATGCTTTTTAGATATTGTGAATCTTAGAGT
This sequence comes from Phyllostomus discolor, assembly GCF_004126475.2. Classification (NCBI taxonomy): domain Eukaryota; kingdom Metazoa; phylum Chordata; class Mammalia; order Chiroptera; family Phyllostomidae; genus Phyllostomus; species Phyllostomus discolor. The sequence continues at coordinate 36,053,916 of NC_040906.2, forward strand.
CATTTAATCTTTATAATAAACTAGAGAGGAAGGCTACCATTTGCCACCTAATATTCATTCTTTCCTTCTTCCATAGTAATGACATTTTCAACTGTGTTGATAGCTCTCCAAAATAAGCACTACATTTTCAGTCATCTTCTTTGTGGCTATTTATCTAAGTCCTGGTTAGTGGGATGAATGTTTCAAGGTAGACTTTGAGACTCTGCTTCTTTTCTCCTTGTTGCTGGTGGGGGAGCAGACACAGTAGCCGGAACAGAAGCAACTATCTTAGAGCTTCAGGGGAACCTGGTAATGAAAGCCACTATGAACAGAGCCACACGATGGAAAGAGCCTGGGTCCCTAATGACATGAAGAGCCATGACAGCTCTGGACCAACCTCCAGACGTATACACGAGAGATAAACCTCTATGTTATCTGTTATTAATTAGTTGGGATTTTTCTGTCACTCCAACTTTACCTAATCTTAAGTAAAAAACCTGGATAATGGTCAGTGTCCTTCCCAAATGAAGAGATTGAGACTCAAAGCCATACAGGTAATGAAATTCAGAGAGCACTTTGTTCAATGCCAAAGCCTATGTGCTCTGTATCATACCATGTTTAAACTACCACACAAATTTAGAACTGGACATGTCTTTAGGTAGAGGAAGCTTATGGTTACTGATCTCCATATCTGAGACAGAAAGAACATCAGTTTTTCTTAGAGTACGAGTTTGGTAGACCTATCTTATTGCATGATCCCTAGTTAGGCAAAGTCAAACTCCATTACTGAGTTTGCATCTGTGATTTTCAGTATAGACTTGCCTGACAAAGAGGGATGATCTGAATGTATTCAGTTTTTTTTTTGAACAAATGTTAATGAGCATCTTCTAACTGCCAGGCACTGTTATGGCACTGGGAAAACAAGCAGTGAACAAGAGAGACAGTCTTGCCTTGATGGAGCTTGTGGTTTTTTTTTTAGTGGAAGTAGGCAATAAATGAAATCGTAAAATTATAATCTTTCAGACGGTGGTATTGTGAAGGAAACAGCAGCAAGGAAGGGAGATAAGGAATGCTGCTGGTGGTGGAGAGGAGAGAAGGGGGGCATGCATTTTAAACAGAGTGGTCAGAGAAGGTGACATTTGAGCCAGACTTGAAATAAGGTGGGTGCCTGAAGGAAACCTGTTTAGGTGGGGGAATAACCAGGACTAAGGCCCCGACACAGGAGCATATCCACTGTATATCAGCACAGCAAGGAAGGAAGCGTGCCTGTAGCAGAACGTGGGATACAGTGATAGAGACAGCAGGGGGGCTGGATGGTCGAGGGCCTCGTAGGTCACTGTAAAGAATTTGGTTTTCATTATAAATGACATGAGAAAAAGAGGGTTCTGGTCAGAAAAATGAAGGATATGGCTCAAGTATTAAAATGATACTTTGGTCTGCCAGGTAGAACACAGCCTGAAAGAGAAGAATTGGAGCAGGAGACCAGTTAGGCGGCCACTGATATCCCCTGGGTGAGAATGGTGGCAGGTGCAGTTCCAGAAATGACAGAGTAATACGTATTGCACGAAAACGCTCACAGGTAATAATTATAAACTCTGGACAAAATGTTCTTTTAAAATGTGTAAGAGACTGTCAAGTGATCAAAAGCAGGCAGAAAGGGGAGAGGAGTCAACCCTTGAAAGTAAGGAATCAGGCCAGCTGAGACTGTGGGTTTTCATTGGACCCCAAGCTCCAGCCCATATAACACGGGGCAGCTAACTCACTCAGAGAGTATAGCCTTACTGGTTTGAAAAGTCAGAAGTCAAAATTTAAAGACTGCAAGAGCAGTGGGAAACTGAGCAGAGAAATCTCAGAAAAAAAAGGTTCCACAGAGTGAGGAGCCCCAAAACTTGCATATAAATTGCATTCAGCTCCTTAGATGACCCCTGAATGGCACACACAGGGTAAAAAAACCCAGTGGAAAAAGGTAAGAAGATCACAAGAACTGATCAGAGGTTTTAACTACAGAAGGGGAGGCAGAGTGTGGAGTTTAAGTTCAGCCAAGTGAATTGTTTGCTAGGAGAATAAAGAACCTGTTCCTTTCAAGAAAGATGAATAAGAATTATCTACTCCAGAGACTAGAAAGAAATTTTTTTTAAAAAAAAGGAATAGAGTTTAAGTGATCTCTGGGACAACAGCAACTGGTATGATGTCTATGTACTTGGAGTTCCAAGAGAAGACAGAGAGTATAGAACACACCTACACTACTAAAATGACAAAAGAAGACTCTTTTTTCAAAATGAAGAGAAAAAACCAGATGGAAGCACAAATTTACAGGAAGGAAGAAAACTCACTGAAATGGTAATATGTAGGTAAACATAAAAGGCTTTTTCTCTCTTAATTTAATTTAAAGATTGCTCACTTTTTCAAGCAAAGACTATAATATTATATTACTGTATTGTGGGATTTATAATATGTAGATATAAAATACATGAGAAGGATAATCTGATTTTGCATCAAACTATATAATAAAAGTATTAGAATATTGTACATTGAATAAGATGTGTCCATGAGTTCATACTAATACAAATACATAATACATAAATAATGGGTAGATGGGAAATATCTATAAAGAAAAATGGCAACCAAAACAAGTAGAAAGAATAATGAAATTTGAAAATCATCAATAAAAACTAAAATTAGTGGTTGAGAATCTGATGAAGAACAGCATCTTTATATACCATTTAAAAAACATCTCCCCACAAATTATTTATTAACTATAAAGGGAGAAATTATTTATTAACATTAATTGTAACTTAACACTGATAGGTAGTTAACACAGGTAAATACAACTTTAATCGAGTGATCAAGGTTCAGAATAAAATGTGTGTGTGTGTTTCAGAGAGGGAAGAAAAGAGAGATAAGTGAATAATAAAGAAATTAAAGAAAAATGTAAAACATGGGTGAATCTGGGTTATACGTATACGAGAGTTCTTTATACTATTTTGGCAACTTTCTATGTGCTTGAAATTATATTAAAATAAAATGAAAGGCTGGCAGCTTGGACCACAGTGCTAGTCATGTCATAAGAAAGAGTCAGATTTCTGAATATATTTGGAAGTAGAGTTCAAAGGATTCACTGATGGATTGGCTGCGGGGTGTGAAAAACAGAAGTGTCAAGGATGACTCCAAGATTTGGGACCATGGCAAATTGGAACTCCTTCCTCTGAAGCGGCCATTTATTAAGATGGGAAAACTGTGGGTAGAGATAGTTTGTGGAGGTGGAAATCAGGACTTTGGTCTGGGACATAATAAGTCTGAGGTGCTTCCCGAATTTGAATTTGGTAGTCATCACTTTATTTAAAGCCATGAGATGATGTAAGGAATTAACACAGAAGGCGGCATTCCGGAACACTCCTGCTCTCCTGCCCTAGATCTATAAACAACATGTAAGTCCACAGTCTGGATTTAGCTATTCGCATACTCATGGTGCCGTTTAATATGTTCTTCTAATTTATTCACTTAAATTTTGTAAAACAAGCATTATCAAATATTTTCAGTACAATGCACTGTCTCTATGGGTCTCTAGGTCAAGCACCAACATGTCTAAAAGATTCCACCTAGGTAATACAAATTAGTAGGTAACATAAATAAACAACCCAGAGTTGTTTATCTTGCCATACTGCCTAGCTGATTCATAGAAATTTATTGTCCTGATAAATTACGAAGACGTTTTAGGTAATATTAAGCAGTGTTTTTGCAAGAGAAAACACATAACTCCATTTTCTCACCACTTCTGGAAGAGCAAAGGACAAAGCTTATCACTGTTTTGTTTACTCATTTTTTAAAAATAAATCTACTGCTCATGAAAGGTTAAAATAAATTGGAGAAAACTTAACCCAGAGTCCTGTAGAAGTAAGTTTTCTATGTCAAATAAACCCATGACCTTTGTGAAGCATGGCCTTTGCAAACACACAGTTGTGGAAAAATTCACTTCAATCTTCTGGTCCTTTTGTTTCCTTTCCTTTTCTTCATTTCCTTTTTAATTTTATTGTGATATAAAACAATGGCACAGAATAACACAAACCAAATGTATCACTTCCTGGATTACTATAAAGCCAGCACCTCCAACACCATGAAACAGAACTTCTCCAGTCACCCCAGATCCCTCCAATGTGCCCCAACCCAGTCACAAGCCCTCCACTCCCCATAAATAACCAGTATCCTCACTTATTCCTCTGTTTACAGTACGGTATCTCAGTCCTTGTCGTTAATTTGTGCAGAAAGTTGTGATGAGTGTGGAAACTGATGAGTGCCACATGATGAAGCTTTGTCTCTTGCGGGGTGGCATCATGATTCATACAAGTTGCAGCGAGTATGATGAATCCTGAGAAAGTACCTAGTGTTTTTCTCTACAGAATGTGATGAGTATAGGGTCTGAGGAGTTATGAAGCAGACGAGTACTGAGGTATGACTGTATTTTGAAAGTTTATTTCACAGCAAAGTGGAAGCTGAATCCAGAGACAGGGTCAGAATCTGGTTCCATTCTCTTGACAAATGTTTAGGTGTTGTTTCTGAATAACATGGAGGCACATAATATCTGGTTGTTTCTCTTTTTGTGATTTTAGAAATTGTTGATACTTAACAAGTTGCAAAATGGTGATATTCCAGTTCCATTTTTTTCACGTATTAGCTAGAATACTTCCGTAAAGGGACAATTTCCCTCATCCACTATTTGTTTATACAACGATACAGTGCATATAGGAAAGGGAAGATAAATACTTGGTTCTTGAGCTCTATTTGCCCATTTCCAAGATAAAATTTGTTTTCCTGTCATCCTCTAAAATCAATAATTACTTTCCGTATTTATAAAATCATAGATTTAAACATATTTGATAAATTTCTGTCCACTGCAGTGGACTTGATTAACTCAAAATTTTTCATTTTTGGCCAGTGGGAGCTTCGTCAAGTCAATTCCAGAGTCCTTTGGACACGACCCCAGTAGTCTCTCATAGTTCCCTTGCCATCTGGTGTGACAAGATGTCCTGGGGTCATCTTGGTCATTTCTTGCCTTACACTTGGAATCAGTAATTTCTCTGGAGAGACCTGGTCCCTCGAAGTGAGAATGGTATTGCAAGACCACAATATAGGTGCCAGAGATGCTAATTGCTATTGTGTAATGTATTGTTTCTAGGTCTTTTTAGTGGGTATATCTGGGGATTAAATAAGATCAAGTATCTTATGGGTTCATACTGATTGTTCCAATTCAATTTTGAAATCACAGAGTTTTTACTTAATCTCTTCTCTGCTATTTTAGTATCTTCTTTCTTCCATAACAAGAATCCTGATTCTCAAGGAACCAAGGAGAAAGGAGATAATAGAATTGTTCTCAGGGACAAAGGAGATGACAGAATTGAATATCCCATAATTACTCATTTGTTTTATCCCATGTTATACACATAACAATCTCAGGACTACAAGTATAAGATTAATACCAGTATGATTACTGAAAGTATTTTCTCCTTTATTTTTAAACAGTTGTTCGATACCTACACTAACAGAGGATATCACTGTAAGCATTACTTTTTAGCATTAAGTTAGTCATCTTAATTCTAGGGGACCCCTGTACTTAATGCTCATCAACAATCCTTAAATCAGGCAATATCTGAAGCTCATTGTCTAGAAGATTGCACAGGAAGAGCTCACGGGAACAATATTCCTTGAACTTTACCTGTGCCCACTCTACTTGAAAGTTATGCTGGAAAAAATATTTTTGATTCACACATGTTTCCTTGAGGGTCTTAAATTTGTCACTCTATATTTTTCTCTATAGAGTATAGAATCAAAAACTATAAGACTCTAATTTTATTTTCTCTATAAATAACATACTTTTTGTTCTTTATCTTTAAGTTTGAGTGATTTTACTAAAATATGTCAGTGTTGGTCATTATGAATTACTATTCTCAGGGTAGATGGTGTACTCATTTTTTTATTGTATTTTTTCCCAATGATCATTTATCCCCCTTATACCCTCTGCATCCCGGCCTCCACAATCACCAGCCACATTGTTGCCCATGTCCACAAGTCCTTTTTCATTTTTCAGTTTAAATCTTTAAAAAAATTCAAGAAGTTTCCCATATTATCAATGTGTTAATTTTTCATTTTTAAGTGAGTTCAGACTGACAAGAAAAAGTTGTAAAAATAGTATGAAGAATTCCTGTCTACTATTCACCTATATCCATTGTACAATAACCCAAATCAGAAAATTTACATTGATATAACTCTATTATCTACTCTACAGACATTTAAATTTCTTAACTCCCTCCACTAATGTCCTTTTTCTCTTGCAGAAGTCAGCCCAGCATCACATGATGCATTTAGATGTTTGTTTCTTTAGTACCCTGTAACTTTGGCCAGGTCCTCCATCTTTCCTTATCTTTCATTTTTGAGAAGAATATTGGGCAGTTATTTTATAGGTAGTACCCCTATTTTGGTTTATCTGATGTTTCCTCACAATTAAATTTAGGTCGAGGTTTCTCAGATTTGACGCTATTAACACTTCGGGCCAGATAATTCTTTCTTTTATGTTTAACAGCAGCTTTAGCTTTGACTCATGGGAAGAATCAATGCCAGTAGCATTTTTTCCTGTCTTGACCATCAAAAATTTCTCCAGACATTTTCTTTTTTTTAAGTATATTTTACTGATTATGTTATTACAATTGTCCCATTTTTCCTCCCCTTTATTCCCCCTCATCCTGCACCCCCATCTCACCAGCATCGCCCCCTTATTTCATGCCTATGGGTTATACATATAAGTTCTTTGGCTTCTCCATTTCCTATACTAGACTTAACCTCCACCTGTCTATTTTGTGCCTCCCAATTATGTTTCTTATTCTCTGTACCTTTTCCCCTATTCTCCCTCCTCCCCCACCCCCTGATAACCTTCTGTGTGATCTCTATTTCTGTAATTCTGTTCCTGTTCTTGCTGTTTGCTTAGTTTGTTTCTGTTGTTTTTAGGTTTAGTTGTTGATAGTTGTGAGTTTGTTGTTATTTTACTGTTCATATTTTTCATCATCTTCTTTTTCTTAGATAAGTCCCTTTAACATTTCATATAATAAGGGCTTAGTGATGATGAACCCTTTTAACTTGACCTTATCTGGGAAGCACTTTATCTGCCCTTCCATTCTAAATGATACCTTTGTTGGATAATCTTGGAGGTAGGTCCTTGCCCTTCATGACTCTGAATAATTTTTTCTAGCCCCTTCTTGCCATAAGGCTTCTTTTGAGAAATCAGCTGATAATTTTAAGGGAGCTCCTTTGTAGGTAACTATGTCCTTTTCGCTTGCTTCTTTTAAGAGAGTCTCCTTATCTTTAATCTTGGGTAATGTAATTATGATGTGCCTTGGTGTGTTCCTCCTTGGGTTCAATTTCTTTGGGACTCTCTGAGTTTCCTGGACTTTCTGGAAGTTTATTTCCTTCACCAGATTGGGAAAGTTTTCCTTCATTATTTTTTCAAATAATTTTTCCATTTTTTGCTTTTCTGCTTTTTCTTCTGTCACCCCTATGATTCCAATATTGGAACATTTTAAAGTTGTCCCAGAAGTTTTTAAGCCTCTCATTTTTTAAAATTGTTTCTTCATTCTGTTCCAACTGAATGTTTATTTCATCCTTCTCTCCCAAATTGTTGATTTGAGTACCAGTTCCCTTCTCTTCACTGGTGGTTCCCTGTATATTTTGCTTTATTTCACTTTGCATAGCCTTCACTCTTTCCTCTATTTTGCCTCTGTACTCAATCATTTCTGTGAACGTGCTGATTACTGGTGTTTTGAACTGTGCATCTGGTAGAGTTTGCTATCTCTTCATCACTTAGTTCTTTTTCTAGAGCTTTGATCTGTTCTTTCATTTGGGCCATATTTCTATGTCTCGATATACCTGTTAAGTTGTAAGGGGTGGAACCTTAGATATTTACCAGGGCAGGGCAACCCAAATTGCTGCATTGTGGTGCTGTATGTGGAGAAGTGGTCTGAGAGAGAACAATTCTGCTTGCTCAGCTCTCAGCTGGCTTTGAGTCACTTCCTCCTCTACCCATATGCAAATTGGGCCCTTCTGTTGCTAATTCCCAGGAAGGTGGATTTGTGTACATTCTAGGACTGTATGGGTCTCTCCAACAAACTCTCCTGTGAGGTTGGGAGTCTCTCCCACTGCCGCAACCCCTACAGGTTTTTACAGCTCAAGGTTTTGAGGCTTTAGCTTCCCGTGCTGGAACCCTGGTTGTGTGGTCTGTCTCGCTCCCCAGTTGTTCCTCCAGTTGATCCACGGGTGAATGTGGGCACACCTGGCTTGCCAGCCACTGCCTTGTCTCTTATCCTCTCCGCCTGGCTGCCTGCCCAGCTCCACTCCTCTTACCAGTCTGGATGAATATTTCTTCTTTAACGCCTTGGTTGTCAGACTTCCATACAGTTCAATTTTCTGGCAGTTCTGGTTGTTTTTTGTTTTAAATTTGTTGTTGTCCTTCTTTTGGTTGTAAGAGGAAGCAAAGCATATCTACCTACGCCTCCATCTTGGCCAGAAATCCTCCAGACATTTTCAAAGGTCCCTTGAGTGTGAGAAGGAATTTGTTCCAATTGATAACCACTAATGTAGGCTAAGTATTTTTGACAAGGATATCCCAGAAACAGTAGGTGTTACTTTCTTCGCATCACATCAGAAGGCACAATTTGTTCCATTACTGGTCATGTTAACCTCTGGTCACTTTGGTAAGGCAGTTCTGCCAGAATTCTCCATTATAAATGTAATGAGTTTTTCCCTTTCTAAATAAAATGTGTCATGTAATTTCATGCAAATACAGTGTTTCTCATCACATTTCACCTACTAATTTGGGCATCCATTGATGATTTTCGTCTAAAGCAATTATTGTTGTAGTTTTTGCCAACATTTGCTTCTACACTTACTACTTCTACTTTAACAAAGGGCTTTCCCCTTTCCTCCACTTATTTTTTCATTTAATTATTTATTTATATGAGGAAAGACTCATGTATTCTAATTCTATTGATTCTGTTGTTCAAACTGTCCCATATATGGCCATTGGGATCCCCTTAAAGTTAGCTTTTTAAAAACTTTGCTAATTTTATTAATGTGTAAAATGCAATCTATGTAAAAGGATCAATTTCTCAACCCCCTTCATCAGATTGCTGTGCCCAAGACTCTCTCATGTGGGCATTCTGGAACTGCACAGCTGTCAGACTGTGGGGTTTGGACTTTATTCAGTAGGCGATGGTGATAAGAGTTATTAAAACAAACAAAAAAAGAAGGGCAGGAGCCAGACAATCAGGTTTGCAAATAAGAAAACGTGCTCTGAGATGGCCTGAAGTGTGGAGGCTGGGAGCAGGGAAGGCAACCCCCCTCTATCCAGTGGGGGCAGTGAGAATAGGGAGAGATGGTTGTTTTAAGAGAAGGGAGGTGCTACAGCTCAGGTATAAGGAGGACAGATCTGTGATATCACATAGTACATAGAAGAAATGTGCATGGAGGGCCAACTATGCACCTGGTGCTCTGCCTTCCCAAGAAACCTGTCAGGTCAGTACTAATAGCAGCCTTTTTACACACCGCCACCTCTGAGGTTTGCCCCTTCGCCTTGGACTTTAGACCCCCTGCAGGACTGGATTCAAATAATCTCTAATGGACCCTGAGTCTTGCATCACTCCTCAATGACTCAAAATTTCATGAGTGTCTGAGCTACTATGCAGGTCCCATGACCATAATATAGCTCCCAGGGAGGGAAAAGTAACTAATGCCTTTACCTCCTATGGTGGGTCCTGCCTGGACAGCCAAAATAGCAAGTGTATAAAACAAAATTATAGATTATGATGAACAGAATATCTTAATCTTATTGCTTATGGAATATTTGAAATTGTTATGACTTATAATATTTATAATTGTACACTCCCTTCCAAAAAGGGTTGTACCAACTTCTACTTAGTGTTTGACATCATGGATTTGTTGATCTGTTAGTAATTTTTAATCTCTTCCTCTTTGCTACTTTCCACTATGGACGCTGGAAAAGCAAAGCACTTGATTTTCCTGCTGCCTTTGTGATTTTAAATTACTTAAGTGAACTACATTTATGGCTCACATATTTCCATTGGATTGGCACATACATAGACTTTGTGATACAATGTGATATAAGTAGAATATTACAGGGGAGAATTGAAAGTTTTTTATTTTCTTAACATCATCCCAGTTTTTTTTTACCTATCTTGAATGCAGATGTGGTGACTGGAGATGCAGCGTCCACATTGCAACCATGTGGCAGTAAGCATGAGGAAAAGGCCAAGAAAATCCGAGACAGTGCCACAACATTAATGGGCTGGTAAACCAAACTCTGCACCTACCTGCCTCCAGATACCTTCTGTGACAAAGTAAACCCTTTCAGGTTTTACTTACTGTACATAGAAACAGAGACAACAGGGTGAATATATAGAGATTTATTTTTAAGAACAGGTTTAAATGATTACAGAGGCTGGGAAGTCCAAAATCTGCAGTGGGGGCATGGGGCTAGCAGGCTGAAGATCCAGAAAAGAGCTGATTGTCCACCAATTTACTTGTTAATCTCATCCAAAAACACCCTCACAGAAACATCTAGAATAATATCTGAGCAAATACAGGTATTGTGACCTAGCCAAGTTGACACATAAAATTATCAGAGTCTCTATAATTCAGGTTTGTGTTACTTGCAGCCAAAAGCATTCCTGAGACATAGCGCTATTTGAAATCTATGAACTTAGATATGCGAAACATTTTTTGACCCTAGTTGACCTAAATCACAACCACACAAGGTGTTTCCTTGCTCTATTTACTTATTTTACATCTCCTACATTATCAACCAAGATCTATAACTCTGAAAATCATACCATTCCTTTATATATCAAAAGCCCTAGGAAACACTGATAAATATTTATATGCTTTTAGGCAGAAGATTTTTTTTTCTCACTTTTTCCAAATGTTTGTTATGGTATAGACCTATAATGTCTAATATGGTGACCACTAGCTACAGTGGCAAATGAGCATTTGAAATGTGAGTAGTTTGGATTGAGGTATGCTATAAGTATAAAATGCACATTGAATTTTGAACCTTTAATTAAAGAAAAAATGTAAAATATCTCAATATTTTACTTTGATTTCATGTTGAAATAAGATTTTGGATGTATGTGGTCAAATAAAATATATTAAATATAGTAATAAAATTAATTTCACTGGATTCTTTTTACTTTTTAATGTGGTAACTAGAAAATTTTAAGTTATATGAATTGCATTTGTGGCTCACATTGTATTTCCATTGGGCAGGGCTGGTATATACCTAGAAAGAATTTTCTAAAAAATTAACTGTCATTTTTGTAACTGTTTTACCAATATTGTATGCACATTTTATTTGAAAATTTTTTTTATTTTTAAAAATGTTTATTGATTTTAGAGAGAGAGGAAGGGAGAAAGAGAGGGAAATATTGATGTAAGACAGAAACATCAATTGGGTTCCCTCCCATACACACCACAATGGGGAATTGAACCTGGAACCTCAGTATGTGCCTGAATTAGAAATTGAACCCACAATCTTTTGGTGTATGGGATGGCATTCCAACCAACTGAACCACACCAGCCAGGACTCTTTGGGTTTAAAATTTTTTATTCAAATTTTATTTTGTTTTATATATTTTTTAAAAGGGCCAGCTGAAGCATTATTCTGAATTCAGAAAAACAAAAATTATAATGAAAAGTCTTTTTTTTTAAGATTTTATTTATTTATTTTTTAGAGAGGGAAAGGAGGGAGAAAGAGAGAGAGAGAGAGAAACATCAATGTGTGGTTGCTGGGGGTCATGGCCTGCAACCCAGGAATGTACCCTGACTGGGAATCGAACCTGCGACACTTTGGTTCACAGCCCGCACTCAATCCACTGAGCTATGCCAGCCAGGGCTTGAAAAATCTTATGTGCAATGAAAAGATTATAAGAACAGAGAGAGAACCAGCAGCACGTTGTGTCCAAAATGTTTAGCAATTTTCCCAGCTCACTAAATTGTGGGAACTCAGATTTTCCAAGGAATAAATATGCTATTTTTAACATTTTTGTTATACTGTTTGTCACAGGCTGTCCCATGAGACTATCAACAATCAATTTCAAACAGAATCAACCACAAACACTCCTGCACATGTAACTTGGAACATCTGGCCTGCTCCAGTCCCGGTCCATGTCAGGCAAGGGCCAGTCTGACTCGATACTTAAACAGTCTTAAAATCCTTTGTCCCACTTCCCACACTGGAAATGAGATAGGGTGAAAACTATCTTCAAGGGGCCAGCCTCAAGCAAGTTTGAGTCCTAGACTCACATTTCCCCTCACGTAAGGCCGCAGGCCCTGTCTGATGGAGGTATGTGCTGCATTCCAGGAATATCACTGACACAATGATTTACAGTGCATTTTCCTTAATGGGTGGAGATGAAAGCTTTGGTCTAGAAAAAATTCAGACAGCACCTCCTAACTGAAGAGATCTTAATACCTGCCCTGAGCAGAAAACTTCAAACAGGAGATACAAATTTGTAAGAGGTGCAGGGCTGCTGTGTTGATTCCACCTTCGTGTAATGAAGGATGGCTCATGACTGGAAAAAAGAAAGAGAATGTGCTCGCTCAGTCAAGGGCGCTAAAGTGATGAAAGATGCCAAAAGAGGGTGATTTAGAGGAACATGAGAATTACACAAAGGAAAGTCTTTCCTCCCCTGTAAGCAGTGTCAGTCTTTCGGAAAAACTAGAAACTCAGCATTAAAAATCCATTGATATTGTTGGTTATCAAAATAAGCCCCATGATAAATTCTTCCCTAAAGGGAAGATATATTTAAGCAAAGTTATCCCTAAATTATGTTTTCCAAATATAGGCCCTCATACCAGTTTTTTTGAAGTGAGGAGCACATGTAGAAGACTCTAGTTGATATAAGAGATAGTGTCTTCAGAATAGCACGTATTTATAAGTAAATACTTGTCTGACACTTTGACTCACACAGTCAATAGGTAGATACACCACACCTCTCACTACACCATGATTCACATGAGAAAACACACACTTAGGTGTTCTCGGAAATGATAACAAGACTGGCATGTATTTTGTATATAGGACACAATTTAAAAAAATTTTTTTTAAAGATTTAATTTTATTTATTTTTAGAGAGGGAAGAAAGGGAGAAAGAGAGAGAGAAACATCAATGTGCGGTTGCTGGGGGTCATGGCCTGCAACCCAGGAATGTACCCTGACTGGGAATCGAACCTGCAACACTTTGGTTTGCAGCCCGAGCTCAATCCACTGAGCTATGCCAGCCAGGGCAGGACACAATTTTTATTTACAGGTTTTTATGAGGAGTATTGCACACTTTCCATGTTGTGCATAGTCTTCATAACATTCTTCTCTGTATTTGATGGAAGAATGAATAAAAGAAAGGGAAGCAATAATGCAGGAAAATAAAGAAAAAATAAATTCTGCAAAATCCAAATAGGATTTTCATTGGGAGCAAGGCCTCACAATATGCCTTTTAATTTAATACCCAGTGAGCGTTCATGTAACTTGCTGAAAACATTCACTGCCATTTCTAGACAGTAAATGGTCCTCCACATCAACAGAGGTGGCAGCTCTTTTTGTCCGGTAGAAAGGGAAGCCTGAGTGATGGAGTGTCTGTAACCTGGGAAGGAAGCACAGCACTAACACCCACATTGCCGGGCCACCATCAAGTTCTTCCTCTTACTAATGATGTTGTTAGGGCAATGAGTAGATAAAATATCTTTGTCAATTTTTTTTAGAAGCCAGGTTATTAACATTCTGCAATGCTTCTTTCAGCATTTCATGGGGTTTTGCCTATGCTGAAATCCCCTTTAACCATGCCAATAGGTTTCATTTCAAGAGTTAATTAAGTTCAATATTAGACACATAAAACTTTCCCATAAAAATTTTGCTGAAAGATAGTTGGGTTCCTATGAACACATCCAAAGCTTCTTCACAATGAACAAAGTTAACAGTAATACCATATAATATTAATTATTCACAGTGAAAAATAATGAGACAAAATAAAAATATTTCCACTTAAAAATGGCACTTAAGGACATATAACAATTAGAAAACAACAAGGAGACAGAATATTGTTTATTTTCAAAGATTTTCCAGTTAGATCATACTGTTTTTTTTATGAGAGCTACTTTTTGATGCATTTATCAATTAGAATGTAAGCTCCAGGAGTCCAGGGACTTGTCAATTTCATTTGTCATTATATTGTCAGCACTTAGAACAGTACCTGACTATAGTAGGTGTTCAATAAACATTTTGCTCATCCATTCAATAATTCAACAAATATTTATTGAATGTCTGCCATGTGCCTGCCACTACATAGAAACTGGGAATATTAAAAAAAAGGAAGTGAGAAAAAACAAAATCTTGACCTTCATGGACTTATTCTTGTGTAGGGAAGAAAAAAACTCACAAAAGAATCTCACTAACAAATGTGGTACATTAAAGTTAGCTAAGTGTTCTAACGGAAAGAATTACTTTGCCATGATTAGCACACATTTTTGAATCAAAAATGCCATAATGAAGAAGAAATATAATTCTCCTGAGAAAACTGAAAAGCTAAGGGGCAAGAAGGAAGACGATTACAAGATTATGTGCAAGTGAAAGAGAATGAACTTCCCAGAGATGAGAGGACACAGAGACGAAGGGCTGACCACAATTGTACACACATCCATGGGTGGGGGTGGGGAGACAGGAAGTGTGGGGAGATGTCTTCCCGAAGCACAGAACTTTTCTGTCCAGAGTGGGTCAGTGGGAGGAGAATGCTGGGGGATGGGGAAGGCAGAATGCAAGTTCATTCAAATACACAGGATGTTTCCACTCTTGGAAAGTTCCCATGGCGAGTTTTCTGAAATGTTAATTTTATAATTTAAACAAATAATTTTTGATTTAATAAAATCATTTTTGTAACTGAGTTCTAGAAAACTAATTGGAAGGAGAAATTTAAGGATTAATAGGATTACTCTTTATTAATTAAAGAGTATGGTAAGGCATCCAACTTGAATTGCCTCTACCATCACAGAAGTATTCCCTCCCATTTATCATCACCAGCCCAAACCCTCTTCTTAGCCCTGTAGCCATGTCTTACCCGCCGCTCTGTTCAGACAGCTTGGCCATGTCCCTGTCTCCATGGTGTCACCATCTGTTCTCCCGTCTCTCACCCTTCTTTCCCAACAGTCTATCAGAATGGCGTAGACACAGGCCCACACACCACAGCACCCTGCAGAGAGCAATGGACCATCCCCTGACCAGCATGCAAAGAAGCTACATTTTTCTTATAGCAGGGAAAACTTGACAGTGACCTCTAGGGGCTCAGTCGAGTATGGTGGATACAGTCCAAGCCAACACCATGGACTTTTATTTTGTTGGTTTGCTTTTTAAAACTTTAACCCAAGTGTTATGATCTTTGAGGGATAGGGCATGTTGTTTTTAAGGGAGACAGAAAGATATAGCATTGTGTTGCAAAATAGTTTCAAAAATATCTTCAGTACTTCCTGATTAGATGTATCACAGATGAGATCTGTCTGTTTGCAAGATGAGGTTAAAGGTCAAAGAAGCAATCACATAGTGAGCTTTTTTCCTGCTTTTTTTAATGCACTCCCATGTGCACATGCATGTGCACACACACACACCATCTTGAGAGCTGAGGATTCTGGACCCTTTTTATTTTGGAGAACAATTTAGCCACGAGACTTAATCATATGGTTTCAAATGTAATGCATTCGATTGTTCTAAATATCCATTTGTCAGTCACAAGCACATGAAAATCTTATGAACAATCAAAAGCCTCATATCTAAAATTTAAATGCAAATAAGGCTTCTCATATTGAATAAGTGTCAGAAATAGAAGGAGTAGGAGTATATATAGTTAGCTGCTTTAGCATCTGAGCCCCATGGATTTAAAGGGAAACAGTAGTAAGCTATTGCCTACAAATCTTAAATGAAGCATAAATTAAACTCTGCAGATGCAATTACTTCCCTTTATGGTCCAAAGCACCAGCTGTGTAGGTTCAAGAGCCATTTGGAGCTCAGGCAGCAGGCTGCCAGGCTGTCTCTACTCTATTAGCGGTCACTCACACCAAGTGCTGAAGGACACATTTAAGATGCTGAAACCACTGTTCTCTTAATCCCTACTTGGGTAGTTGAAAAAATATTTTCAAAGCTGTAGCTGTTTGTGTTTGTAGAAGACATATCTGACCACATAATTCTAATTTCCTTCTGTAACAATTATTTAATTGGAGGGTCTAGAAAATCAGATGGGGGCAACAGAGGAAGTGATAGCTTACTTCTTTTTCAGAGAAGACATGTGCTATACAGAACATACTTAGAGACAAAATCCATCCCCCTTGGGATAATACCAACATAAGTCTTAGGCATGTTCTGAAAACTTTAGCATTCTTGTAAATTTCGCTTGTCATCATTTGAAAATCATTCCAATAGCTTGTGTTTCTGATTTGTCTCTCGCTAGAAGCCGTTTCAAACAGGCCAGCTCCTCCCGAAGTGGAGAAGGCCAGACTGTCCCGCTGAAGAGCGCGGGGCGTGGCTCTGGGGCTGGAGGCTCAGAGCGCTGCCATCCGCCTTACATGCAGGGTACCTAGGGCCGGGCTCGTACCGCGCAGGTGAAGAAACACAGGGTGTCGAACCTCCACTTTCCTCTACTTTTTAAATGAGGACATGGTGCTGCTGTCGTGTGGAAGAGCATGGACTTCTTCAGAGTTGCTTCAGAAGAGAGCCAGGGTGAAGGTAGGGCTGACATTCCATGCAGGAGCTTTCCACTCAAATGTTCATCTATAAACACATTTTGCTCTGTGCACTTTAATCTTCAACCATTTATTATCCACTTCTCAAAATTACTAATTTTGACTTACTAATTTCTTATGAGAAAATTGTGAACAATCCTCAGATATCCCAGGATTGCTTCAGGGCCAAACTCCAGTGCCAATAATTAGAACTCTTGCTTTGCTCTTGTCCTGAGGAGACTGAGAGATGCAGGAGTTTGGAAGTTGAGACAAGCAAGAAGAGGAACAGGGTAAAGTGAGTGTTAGTGAGGGTCTGTCCTTAGAAAACAAACATGAGTCGGTGTGTGCCGCAGAAGCCCTGGACTGTGTGTGTTTATAAACCAGGATTAAGATCTACTGAAGCTGACTCTAAAAGGAACCTCCAATCTGCTCTCAAAGGCTCTTCCTAAAAGATAAAGGAAGTTAGGACCCCCAAGGCTAAGCAGTGCAAATCGGTACAAATACCCATTATTACTAGTTTATCAGAGGTTTCAGGCATTGGGTTGCTTGAGCCTCATGAAACTCGATCTGCTTTCCTGATCCTTCCAATTAAATGAATGATATGTTGCAAGCAGCCACAATTGTTCTTTAAAAAAACAAACAAACAAACAAACAAAACCCCCCTGAAGTGCCCAGTCTCATACAGACATACCTTATTTTACCGTGTATAATGCACACCCACGTTTTTGTGCACACTATACACAGGATTATTATACCCGTGGTATGTAATCATTACACCCATGTATAATGTGCATCCTTATTTTCCCTCAAAAATTTGGGCAAAAAGGTGTGCATTATAATGCAAGATATGGGTAAATACTATTACTTTATACATGGTCACTATCAAATAAATTTAAAACAATTTTTCCTAAGAGATAAAATACCTGAGTGTCATGTCTTTTTCAAGCAGCTGAATGTATCTGTTCTCTCCTTTTCCCTTTGAGGGAAACCAAGAGTAAGCCTCGACTTGTCTGAAGTGCATTGAGTCCAGGAAAGCACTAACTGAATTAGCGCCCAGCTCCACCTGACACAAAGCACCCTTCTTCGGGCATCTCTATCAGCTCTTCCACAGAAAGTGAGTTCGATGGGAGGCATGTAATACTTCATGGACACGGGCTGCAATTTGTTTCCAAAATCTGTGTGCTAGCTGCAGGATGCTTTATACTAATGATATTATAGTTTGGTTTTGGAATCTACATCTTAATTAGCTTAAGAGATCGCTCCTGTGATACCAGAAAGAATGGCAGAAGACCAAGGGAAAACTTACTTAATTTTCATATCAATGTTACTTTCCTCGGAACTGCAAGAAAGTTTCTTCCTGAAATTTTTTTTGCCTGGAAAATAAGAATACTCCATCTGCTTCTGCCTATTTACTGCCAGAGGGATGGTCCACAGGTATGCTTAAGTCCTATGAAGTTATTATTTAGTTATGGGTGGTGGGGAGAATGGACAGAGGTGGGAATTGAATTATTGTAAATAAATATATTCGGGAAAAGCAGGTTTGAACACTCAATGGTATAACTCTAGTGAACAAGGACAGTGAAACCTTCACGTTTAAGGAAACTGGAATGCTCAGGGAGAGAAAAGGGTTAAATAGGAGAAAGAAGTTGCATTTGTTTCTAACTGCTCTTTTTAAGGAAAAATTACTAAGTGCTGGGCACCGCCAATTTTA
Organism: Phyllostomus discolor; assembly: GCF_004126475.2. Lineage (NCBI taxonomy): Eukaryota > Metazoa > Chordata > Mammalia > Chiroptera > Phyllostomidae > Phyllostomus > Phyllostomus discolor. The sequence goes on from NC_040906.2 coordinate 36,072,418, forward strand.
ACTTTTATATTGAGGTCCCCTCTTTACTTCAGTTTTTTTGTATCATGGCATCTCCCATTAATATCTACCACTGTAAATTCATAAATGAAAGTTCAAATTTGGACATTTTTTCCTAATCGTCTTGAGGGAGCTGTGGTAAGCAGAGGAAAATCAGAACATGGATTGCATTCTAGCCCTGCCACAGACCATGAAACCTTGGACCAATCACTAAAACTCTCCGAGCCCTGATTTTTCTTATCTATGAAGTGAAGAAATGAGAGGATACAGACTGGCAATTCCCAAACTTTGGAGTTTTTGCAAAAGGTCCATTAGTCAGTCCACATACACCAAGCCTCATTGACTATATCAGTGATTACGAACATGTAAGATTTCATTTTGCAAATGTGTTGAGTTGTGCTGTGATTAAAAGCAAATTTATTCAAGTCATGAACTTATAAAAATTATGTAATTGCCCAATCAAAAGATGCTACAAGCATAACCACCATCAACCAGTTGTTCACAAAAAAAGTAGCAAGGGTCTTCATACTAGAAAATGTTGACCCACCCAACTAGGTAACAGAGACAAACTATTATTTCACTGATATTCCTGAAATCTCATTGTATAAAGAGAAAATTGCCTTATTTCTACTTTTAGGCAAGAGTAGAAAGATGTTTTTCCTTCACTAACACTTTGTATCCTCAGCATCCACATTCCAAATCAGGGTGGCGATGTTTGAGGCACTCTCAATGTGGCTTCATGTGAACGACAGTGTGGGCTTTCTCCCAAGATACCAACTGGCATTTTTGTCTAATTATACAGACTTGGCAAGACTAGTTGAGATAAAGTCTAAGAGCAAAATTGGGGTCTGATATTGGTGTAAAGGCATTTTACTAGTTCTGGGAAAAGAACAAATGCTGATGCAGTTATTGGAAAGTTGCAAAATACATGACTTGACCACATCATAATAGGACTCAGTGGCAAAATTGGAAGGATTTGACTTCTACCCTCAATATAAAGCAGTTCCCATTGGGCCCTGTCTCAACAGAAAATATACTGAAGTCCTGAAGTGGCTGTCCCAAAGGTGCAGCATTCAAGATGGGTCTGTCTAAAGCGTAAATGGTAGCCATGTGACTAATGGCTTCTGAGCAGTAAGGATGAGGTTAACAGACCTGTACCCATCGTCTCGATTGGCCACACGTACCCATCAGAAATGGCATTTTTAGACAGGGATAGGAATGGTATGTCTGTTTCTATACATCTCAAACCACATTTGTGAAGTAAAGTCTTTCAAACGAACGTTGTGTGTCTGGTATGGTTTGGGGCAGTTCAAGACACCACACAAGGCCTCTTCATCTGCGAGGCTTTTTTTTTTTTCCTAGCAGAAAGAACAAATTGGTGGGTGGATTTCCTTCCCCTTTTGTAATTTTTCAGCAACAGTCTCCAAGCGCTTTTCATTTAATGTTACCAGATCCCATTTATTTTTCAGATTCAAGTCCAACTTGTGCAAGGAAGTAAAGACAGCTGTTATGAAACAGCCTCCAGAATGATCGGAAAGACTATAATCCAACTATTGCCGTTTCCTGGATCTCTACCTTGCCTCAGGCCAAGTCTGTCCACAACAATTCCCAGGCGCAAAAACTGTTGCCCTGTTTTCATTCAAGGCTACTGTAAAGTGAAGGTGTTTTCCTACAAAAGTAAACACTGAGATACCCACGAACATCTCCCTTTTCATTTTTGTTTACAGTTACCCAAACGCTCAAAATAATGCTGATTAAACTTGCAAACCTTTTTTGAACTTGATTCTCAAAACTGCTGGGTTGGCCCTGGCTGATGTGGCTCAGTTGGTTGGAGCATCATCCCATAACTGAAAGGGTGTGGGTTCATTTGCAGTCATTAGGGCACATACCTAGGTTGTAGGGTTGGTCCCAGTTCCCAGCACCCGCAACTCCCTGTCCGAGCATGTATGGGAGGCAAGCAATTGAGGCTTCTCTCACACCAATGTCTCTCTCTCCTTTCCCTTCTCTACAAAGCAATTCAAAAAATGTCTTCACATGAGGACAAAAAAAATGTTGCGTTGGTCATCTGAATAGAAACTTACTGATTTTCTCTTATCGGAAAGTATTAGGTAGTTTCAATTGAATAAAATAGTACTGAGTCCTACCTACTAGATAGTCCTAACTTCTATGAGCTTCTATTTTAAAAGCTCTTTTCAAACTTTAGGAAATTCATGTTCAGGTCATTTTTAGGGGTCATAACAAGGAAAAGGAGTCTTGATGATTACTCTGCTTAAATATGAGACTCTCCCCTTTTACGAGTCAGGATTTAAGGACCAATAGAATGGCAGTATCACTAGATACATCATTACTGAAAAAAGGAAAAGGTGAGTTTGTAGCTGAAGGACCACTTTCAGGGTTCTAAGTGTAGGAAAAACTTTCTTTTCTGCTATGCAGTGTCTCAACAACTCTATCCCTCTCTGTGCTGTGTGAGCTCACACTGATGCAAACTTATTTCCTACTTGACTTGAAGACGTGTACTTTCCCAGGCAATTATTATTGTAGCATAAAAAATAAATGTTAAATGTTTTCCTTTGCCTACAATTTGCTCCTCTCATGGAAAAAAAACGTGTTTGCATTTAATGCTACTGAAAATTTGCAATTAAATGCCTTCTTGGTACTGTTCCTCTTAAATTAAAATCTCAACTTCAGGAAAGCTGAGTTTGCAGTGATAATTTTAGAAAAGGCAATTCTGGATTTAACTAGCTCAGAACTGCACACAAGAGAATGTTTTGGGTGATTACTCGGAAATGATTTAGAAATAATATATTTTTTTTAATTAACAAGAAAGTGTGGAAGTACCAGAGAAGCCAAAGATGTGGACTCCATTTCTAGAACCATCTGGCCTCATCCACTAACTCTTATCATTGCACAAGATGACCAGTTGTAAAGGATTGTAAAAATATTGTTAAAGACTGTTAAAGAATTAGGGGAGTCATCAGTTTTCTCACCACCAAAGAAACCAAACCTGAGAGGGAAACAGTCTTACCTAAAAACAAAATATTCAAATGCACTCATATAAGGTAGCCATTGTATGAAGACTTAAGGGAAAACTTAAAATGGGGGTAATTAGTAATACAGAACCCACTGAGTCAATGGAAAACCAAAATATCACATGAAATTAGAAGATGTTAATTTATGTCAAGGAAACATTTAATATTTTCCCCCATATGATCCCATCAGAACTCCCGTGCCCATGTCCCCACGGCTAAAGGAAAGGGCTGATTTTATGTTCATATTTTTAGAACTCTGATGAACTATCGCTATTTCAAATACCGAAAATGTGCATTTATTAGTTTTAATGCTTTCCCCCTCCTATCACAAGAGCATAGAAGCTCTAAGAGTTATAAATTTTTCTTCTAAATAACTATGCCAACATGTTAAAAGGCTGTAATCATGAACGGTTTAGTAATCACACAGATCAATAATTTAACAGAGGAGAATCTAGAAACGGTGTGCGGGGCATGGCGGCCTTTCCGATAAAGGGTACTGGGTCCACGGATATCCTTATGGAAGAAATTAATTTTGACTCCTTACTTTACAACATTCCAAAAAATATCAATTCCAGTAGACAAAAGAGCTAAAATAAAGCTCCTAAATGAAATCATGGGTAAATACCTCCATAACCTGGGGCAAACAACTTCTTCAAGAGGAAACAAAAAGTACTAACCATAGGAAAGAATTGGTAAACTGGACTACAGGAAAAATGAGAAGGAAAAAAGGGAAAGTTGAGCATAAAATAAGAAATAATCTAAAGTAATCTTATAAGTTCTCATCACAATAAAAAACTGAAACTATGTGAGGTGATGGGTATTAACTAATTGTCATAATCATTTCATAAAACACACATACCAAATCACTATGTTGTTCACCTAAACCTAATACAATGTTACATGGCAACTGTATCTCAAAATTGGATCAAAAAACATTTAAAAATAAGTAAAATGATAAAATGGCTGGTTGGGCTGTTTCTTTCGAAGTACCATAAGGCCTTTGGGTAAATATGGTATTAAATTCTCTTCCCAGTTTCCTCCTTAAACCCTGAGAAGCTCAGATTATTTTCCCTAGTTACAAACTTGACTTTTGTTGAAGTTTATGAAACTGAGCAGAGGGGACCTGGCTATCTTGCCAGCAATAAAAAAAAATTAATGAGGAAGAGGCTGTGGCTTATGCTATATACTATAATGAACTCCAGATTTTGAAAATGATCTCCAAACCAAAGAGAGTGAGGCAAACAATTCCACAGTTTGGAGGAAACCAACTCAAAACCAATTAATTTTCTACGAAGTGGCTATTGGAGTAGAAGCAGATGACACCAGAAAGCAAGTGCCAGCTTGTCCAGGCCTCAGCTTCCCAACCACCGGCTAACCAGAAGCTGGGAGGGAGTGAGAGGGCGCCCAGTGAAATCTTCCAAACGGTCCAAAGAAAGAACCCCTCCAATGATAACATATTAACTCGTCTTCGCACGCAGTCTTCTAGGGAACAGAAAACTCACAGCTGTTTTCTCACCAGGACAAGCGACACGGCTGCCCGCTCTCTTCCCTTCCACCCTGCTTCACCCGCGTGTGAGCACTGCAGTATACCAGAAAAAATGCCCGGCTTAGAAACAAAGGCACTTATTACTGCAGTGACTTCTGGAAAAAACGTAGTAGACACATGAAGACATTTACTAACTCCTTCCCTGGCAACATGCACCAATTTAGAGTGCTTGTTATTTGAGTATCTTAGAACCTAACTGCCTTAACTACAAAAAATAGCATATAAAAAGACCAAAACACTGTTGTTCATTATCAGCCTGAAAGAATTTTAAACCACTCTCTACTTATCATAATTATACTCAATTACATGAACTTAAGAGTTCTCACTCAGCCTATTGATTCCAATGGGAACATAATAAGAGAGCCATTTATTCTTTTAGATTTCAGCCACATCCTCAATGTTGAGGATTGTGCCTATGATTTTCACAATTCTTGGCCTGGTGCTTTGCCATTACAGACACACCCTGCAACTCTTGGGGTGTCAGCAAAGGTATTGAAACTTGAGCTGAAGGTCTAAGTATTGGGTCCAAGTTATTATTCCAAAAGGGTGAAACACAAAACAGTAACCAGTCTATTAAGAGAGTAACTTTCCCATGTTCCTTTTTTGCCCTGTAGTAGTAGATGAAGTCAAAATCAAGAGTAAGTGTGTGTAACTGAAGAGCTACCAATACTTTAATTCTCCATTGCAGGACAGTGACAGGAACTCAAAGATTAAGAAGTACTGGTTGCTTGCCTGCTACAGCGGAGTGGTGCTACAGTTTGTCGGAGACCTCCAGCCAGGCAGTGTGGCTGGGCAGGGAGCACTGGCAGGTGCAGCCAACAATGCCATGTGCAGCCCGAGAGGCACTTGGCCAGTGGTTGTCACACTTGGGTACACATCAGAATCACTTTTTAGAAGACTCGTTCAGACAGATGGCTGTGTGTATCTGCAGAGAAGTTCTAGCACTTTTGGGGGACAGCTTTTAAACTGTAATGTGCCCATCAGCTGGAGATTTTCTTTGAAGTGCCTACTTTCACACTCTATTCCAGAGACTCTGATTCCATTGGGATGAAGTACAGCCTAGGAATCTGCATTTTTTGCTTTGTTAATACAAGTTTTCTTTGCAATTTTGATCTAGGTTGCCTCAGTGACATTTTGGGAAATATTGTTCTTACAGGGGTAACCTGGGGTGTGGGGCCTCTGCTCATTTTCAGGGAGGTCAAGTTACCACTGCTTTCCCCAGTGGTGAGCGTAAAGGGCTTCCAACAGAAAAGTGACTGACATTCCTCTGAAGGGCAGTCAACTCTAACCTCAAGATTGAAAACCAAGGTTTAATATTCCATTTCTGAGCTGAAAATCTCTAAATAATTGCTCTCAGCAATTACATGTTCCTCAATTGCTAGGATGTTCCCTCTGGAAAAGAAAGGAGGCATCACTACACATATTGAAAGCACTAGGAATTCTCACTCCAACTGCATTAAGGGTGCTCTCCGCCACTGGCCAGCTTAGTTTAGGGAGCTCTAAGGAGGCAGATTTCACCCTGACATATAGGGAAGTTTTCTTGCTAAAGTTCAGAAAACCTTTTCCACCAAGTCTAGTCATAACCCACCTACAATGAATTTCATGACCAGACATTATTAAACACTTCAGTAATGTATGTATATGCAAAAGCATTCTCTTTTAAAACTACTTTATAAAGATACACATGATTATAACTTCTATTATTGCTAATCATCATAATGCACCATCTGCAAATAAAGTATTTGGGAAATTTAACAAGTAGACCCCTGAACCATTGGTCCTCTCTATCCTGGACTTACACGTCCCTTCAGGAAGCAACCCAGTGATGATCACTGCGGACTGGATAAATACATGATAGTGCATGCATACGACAGGGCACTATGCCCCTGTAGAAAGAATGAAGACTGAAAAAGGCAAAGAACAATGCCTGTAATATATTAGCTTTGGTTTGCTAAATAAAGAGGTAACAATCCATATTTTTCTTTCCTCTTGTATGCTGAAAGTAATGCAAAAGCAACTAAAAACAAAAGTTAACTTATGGGGGGACATGAGAACTGACCAAATGGGTGACTGATGACATGCAGAGCTTACATCTTTTTATACTTATTTGTTCTTTGAACAATGTGAACATATTAAATATTTTTAAAACCACTCTTTACAAAAATGTGGCATCTAATATACAAAATAAATTAACAAACAAAACAGACCCACAGATACAGAACAGGCTGACAGATATCAGAGGGGAAGGGGTTAGTGGCTGGGTGAGAAAGGTGAAGGGATTAAACAAACAAACAGACAAACAAACAAACAAAAAACCTCATCAACACAGACAACAGCATGGTGATTACCAGAGGGAAAGGGGGTGGGGAGAGTAGATGAGGGTAAAGTGGGGGATAAATGGTGATGGAAGGAGGCTTGACTTGGGTGGTGAATGCACAATACAACACAGATGACGTATTATAGAATTGCCCACCAGACACCTATATAATTTTATTAACCAATGTCACCCCAAGAAACTCAATAAAAATAAAATGAAATATAAAACATCTCTCAGGTCCAAATGTCTCCTCACCAATTTCAGGAATCATCGATCTCCCACTTGAGGTACGCTTTGGAGAAGACTAAGGGGAAGTAATTGTCTCCTTTCTTGGGACCAAAGAACACAAAAGCCTCTGAGAATTTCTTTATGGAAGCAATATTTTTAAGTACAAAATGAAAAGAAAATCCCCAGAAAATACTTTCAATATACATTTCTGGCTTATAAAAGATAAGTGAAATTCAATGACACAGAGAACATAAAATGTTTGGATCGAAAGCCTTTCTGTGTGACAGTACATTGACACACACATAGGAAAGCACCTCTAAACACAAAGATACAGCTGTGATTCAGGGCATGGCACCAAAGTAGAACAGTTTTATTATTTATCACACCATTGTATATACATTATCCTCCCAAATACGAAACAGTTTGATTTCAAAGTTTAAAATGTAGCTTCCAAAATAAATCCTTATGGTAAATTTGAAAAAAAAGTTCCTGAAATTTAACACAATTTTGATCCTTGATTAAAATATGTAGCCTGTACCAATCATCTCTCTCATACAAAATGTATATTATAAATAAAACTTTCAGAAAATGTCTTGGATGTTTATTGCACATCATATAGAATGTTTGCCCCAATCTGAAAGGCTTTCAGCTCTCCAATGCATGAGCTGTTTAAAATCGTTACTCAAATTGGTGTGAAAACAACACTGCAGATATTAGCATATGCAGGATCATATACGTTGTTTATCAGAAACAGAAAATACAATCTTACTGGACTGTTCCTGTCACTTTTTCTAAAATAAGAATGACTCTGTTTTCTAAGGAATCACAAGAGATCTAAACAAGTTAAAAGTCCCGTTCAAATGTCAACTTTCTCTCTTCAAATGGGCACGTGGAGGCATTTTACCCAGTCAGGTGTTTCTCCTTCTGAGGACCAGCCCATCCTGAAGTCCACATTGGCAAAGCCACACGGCAGGATCCGTAACCACACTGTCTGTCCTAACAGTGACTGTTTTGGTCTCAACATCCTTAAACTCTCCTAGCCCTAGCAAAGCCAGCACAAACCAGCCAGAATGCAATGGCCTTAAAAACAATTACAAAACAAATCCTAATAACTTTTCATACCATCTAGCACAGTGCCTAGCACAGAGCAGGCATTCAATAAATACTGGATGAGTGAATGCACTATCTTTTAAGACTGTTTCCTATGCTTAGATGTATTAATGACTTGTAAGTAGTATGTTGATTTAGGGTACACAGCACTAACATGATGACTAAACAAAGAACATGTAATGACATGGCATGGACACTGTTAGTGTCTACAATCCTCTCCCAGGACTGTGCACAGAATGTGCACTTCAAGGGTTAAAACTATTCCAATAATAAAAGTTGATTAGTCAAATATTTTTATTTTGCCAAGGGACTCTACTGGTATTAGCCTTTGACGATTCCCAAACATACAATGAACCCCAAACAGAACAAAACAAAACCGAATTGCACTATTACAAAGAAACAAGTCCATGAAAGCAGAGAGGAGCGAGGCACTGGTTAAGGAACAGCGACTTCCAGGAGACGGTTGTTTTTTCGTTTGCACGTTGGGACACTCCCATTTTTCTGGCTGCCCTGAATAAACTTCACACATACTTTGTCCTGTCTGAACTGCACCAGGAACCTAGGAGAGAAAAGCAAGACAAATGAAAGTATACACAAAACAGCTGATGCTTATGCAACATCTAGCTTCTGTTTCTTGGCGGACAGAGTATCCCCCCTTCGCACTGGCCCTTCTATGCACGGATCATGTCATCAGGTATTCAACTTCCAGCAGTCATCATTTAGCCTTCAGGAATCTGAAGTTCATTAACTCCTCACATTCCTGTAAGGTCAGAAGGGTTAAGAATACTTGTTTCCATGTTGCAAATGGAAGACCAACATGCTATTTTTCCATTTTTCTCCATTTCTGCAGAGCAAAAATATAAACTAGGGAAGGGGTTCTATTAAATCACAAACAAAATAAGAAAATAAAATAAAGAGTCTCAGAAAAAGAAACAGTCTGGAGGGCCTACAGATTGTGGTTTCTAAACTTTGGTTCTTCATATATGTCCTACACAATTTTGGCCGTATCTACATTATTATGCTAACCGTTATTTCTAGCCTAAATAAATACATGCTTGAAAGCAGTGGTGTCCTGCAGAATGACAATGATAAAATCAGGAGTTTGATGTGCCACTTACATTTCTAATACCCATTTAAAACACATGTAAATCATACAATTTTGAACAGTCCATCAGTGGGCACGGGAAGCCGCTTCCTGTCCCACCGGTGGCACATGTGGCAACCGTGGGAAGCAGTGCCCAGGCCACATCTTCCCTCTCACGTGTTGTCAAGGGTCAAGCGCCTGTCCACACTTTCCTACACAAACACACCACCGGCTGCCCCTGGGTGCTGTGAGGGACACCAGATGTGTAACACAAGGTCCCTGCCCTGGAAACGGTGTCTCCGGGGATATTTGAGAGTGACATGCTGGACCAGAACCTCATGGTTCCCACAGCCAAACCACTGCTCTTTTCTCCCCACCCTCGGAATCAGGGTAATGTCACCACATTTACAGTACGCTTCTCAGGGAACACTTTTCTGGTTTAGTGGAATATAACTACATGAGTTACTCCAACAACCACGTGGCACCACATGCTCGCTGGCATGCATGACAACAGCAAAGACGGAAACAGCCCTGCTCTGCACACATGAGTCTCAGTTTCAAGGTCTAATTAGCCCACGTTTGGCAAATGCCTACTGAAGTAAAATGTGACACATGAGCTTCTGATTCATCAGTCGTTTTAAAGCGATAGTATTTCTTAGCTTTTAAATGGGCTGGGTTTTTTTCCGACTTGAAAACACTGAAAAGAGCTATAGTTCCCAATTCGCCTCTCTGAGATGCAGCACGTACACTTTTATCTATGTGTGTCACAGAAAAAAAAACATCTCTCATGCTTAACACAAATACACACATTTAAAAAAATCAAATACTTTTACATTTTAACATTCAAAGACCACTTGCAGTATAACAAATGTATAGGGAGCTCTTTCCCCAATAATTTTAGCATGTAACTATCTCCACGCTCATATTCCATGTTCATGTTTCATGCTAGAAATAATGTGAAATACTACACCTCTTATTCAATGTCCAAAAAATGCAACCATTTACAGTTTGAACAGTCTGGAAGTTTAAGAACTGGGAATGACAACAGTTGAGTTGATGAATTCAACGCTTGCTCTAAGCGTGCATTTTAAAACCCTACAAAGGAATAAAGAGGACTTTGACTCTGCCCCTATAAACTGACATGCAGTTTATCCATAACAACTAGGGACACTGGGTTTGTTGGAAGACCAGCTTCTGATTCTGAAAAGGCTCCACTGAGGAAGGTTTGGGCATTGAACCACAGGCTGTTCATTGTGCTGGCAATGAAATGGACCGACGGCATTTAGGGTTGGAACCTATACATCATGAAAACCCCTGCCCATGACTTTATAAAATTTTGTTTAAATTTAAGGTGCTTTCCAAAACAATTATATAATCCCTGCTTAAGAGTGCTCACAGGTTACAAAACGGAGGCTACATGGGAACTTTGCCGCGAGGTGTCCACGCTGCCTGGGCAAGGGGCCCCGGCTGCTGTGCCAGGTTGCATCAGCTGTTTTATTTGTATGAGGCCAGCCAATAATTAGCAATCAGAGAAGGAACGGTGTTTTGGGCTGGTTTGTAAATGCTACTGAATGTTGTTTTCTTCACATGGCCACACAGTGCAAATCATGCTTACACATCCGGAACATCACACCATCTCTGGGACACGGCAGGGTCCCTGAAGCCCAGAGGCAAACCTCCCCATCACTGTTCTGCAGGTGCCGCAAACACGAGCTGGGAGAGCCACTGGAGGGCTTCTGCGGCTGCTCCCTTTGAGGAACACGCTCTTCCCTGGAGCCCCTCAGGGGAGTCCTAGTGTGCAGCAAAGCTCCAGAGGCCCTGAGAAGGGCTATAGTTGAGGCAGATTGTAAATTTGCACCAGAGAACATTTTCTTCATTATTAACATCTTGCAAAGGCAGTGTTCTTAGGACACCAGTTTGGGAAATGCTTAAAGGTGGCAATCCTTTGTGGCCTGGTTGCTGGTATGATTTTCTCTGTAAATACTGCCTTATTATCCAGCCGACCACCTACAAGGCTGCTTCATCCCTATACAGAGGAGCTTCTGCACCTGGAACACACATAATCTTCCACGATAGTGGGATTTGGCAGTCCTACCAAAACAGGAGCCCAGCGTCCCAAGTTATGAAAAATTTCAACTAAAGAGAGTTTAGAGCTCTAACAGGCTCTATCAGGTTAAAACTATAATTAACTGGAACCCAATTAGCTATTATCTTTTTTCCCTAATATTTTTTGTTTTATGAGAAAGGACTCAATAACAGAAAAGTTATTGAGTCCAAACCGCAATTTCCAATGCAGAGTACACATAAGGCCAATCTCCCACCCAATCTAAACACCATTCTTAGTGTAACATGAGAACAGACAATGAACTAAGGTTCTGTAAATCCTGACACATCAAGGAGAGTACATTTGACTTCAAGGGGTAGAAATGGGTGTGAATTTAGAAAGACTTTTCAAAAGGGTTAAAATAGAACAGGCTGGCAAAATCTTGGTTGGAAAATAAAATCATTTCCTGAACAATCTAGTTGTGTAAATTTTTACTATAAATACAAAAAAGTACATAAGCAACTAGTAAACAATTTGCTGAAAAGTAATGAAGTATCAAACAACATGGTAACTCGAATTCATTCACATGATCTCATATTCACAGACTGAATAAATGGGGGGATGCTTGCAAATAATGTCCCTATAATCAGAGCTGTAATGTAAAGGAAACAACGCAAATTTCAAATGTATGCAGTCTTAACACTACTAAACCCTTGTCAACATGGAATGCTTATTCTATAGTACCAGTTATCAACATGTGACAATAAATGCATCTCAAATACAACCCTACCTGGTCACCCCCCAAACCCTCTTTTCTCAGTGTCAACTATTGCAGTAAATAGTATCACCCTTTGGGTTCAGTCCCCAAACCTCACACCCAATCTGTGCGTAAGGCCTCGTGTTTTCCTTCGAACCACATTTGGAACCTGACTACTTCTCACAAGCTCCCACTCACTCCCTCGCCTAAGCCACATCATCCTTACCATAGACTGCTCGGAAAACCTACGATTTTCTCTGCTTCCGCTCTTGCCTCCCTATAGCTACTTTCCACACTGCAGCCAAAGTGATCTTTGAAAACAGTAAGTCAGATCGTGGCACACTCTTGCTCAAAACCTACAGTGGCTTTCCACCATCCTCAGTAAAATCTCAACTCCCCACCTCAGCTACCAAACTCCATGCGGCCAAGCTCCTGCCTCTTTCCAGGGTCTTTTCCAACCATTTGATGTCACAAAATTGACTCCTGTCTCAGGGCCTTTGCATCTGCTGCCTCCTTGTACCAGAAGGCATCTCCCCAGAATGTTGCCTGTTTTGCTCCCTGGATTCCAGTCTCAACACCAATGTCACTAAAAAGAGGCCCTCCTGACCTCCACACTAAAAACAACACCCTCTGACCTTTAGCCTATTTCCTCCTCTCCATAAGCACTTGCCACTAACTAAAGTCATGTCACCTATTTATTATTTTATTTGTGCTTCTTTTTCCCCACCACTAGGATGTCAGGTACATGAAGTCAGAACCTTGGTCGTTCACTGCCCATCCATCATCTAGAACAAAGGACAGACACATACTTGGTACTTAACAAGCTGTGGTTGTATAAACTAAGGAGATCAGATGGCTTAACTAAAGCAACTAAGCTAAAAGCAAAAAAGCATATTCAAGTAATTCATGAACATACTCATCAGAAATTTCAATATTGAGCTTCTGCTGGGTTTGGCTGAGAGTCGTCCGATAGAGCTTGGTGGCCATTTCAATCAGGTGGTCACTGCTGAAGAGAAAGTCTCCTTTACTGGCTGCTTCAGAGCCCTGCGAGGACAAGCCAAGAGTCAGACTATCACAAGCAAAAGCAGCTTAGGAGGTACACGTTTTACAGGCTTGGCTGAAAAAGTATTTACAGTCTCTTTAAAACATCCACTACGGGAGTTCACTCTTCCGAATAAACAGTAATTACAAAAGCCTTATTTCTTCCGGCTTGCTCAGAGCACTTCAGTAAGGCTACCTAAGCCCCTGCTGCCCGATGGTGTTCAACGGACCAGGAGCACCGCAGGCCCGCAGGCCCTGCCGCAGGCCCACTGAAGACGAACTCCCAGCAAGATCCCAGGGTGATCTGTTTAGATATTCAGGTTCGACCAGCAGTGCCCTAACCTGCGACTCATTCCGAAAAAACTGTCTAAAAAACTCCTCAGTGATTTGGTTAAATACACAAGAACAATAACAATTCCAATAAATATCCCAGGCAGTGGCTCTCCACCTCAGCTGCACAAGGGACTGTCTAGAGAGCTTCTGAAAAACAGGATGCTCATGCCCCATTCCAACAAACTGACTTGGTTGAACTGGGGATGTGGCCTGAGCATCAGTACTATTTTAATGTGTGATCAAGGTTCAGAATCACTGTCTTAGGATTTGATATGCTCCCCTTAGGTTAAGATTCACAGTTGGGAAAACAGGCTGAACTAAGCTTATGGGATTTTCTTAAGTTTTTAATCAGCTGGGTAGAGGTGTAGCAATCGCTAGACACAAGTCCCTAAATGTGATTACCATTTGCTGACCTGTCTATTCAGTAACTGTTTACTAGGTGACAAACACTATGTGAAGCACTTTACATTTAATCCTTATAATAATACTGTGAAATAGGTACTACTATTCCCCCCACTTTAAGGAGGAGGAAAATAAGGTAGGCACATGAAAGTTAAACAGCTTAGCCAAGGTCACTATAAAGTTAGTGAGACCAACTCCAGAGATTCAAGGCAGGAGGTCCTGGGTAAGTGTAAAGCACAGAACATAAAAAAAATCTTTAGGTCCAGATTATTAGGCAGTTCACTGTAGCTGCATTCTGTACTTAGAAACCCTAAAATTAAAGGTTACCCAGACATTTACTAAATTGGTATATAGATAAAACCACAGGAGAAAGCATAGTTTAAAACATCTTCATATTCCCATGCATTTATTCTCAAAATAATGCACATCACAGTGGGTGCAAACAAGAGCTATTCAGTGAAATTGTAACTCAAGTGAACAAGTCATTAAGTGATTAATCTTACTCCATTATTGAAAAACCAAGCCTGAGACTTTACACAGGTGGGAGTATAGCCAAAGTTTTCAAATCAGTAAGAAGAACACATAATCTTCAAGTAATCGGATTATTCAGTTTTGGAAAATTTTAAATCAGTGGCTGAGAGACTGGACAGATGCAGAAACCTTTCAGTCAAGTCAACAGTGGAATCTTCACCTCTTTGAGGTGGATGGCGAAGAAGCCATCGTTCTGGGAGCTCATGGAGACTTTGGTCACATCCACCAGGGGAACCTCTGACTTGATCTGTCCAGACTTTTGGTCAGCAAGAAGGAGATTATTATTTGTTAGGAGAAAAATCCGGGATGTACTCTAAAACAAAAACAAAACAAAACCGATGAAAAACCAATGATCAAAATTACCCTCTATCATCCATGAATTGAAAGCATTAGTTATCTTCAGAAGTGCACATTTTCTTCCAATATGCACACCTATGTAAACTGAGAACACATTGAACTTGGGTGATGTATTCTAATTCACAAAAATTTCAGAAAACAAGTAAAATTCCTCCTAACCTTAAAGGTAGGGAGAAATAACTCCCTTCATAGTAATTCTGCTGGGAATGTGAAATACAAGTTTTAGTAATCAGAAAATTAAAGTTAAACACTTCTTACAAGTCTTCAGGGCTAGCAGTTTTACCTTCCCATTTGCACGGTTAATTTTGTTCACAACTTCAGCAATGATAATCTTTTCTTCAATGGCATCTTTGAGTTTCTTATACTTGGGGTTTTTATTGATTTCCAGGTAAGCCCCTTGGAATGGCTGGCCAACACTAAAACAAAAAAACAACAAAAAACAAAACCTTCATGTTACAAAGAGTTTCAGACAAAGGTATTATTGGAAAAAGATAAGTCAGTTGATTTCAAACAGTGTCTGACAGTTTCATAAAAAGTAAATTTATTTTATGTATTTTATACATTATACTTGCATCTGTCCTAAATATAAGTTGAAAACAGAAGCTTAAACCTATTTCAAACATATTTTTGATATATCATAGCATTTGGTAAGCAGGGCTTTGGTAAAAATCGTATCACATGGCACAATCAAAACAGAAATCACATCCATGAATGACAGCCAGGACCCAAGTCTGGGGTATCATGTGAAAGAAGAGGCAATTCCTTCCAATCTGTTAATACAAAGTTAATAGCTGCTCACAAAGGACTTATTAATGCCTTAAACAATATGTAGCAATGGAACAAAGAGCACAAATCATTACAATCACCTGATCCAAGGAAAAATTTCATTTTCTTGCAGAGAGTGAGAAAATCAATAAGCCTTCTGGAGAAGGCAACCACTTTAAAAGAAAACTATATAGCACAGTATTATCATGGAATTCCAGTTCTCAATAGGCAATACATGAAAGAAAAATCGGGCCAGTCCTCCCAAGATATGCCTCTAAACGGACAGATGTGGCCTAGTAAATATTTAGAATCAGAGCAGTTTTCTTTCAAACTACTTCTTACAGGAGGCATAATCATGAGCATAGCACTAAGATAGCAATTTCCTAAAGATCTGGGGTGGAGTTTGGGGGTGGGGCACTCTCAGGCAGCTTCTTCAAAGATACACACACACACACACACACAACAGAAGTACAAAAACAAAACAAAAAACCCTGCAGCTTTCTTTTGAGTTGTGAAGTTCTAGCAATTTGCAACTTGCACATACAACTTTAAATGCTAGTGTCGTGGGTGGAGAATGGAGTAAGAAAAATCCATGTAGGTGGTCACAGCTTCACAGCTCCCAGGACAGAAAGGCCCCTGACACCCAGGGGCTGGGCCTCTCAAGGTGGTGGGAGGGTAAATTATTCTGCCCAAGGGGCAGCTGCAGGATGAGCCTGCCACTGGCCCTGCAAACTGATAAATGCCCTACCCCCAAACACTTGGCTTGGTGTTAACATTTTTTGTTGTTGTTCATATTCAAATGTGTTTTTAATAATAGAAAGTGCTAAGAGCCTTTGAATTGATTTCTTCAAAAATGCATTTTTCTCTCTCCAGTGTCTGAAGAGTCATCCACTGGGAATGTTAGTTAAGAAGGTTACTTACATGTTAAAAATATATAAAGAAAAAGTTAAATAAAAATAGTTTCCAGAGAAAGCACACAGACAAATATCCTGTGTGAACAAGCTGTGCATAGCAGGCACTTGGGGCGACTTTGGATTTAGACACTATGTTTGAAATACCACCTCAAGCATCCAAGTCAGCTGACCAAGGAAGATGTGTCTTTTAAAATATTTAAACCCAATGAATCTGGCAGCTTATGTTCTTCTAATCCTTTAAAAGGAACATAAGGGGTTTCAAATGTGCATTGAAGACAGAATATAAACATACCATACGTAATAAGGTGAATATACTTAGCGTATAATGCATTTTTATTTCTAGGCCATTCTTGGGAAGAAACTAAAAGTTGTTATGGATTTGGCCTGAAATTGTACAATCTACTCTTTTCTTTATAAATCCTAGATGAAAAAGGGATAAGAATCTGTGGGGGAAATGATGAACTTGGGTGATGTAAGAATATTTGGACAGCCTTTTCCAGGGACTCGACCTGGCAAACTTGTAATGGGCATTGCCTCTCCTACTGAGGATTTGGTGCCTACTATAAAGGAGCTGAATTGCTGCACAGGCCGCCAAAAGCACGCCCAGTGAGTTAGCAGACCAAAGGCCTCCACTGACCAGGGCTCAAGCAGTACTGGAAAACTGATATGCTGGCTCACTCTGAATTTATCTTAAAAATGAGATTCTGACCCAGCTTATTAAATAAAGTAGGAAGACTGGAATGGTGATTACAATATATGGCCAACAGGAACTGTGCCAGTCTCAGAAAACTATGGAAAACCAACAGGAATTTACAGTGTAAATTTATCTTTTAAGTGGTTGGGTGTTCTGCAAAGCGCAAGGTCTCCTGCTCTGAAAGGTCCCCTGCTCTGTTCCCAGTCAGGGCACGTGCCTGGGTTGTGGGTTTGGTCCTGGTGGGGGAATGTACAAGAGGCAACCGATCAATGTTTCTCTCACACACTGATGTTTCTTTCCCTATCTTTCTCCCCCTCTTCCACTCTCTCTAAAAATACATAAATAAAATCCTTTCTTAAGTGACTTCTAATTTATTTAGTGAAGTGTCTGAGCTAATGCCAATGGAATAAGCCAACAAATGGAAACCACTGCTCCAAAGTGTTTATGGTATTTAGATCCAGCTGCTCATAAAATAACTCATAATATTAAAAATCTCTCATGTATTACTGAAATCAAACTCTACTTGAAAAGACTGACTTTTATGAATAAAGCAAAGCCAGAATACCTAGATGGATATAAAGCCTTCTTGTCTTTGAAGAGTTCACTGGCTTCTAGTTTCTCTTCATAAATAAGTTTCTTCTGGTCTGTGAATTGGTCCCTGTATTTTTTACACTGGGAAATAGGGAAAAAAGAAGAAAAAGTAAGACATCACTTATATAAATAAATCATCACTCATTCTTATATATAATAGTCAATTTAATAACAGCAAGAGTAAATGTGTATGAAATATTCATTTAAAAGGCCAAGAGTGTTTGCTCTTTGTTGGTTTTATTGCTTTCAGGGCCCTGCCGGCATAGGCCTTGCTGGGGGCACCGCTCCCCCTCACCAGGAGGTCAGCCACAGCCACCCCTTGGGCCTGAGGCTGTCACACCGTACACATTCACAGCGGGACAGCGTCAGAGAGCCAAACCAGTGCACACACCTGCCACATTTACACACACATGCAGTCAACCAACACAGAAGCTTCACAAAAACAATACTCATCCTTTCTACATGTTGTGTACCCTATTTTTTCTATTTCACTTAAAAATGTAGGTAGTAGTCTACTAAATTGATTTCATAACCCACAAATATGCTATGACCTGTAGTTTGAAAAACACTGTTTCAAATCCCCCACTACCACTTTCCAAAGTGGACATGAGCCCTGAGAAATCTCCTCTTCACCCGAATTCTGAGATTTCACGAAAAGGAGAGAGGGATGGTGGGAGGAGCAGGGCTAGGGTTTTTAGATGAATTCTGAGAATTCAGTTATAGGTGTGGTTGAGAACCAGCGACGTAACTGTATAAAGGAAGTCTGGCATTGCTGCCCACAAACCCCTCTCCATCTCCACCCCCATCCAAGGGAGAGAAGGGTGAGAGTTGGAGCCAGGGGAGAGTAGAAGCAGAGCTGGACCCCAGCATGAGTGGTCCTATCATTATTTCTGAAAGGCTTTCTATTTCAGACTCAAACCACCGCACATTGACATGCTGGTGAATCTCTCCAAACTGACTCACTAAGGTAGGGACCGGAACTCCGAATCCAGTTCCACATGCTGTGCTGGTACCAACCATTACAGGAATCAGTGATGATGTCACTCTGTTCCTAGGCTGTTCTGGTAAGGAACAACCCACATCACTGCATAGGAAAGTTTCCCAAAAGATGTATCCACCAATCATTCTTTTACGCAATACAGACCTTCGATCGAATGATCTTACATATCTGATACCTGTATGTATTTAATTTAGGATTTCATTTGTCAACTAAGTTCCTAAAATAAAGTCAACATCTACCCAAGTGCCCCATGGACACCACACTAGGCAACACCTAAATTACATGTTATGCTCTCAGGTACAAGTAGGTGAGCCAAAATATCAGGCGACATCAAATAGATTTTCAGCTTTTTTAAATTCAGATAGAGGGAAAAATTTTAAGCTCTTTATGTATTTGAGGGGACTCGGAAGTTCTAGTCCATCAAAATATTTCTTCACAGGTATGTCTGTGGTCAATAAGTTCATATGTTGATAATTTACAGGATTTAACTATATCATGTGAAACTGTTCCAATTTTATTATTTCTATCTCCTATAGTATCATTCCTTCAGATAGGATGAAAAAAACAAAATCTGAACTATTTGCAGGCAAGTGGTATCTGAAAGGGGAAGACAAGGCAGCCACGCACACCCCTCCCCGACCACCAATCAGAGGACAGCAGGGACACCCGGCTGCCCTGGGCTTTCCCACAAAAAGCCGAGTATGGTCTGTGACTCATAGTACCGTGTCCTCAAGTCATTCTCCTCCAGGCTAGAGGCAAAATGTGATAAAACCTCACTTCTGGAAAGCACTTCTCAAACATTCAGAATGCATGATAAGTCTCCAAAAAATGTAGCAAGACAATTTTTACCCTCCACAAGTGGAAAATCCTTTTTAGCTCTTTATGAGTAGAATCCAAAAATAGGTAAGGTCTTGAGGGCCAATTCTTGTCTATCGGTGATAAGGATGGCATCTTAGTTTTCATTTCTAAAAAGTATTTTTGCACCTGCAATGGGTTTGATTGACAGAAAACACCAGATGAGTAAGATATCAGAGAAGTCATTATTTTCCATAAACCAGAAGCAAACAAAGCAGTGTTTAGAGGGATTTAGTAAGTCTGTAAGACTTTGTAAGTCCTCTGGAAAGTCTCTATTCCACCCCTTATACTGGTTGTGGAAATCTGAACTCTACCAAATGGCTAGACAAAAGAAAAACATGAACACTAATACTAACATTTTTTAAAAGATTTTATTTATTTATTTTTAGACAGAGGGGAAGGGAGAGAGAAAGAAAGGGAGAGAGACATCAATGTGTGCTTCAGTCTTGCACGCCCTGGACTGGGGACCTAGCCCATAATCTAGGCATGTGCCCTGACTGGTAATTGAACTGGCGACCCTTTGGTTTGCAGGCCAGCACTCAATCCATTCAGCTATACCAGCCAGGGCTTTAATACTAATATTAATACTAACACCAGCTAATGCTAGAGAGCTGTACTAGTCATGTGTGGCTATTTAGATTTAAATGTTGAGTAATTAAAATTAAGTAAAATAAAAAATCCAGTTCATCAGTCACACGCATTTCAAGTGCTCAAGAGACCTATGTGGTTAGTGGTTACTCTACTGCACCACAAAGACATAAAACATTTTCATCATTCTAGAAAGTCCCATCAGCCAGCACTGCCTCCGAAGTATGTAAGTACTTAACTGTGAGAGCTTTATATCATTATTCCACTTTAATCATTACAACAACTTCACAAGCTTTGTGCTGTTATCCCCATTTCACAGACAATGAAATGAAGCTCACAGGAGTTAAGGGGCTCACTCAAGTCACAGATCTAAGAGGCAGAGCAAGCTGCCTTCAGAGTGTGCTCCAGTCAGCACTACATACACTTCTCTGAAAGGCGGCAGCGGGGATTTTAGAATCCATTCTGGCAGACTGGCACAGCCTGGCTCTCTTTCTCCCCTCTACTCACTCCTTTGCCAGCCTCGCCCTGAGGCAGCTCATAGCAGGTTAATGGGGCAAGACCTTAGTACCCCCAAAACTCCCATGCTGAAACGCTAACCCCCAATGGGATCGCATTAGGAGATGGGGCCTTGGGCGGTAATTCAGTTTAGATGAGGTCATAAGAGTGGAGCTCCCATGATGGGTTTAGTGCCCTTATTAAGAAAAGACAGATAAGAGTTGCCTCACAGTCCCCCAAACTATGTTCTCTCTGTTCAATAAAGCATTTTATTTAAAAAAGAACATTTTATTAATTATAGATGGGCCACAAATAACTCTTTCTGATACAGTTCTGCCTGAATTTGAAGAGGGATGATAAAAAAAGTCACAACCTCTCAGTGTCACAGTTATGGTTTGATTGTTGTCAAATAAGTCACACATTATTGCGTTGCTGCTGTTACTAATTAATCCAATAATGCTAACAAGTCACATATAAAATGTAAACTTACAATTCTCTGAATCGTAAACTCATAAATTTTCTTTCCAGCATTGGCTCTGAAGAATTTCCTGTACTCCCTACGGACCTTTAAGAAGAAGCAGAACACAGGGGTTAGCATGAGGCCGCCGATGCACACACAGACAACACACCTCCATTAAAAATGAAAATGTGGGGACACAGACATCCCTAAGTGCCTCCCTGGATGTAGAAAACAACTGAACCGTACTGAGACTGTAGATTGTAAGACAAAGAATAAGACCTTAAGAGATGCAAGGTGATAATTCCAGAACGTTTTGATATTTTACATCCTTTCAACTAGTTTTTCAGAAACCCAATGATTTGCTGAGAAACACTGTACAGGCATAGCTGCAAATTTGTCAGTTCAAAATACACTTCAAAAAAAAGGACCTAAGGCAATTTTCACTTAAAAGGCCTGAAGGGCTACATCGCAGTTTCCAAAGCCTTGCCTGTGAAGATGGGACCTCATCATCGCACAAGGAGGATTGAATGCTACAAAAATAAGATTTAATTAGAAGATCTGAACTACCATTGTCTTCCAGCCAAGTGCATTGATTTTTCTCTCACCCCTACTTCTACCAGTCCTGCTACTGCACACTGTCACTGCACTTGACATCGTATTATAGCTTTAGTTTACCTACTTCTTCCCTGCTACACGGTTGTATTCACATTGTATATGCATGTCTAACAAAATAACTGAGCAGAATACTGAATGCATGAATGATAGTTAAATTTTGAAATTGAGGGGGAAATACTTAAAATATTTATTATCATCCAGCTATAAATGAGAGTTAGAATTTAGCAAAATATTATACTACTTAAATAATTCAGACATTAAGTACCTTTTTCTTTTGTCTTCAGTTTTCTGGGTTTAACTGCATATGTTTAAAATATTCCTATACTAGGGGTGGTAAACCAGCAACCTACTAACCAAATGCAATTTGTAGAAAAATGTTTCATATGCATATTTTAAGTTAAGAACTTCACACAGGAATTCAGATTGCAAGTTTCTCCTAAAGTTTTTTAAGATCTAGCAACGGTGAGCCCAATCCCCACATATCAAGGACGGAGGAGACCCAGAGTAGCTATGGCTGCCTTCAGAAGAGAAATGCAAGCTCCAAACTGCACGAGGCCCCATTGTTCTAATCCACCTCCCATCTGCTACTTCTCTCACCCACATGACCAGCCTGGTCCCCCTGGGCATTTCAGCACTGGATCCATTCTCTACACTGGCATATTATTGAGGGTTAAGCATTCTCCCATACACCATACAGGCAGTCCTTCCTTTTACTTGTATTCTATGTTACTGATTATCACTTCTCCTTTAGCCATGGAGTTGTTAGATTCATAAGCATTTCAAATCTCAAACTTACAAGCTTAGAAGGGACAAGGACAAGAAAACTGGCACCTATTAATTGGTTCTTGCTTCACAGCATAGAAAAGCAGAGAATTTAAAGTTAGAGTGAGGTTTCATGAAAACATATCCTTAGACATACACTAGACATCACTGTAACTGAGCTCACTGCAACCTGCTTTTCCATGTTCACAGGACAGGCCCTTTCTCCCGAAATAACAGCTGCACACAGGAAGAGCCTGGTGACACCATGCCAACATACAGAACAGGCTCTACTCGTGGGTCCCGGGGGTCCAAAAAAGGTCTACTGAACTTCCTAATAAATTCCATGAGAATCAGGTCATTCAAAAGGGCAAGACTGTGGCTCATTACCAACATAATTCTTCACAATGAAAAGTATAAAATTATTATATTCTGGGACCTCAAAGAAATGTAACTGCATAATCATGGTAACATTAAAATACTTCTGCTGGAAACTGAAAAAAAAAAAGACAGTTATGTCCAGTTAGCCCAGTTAACTTCAGCTAAAACTGCATTCACCTACCAACTGAGTTTGGTTTCTAGGTTGCTGGCACATACTCCTAAAATGAAAGTCTTTTTGAAATCATATGCAGTTAGTTAAATTCAGAAAACTGAAAAGAAATATGATGCTGCTGGTAGAAATCAACAGACAGTAAAAATCCTGACTAATGTTGTTTGTTCCTTTCCTTATGAAAATTAGAATGCAAATTAGAACATGTGAATAAAATGGGGAAAAAAGTCCTTAGTTTGTTTTTTGAAGAAGTAGCTATAGAATTTGTTCAGAATTCTTGAACTAGCACATCTTAAATTCATATTTAAGTTACTTATTTACTTTAAAAATTGCTGCATAGATATTCAATATAATCAAGAAGGTTAATATATTAAAGGTTTACATGCTAAACTCATGGAAAGAATGCAGCTTATGCAAAGCAGAGTTTATGGTTACTGCTAATGCTGGTCATATCCAAGGTCAATGGTTTCTGGATAATATTCAAGTATATAGAAAAATATGAATTGCTATAATATTAAATTAAAAATAACTAAGAGGAATAAGGTTAAAAAGAGACCTAATTATCCACAAAAGACAGTATGGATGGCTCCCTGCAGTGATGAGTTGTTGAATATTAGGGAGACAAAAATCTGTACATCTAAAGGTTTTCTCAAGGTTTACCAGAGCTCAGTCCTATTAACTTATGTGCATCCTTACCTAAAGTCGCAAATACCATGCTGAAATACATGAGAAGCCAGGTGAACGTACAGGTCTCTTTCACCTGAATGATCCCCTGCTGGTCTTATTCATCAAAATTTGTTCACATTTAAGCAAAATTCTTTGGTTTCTAAGCTGAGCAATTAGAATGATGGTCACTTTAAAGAAGGCTCTGCTCCCGCGCCATCGGGAGAGCAGAGCTGGTCGATACAGAGAAACAGAAGCCTGCCGTCCCGGCTGGTCCCTGCAGACAGTGGGTCAGCTGTTAGCTCAACTACTGTCATTCTGTCTCATGAATTAAAAAAAAACACTTCGTCCTCCTAACGATAACATAAAACAGAACTGGAATAACGAAGTGTCTTAATAAAATATGCTACATTGCTATTACTTTAAACCTATTATTTAAAGAAATATGAACAATAAAATCAGAAAATATTAGTGTACCAGTTGGTTTTCAAAAAGAAACAAAATTAGGCAAGATGCCATTGTCAAAGACTGTGCAGACCATCAGCAAGCGAAACCAATCGTTTCCTCAGGGTTAGTAAGTGCTAGGCTTCATGGAGTTCACCCTGGACAGAAAGGAGGGATGGAAGAAGTACCTTCAGTCCAAGCCAGTAAGCCCAAATGACAGCAACTGCATGCTTACGCCTAGCCTCCTCCTTCAAGCGTTTCAATTCCCTTCGAGCCTAGAATGTTTTAGATGGTGAATCAAAGAGACAGCCCAATGCAGACAGCACAATGACCAGAAAAAGACACCCCACCACACAGACGAGCCAATTCATGAATCAGGATTTCAGAACGATAGAGGAGCATCGCACAATCATTTAAACCCAAAGAATCAGTGGCAGGCTGGTGGTGTAGTCCCTCGGATATTTTTGGTGTGCTGAGACTGTTCCAGAGAAGGGTAATAATCTGTGTGAGTGCTCCTCCGCCCCTTACTTCCAATCTTTGCCTTCACCCACCCTGTCCTCCCTCCCTCATCAAAGCCTTGGAACCATGAGTGGCTCCTAATAATTCCAGCAGACTTCCCTTTGCTGCCAGCACAGGGGGGCCTAAAGAGGGATCCCTGAGTTCATTCACTTGGATGTACAAAAAGACATCCCTTGTGAACAGCATTTCAAAAACTGGGAGGAATAAAGGTTACTTCTCTGAAGTTCAAACAAAAACACAAAACTCAAAATTCTTTCCAGTTAGAAAATTGGAAGTAACATGTATCAAAATCTAATATTAGCAAAGGCCCCAAATGGGGAAATACACTTAAGCTAGATAAAAAAAATGAAACAACTTATAGCTTTCAAAATTAATCTTAGGGAAAGATTCATCAGAGGCATGCTACTGTAGAAGACAGGAATAATCAGGCATTGATTTTTCCATTACTTTGTGGCACAGACTGGAAATGAGCTCACCAGTGCATAAATCCCAGGGTTCACTGTCTAAGTGTCCCCGTGCCTCTGCTGGGACACTGTCCCCCTGTCTGCTACAGGGCCTCATTTCTTCTTCACCCATTTTCAAGGGAAAAGACAAACGAACAACTCCGGTGAGGTTTTGGCACATTAAGATCTTTATGTGGACAAATGTTATCTTTTCTCATTTTTCTCACAGGATGGGTTTATAATGCTGACAAGGTGGACTCAAAAACCAGGGACTGGGTTGATAAGTGTTTATAACTGGAGTACGCATTTTTAGCTGGGATGACCTTTGGTTTTCGATGGAAAAAAACATCTGAAACTCTCGGTCCCTTGGGGTATGTGAAATGTTCACAGAGCCCACGACTCTGCCTGGGGATTAGTGAGAGCATTTCAGGAGGCCTTTGTTCCAGCGAAGCAAACAGCTGACACTGAAATTCCTGGGATTCTTCAGTGGCATTTAGAGCTAGCTTTGCATGAACATAGTTTTCTGTTAAATCACAGATGACAATTCTTTTCACATCTAATATTTTGCTTATCATAATCAATAGCTGCCGCACTGAGCCTAAAAAAACAGTTTCATTTATGGATTAATATTTTTTAAGGCATGCATTCAAACCATGTCTGTCATCGACAGTTGCAGAAGACCCAGGGAGGCCCAAATCTGCATATTCCCGACATGCTCCCCACCCCAAACTGCTCTAGAAAACGTCCATCTGGTACACGTCAGGGCAGAGGGGAAAAGGAAAAAAGGAAAAACTAAAACATGCATGCTCTTTGAGAATTGTTTTAAAAGACAGTAACTATACTAGTACCTCATTAGCAAGCAATTAGTCCTTTTTGCCTGTTCATGCTGAAGCTTCCTACCGTGCACTAACGCCACTGACATCTCCAGGTTTATTAAATCCAGCTGTTAGGACATGCACCCCGCGAGCCACTGTTAAGTGCAGTCATTCATTTCCTCGTATGCTAGCACTACGGAGGGGTTACTGCAGATTCCAGGAAGGAGTGATGAGATGTGCGTATCAAGTACCTTAGATCCAAGCCAGTAAGCCCAAATAACTGCGATAGCATGTTTATTCCTAGCCTCCTCCTTCAGCCGGCTCAGTTCCCTTCGCGCCTGTGATGCATTTGAAAAGGAGTTACGGAGAAGTTTAAGGCAGGGGAGGTTACTGCTGATTTTCAATGGAGAAAGAAGAAAGACACCGCTCACCATCAAACAGTAAACACGAAAGCGTGTGCCACTGCCCACACCAACATGTTGGAGAGAGCGAGAGGCAAAGGCGTGCTCAGTAGCGTAAGCCAGTGAAACATTTTCTGCCCCCAAGAGAGGGTCTCTCGTTTCCCATGTTACTTGCAACCCCCTGCCTTCCTGGGGGCCGTCTCTGGCCTACCTGGGTCCCGTGCCAATACGCGGCAATGGTGGTGGCTGCTTCCTCACAGCGCTTTTGGTGCTTCAGCTCCCGCAGGATTTTTCGGGCCTAAGGTATCACCCAGAAAAATACAAAGTTAACCAAAAAAGTGGAATCTATAGTGATTTGAAAAGAAATACC
The DNA here is from genome assembly GCF_004126475.2 of Phyllostomus discolor. Taxonomy (NCBI): domain Eukaryota; kingdom Metazoa; phylum Chordata; class Mammalia; order Chiroptera; family Phyllostomidae; genus Phyllostomus; species Phyllostomus discolor. Next base: position 36,099,135 of record NC_040906.2, read on the forward strand.
TGAACAGATAGTCATGATACCCATTCTCAAGTGAAAAATCATATCTTAAAGAAGGGAAAAGAGAAGTTACTTATTGGCCCCAAACAGATTGTGAGAAGGTGCAAAGGGGAGACAAGCCCGGCAGTGTAGCCCCCACCCACGGTGGGACAGCAGCCTCCGTGGTCTAGTATCTGACGGAGAAAAATCCGACCGCAGCAATACAAGCTGCTGCACATCGGACAGAAGGAGCAGTTCTCAGAATGAGGTTGGAGGATCTCCGACAATCCCCCAAAATCTGTTTGATCACTTTATTATTGCTGTCTGAGGATATAACTGTAGCTGTATTTTTAATTCAAGAGATGTTTGAAAATTTGCTAATATACAATTCTCATGGGTCCACAAACAGTGGCTTCTCAGTCACGGCTGGACAGCGATTCTGGAGAGGCCAGGAGAATGCCGGTTTGGAGGGGAGCTCTGAGACCTGCCTCCGAAGTCACTGGACCGGGGACCCAGACCCAGGACTCAGTAACTAGGTCAAAGAAGTCTCTGCAGGCAGCAATTGCACTTATTCCACATGCTCGGATTTCTATTTTGGCCTTTGCTGGGGGATGACTACCAAGCCCCCGGGGCTGCCCACGGCCCTACACAAAGGTCACCTGATCGCACTGAACTCCTGGCCCAGGGCTCTTCCCTCTGAACAGAGGGGCTCTGGATTCAGCCCACTCCACAAGAGCTCCCAACAGGACAGTGGTCATAACAAGGCCTTCCATGGTCTTTGACCCAGAACAGGGGTCAGTAAACTTTTTCTGCCAAAGGCCAGATGATAAGAATTTTTGGCTTGCAGATCACGTGTTCTCTGTCACAACTAATCAACTCTGCTGCTGCCACACGAAAGTGGCCACCCACAAGATGCAAAATAAATGAGTGTGGTTGTGCAGCAATAAAACTTTATGTGTATGAACTCTGTATTCACATATGCACACATTTATTGAAATCTGTATTCATATAATTTTTATATGCCTCACTTAACAATGCTTAAAAAATAGAAAAAACCAGTCAGTGTTAGCCTTCACGCTATGTGAAAACAAAAGGTAGACTAAATCTGGTCCGTGGGCTGTACTTTGCTGACCTCCAAACCAAGCCTTGGCAGAAAGGACCTGCAGGCAGCCCACTGTGACGCTCCACTAGAATGGCAGGGCCCAGGATCTGCTGACCTGACGGCGCAGCCTGAAAGATGATTACCAGGAAGGGAGCTGAGGGCGGGCGCAGCTCACAGGTGTGGGGGCAACAGTGTGAGACAGTCGTCCGGACTACAGCTTCCCTCACACACTGGGCAGGAGGATATTGAAATCATGTACAGAATTATTTCAAGGACTTCCTGCTCAAAGAACAAAGCTCCTGAAAAGGCAGTTAGAAGGAAGCAGCCAAGACATGGTCCACAATATTTATTCTTTCCACCTGAGACTGTTTACAGAGTAGGCAGGAGGCAAGGAGCTCCCCGCTGCAGGGGGAAACTAAAGACATCGTCCTTTGTGAAGAACCTGAAAACCCCAAACAAACAAGGCTGTGGAGTCTTGTAAACTCACCTTCCATCCCCGGATGTAAGACTGAATCACCAAAGCAGAACTCTTTATCTGCTGATACCTCTTTTGTTGCTGTAGGGTGAAAGGGGAAGACGTTAGCAATTCCATTTACTTATCTGAAACACATACAGGGGTGGGCAAAAGTAGGTTTACAGTTGTGAGTACAGAAGCAGTCTGTTCTGGTATCATCAATGATTAATTATTGTACTATTTATTTGTGTTGCAACTGTAAATCTACTTTTGCCCACCCTATATACGGCAAAGATTGGGAAAGAGTATTTTGCTTACTTAGTGCAATTACCGCTGATCACCCCATTCCTCCCAGAAAGCAGAATGTAAAGACACCAAAATATCAGACAATTCAAAATCATCACATTCACACCTCGTTTCATTGCACTTTCTTTAAATGCTCTTCACAGATACTGAATTTTCATCAACATGGAGGCAAGACCCTCCACCAGCAAAAAGATTGGGACTAGCTGAAGGCTCAGATGATGGGCAGCATGTTTTAGCAATGAAGTATTTCCTAATCAAGGTATGTACATTTTTTTAGACATAAAGCCATTGCATAATTAACAGACTATAGTGTAGTGTAAGCATAACTTCATACGCACTGGGAAACCAACTCACTTTATTGCAATACTGGCTTCACTGTGGCAGTTTGGAACCAACCCTGCAATATCCCTGAGGTGTGCCTGTGTGGTTAATCCACAGTATGCTTTAAGGATGCTAAGTGTAATTAAATAATTTCTAAATGGCTCAGGACCCACCATCATTAACCTCTCTTTTTTCTGTTACACTGTTATACCATAACAGGTCCAATACACAGCCGATGCTCCGTCAACGCACACTGAATGAACACACTGAGTTTCTGCATCTGTTTCTGCAAACATCCCTGGTTCCTTTTAGGTTTTCTGCTTTCACTCTGCCTCAAGCTGGGAAATCAGCTAGCAAATTTAAGTAAACGTCTATCAATCCACTCAACTTTATTGATTAAGCTTCTACTCTGTACAAAGTCCTTTAATAGAACCAGGAGGATATAAACATGAATCTGACCCCACCCCTGCACTTGAGAACTCACAGTGGACACAAGGCAGCAGTGTGAAATGCCGTGTCCTGGGAGAGACAGAGCCGGGCTCTGATGCCCGGGGGTTACTTCCAGCTGGGGAAGGCTCCAGGCCAAGCACTGTTTCAGCAAACTCAATGCCCAGAGGCCTTTCTAACATCCAGGGCTGATGCCTCAGAAGAGTGGAAGCTGCTGGAACCCATCTCAAGAAAAGTGAGTTCTTACTGTACAGTGTAGAATATTCAGGGGAACATGGGCACGTGCCATGGAATTTCACAGCTTTTCAACACACTAACGTCATGCTGTGGCTCCCTTGCTTTGGAAATGCTAGACAGCTCAGCCCCCTTTCTCTGAGGGGGAAGAGACTTTAAGCTACGTTTTGGAAGAGCAAAGAGCATGGGGTGATACTATCAGTGCAGGAGAACAAAAGACAACAATGTCAGAGAGAACAGCAAAGAGAACCCTGAGCAAGTCACTCACTACCTTCTCTGGACCTCAGTCTCCTCATCTGTCAAATGAGGAGCTAGAAAATCTCTAAGACTCCCTGCTGAGTAATATTCCATGGCTGTAGGGACAAATTATACCTGTAACACTTCACTGTCATTTCCAACATCCGTTTGGTACTTCCATTTTTTTTAAATTACTAAATGGCTTGAAAATAACTTTATCTCACTTTAAAAAGTCATGGAACTTCAAGGAACTATGAAATATCACCAATTATGGATTTTAAAAGAAATCAGTAACTGAAAATGGGCTTTTAAGATATCTCTGAGTTATCTGGCTGAGGGGAAATATGAAGTCACTCACTGGCTTAGAAAACATGGTAGTTAACTGGTTGAGGCACTTAGTTCAAATTCTGAAACCGATATAGCACTAGAGCAAAATTAGTACTTTCTCTAAAAATTGAGCTATTATTTTTCATTCTACAAATTAATATTGCTTGTAACTTTCACCATCATGAATTAATGATACATATGGTGACCTCCCCCTCCCAGAAATACAAAAGCTATATATGCAAATAGCACTTGCTATTCTTGGTTCTTTGCTTTGGCTGTTTCTTCTCGTCCTTCAGATGAAATGGTCCCTCTCAGCAGGTCATCCTTGACCCATCCTACCTAAAGTTATATCCTGGATACCTATTATTCTTTATCTTAGTTTCCTGCTTCCTTCATAGCACTCTTACCACAATTCGTAATCATTGAAATTATTCGTTTGCTTAAATACATCTGTCCCTCACTAAATATAAGCTCTGGCAGGTCAGAAATCAGGTTGTCTTGTTCACCTCGCTATGCCCAGAGCCTGCAGAGTAAGTGTCTCAAAGTGTTTGTAGAATTCAAGATAGATGAATTCAGTATACTTTCAAATGGGGAATTCTTAATAATCTCAAAATAAGAAATGATAAAAAGAGTTCCTTGAAGTCTGGTTACTTATTGGTCTCCCTTTCTCAGGGAGAGTGAAAACAGAACGTCATGAACCTGCAGGAGAGCCAGGTGCCACTGCCACAGGCAGCCAGGTGTGGTGACAACAGTCCTCTGTGCCTTTGCAGAATACGTATGAATGAATCTATCATAAACATGGCCAGATAGGTTCATACCTTAACACTTGTATTGTTGGTTATACTCTTTTAACTAGAGGAAGCGATTTTAAAGACACACTTTTAAAAGCTCAAGCAAATTTTCTTTTGCTTCATCATTTAAGAAGCTCATTAATTCTGAAACTGGGAAATAATACACTAAAATGTATTACATGAGCACAGGTCAACGTAAATTATGCCCTGATTATACACTGCCTTATAACAAACTTTTCTATGGCTGAAAAAGAGGAAGGATAACCCTAAAGGAGATTTGACTGCAAATTTAATTCATTTCCCGACTTATCCTTTAGTGAAAAAGCAGAGTGGGAACGCATTTAGAAAAATTCCTTTTGTGAGGATGCAACCCAAGTTCAAGCTAGCCTAGAGACAGCCCTTCGGGATGCCCTCACACCTGTGGTATAACTCCAACAAAGCATCTACTAATATAATCAAACGAGAAAGGAAATTCCAAAAAGGAATTCCAAATCAATTAAGTAGACTTACTTTATTATTCAATCTTTTCCCACATTTAATAAATAGGGCCAATATCTGAAGACTAAAGGAAATCCAACCTTTTAGACAAACCCCAAATTCTACTAAAATGTGGCCTTTGCTTTCTGGAATTAAAGCCATTTTCCGTGCTGCTACAATAAATGGAGAACAAGCCATTATTTTGAAAAACTGACCCTACCGCACTGTGAAAGGGTTAGGGGACCTGGCCTCTTTTTGTCCAATGACCAAATTCAAGATTCTGACTTTTCGCTGCACCTACATCGGTGGAAGGCAGCGTGACATACTGAACTTGAGCTCTGAAGACGAACTGCATTCAAATCCCACCTCTGCCACTTAGTTGCTGTGTAACTGTGGGCCCGTACCTTAGTCTTCTCATCTTTAAAAAGGATCCATAAGAGCACTCATTTCACCCAGTTGTTGGAAGAATAAAGTATGTGAAGATGACATACACAGTAAGTGCATAACAAATACTCAAGAGCACTGCTATTAGCAGTGCCAGGGGACTTACGGCGTATCTCCTGTACCAGGCAGCAATCACGATTTGGCTTTTTCTCATCAGCAGGAAGTGTGTGCGGCACTTCCACCCCCGGTAGATCTTCTGAATGAGAGTGGCCAGGTCCTCCAGCCTTTGCTTCCTCAGGTCTTCTAATTTGAATAACTAAAACAAACAAGAAAATAGATGGGTTTATCAAAAATCCAGCAAACACTCATGACATAGAAGAATATCTCAGGAGGTAAGATGTCATGTGTGAGGGTGGAGTCAGCCACATTGAGAAAAAATACGAACAACTGTCCTTATTATCTAGAACATGGATAATAGCCCATATGAAACTATTTGGATGAATTCACGCAAAATTCACAGTTTAGAGTCTGGTGAGTCAGCATTTTGACAAATCGGAGAGGCACTGAATTCAGCTTACGTTTATCTTCACACCACCGACAAGGATGCTATTGTTAATGAATAAAGAGAAGCTGGCAAAGTTTCTCTGAAACAATCTAAACACTTCCCAAATTTTCTCTAAATTTCCAAATTACCAACCAACCGCTATACCAGTTATATTTCATTATAGTCTATTCATTTATAAAAAAAACTCCCTTGGAGTTCTACTAAACAGAACCTTAAGTGTTCTTTTTAACTTCAAAAAATTTGAATTTGAGTTTCTTCACGTGCTTCTAAACCATAGGGCTGTCTACCCTTAAATTATTGTATCATTCAGATATTACAAATACAGACTGAGTTTACTGCCAATTCCTGTGAATTAGAGGTATTGTTGTTGTTTTATAAAGTTTCTTTATGATTTCTTTCTTGTACAACCTGTTGGATCAAAGACTCTGACATTTCATCAAAAACACACATTCTTCCATGACCCCTCACTTGCCCATTCTCTTGGACATCTGCAGGTGAATACAAGATTGCGGCATTCCTGGAAGCATTTTGGGTAAGGTCCTGAAGTTAAGCAGCCTTCAATAACTTGCCTATGTGATTATAACATAAGTTGAGAGCATAAAGGTTTTGATTACTTACTGTTCTTGGGTTTCGGATGAATATCTTTGATCTACCAAAGGAATACTCTTCCACAGGAATCTCTAATTCATTAAACAGAACTTCCACACCAGCCCTATAAAAACCAGTAAGAACAATGAGTTTTCTGAGTTACAAAATCAGTTTATCTTATCTTAAATCATGACATCGGATTCTTAGTGGTACAAAAAATTGGTTTCATTTCCAAGTATAACTGCTCTTTCAGTAAGCATCCTTCTATCAAATAATTAAGATGGAGTTCCACAAAATCCAGACCAAATCCAATAAATGCTAAAAAAAAAGAAAGCAAATTTGGGTTTAGAACTCTATTTCCTAAGAAAATGTGGTATCAAAGCCATTTTCTTGGTTTCATTAGCAGAGGCAATACTTGTATCAAATGTACCCATAACAATGGACCGACACAGGCCAGGGGTGTGTGTGAGAAACTCAGCTCTATTCTGAACTTACTCAGTTAATTCTTAAAGACATGTTAAGCACTGCTTCTGCCTATCAGTGTGTGAACAAAGCCCGAGAGAGTGCTAAGTGTGACCCCGATGGCCTGGACCCGGCTCTGACCTCTCTGTCCTGGACCCTGGTTTCAACATCAGTCTTTGAAACTCAGCTTCACCCCACCAACCTGGGGACCAAGCGTCATGCAGGAATCAAATACCTGTTTTGTGTATTAGGATACACATTGACCAAAATATCCTAGAAATTACTAGGGAGAACTGAAACAGTACCAAGATCCCACATTACTTGGGTATTAAATGATACAGCAGAGACCAGGCCCTATGTCTGGAGTTTATCTTCTTGTAATACAGGGTGAGTGTCTAACACTGTTGATGTTCCTGGGAAAGGCCAGGTGCAGTGGGACTATAAAGGCAACACTAGTATAGAGAAATGACAATCTCCAAGGTCCTGCCTGGGCCTGTGAAAGTGGCTCACTGGCCTCCCTGAAGAAGTCGGGAGAGTGTCTACAGCACGCAGAAAAGGGACAAATTCTCTGACTGGTAAAAGCAGATGAAAGGTCACTACGTAAGCAAGGCCTGGTCTCTCCTTGCCAGTGACCCACCTCCCCGCAACCCGCCACCCCACCACACACAGGTTCTGCATGTGGATAGCTGCAGTGGCTGCCCCATGGAATGGGCCTGCAAAGGTGCCGTGCTCTGTCTGGGACTCGGTGGGGGAGTGCAATTCAGGGCAGGTGAGCTGAAGGCCATGTGGCCCCAGGTTCTACCATATTCTCCTGTCCAGCTTTGCCAGCAATAACACTGACACTCTGGACCGTATCTGCTCCTGTATCAACTTCTCAATTGGTGCGGACCTGGGTAGAAAGTGGGACCCTCAGCACCATCCACTGACTCTCTCTGGGGTTAATTCCCCCAAGAGCGGGAAGTGGGAAGCTGAGAGAAAGGCAAAGAGCTGAGAGCAGTGATCAACACGCCCCTCTGACGGTTCCGTTTTATGATTCTACACAAGCACACTTAACCATTATAAATCCCTGCTGTCTTACCATAGCGTATTTTAAAAACTATTGCATACAAAAGTTTCAAATGTGAATTTGATGAGCTCTGTTTTGACCTTAAAGAAAACTGAGACTTCTATAATTAATTACAAATTAGCACAAAATGGTGTCCTGATGGAAGAGGGTGCAAGACATCCAACTTTTCACAGAACTGTTTTGCCTAAGAGCATGTGACAAAAACATGTTATCTGTATGCTTTAAAACTGCATGATTAAATACGATCCATGAATTTCTTACCTTGCCAGTCCTTTCCAATGGGGCCATGTTTGTTTACAAAGCATTTTGTATCTTTCCAGGCAAGGCTCATAGGCCTGCCGGAAGGCGTAACCGGCCCTCCTCACGCGGACGTTCTCCAGCAGGCCCAGGTACCTGATCTGATGGCAGACGAGGGCCTCGTTGAAGATGTGGGCTGCTTTTTTATCATTCGGTTTGATACACCTGAATGGTCACAAAGATTTCAGGTTCTAAACTCTGTCTCTTACTGATAACCATCTGTCCGTGTTTTGCTAAGTATCATACGTAATTATTTCATGGTGAGATAATTATTTATTTTTCTTGGGAAACCTAGTCATTTCTTTTGAAATTATTTCAAATCATTTCACCAAAACCTAAAAATTAAGATACTACAGACACAGCAATAAAAAATAAACCCTAATATAGTAACATGGATGAGCATCCCTTCTTGAGTGAAAGAAATCTGACATAAAAGAGTGCATATTTTATGATTCCATTTCTATGAAGTTCAAGCTAAACTATATGAAGTTCAAACAAAATTACTCCATGACTAGAAATCAGTGCTGCTGTTACATTTGAGGTAAGATAAGATTGGAGACTGATGGGGAAGGGGCAGAGGGGAACCTTCTGGGATAATGGAACCATTTTATTCCTTGGTCTGGGTGGGTTATACAGGTATACACGTATGTAAAAATTCAACAAGTTGTACAATTAAAATTCATGTACTTTACTGGTATTTTATGCATATGTATACCTCCATGAAAAGATTAAAAATATGGTTGTCTCTAGACCACCACATTTCCTTTCTTTTCAACAGGGTACTTTACTACCCAAGGGAAAACTACATTTCCCAGCCTCCTTTTTTAAGTGGATTGGCCATGTGACCACAAATCTGGCCACTAGGATCAGAGTGGAAATAATGTGTGCCACTTTTGGGTATGCCCTTAATTAGGAAGGACTTGTTCTCCCCTTGTCCTTCTGCTAAATGCTGGCTGGTAATGGAAACACGGTGAAGAGCCACCTCGGACCACGTGGGTGAGGAAACACCCTGGGAAGTTCACAGTCACAGATAGAAGCAGCTGATCTGTAAGCTCTAGAGTCCTTCTACATAGAAGTTATGTAAGAAATAAATGCCAGTCTTGGATATTGTTGTAGCAATCTCTGTATTCTAATTGGCATGTTGATAGACATTTATGGTTATATAAAATAAACTCCACACACATATATAACACGTGGACAATGAAATCTTGCCTGGTGTTTTTCATGCTTTTCCTTTTACATTTATAAAAATAATTCCTACTCTTTGTCTTAAGGATAGACAAACAGATCAACAGAACAGATGAGTGAGTCTGGATCTTGACTCCTGCACATACATTCAGTTGATTTTCAATAAATTCCTTACAACAACTGAATGAAAAAAATAAGAGATTTTTTACTTTTCAATACAAAGTACCAGAGCAACAGGATATCAATATGCAAAAATATGGACCTTGGTATGAAACCTGAAACTATAAAGATGCTAGGAAAAAATAAAATATATATACAACCCTGGAGTTTATTAGGGTATTTTAGAGACACATTAAAACCACTAAAAGGAAAGGGGAATGAAGGAACTTTCTGGAGTCACAAAATATTGTCTAGACCTGGGTGGTGGTTATCAACCTGTATACAATGGTGAAAAAATAACTGAGCCATTAACCTAGGATCTGTGCATATCACATCATGTAAATCATACTTAAATAAAATAGCATTTAAAAAAAATTTTTTAAGTGACATCGACTCAATTGAGAAAATCAGAAAAGAAATTGAGCATAAGTTTCCTGGTTATCTTTTCTGAAACTACAATTTTTACCTAACTAATATGTTGTAACCTGAACATAATCAAACCAAGGGATTTTGCCTATTTACATTTGTTACTAATATATTAGGTAACCAAGCCAAACACAAAAATGTTCTCCATGGTGGTCTCCTCACGGTCGACTTTTGGAGGACAACTGTAGAAGGGATGCATGGGTGTCCGTGCACTGTGTGAAATCGGACCCGGCAGGCACACACCTTCTATTACCGAGTTCACCAAATACTCTACTCTCAGTTGGTCTGTACTGAACTCGAGATCTGAGAGGCCCCAGAAGCAGAGAAAAGAGACTAGATGTTTTTTAAGAGCTATTTCTATTGCTCTGAGAAAAATTCAGGTTGTTTTAAAAATCAGTACTTCCTCTGGGCCTATCACTGTTGCAGGAAAAAACGCAGCACGCACTTCCTAGCACCAGAGTTACACTAAAGCCCCACTTGCTTTAATGCCGTAAGTTAATATTAAAAAAAAAACCTGAAATGAGTCCAACAAAAGTTTTATGTAAAACCCTAACCAAAAAAGTATTTATGTTTTGTTTCTAACTTATTAAAAATAAAAAATATTTTATTTAATATATTTAAATAACTTATTTAAAAAACACAGAAAGTTGAGAACCCCCTGACAACAACCCAATTTCATTAAGTATCTATTCCTATGCCCCACCATACTGCCCCCGGCTTTTAAAATTCGTTCTTTGGGAGGAGGAAGGGGCACTGTATTTTTTGACCCGTAAGTACTGTAGTTACTCTCTGTCTGGGCTACATTCAGATTTAAGCAAACAGCAAAATGATCTTCCTTGCAAGTGCCTTTACATTTGAACTGCCAGGAAATTTTTGTGCCAGAAATACCTAATGTAGTTGGGATTCTTGGTCTGCAGGTTTTTCATGAGTGTGGCCACGGAGGCCTTGAACTGTGAGCCGGCTGTAGGAGGCCTCTTCAGGTTGATCTTGGCAGGGTTCCCTTCAGGGAACAAAGACTTGATGAGGGTATGGCCGGCCTTCCACATGGCTTGGGACAGGTCTCGGTAAAGGAGGTCATTGTTTTTGTCGACAAACCCTTCCACCTGGTACAGCACCTATGAACAACAACTGAGACTCACCAACTGACACACTGAGTGGCAGAACATCAAACAACTGTGAAAAGTATTCCAAGGCCACCTATATTGCAGTCTCCTCTTTTTCCACCAAATCCCCAACACATTAGTCACACTCTAATACCAAATTAGCCTCCAAGTTTAAATTCCATCTGTCCAAATCACAGAAGAGTTCAAAATAAATTCTATCACCATTCAGGATCTGCAAGAATAAACTCCAAAATGTTATCATAACATTTTCAAAGGATTTTCTTTCTTTCTTTCTTTTTTCTTTTTCTGGTGTTTGAGCAAATTTTCGAGGTTTTACTTTTATTTTTCAGCTCACATGTGCCAATTCTAGTGTGTTTAGAAGTGGATGATAAAGAAACAAAGTAGAGATGGCACTAAATTTTCATAGATATCCCAAGCCAGCAGCAAAATTGACCAGAAAATATCTTTTAACAACATAGGCTAATGAAGAAAATAAAGTAACAAGTTTCAATATTTTGAAATTACAGATAAGTCAGAGACCATATATTTTATTTTTATTAAATATAAATACACAAGAATTTTGTAACCTTTAAAGTTTGCAAGCTTATTTATAACAAAGGAGGCTTTAACTGCAATCAACAATCTTTTAGGATTCTAAAAATTAATGTATTGTCAAAACTGCTTTTAACATTATATTTATATATAAAACATAAAATTAATTCCCCCAAATATTAAGCAAATGAATAAGTATTTTTTAAAGTATTTATCCCAGTGTTATTTCAAAATCTAAATCTGAATTTTTTTTTTTTGCTAAATGGTTTGTGCTTTTAAAACCTTATCATAGCTCTGTAGAGACTTATTTTTAAGTATTAATTTTTACTGGCAAATCCTCTTTATTAGTGTTCACAGATTTTTTATAGGATAGTTTAGAGCTTGAAAATAATAAAAACAATTTTTAAAATACATTCAAACTGATTATGTTCACTGGCTTTCCTTTCAGCTATGAGCTTTAATAAGATATTGCTCAACATGGTACAGATTCTATTTCTATTGAACATTTACTGATTTTACTATTTAAATTTTTTTTTAATTTTTCAATGACAGTTGACATTCAATATTATATTAATTTCAGGTGTACAGCATAGTGGTTAGACATCTACGCATGTAACTTAGGAAGCGATCTCCCACTAAGTCTAGCATCCATCTGCCGCCATACGTGGCTACTACAATGTCATTGACTATACTCCCTTGATTTCTACCATTTTAGCCGCTCATTTTACCCTCACAAGTTGGCAATGGTCAGAATGTCAACTCTGAGGCACAGTCTCCTCAAGGGAGTCAGTGCAGGCCCGAGTGGGTGGGAGCTCGCAGCAACCCCATACCTTGCCAGCATAATGCTGAATTCTGAAGCAGCTGTGAGGCAGGGACGTGTCATTGAGAAAGCGGGAGCACTTGCTCATCCTGCTCTCAAAGTGCTGGTGGGTGGCGCAGACTTGGTTCAGCTTTTCTAAGAAGGTCTCGTCGGTGACCGTGCCAGGCCTCAAGCACTCCTCGTCCAGCATGGCCAGGATTCCGTTTGTGTTCTGGGAGAAAGGAAGTAAAAAAGGTTTCCTTCCTTCCTCACTGTATTGTGTTAACAATTAGTCCTGATTATACCATCAAACACAATCAACTTAGCCACAAGAAAATTCCATTCACTTATAACAAAAAGCAGAGAAACAAAACAAATAACAAATGCCACAGAAGTCTGCCCTCTTCCCAAGTGTCCCAGGTGCGTGTGTGTGTGCATGCGTGTGTGTGTATGTGTGTGTGAGAGACACTGTATCAGCCTCACCCCATCCCCACACTGCTCCCCCCACAGAACAGGATTTAGGAGTCACCTTAGCCACCGTCACTGGCTAATGACTGAAATTCATATTATTAGAAAAAGGCAATTTAGACCTCAAAGGCTCAAAAACAAAGATGAAAGTCAGAAACTAATGTGACAATATAGTCTCTATAACATGTGGTCACAAATCAGAAAGCATGGTCCTCTAAGGCCATTATTTGATTCATAGTTCAAGAAGGTAATTGGCGTCAGATGTTTCCAAATGGTCCCTGTGTTCAAAACAAAGTTTACTTTCTAGGAAAAAAATGTGAGTTCCAATGCTGCTTTTAATAATCGATGCAATCAAGCTGTGTTTCAAGAATATCGGTTTAGAATAAAATTCTGCCTCCGTATAGAATTTCAAAATGGGTGTTAAACATGAGTGAGCATTTGTTGTGCATCAGACCCTGTGATCACATTTATCCCAAGAGTAGTCAGCCCCATTAAACTGAATCAAAAATCAGGACCCTTCTATGTTGCTACATAAAGTCACTGTTCCTTCCATATGTCCATATGTATAGACTCCAAAGGACAATCCACTCCACTGAGCACTGATCCCACCCACTTCCGACAGGGGAAGTCCCCGCTGGTCTCTCCTCCTCCTCACAAGGCCATAACATCCTCTGACCAGAATTTATTCAATCCATACAAAACCCCAGGGAGGCGTAGACTTTCAGGAATCAAGTGTGTTCATAACAGCACCAGTATAAACATTATTGTTAGGTGATACAGGAAGGAAACAGTTCCGGTTTGTACCCAGGCTCCTACGTGAACTCATAGGAGTTTCTTCCATCACATGTGCAAGGGGAATTTTGGCTGAGAAAATCTAGTTAAATTAAGTGTACTACCACTGTTCTTCTCTGCCCTTATTACACAGAAATAATTAAGTGATGTTATATTCATGAGGGAAAAACGTGCTGGTCATGACTTCCAAAAGTTAAACTTCCCACAGCAAATTACCTTGGTCACAATGTTACCAGAAAAAATGTTCAGAAAAGTCTACAGGTTTTCTGGATTTTAGACTAGAGTTCTGAATTGCTTAGAAGGATGTTAGTATTCACATTCCAACATTGCTCAGATTTTCTAAACAAAGCTTATTTTCCAACTGGAAACTAGTGATGTTTTAGAATGTTGTTTTTAATGTTCAATTTAATCAATGATACATCTTTCACAAATTACTGAGAAAAGAAATACTGGTGACTTACATAATTTCTAAAAGGACTTGTTAGAGATGAGTAGAAGTGATTGCTGGACACTTAGAGCCCACAGCCACACTCCCGAAACATGGCACTCACCTACTACTCACAGAGAAGACTGCAGGACAATAAATGTTATGGATTGTTTCAATTACTTTGTTATCAAGGCTGAGATTGTTAGTAATCCTAAGCCTAAAACAACTGTTTCTAGGTTTTCACAAACATATCAGTTTTCTGCAATCAATTCATTTATAATAAACCACAGACTGCAATGCAAAAACAAAAATCTTAGAGTCAGAAAGCTTACTAAAAATTATGCAGGAACTTTTCACACTTCAAGCCCTTTCCCATTCATACACACATATCTGAGTCACCCGAGAGGCCACATGGCCCGCGGCCACCTGCGAAGTCACACACACAACATCCCCTGAACATGCTCTGAGCCGTGCTGGCTCTGCACCTGGACCGCTCTCGGTGTCCTACTTAACTCAGCTCCTGAGCTGGTCTCTTTATCCTTGAAGAGCATGTTTTTAAAAAAAATTTTTAATAAAATATTTTCCATAATTGACATGTTATTGACATTAATTATTAATGTCAATAATTATTAATTATTAACATAATTAATGTTATAATTGACATATAACATTAAGTTATTAAGTTTAAGGTGTATGACTTATCGATTTGATAACACAGTATTGTTAACTATGGTCAACATGCTGTACATTACATCCTGGAACTTAATCCTTTTATAACTGGAAGTTTATGCCCTTTGACCCACATTCCCTATTTCCTCCCTCGGCCCTCGAAGACACCACTGTACTCTGTTTGTATGAGTTTGGCTTTTTAGATTCCAAGTATTAATGACATCACCCAGTATTTCTCTCTTTCTCTCTCTGGCTTATCTCACTTAGCACAATGTCCTCAAGGTCTGGCCATGTGGTTGTAAATGGCAGGATTTCCTCTTTTTCTCATGGCTGAATAATATCCATATATTTATATCACATCTTCTTTAACTTCTCATCTGTAAATGAAGACTTAGACTATTTCCAGATCTTGGCCATTATAAATAATGCTGCAGTGAACGTGGAGTGCAGATATCTCTTCAAGATCCTGATTACATTTCCTTTGGCTATAAACCCAGAAGTGGCACTGTGGGATCATATGATTGTTTTACTTCTGCTTTTTTGAGGAAACTCCATAGTGTTTTCCATAGCAGCTGCACCAATTTACATTCCCAGCAACAGTGCACAGGGGTTCCCTTTTCTCCACATCCTCACTGAAAATTATCTTTTCAATAGTAACCATGGAACAGTAGGTTAAGAAGTCGCTAGAGTTTTCGAAAGGAAATAGATATTTTGATTTGGCAAAAACCTTTATGGTTGCTCCGAGCCTCCCCTGACCAGTGTTCACATGTACCCAGGAGCCATGGACTGGACCTGGGCTCCGGACACAAAAGAAAGGTTGGCGAGTCTCAGGGCACGGCGTGTGGCATCATCACGGTACGTGAACATCATGAATGGGCTCTGTGATATGGCAACGGGACGAGCACAACAGGAGTGTCAAATTCATTTTCACTGGGGGCCACATCAGCCTTGCAGTTGCCTTCAAAGGGCTGGAATAATTTAAGTGCTGTATAAATGTAACTACTCCTTACCTGTTAAGGAGCTGAAATTACACTCGGCCCTTTGAATGGGCAAGGCTGATACAGCCCCCAGGGAAATGAGTTTGACACCCAGCACAGGGGATCCAGGCCAAGCACCAAAATGTCCAGCTGCCTACGTGTGTGTTCAAGAACTGTGTATCATGCCTCAGGGCTATAGCAATGTCTCCAGAACTGTAGTTCCCTGAAGAAAAGTGTTAAAATAGTGAAAATACTAAATAAAGCTTACCACGGAAAGCAGGGAGATCATTTGCAAATAGGGAATTATATTACTGAGAAATTCTTCAGAAAACTGTACCTAATACTCACATTTTCTATTAGGTCACAGATGATGGCATTATTGAAGTAGTCAATGTGAGTCCATTCTATGTCCTGAAAACAAAACAGAACAAAATCAGATTCCATATAATGACACCACAACACTACCAGACATCAAATCAAATCACCTTTGTCCATCTTACTGTATTTCACTTCCTCTCTGAACATTTCCTTTATAAAATCAGTGCTGCAAATATGTCATCTTCCAGGCCCCCAAACTTTCTAAGGGCAGAGTCCACCACAGACATGATCTGATTGAAATGAACACCCTTGACCTGTTCTGAGACGGCCTCTCATTCCACTCTCCCATCTGTGGCGATTTCCCATGCACTTCCCTGGCCCTGAGCCAAACATGTACTCCACAGGCCCTTGGGTCAATATTACTTTGTGTATGTTTACAATGTTTATGAGGACATAAGTCAGAACTTGATCCCAAGAATCTAAGGCCTAGATTTTTCTGTTCTTAATTTGTAATCACAAGGAAAAAAATTAATTTTAGAGTCAGTCTAAAATGCTGTAGGGCAGTTAACTATTTCACATGCAAAAACAGTGCCGTGCTAAACCAAAATATTTTCAACCTAAGGAAAGACACAAGACCCTATGTTCTGGTTGTGATGCTCGCTACAAAGCCAAATCTGAGGCCCAATGTAATCATTCTGTATTTGCTTACATTCTGCCCCAAAGTGTAAACATTTATTTTTCTTCTAAGGGGAAAAACATTAATTCATACAGCAAGCTGGGGATCTTCCTATATAGTCTTAGAAGTGTTTCAGACAATCTGTACAAACTGTTTTAAGTTACAGATCAAAGTTTGGACATTCTCTTTATGATGAGAAGACAGGAAGAGAATTAATCTGGCCTTTAGGATGTTTATGTTACCAAAAGGTGTCAGACAAGTATACAAGTTTCTAAAGCATTATGACCATTCTAAAAGAAAAATAAAATATTTATGAGTTAGCTTTCAAGTAAATGGGTTATTTTACTAAGTCACTGGGGATTACAATCACATTAGAAAAATCTATATTGAGAAACCAAAAAAAAAGGATTTAGTGTCTTTAATAACTTAAGATGACACTATAAAAATGAAAAAATACATAACATCATTACTAAAATATTACAGCAAATAAGGGAAAAGGAAATAAAAATATAATAATTGCCTCTTATTTTTGAAATAATTTTACACTTAGATAAAGACTGACTATTTACAAAAAATGAAAGGCTGAAAACCAAGTGTGTGTTTTACAATTAAGGATAAAAGGACTTTGTAAAGGGACGTCTTATTTTTAAATTACATTAAGTGAGGCAGTGCATACAGGTAGCACTAGTAACTACCTGGCATAGAGTAAGCACTCAACAAATGTTACCTATTTTTTATAAATTTTTAGAAAATCAATACTTTTCAACACTGAACAGCAATGGTGATTGTTTTGGTATACAATTATTGAAGTTTTGGCGAACACATAGTGCCGTGTAACTAGCACACAATCGGCCCCCAAATTTTCTCGTTCCACCCCTCTGCAGTCACACTGTCTCATGCCCCCTACCCTTGGCAATCACCGGCCTCTGCCTTTAGCGCCTGGCCTCTATAGCTTTGCCTTTTCTAGAACAACTATCAACAGAATCATACGATAGGTAGCCTTTTGAGTCTGGCTTCTTTCACCTAACATAATGCATGAGATTCATTCATGTGTATCAATTGTTTGTTCTGTTTTATTACTGTGCCATATGCCCCCAAATGGATGTTCCAACAGTTGTTTGTCCACTCACTTCAGACTGTGCTTAACACAGTACCATTTCAAATCACTGCATTAAAATCCAGGAGGACTCCAGTTGCTGAGCTGACATTTACTCAGTGCCTACTATGTGTCACACATGTTTCTGGGCACTAGCAGCGGCACAGCAGCAAAGAAAACCCTAGTTAGCTTAGATGTCATACCAAACAAAGGTTCAAAAGACACAATGTAGCAAAACTTAGATAAATCTGACTTTAGAGTCACATTTATACAGCCCTCGGAATCCAGAATTTATATTTTGAGTACAAAAGGAACATTTTAAAAACTATACATCAACATTACCTCCCGTATATATTCCTCCTGCTCTTCTTTAAGGGTAAGTTCAATGAAGATTTGCTGCAGCTTTTCATTACAGTAATTAATAATGAATTGCTCAAAGCTGTTGTCCTGTATGGGAAAAAAATGGACCATGCCATTAGCTCCCCGTAGCTTCCCCATAACATCCCCGTACGAAGATGTCGCCATAACAGTGACATCTGACATCTCAACCTGGGAGAGACGGCACACACGCTCCCTCAAACTCAACTGGAGCCCAGCACACAGCTCCTGGGACAGAGGCTTGCACGTCCAGGCACTCGAGGAATGGTTCACGAGGCAAGTGAACGAATGGAGTATGCACGAGGTGTGCAATCTTTGAAGGATGAAGATTTTTAATTGACAAAGAAGCACCCCACACATGGTAAAAAAATAAAAATAAATACATTTTCCCCTGAAGGTTCAGAAGAAAAAAAAACACTTAGAATCTCTATCACCCAGGTTCACCCAAGTGTCTCTTTGGAGCTCAAAGTCTTCCTGACCTGATCTCTTATCCCCCATCTTGAATTGATTAGTTTCATATTTATCTGTCTCAGGAGACTGCACATTTCTAAGGGCAAAGGCTGACTATATGCCTCTTGCTCACCAATGTATGCCCAGTACCTCGCACCCTGCAAGTACTCAACGTGTATTTGATGAGCCCAGGAATGCATGACGTGCCTACAGAATAGAGGCTTGCAGGAATCAGCACATCAAATCATCTCCCCAGTTAGAAAACAATCTCTTCTCAGAAGGCTCACATACTTATTACTCATGACTCTCATGAGTAATAAATAAAGTAGTTTCTCCTTTATATTAGAGTCATCTCCTATGAAGTCCGAGGGAGGGCCCATGCCTAAATAATTTCTGAACAATCCACAGGGCTTACTGTACTATTGTACACACTGAGGGCACAAAATGCACGTCTGTTGAATGAATACACTTCACCAAGAACCACATGGTCCACGAAGAGGCAGATCTGGTAATAAAACTAGCTATTTTCAACTGTATCCCTCCTCTTCGCAGCGAGAGAGATGGTGGCATTGGGAGCAAAGGATGGTATGACCCCACCACTGCTAACTAAGCCTGACTGCTCTCTTAGTCCAGCCCTGGATTAAGGAATGAGCTATGAGGGCCTGCATGCCACAGCAGAACTGAAGCTCACCCCGCCCTGTGAATACACAGAACTACTGCCTTTCAAATCTCTCCATAAACAGTAAAAGCAAAGATGTCATCGAGTTTTCTGAAACTTGATCTTTCCAAATCGACTTTGGTCCTACCTAGGACGAGTTTGAAAATGATACTTACAAAGTGGCATCTGACCACATTCTTTCCTGGAAGTCAGCTAAGGACTTTTAATCATCAGTGATGAACCAGTTAATCAGAGGGAAATTTTTACCCTAAACCATAAATGACACACATATACTGCCACTGACCTATTTTTTTAACCCTCCCCCGAGGATATGTTCATTGATTTTAGAGAAAGAGAAAGGGGGAGGGGATAGAGAGAGACATTTACACATTAATGTGGGAGAGAACTATTGATCGGTTGTCTCCCATATGCACCCCCGACTGGGGATCGAACCCGCAACCTTTTGGTGTGCAGGACAATGCTCCAACCAGCTGAAACACCCTGCCAGGGCTCACTGACTAATCTTTGAGTGTTAAGTGTAGTCAAGGATGAAGTTGCTTTCCTTTTTAAATCCTGAAGGTTCTTACTAGAGGTCACACAGTATTAATGTTCAATACTTTCAACAAATATAGAATTAGGCACAAAGGCATTCCTCAGTACTTGGTTTCACATAAACATTTTAAAAATCATGAGCTCTAATCCTCCGAGATTAACAATTTGGATTAGAAGCTAAAGTCAATCTGGTAAAGGTGTCTTATGATTATGATTATGATTACTATTATAATCAGTATAAGGACATTTCATATACAAAAGTCTGGTTTTCTTGACTTGGTAAAATATATCCTTATTAATACTACCTCCACAAACAAAAAACTTTATAAATAAAATTAAAATATTAATGATTTATAAGAACAGATTTTTTTAAGAAAACAAATTCATGGAATAAATCCTTTCCAGTAAATTAGTAAGTCTGTGCCCATGGAGCTATTTTTAAAAAAATATGCTAAATCTTCAAATGGCAACTACTGAGAAGAAGGAAGGGGAGGACAGCTAAGTGTTGTAGACACATTACGTGGCTATGAACAGCTTAAATAAAGTACACTGCAGGGACAGGACTATGAAATATGCACAAGCAGATTAGAAACCAGCAGCAAAGCTTCACAATTACAACACGACTTAAAGAGCAAGTTAGAGCTAAGCTAAATTTAAAAAAATCCCTGTATGAACTCTATGTTTTGCATCCACACAGTTAATCAATGGCCATTTACTGCAAAATTCACACAGCTGGGAAAGCTAGTAACACAGGAGCATGCAACAGACCATCACTGCAAACAGTTCATACTTACTGCATTCTGGTGCAAAAGGGGACAGATTACACAAAATGCAGTCAGTTCTTAATTTGTAATAAACTGCTAAGAGTAAACACTTCTTGATCGTTATTCACAGGTGCGAATGAAAGGTTTTATCATTTAGGCCACATTTCTGATTGGTATAACACTTTGAATCAAAACACATGTCCGATCAATTCAAAAGACAAGACCATAATACCTACATACGGTGTCTGAATTGTGGTTCTGCTGGGTGAGACCTCTTTGGGATAAAAATGATTTGAGTAAAATAATGACACCATGTGACTTGCTTGAAGTCCTAAGGCTTCAGAATCTAAAGCTTCTAATTCTATAGAAATTAACCAGAGAAAATAAAATGTGCGTGACACATCCACCCAAAGAGTCAGGGGCAGAGGCAGCTGGCAGGTCACAACAAAGAGTGAACAGGTTCGGCAAGATCCAAAGCACCCCCACTTGCCCACCACTGCGACCCGCCCCTGTGCCACACGTGAATGTCTCCCCCTCAAACACACACAGGGCGGTGAGGAGGGTGTTCTGGAAATGGCCAAAGAACAAAAAGTTGACTCTCTGACCTTATCCTCTTGCTTAAAGAATAAAAACAAGAGGAGAACGGCACAATCATCAAGGCAGAAACCAGAGTATGGTGCTTCCCCACAGAAATATCTCCGCATTTGTTGCACACATACCTCACCGCCTCCAAAACACGCCGTGAAGCGCCAGGGCAATCATTACTGCTGAAAATGAAGGCAATCAAATTTCTTGTGATCTAAGTTTAAGTTGTTGACATTGTCCAAATTTGAGGGGGTGGTCAAGGAGACTTCACAAATCCTTAAAAATAACTTGTAAAAATGTATAATTGGCAGAGAATTAAGGAACAGCCTGGTAACAGTTTACATAGTTGAAACTTGTACAGGTCTAATGCAGTTCTTCATGTATACTGGCATTAAACATCCTCAGGTATTCCTTTCAAAAAAGTAGTAAAACTGCATCGCATGAACAGGAGGGCTCCAAAGCAACTTGATATTTGGAAACATTTTTGTGTTTTTAAGAACTGTGGGGGTGGCCGTCAATCCCTGTGCTGGGTGGGCATTCCGTCCCACGGGTCAGTCAGTCCCATGAATCAAAGCTTCCGAAGGAGGAAGTGGGCAGGAGCTCACTCCCATGGATGACTCAACTCCTCTCTCCCTCTAGTTAGCTACCCATGCACTGTGCATGGAATTTTTCTCCACTGCTAACCCACATTTATCCCTAAAGATTGAGCGAAAAAACTAAAACTATTGGGAACACCTTCAAACAATGACATTCAGACTTTTCCATTGTACAAGCCCCTTGAAAGAAGCTGAGGACGAACCCCATTCCCACTAGACGGCCCCAGGAAACACAGGTAGCAGCGAAGTCACAGGGCCCCACTCTGTTTTACGCTGGATTTACCAAGAGCTGGTGAAGGTGGTAATCTTCAGAAGTATATATAGTACAACAACATTTTAAACTCTGGGGCTTCTTTTAAGAATTCCAGAGTATGAGTCCACCCTTTCAACATGAAAGAAACAGAAAATCACACTCCCAGAACAGCGCATAACTAGGTTTACACTCATAAGGACTGGTTATAAACTTTCCACTGGGAATAACTTTTAAAGATGGATCAAAAATATCAGCCTGTTACTACCTTTCTATGTCCTCAGTAACAGAAGAGGCCATGATATCTGATAGTAAAGAGGCAGAAATTTAAATCTTGTCCTCCTTAGAAACGTAAACCCTGAAAGGACGATGTAAAATAAAGGAGACAGCCCTGTCACATCTGCTGTTAGGACGGTGGGACTGGAAGGATCTTGCAAGTGAATGTTATGTGTAGGAAATGGGAGAGCAGTTCAAACACAAAGACTAAGACTTATTCAAGCAAAAAGTACTATTAATTACAGGTTTAATAGATATTTCTTACAGTTCAACACTCTCATCTGAGGTCAAATTTGGGTATATCAAGTTGGGCAGGGGCTCTATATTTCACGAACAATGAAGTCTCTTGTGTAATATATAAAAGTTCATTTATATGTAAGTGATAAAACTTTGAGTGTAATATCACTGTTTTGGAGGAGCTGGGCTGTATTACTGCTTTAAAATGTGCTGTTGGTTCTGGCAAAGATTTAATGTATACTGTCCTTTATAGGCATTTATAAAATTGAATGACTGGCTAACACTGTAGAAAACTTCCCTTTAAATATAGTATAGCATTTTTCTTCTCGATACATATTCAAATAGGGTCAATTTTAAGAAAAACAACATTAGAATGCTCTTCTTAAATATTTTTAAATAGGCTTTGATTTAAGAAGTAAAAGCAAGAGTAATAATGAAAACTGGAACAGAAGGTGTTGTTTGTAACCAGAATCAATTTTCTTTTTAAAACAGTTTAGGAAATTAACCCTATAATCATGAACTGAACTTCCCAGGTTACACTGTTGTCCAACTCTCAGATGGTTTCCCTGGGAACCATCACTGCAGGTAGCCTATCACATCCCTATTGCACACCAGCCCCTTTCAGCGAGGGCCTAAGAGCCAATAAAAAAGGAATGCCTGCTTCAAAACGACTAGCACTTTGCGTGAAACCAGCTCAACTGTGTGAAGAGTGAAATATTCAGCCACTGCGGTAATTTCCCCATTAAACTACCTGTCCATTTTAATACCTATCAGACAAGTACTTAGAAAAAAGTTGAATCAATTTAGTTCACTCAACACTGCTTTGAATTTAATTTCATCATTTTAAAGAATAGCATTTGCTACTTTATAGAGGTGCTATAAATAGTTTTCACAGATCAAAGGCCCCAGTTCAGTTATAAAAACATGGGTTCAGTTAAAAGAGCATTTAGTTTGGATGTTCTTTCTACACACTTAATTGTGCAGAACGAACTGGAGTGTCTGGATTAGCATTTGCTTCCTTCACAAAACTGGACTTTTATGTTCTACCAGGGTTTATAGCTGGACTGTTCTCCTCTATGAATTTCAATTCACTTCACCTTATGTTTGGTGTCAGTATCTCACTAATCTGTTTCCCAAACTGACCTCAGATCACATGAGGCCAGCAAGGCTGAGCTATTCATTTGCTGGCACTGGAATGTTTGCAGTCAAATCATGTGTCATCATCCCATGGTTTAACGCATCAGTTTCCCTCTTCTGTTTAGAGAAGGACCAAGGTGAATGGAGGGTTTCCACCAGCTCAGCTGAAAAACGTGTTCATGGGAACGGTCAGTAGGGCCATGAGGCAGAATGAGAAAAACAATTTTTCTGGACCTTTACAGTCCAGCTTTTAAAGTGATGCCCAGGGTGTCCTAAACTGCAGAACCTTTCATTCTTGCAGACCATTTTCACTGAACAAAGGCAGAATTTTCTCTATTCTCTACCAGTTTATTCCACTCTGGGAGACAAAGATCAGACATTTTCATTTTTGCATTGAAATGGCTTCTGAGCACTCCTTCCTAAGTCATACTCTGAGCCCTCATACTTTAGCTTGTGGTATTGTAAAGCTCCTTAAATTATCTGGCTTTCCAGTGTTGAACCCTGGGGGCTCCCTGATGTTCATGTGCTCTGACTTTGCTGAGAATCCAGGAAAATGGAGGATGGCATCAGGAGTATATATGTGAATACATTACAAGAAAAAAAAACTTTCTAATTCTGTATCAAAGGGCACTTAAAAAATGCCCAACTAAATCTTTACTCTGACTTCCCCCAAACTATATAAAATAAGTAATCAAGTTTTAAAATACAAGATGTTTGGAAGATTAATCTGAGAAGATTTAGACAGGCAAATAAAGAGAATGATTAATTATAATGAAAAACAAATGTTAATTCTCTCAAGGAACTGGTAAAAAATCAAAACATGTACTTGCTAAGAGAAAGAAATTAACTTCTAGTGATTTTATGGTCATGATAAGATTTCCTATAAACATGACTGGTTGGATTTGGCCTTGACTGAAACTCCTGTTTAAAAAGAATAAAAATGTAACCTGGTTGGTTTTAGGAATGGTATATACACACAGATTAGGTTTGGGTAGGATGAATTGTCGGTGAGGCTGGACATTGTACAAGGGCATTTCGTGCAGAGGTCAAACAGCAAGAATAGCACATTGGTCTGGAATTTACAGTTCACTCTGGAGATTCCTGTTTACATGAGCAGTTGGCCTCAACTCTGCAAGCGGGAATCAGCCGGGAGCTGTGCGACACTGCTGCTGGGCCCCGCACCCAGAGAGTCTGGTTGACTGGTCTGGGGTGCAGCCTGGACACCTGAATTTTCAAAAGCCGCCTCCCCCACCTCCCAGGTGCTTCCAACGTACAGCTAAATTTGAGAACTACTGAGTACTCCTCTGAAGAAAGGAGGAAGACCATTTAGAAACAGGCATTTTTATCAACTAAAGTCCCTAGTGTCACCACAGTGAGAAAAATACTGATATAACTTGCCGAAGTCAACTGTGTTCAGGAAAATGGGCTTGGACAGAAACTTGAATTAACTGTAAGTGAAAAATATTCTTAGATTGCTAAAGGGCATTTTGCTCAGTGCCAAGTTACAGGATGTTTCCACCCAGAACATCCAGGTCCTGATCTCATTAGGTCTGAAGCAAACACACTTTTAAAAAGTAACCCCGCTTCCTGATTGGACTGTGCCCTCGGCTGGCAGCAGACCCAGCACCTTGGGCTAAGAGAGTAGGCCCTACGCAGGCACAAACACTACTGTCTTATTCACCACTGGAAGCTGGCTCCTAGTCGGCACTAAATAAACGCTTGAGAAATGACTCCCTCACGTACCCATGGGCAGAGCTGCTCATGGGGTATAACTCAGTTCCCTGAGTGCTGTGAGGGTCTCTTTTCCCACAGCTTACCGGAGCTCAGCCACAATGGAAGATGAAGCCAAGCCACTGTCCCATCACAATCCTATTTTACTATAAAAAAATTTCATGTATTATGACATGACATCAAGCACCTGCCCACTTGCTTAAGGATCAACAAGTCTGATCTTTTTTATTTCTGGCAAAATGAAAACAAAACAAAATTGGTTTCTGTGTTAGAAAGATCATTGAATATATCTTTCTTCTAAGTTTCTAGTGAGAGCTCTGCTTTTGCCCTATTCGTGGAACCATTGAAATTTAAATCAGTAGAGCACCAGGTGAGAAATCTTTTCCCTGCCAATTGCAAATAATGACTTTGACATGCTGCCCACTTGGTGACAGTAACCTGAGATCTTTCTAGAAAGAAATGTGTTTCAGCACAGTGATTTCTGAGTATATTCAAGTAATTCTGCAGGCTCACAAACCTCCCATTCTTCTCTCTCACCAAAGGACCAGAAGTGTTCCTTTGCAGACTTTGCTGAAGGGTGCCAATAGGAACAGACACTGTGCTAAAGAGCAGTGTTCTGGATGCAGCACGGGTGACAGCAGCCAGTGCACAGCTCGAGTGTACCACCCTCAGCCACTAGCACACAGATGGACTTGGGGAAGGCACCTGGGCTGGCCAGGCGCTTGCAGTGATGACAATGGTGCAGAATCAGTGGGGGCCAGAGAGTTATTACATCTGGATTTTCCCCCTTTATTTCCAGAAATTGAGGAGCCTGTGAGTTTGGGGAGAAAAGTGATGGAAAAGACCTGTGGGAGACCTTCGATTATTTTATTAGGAGGCCTGGGGTTTAAGTCTTGGGTCTGCCACTTGGTAGTCATGTCACCTTGAGGGAGTTACTTGACCTTCAGAAGCTCACTTCCTCATCTCTAAAATGGGAATCAACAGCAGCCAATTCTGCTGTGAAAATTACATCAGACAATCATACACCGAACACCCACCACAGTGCTTGTATAGGGCCAGCCCTAAATAATTATTTACTACCAGCTGTTAAGTAGAGAGAATGCACTACCACAAAAAAAATGAATGTTATAAGAAAAAGGCATTTGCTAGAAAGACCTGATTTAGCTTCAGGAAATAGTTTAATTGTTTTTTCTGTGATTCTGTGAAGCTGATAATTTGGAACATGTAAAATCTTTGGGTGGTCATTCTGGGCAGGGCCTGGTTATTTACAGGAATTCACAAATCATTGTTTGTGGGGGAGACTTAAAAACAGAGAAGCTGATCTTCTTGGCATTTTCCTGGGCCAGCCTAAAGTACCACTCCTAAGAGGCAGAACAAGTGTTCAAAAAGTCCTAAAATATCTTTTCAAAGTCAAATTTAACAAGGGTGTAAACAGGAAATTCAAATATAATATGTTTAAATATTTATTTTGTAGTAAGCATGGAGTCTTCTTAAAAAATTCGTAACGAACTTCAGCAGATATTGTTTCAACCTTTGTGGCAGAATTCCCATTGTAAGATCACAGCTGATGAGACCCAATAAAGCATCTAAGGCAGACCCTCTCTGTGTGACACCCAAAGAGATGAAGTGACCGGCTCGCTGGGTTGTGGCCAGTACTCAGCTGTCCCGGTTCTGGCTTTTTCACAGCACCATCTCGCCTCACTTTCCAAACAATCTACAAATAAATGAATGACTACAGGCATAATGTCCTTATACCTTACTGAAAGTCTCCTAGTAAGAATTTTGATTTTGCAATTTCAAAAGTCAAGTACTACTACAAGAAGTTCTGTTTAAATAGCAGTGTCTCCAAAACGCTGGCTCTTATCACGCAAAACCCATTCAAACACACATACATTTTGGTACATCCACACAGAGGTAATTCGTAGATTCAAAGTTATGTTAATTACATCAAATACTGCCTATAGAATATTTAATTTCTAACTGTTCTACATTAATGAAGATAACACAAAAAATAGAAAAAGCTTACCTCAAAAATTTCAAAGCCATAAATGTCCAAAACACCCATGACCTTCTTTCTCACTTTTGTCTGGGCCTGCAAAGTTTCAAATGGATGGGTTAAAAATTTAGGCATGAAAACTAACACTGAAAGCATGCCAAAGAACATAAACATATATTATAAGTTAATTGTGTTTTATAACTAGAATAGCTATAATTTAGGTTCTTAAAAAATGTCTGAGGTAAGATATTGGTATGGAATGTTTCAGAAATTTTAATAATAGATGACTTATTTAAAAAAAGACATCAGCATTGCTTAATGATAAAAAAAGATCACGGAATCTTGTAACAGGTAGAGTCTTTCAGAATCACCTGGCCCAATACCCTCATTTTCCTGAAGAACCATAGTAGCTGAGAGGTCAAGCAACCTTCCAGGCAGCGTGTACAACTAGTTAGCAGATGAGCCGCCACCAGGACTCGGGACGCTGAGTCTCAGAATACTGCAAAGATTTCTTACTACATTGCAAAACAAAATAGAACCCCCAACAAATTTCAATCCTATACAAGGCAAATTCTTTTCCAGGAACAATCTTTATAAGTGGTAACCAATAATCTGATTATAAAATTAAAACATCTTTTAGTTTAATGTTTATACTCCAAATACCATTTATTTCAACTGATTTATTGGGGGTCCAGTTACCTTAATGCTTTCATTGATTCGATTTACCAACCACGAAAACAACCTGCTGTAGAGGTTTTTAGCCAGAGCATCACGGGCATAATAAGCCTATTAAAAAAGAAAGAAAGAAAGAACAACTCAATATGCACAACACCACAATGCTTAACTTCAGTAAAACAGGATTTTAAGCTCTTTTATTTCAAATTTCTTCAGAGCCAGGTTTTGTTATACTCTGGATGAGCAGTCAAGCCATTAAGAGAATTAGGCAAATTGTTTATACCCAGTTACACTTTCTTGCATCTCAGGAAACTAATTCTAAATATTGCCCCCCAAAAAGAAGCTTTCTTCACAGAAACTATGCATCTCAGTGTTATGGTCAGAGAAAAGTCAGAGACAATTTAGAAGTCCAACGAAAGGGGAATAGTAAAATAATTAAATAAACACCGCTGAAAGAAAAGTGCCACAGTCATAGAACGATCATGATGAATATTGGGTAATGAAACATACTTGTTAAGTTCTGTGACACTGAAAAAATGTATAGCTAATACAATGACAACTACTTTTTTAAACCACCACACAAAGGAAATCTGAAGGAAAGACATTAAAAAGGCTTCACTCAATCTTTTGAATATTTTTTTAAGTCTTTCATAATGAGCAGGATAATAATATGTTGTGGGACAACACATTGTATAATAAAAGTAAGACCCTTTTATTTGCTTGCTTGCTTATTTATTTATTTATATATTTGAAAGCTGCTCAGAGCTGCTTGACAAAGAAGGGGTAGCAGACATATTATGTCTTTATGACCTTGACTGAGAATCCAAAGACTGGCGAACGTCAGGTTTGGCCAGGAGAACCTAACAGCCCTTCCGCGTGAGGTCCCCACAGCGTGACACCAGTGCTCCTGGGGGGCCCGTAGGACAGCCGCGGTTCCGCCGCTGTGCCTGGACACTGGCCCAGTGTGAGCATTTCGTGGTATTTTGTAGGAAGTTGGGTATTACCGTTAAAGGAAACCATTACATTTTTATTTTGTGAAGAACACAATTTATAAGGTTACATGGAAATTCTTTTTCCACATTGCCTCCTAATTGAAATGTAACAGCTTTAATAATACATTCACATCTCTGGCAACATATTGAAGCTGAGAAGATTTCCTTCATCTCACATTTCCTTGCTACTCCCAAACCTTCCTCCCTCAATCTCAGGGAGCTACTCCAGTCTAAGTTAAAAAAAAGAAAATCTACCTAGAATCTGGCAAAAATAAATAAACAAATAAATAAATAAACCCAACGGCACAAAGTTGTGTGTGTGGACGGGGGCAAGGGGAATTCCACAGCAGAAAATGTATATGAAATGCTAAAACAGAGAAAAAAGCCTACGCTTAGATGCACACCCTTTCTCCAACCCCCCTTCTAGTTTCTAATTTCTTTTTTCCTTTTTATTATTGGTATTCATTTATATTTTTTGGTCTCAAACGCTTTATTTTCTTCCCCATCACCATTTATTCCCCCTATACCTTTCTTCTACCTCCACCCACCCCCGTGTCACCCCAGCACTCACCAAGCTGTTGTCATGTCCATGAATCCTTTTTTCTTTTTGCTCAGTCCCTCCCACCAACCTCCTTCCTCCCACCCACTAGCTGTCATCCTGCTCTCTATCTATGAATCTGTCTCTATTTTGCTTGCTAGTTCAGTTTGTGCATTATATACCACATATGAGTGAAATCGTATGGTATTTGTCTTTCTCTGACTGACTTATTTCACTTAGCATAATGTTCTCCAGGTCCATCCATACTGCTTCAAAGGGTAAAATTTTCTTAAAGAAGTAATTTTAAGTACCTAGAATAGTGCCTGACACATATAAGTCTATAGATGTATTTATATTACACTTTTTAAATTTAATCTTTATTGTATTCTTTCCATTACCATTTAGTCCCTTTATACCCCCTCCCCCCAGCAATCCCCACACTGTTGTCCATGTTCATGAGTCCTTTTTCCTTTTTGCTCTGTCCCTCCCACTCCCTCCTCCCCTCACCCACCAACTATCATCCTGCTCTTCATCTATGTCTGCATCATCCTGCTCTTCATCTATGTCTGCCCCCATTTTCCTTGTTTAGTTCGTTCGATTTTTGAAGTATCCTCTTCCTCCATAACTACCTAGTGAGCCTATATAATTCTTTAAATCTTTCTCTTTTTTCCTTATAAATTTTGTTATCTTAAAACATCACGTAATATTATGTGTTTGTAAACAGGTCCTTTTTCACTGTAATATCATCCAGTTTTTTTTAGGTGGCATGCTACCTGCTTCCAACAAACCGCCACTTTGATATGCAACTGAATAGCGACAACTTATTCTGTGACCTGTTTTAATTAATCCTCTCTGCTTCCTTCAAGCAAATACTTATTCCAGAAGTCTCAAACTCAAATGCCTGCAGGGACTGCATGACAGAAATAAACAGGAAGTAGTGGGATCAGCAAGGGCTGGAGGAGGCATTCCAGGTTAAAGGTGCTCAACTTCAAAATTCAAAAAGCAAACAATAAATAAATTAATAAAAATAAAAGAAAAAACTACCCTCTAGTCAAATAAAATGCACCTGTTGAGCTGTACCTGGCCCCAGTGGCTGCCAATTTGCTACCCAGGACCTCCTGGGTCTGACTCATGCTATGTAATCTTCGTGTTAATGTCCTCCAAAGTAAGTGTGGGACTGTTAGTCTTATTTAAGAATCACTAGTAAGGTGAGTAGAAACAAGGGAACACACCAAGTGTGCTGAATCTGCATCTCAGATTCTCACCATGTATAAATAGACTGCATTTCTGCACCTGTGTGAAGCTCACTGAGGAACTCACAGGTGGAACCTACTGCAGAACTGGCCCACATCAGGAGTCGCCAGGACAATACATGGGAGGCAAGGTGGAGACACAGAGATGCATGGACACAGGACCACCCTCCAGGAGCTTCCAGGGAAGTGGAGGAGAGTAAAGCAACACAAACAAAATGACCAAAGGGCAGTGCCACAATGCAAGAGAAAAAGGCATGGAGAAAAGGGAGAACCATGGGGCCATTGTGATCAAGGAGGACTCCCTGGATGAGGTGGACCATTTGGAGATACACAGGATTGAGCAGTGACATGTGGGGTATGGGACAAGCAGGAGCAAGGGCACCAGGTAAAAATAAGTATGGCATTTAGAGAACTAGCAGGGAATCCACTGAGATAAGCTGTGTAGGGTCAGCTTACTGAGGGCCTTAGAAGTCGAGGAGAGAGCATGTGACAGCAGCTGAACGATAACTTTGTCTTCGGTTTCCATTATTTCAGTATTAATCCTCCTATCTGGGTAGAGATCTAAATGCCTTGGGGAAAATGAGGCATGAGGCAATAAAGATGATAACAGAGCCCAAGCATTGAAGCTATGAGGAAAAGTTAATAAAACAAATCACTTCTCACTGGAATCAAAACCTTCTAGGCAATAAGATCGGTAAAAACAAATACTCTGAACCCTACTTAGGTTAGGAAAAAAAACAAAACTTGAATAAGGAGCTGAATAATCAAGGATCTCAAGCCAAATTCTTTTATGCCAAAGGTTAAAGGAATGTGGAAAAGTTTTACACCGTGACGCAAGGTGACTCGAGCTTATAAAGAGGTACCTGGGCCTTGTTTCTATAAAGAATGATTCAAAACCAAGAGTAAAACACACAACAAAAACAGATAAAAATACATCCGTATATATTTCATATATGAATATCCCTAAAGGGCTTTTTAAAATACAAGTTTTTTTTTAAATCACATTTCTATATAACAACACCCACTCTGGCTACTAAAATGTCTAAACTCAGCATGATCCTCAATACAATGGCTCTTGAAATGTGGTCCCAGGGCCAGCAGTGTAGCATCACCTCTAACCTGTTAGAAATGCAAATTCTTCTGTCCTACCCAGACCTACTGAATCCAGCACTCTGTCCTACCCCACACTTACCAAATCAAACACTCTGGAGACACGGTCCAACCCCTCACTTACCGAATCAAACACTTTGGGGACACGGTCCGCCAACAGTGTTAACCAACCCTCCCCATGACTCTGATGCACGCTCACGTTTGAGAACTACTGCTATAGATTCTCCACTCTCTGACTCCAAGCTTAACCTTTCCAGCCGTCTTGCTTTGAATTCTTTTCAAGCACCTAAAGCTATAGCCAAGCTTGATCAATTTCCTGATACGTACCCCAAACCTGGCTTTTCTCATGGTTTTCCTTTTGGAACGTCCTTTTGTTCCTTGTCTATACATCTCTCTCAATCCTTCGCGACTGGCTCAGACACCATCTCCACGAAGTCTCTCTAGAAGTCTTCCTAAATCCCTTATCTCCTCACCTATGGTCTATACGAGAACTTGTGCTGAGCAGGCTCTCAACACATTTTTCTTAAGTCAGTCACCATCTGACGCTGAATTAGTAAGGTTGAGTTGGACAGACATGATAGCAGAAGCAATAATTTAGGAAAGACACAACAGTTATAGTAAAAAAGTAGGAAAAGGTTGTTACAAATCAAACACACACTTGTAATTTATATAGTATTTTCCATTGCCAAACAGCTCACCTAAAATAATAAACACTGAAAGAACATGAAAGACATGTAGGCATTCTTGTTCAGTAGAAAAGACTAGTCCAGGGCAGCAGAGAGAAAGACCAAATCCACTCTATTGTCTTACAGATGCTTAAGGCCCTGTACGAGGAGAGAAGAATACAGTCCACAAAGCAGGCCTGAGTGGGAAAAGCCTCAATCAGTCATTTAATTCTAACCTAGATCAGCGCTGACTGGTGGGAAATGTCTTAGCCACAGAACAGTTCACACTGAGAGGGGCTCCAGAAGCTGCCTAGATATATGTGAATGCATCCATTCATCCATTCATTTAATTGTAACCAAAGGAGAGAAGCAGTAAGAAACTTAGATTTGCATCTTCGAAAGACTTCATTGGCCCCACTATGGCACAATAAGGCAAGCAGGGAAGCCAATTTGGTCGCTTGAGGATGAGCTGGCTTCTCCCACTGTCTTCTCTAAATCAATAATGGCAATTCGTTTCCTAGTTGCTTGGGCCAAAAGGGTTGGGAGTCATCCTTGACTCTTGTTGTCATCTCATACCACATAGCAAGTCACCAGCCAATTTTACTGGCTCTGCCTCCAGAATATATCCAGATGTGACCACTTCTCACTATACTGCTAACACCTGGCTCAAGCCACCTTCATCTCTGGGTTGGCACACAACACCTCACAGCACCTCAGTACTATGAATTTAATGTTTGTGTGTCCCCGCCCCCAAATCCACACATTAAAGCCCTAATCCCCAGTGTGATGGTAACTTGAGGTAGGGCCCTCAGGAAGCAGTCTTAGATGCAGTCACAAGAGTGAAGCTCCTGTGACAGCACTGGTGCCCTTAAGGGATGAGACACCACAGTGCGCACCAGCTCAAGCTCATTCATTCATTCTCTCTCTGCCACATTAGAAAGATACAGCAAGAAGGTAGCCATCTCTAAACCAGGAAGACAGCCCTTACCAGGAACCCAACCATGCTGGCACCCTGATCTCAAAACATCTAGCCTCCAGAACTGTGAAAAATAAATGTTTTCTGTTTAAGCCATCCGATCTGTGATGTACTGTTGCAGCAGCCCGAGCTGACTCAGATACCCTGCTCTTACTCCTCCTTCCCCTCCCCTCCACTCTCCACGCTGCAGCCAGAATGACCCTTGAGACTACTAGGCAGATCATGCCACTCATGCTCAAAACTCCCTAGTCCCTTCCTACCTCTACCTCATTCCGCCCCAACGTCCCCACCCCAGCACTGCAACTCTCCCTTACTCTGCTCTGCTTGTTCCCTTTGTGTGCTGCACGCACAACCGGCTGACTCACTACACAAACTTATGTTCTGGGTATATTGCTTATCACCTGGCTCTTCCTGCCAAAATGTTAAGCTCCATGAGGGCAGGGATCTCTATTTGTTCAGTTTCCTGTCATGCACCCAGTGCCTAGAATGATGCCTGGGATATAGTTTGTCAGTTAAGGTAACAGCCTGCAAGATAAAATTTGTTTCCACTTATATAAAACTATCAAAAACTTTTAAAACTCACTTCTGGATGCTCTGTTTCACCCACCTGAGCCACGTTCAGTGTAGTCGAAACTTTCTCCTGCTTAGCCTCAACTGTTCGGAAACTGAATGCTCGCTCTAGAACGGACTGATCGATGCCGGTCAACTCACAGATTTCCTTTAACTCTGGTGGGAAGAATGGACACAAAAAGTCACTGTGTTTGTGCTGCTAACGATCATTTTCAAGGCTTAGGGTGTTCTTTCTGAATCACATTTAACCCAAACAGTATAAAATGTATAAAATCAAGACTTAAAACTTAGTTGTAACTGTTTCTGCTCACTGTCTCTAGAAAGCTTTTTTCAACCAACTGAAAGCAAGTTTTACTTTCTAGATTAAAGCTGAGCAGCAATTCAAAAAAGTGTGCTAAACAAAGCTGATTCTCCACTGACTTACCATTTTTATCTTTGATTTTGCTTTCATCTAAACCATTCACTCGAGATTCCGGCTTGAACTCGATGTTCCCCAGTTTCAACACCGCGGCTACCACCTCCAAGACTGACTCGGCCTCGTGATCCATGAAACCCACAATCTGCATGGCATTCTGGGGGGAGAAATATCTGATTTCTTTGTTGTTCTTTATTATTGTTGAAACAACAAATCGGCAAAGTGTCCCAGAATAAACTGATCCAACACCCATGTGGGGCTTTATCTTGTTCAAGCTGTGGTTCTGGGAGCCCTTGGGTCCCCTTGGGAGCCCTTCATGGGCTGTGGCAAAGGTGGGGAGGGGTGTAAAGAGGAAGAGCTGAGAACTGAGCCTTGGGTTCCCAGCCCCAGTTTGTGTGTGTACAGATAAAAAGATACCTGTATTTGTACTGGGGTTCTACTGCTAGGAATAAAAACAAACAAAAAGCTTTCATAACCCTCTACAAAAAAGCCTCCTCACGTAGTTTACATATGAGAAAAACTGTGGTTTGCAAAGGTGAAGTTTGCAAACCTGATCCAAGGAACTATGGGGTAACAAGGAACATCATTCACTCACAAATTTTTGAGTGCCAATGATTTGCCACGCAAAGTACTTACAGAGCTGGTCTAGAAGCCAAGTCTCAGAACTGCATCCAGGAAGCAACAAACCTCCCATATGAGGCTGTTCATACCGTTTTTAAAAAATGACATACTCCAAGAAATGCTTTCTTTTTGAGAACAGCTCAATTTATTTGTCTGTTTATAACTAGGCAACCCAGAATTTCAAACATATGCAAAAGTAGAGACAGCAGAAAAAGAATCTCAAGTCATTTTTCACTCACCCTCCAAGATGAACTGATGCCAACCTTGTTTCATCTACAGTCTGACCTCCTCCCCCTCCCCCCACCACCTCAGCTATCTCGTCGGGAAGTATCAGTTACCATATCATGCCCTAACAGGAGTAATTCTCAAAGTGCCACATAAACATAAAACACACAACAGAAAATAAAATAATTTTTCTAAATGTGAATTGTTCTGGTGTATTCACAATTTTTCAAAAACTGTATAAAAACATAACTTTCTGTCTCAAAAACAGTTTTGACTTAACATGATGGTAGCACATGTTAAGTCAAATTTTCACACTGGAAAATCAACTATTCAGAACTTCAGTACAACTTTAAAAGTCAAGCTCCAAAATAATATAAGAAAGTTCCCTTTTATAAACAGTTAAATTGTATGCTTCATTAAAGCATGGCCTTCACAAAACGGTATGATTTTGGAGCTAGTAAAAAGATCAAACTAATAAAAATACAATAACTTCTATAATTCTAAAACTTTAGGGAGCATGAGTTACATATTGAAGAAAACTCACATTTGCTACCAATTCCAAATGAACAATAAAGTGCTACCCATTTTAAAGCATAGTAAAAAGGTTACATCTTACCCTAACAGTTCTGAAATTTGCTGCATCATCCACTCCATTAACTCTGGCAGAGTCCAGACTCAAGTAGTTATACCTGCTGAAGTCCCGCTCGAGCTTAAGCTTATCTGTTAAATCACACACACAAATTGGTATGTTACTTCAATAACTCTAATCGTCTTTAATATCTCATTTCTTTATCCCTTCAGATAAAATGACTTTCACACTGTGTATTAAATCAACAGAATGAAAACTGATGTTCAAATACCAATAATAGCATTTAAAAAAATCATTTCTATCACTGCAGTTCATATTTCAACCCCTGCTTTTTTACATTTATCCTTAATGGGTGGGACCCTTTCCATATTCTTACGGAATATCTTCAATGTACTATTTGATTATAACACAATGTCTGCCTAGTGATTCTGCCAACACTGCACATTTGGGTTCTTGCCAGTTTATTGCAACAAATATAGGGCAATGACAAATGTCTTCATACAAAATACTTTCTTTTCAATTACTCCATTGGGAAATGGTCCCCAGAGGGGTGTGTCTCAGCAGTTGGGCTCTGACCATTTTACAGCTTACTCTGGGTTCCTAATTAGTCCCAAGGGAGACAATCTCCCTCAGAAGTGACACCCACAAGCTCTAGGTAGTAGTCAGTGCCTGACAACTTGGCCACTTTTATACTTTCTAATAATTTCCCCTAATGGATACATAGTGAATACTTGAGAGTTGTTTCAACGTCCCTTGTTGATTATCAGTGAGGGGCATTTTTCCCCCCGGTGTTGTCAACTTGCCAAAGCTCTTCTTGTCTGGACTTTTCGTTTAAAGCTTTTCACTACTTGGCTGTTGCTATTGGATTCTATATTTATGCACTTATATTAATTCTCTAAAATATCCAAAGGTGGTATTTTTAACTCCAGTACCAATTGCAAATGTCTTCTCACTATTTTTAAATCTTCAATGAACAATTTTTTAAAATAACTGAATGCATTTACTGCTCCCTGCTAATTTCCTCTCCCCAAGTGGAATAATTATATTCTTCCATTTTTTTTTACTTTATCCTTAGCCCCTCACCCAATACATAGCTCTTTCAGTAAACTGTATGAGACAGAGGGTGCAGTGTCTGGGGAAGTACGGGGACATGAATCAAACAAATGCTGGGTTATAATCAAACCAATTATACTGTGTTCTTCACTTCAGCCAGAGTCAGGGGAAATTTTAAGAAGAAAGGGGAAAAGCATATGGGACACTTTTAAAAAGAATGCTGTGACAGTTAAAAATTAATGCACGGAGACAGGGACTTACTGAGAAGCTCTTCAGAGGCACCCGAGAGCAGCTGATAGAACACATGGAAGTTTCTTTCACCCCTTGGCTGCTTAACAACTCGAGATTTCTCTAAAAGATCTAAAGAGGAAAAGAATCAAATCATAGTGCAGTATTAATTTTACTCTTAAATCCACTGGGCCTCTCATTTCCCCCTTTCACTTTTTTTTTCTGGTTTATATTAATGAAGTAGTAATAGGAGCCACATTTTCAGCTCTACCTTCAGGAAGAAGCTCGGCTCTAACTAAAATCACCAAATTACACAAACCAAGGTCTTTTTAAACAACAGTGAGCAAAATAAGTTCAACACTACATTCAACACCTGATTAAATACAATATAGTTTCATACTGATAGTCTCTTAA
Source organism: Phyllostomus discolor (assembly GCF_004126475.2). Classification (NCBI taxonomy): domain Eukaryota; kingdom Metazoa; phylum Chordata; class Mammalia; order Chiroptera; family Phyllostomidae; genus Phyllostomus; species Phyllostomus discolor. The sequence goes on from NC_040906.2 coordinate 36,136,753, forward strand.
CTTTATATAATTTCTGATGACATTAAATTCTTCAAAATGTAGCATTACAAACCAAATCAAGCAATGAAAGGTAGCTTTACAAATCCACTTGGTAATTATGATAATAAATAAGTTAATATTTTTGAGAACTTACTGTGTGCTTTATAGACTTAGCTCACTGAATCCTCCTCATCCTCTCAGAAGGTATTATTTAACAGGCGAAAAATGTGGGGTGCAGGAATTTAAATGAAATCAGAAACCAGGCCATGTGCCTTAAATGCAGCCCCATCTTCTTTCCCCATGTCCTGCTACCTGGGCTAAGTGAAGCAGATTGTCTTGGTATCTTGAAGTCTTAGAGAATAAGAGTGGTTCCCATTTCATGGAACTCGGTGTTATTTGACAGTATACGCTCATTGATTTCAGATCATTTTTCATCCCATAAATTTGAAAGTTTTCAAATTTTCACCCAGAAAGGGAGAGAGGGGAAAGTAAGGAGAGTTAAGGGGAGGGAAAGGTCGGAACAGAAAAACGAGAGAAGAATCAGAGAAAGAAAAAGAAGAAAGAAAGAAAGCCCAGCCGACCAGAAAGGGGCCATGGTGGCAGTCGGCACCTAGGAGATAGCAGAGTGCAATAGCAGAGCATATTCCTGCCCGGAGTCCTGCTTTTCACTGACCAGTGACATAAAAGCCAGTCTGGATTCTCCGGCAAAGGCCGAATTTAGCTATAAAATTCTGAATTGGTGATCCCATTACTCAGGACTGATTTTAGAGAACAAACACATTGGATTTCCAGTCAGACTCAAATCTGAACATTATCCAAAAAAATACATCCGGGAGAAGAGACGTGCAGTTTCTCCGGAAATGGTCACTGAACTTCTCAGTTTGCATTTCTGGAATCCACGCCAGCATCTGATGGGAGCCCAGGCAGAGTTCAAGTACAGATGTGATGAACTCAAAGTCCTAGGGACTCCAAACACATGGGGTCATTTGTAAGAATGGAGACAGGTTGCAAGGAAACATAAAATTAAATGGACTGAAAGAGAAATAAAGTATGTAGATACAAGAATTATTAGGAACAGGATGCTATGGAGTTTTTTAATTTTCATCTCCAGTTCTCATTTGCCCTGGATGATTGCCAATGCCCCCAAATACTAATGACTTCCTATTTAGCAAAAAGAAAGAAAACAGAAATTGAAAGCACATGTGAGACAAAATTTAGAAAAGCAAGATTATGTAATATTCATCTGCTTAAGGACTGGCTATTTCAATTAACTAGCAGGTAAATACTGACATGCAGAACCGACAACAGAATAAGCAGGTAAGGATAAAAGTGCAGTTGGATTTTACTTATCACGTGGCCCAGAGCACACGGGGTCCTAACAGCACGAGCAGAGTTTTACAAGAGAGAACCCACAGGTGTGGGCAGATTCTTCACTGAAAAGCCAATCCTTATAGGAAAGTCCTCAAGCCTAGAAGAAAGTAACTCGATTACATGAAAAATATAAACAAATGCTACAGTTTACTTCACCCATTCATGAACAAATTCCTTCAATCAACTCACTTACTGCTCACCCACTATGTGCCAGGAACTCTTTGGAAACGAGCCCAGGGCTGCCACAAACATGAAGACCTTCTTCCTCTTGGCCTGCAAGACTCCCACATGCTACTTACTGCTCCTGCCTCCCAAACCAGTCGCAGCAGTTCTCTCCAAGGTGGGATGCCAAGGCCTCAGGAGAGAGCTCAAGGGGCATGGGGAGGGCAGAGTGACCAGGTAGCCTTCACCCGTCAGAGTCCACAAACCCCAGGTTCTTCCCAGGATGCTAAGAACCCTACCAGGCCTCAGAAGGATTAGCCCACCTAACAGTGACACCCTAATAATAATAACAAACAATCACTTGATGCCACTTATCCAATCACATTCCAACAAGTCAACTGTGGCACTTCAAGACACAAACTAGTACCTTCGAAGCACATGATGGGGCCACACTGCACAGTACCACCACCCTGGCCAACCTGATGTTTGGCACTTTTTGAACAAATACTCGTAGGCAATGGAGAGTATGGTAATGGCAATGGCTTTAAGATTCAGCAGATAAAAGCCACCAAGTTAAAGAATGATATGCCCTTGTGCAGAGTGTGGAAAGGAATATTGGCCAATGTACTTCTTGAACCACTCACACTGACATGATCAGTGATTATTATCACATTCAAATATGAAACACATTGCAATGTGTGCTTAAAAGGAAGGGTGCAAAGGGGAAGTAGGAAGGGAACTTTCACTGACCTTTCTCTGTGCATTTGATGCTTTTCATTTGTTATCACACTCGACCCTGAACACCTCCTCTGAAGTTGGTTTTATAACCCCTATCTTACAGATGAGAAAATGAGGCTCAACGTCCCATTGTTACTAAGCGATAGAGCCAGAAGTCGACACTTTAGGTGGCTAAGGTATTATGCTTATTATGCTCCTTATAATTCTCCAACAAAAGGAATAAAAACTCCATAAATATGTGAAAATATGTGAAAATGTGTACTCTACATAAACAATGTAATTTCATCTAAGCAACTCAATCATACAATCAAAGCAGTTGAAGGTTTTAGCATCTAAAATGCTTATTCTACTCCAGACCCTCTATCTTCATGATTTTTCTCAAAACTTACAAGCTTCTAGGTAGAAAAGCAATCAGGGAAAATGTCTGCCCAAAACTAATTCACCGATGCTTAAAACCATTCCCTACTCTACTTTTCTTTTTTTAAGTACAGGCACCAACATAATCTAAGAACATGAAGCCATGTCAAATAATTACTCAAAGTACAAAGCATAAATTCAATTTCACTATAAAGGAATCAAGCCAAAAACAAAGGAATTAAGTCCAACCAAAACACTGGCACAGCCTTCTCTTTTGCTTTAAATACTTCTGCCACCACAGATGGGGCCTGTGCTCAGTCTCATACAGAGCAAGACACGCCAAACATCTAGCAGAGGAAGGAGTATGAAGGTCTTCATGTGTAGTTGTCCCTCCGTATCTGTGGGGTATTGGTTTCAGGACCCCACAGATACCCCAATCCTGAGGCTCACATCCCTAATATATCAGTGGGATACAAAGCATGTAGTCAGTCTCATATATCAGCGAATGCCCAACTTTGAAATGAAAATACTGTTTTCGATCCTTGGTTGGTTAGTTTCGTGGATGCAGAATCGGCAGATACAGTGGGTTGTATTCCAATGCAGCCATATTCTCCTCTTAAGATATATGTTTAAATTAAATTTGAAATAAATTTAAGTTTTAAGGGAAGAGGTAAAGCTATTAAGCCATTCTAAAGAGGGAAAATGAGTGGGTGGAGACAGAAAATGTCTGGGATTAGAACTCCCCCACCTACCGCACCAAGCTGCTGCCATCTGACTATGTATTCACAGAGCCAGGCCATCTTAGGGGTTTTCTTAGTTTTGACTAAGTACCAGCTAGTCCACAACATACTCAAGATATGAAAAAAGTCAAATGTGCATGTCTGCACCTGCCGAGATGGGAGTCTTTTAACAGGCAAAGGAATACAAGGACAAGTAGGGGTTTGGAAGGAAAAAAAAGAGAAAACACATTAGTGTGGAATATAACAGTAAAGAATTAGATAGTGTGGTCAAAGTTTCTTTATTATAGTAAAATCTTCCTTTTTGAAAAAAAGAAATGGTCCAAGTTCTTGATTAAGACTTTAGAAAGATCTATCTTGTATGTGGAACCTAACGAATAAAATGGAACAGAGGCATGGATACATAGAACAGGCTGACAGATCTCAGAGAGGAGGGCGGTGGGGGCACTGGATGAAAAAAGGGGAGGGATCAGCCAAAGAATCACATGCAGAACCCACGGACACAGACACCAGTGTGGTGATGGCCAAAGGGAAGTTGGGGCGGGGGCAGGGGCTGAGTAGAGGTAAGCAAAGGGAGGTAAAATGGGGGACATCTATAATAGTGTCAACAATTTTTTTAAAACCTTACCCTTAATCTTTCTATAGTTTAAATTACTTGATGTAGACTTAAAAATCTACAGTTATTCTTATTCCTAATTATGACCGTGAGAAAGAGAAAAATTTCAAATAGGCAAATGCTCCATAGAATATACCTTGAGATAAAAGTGATTTAATCATCATTATTGTGGTACAATAATAGAGTTGATGTATCTTGACATCACTGATATTTATTATAAATAAAAAGTAATCCACCTAGCAAAAAAAAAAAAGGGCTTAAGGAAGAATCGGCTTGGTCTTTGTTTTGCCAGTAAGACCAGAGTGACAATGAGCGCCACGACAGGAACTGACCGACCCCCGGGCTCCCTGGGCTCCTCTGCAATTACTCCAAGACAGACACGATGGAATATAGTGTTTGAGTGGCATTTAGGCTCCTCCAGTCAGTCCACTCATGCCCCTTCGTCAAGGCAAAATGATACATTTAGCAATGATCTTGGGCCTACCACCTAGGTAACTACAATTTATCTCCCTTTGTCTCTGCCGGTCTTAGATAACCACCCCTAAAGAAAAAGTGTCAAATAACCAGTGAGTTTACTGGGCATAACTGGTGGTAGTTTCAGTGGAGAACTCTCTCTAGGAATTTATGCTTGCTTACATTTTGGGATAGATATTCTAAAACGAACTCATACTTTTCTGGAAATAGGCAACATAGCCCTCAAGATTGACAATTAAGAAGTTGCGCTATTGACAGATTATCAAGTAAAAGAGATGGGGGCAAGTGTCTTCCTGCAAATCATTCACTGTGCACGTGTATCACAGTGAAAGGGCGCAGATGTGCATGCTCACCACAGGGCTCCCTCGCAGCCCAGCTCTCAGGCAGAGCCCCATCTACCCGCAGGTCACTGCTGCTGAGCGACGTAAAGCAGCTGCAATCCATGACATTACGATCTTCCCCTCCCTCCACCTCCACTGCAGTACTTATTGTGGTGATGGTTTAGCAACACACACAAATACTGAAGCATCATTATGCTGTATACCTGAAACTAATACAGTGTTGCATGTCAATTATACCTCAATAAAGGTGTTTTGTTTGGTTGGTTTTTTTACATTGGGACAACTATAATAGAACAATAAAAAATAAAAATTAAAAAATACTTTTTAAAAAGTTTATTTAAAAAAAATAAAATATTTTAATCCAGATCAAATTACCCAATAAAGCAGAAGCCTTATTTCTCAATAAATTTTTCTGTGTCATAGTTGTACTAATTGTATACTATGTCATTCTGTGATCATTAATTGATTCAAAAAATATATATTAAGTGCCAGACACTAGTTTTGTTGCTGTCATTCAACAATGAACCAAAAAAAAGTCTCTGTTCTTATAAGGCATATATTTGGCTAGGGGCTAGAAACAATAAACAAATAAGAATATAACAATACTAAAAAAGCAAATATTTACTGAATGCTTACTATGTACCACGCACTGTTACAAGTGCTTTAGATGTTAACAAATAATTTACACCCCAACACAACCTTATGAGATCTACTATTATTATCCCATTTCAAAGATGACAAATGCAGCCACAGAGAATTAAGTAACTTGCCGTCTTTTTGGTTAGACGTTGGAAACCACATGAAAAACCAGTAAGAGCTATATAAGTACACTCACAGATATGCCCCCAATAATGATTCAGAAAAAAATGGGTCTGCCAATATTTAACCAAGTCCATCTTCATCTCCAGCATTTACTGAGCATCTGCTGCATGCCAGGTATTCCATTAGGCTCTTGGTATACCACCGCCAACAAGACAACCGTATGCCCTGTCCTTACAGCTTGTGCAGGTACGAGCACACCTGAAATCATGAGCCTTTTCACAGCATATGCAGTGCTCTGTGCTATTCTTCTTTTAGCAGATAAAAGCCCTTGAGACTTGTACCACATTTTCTGCTGTCTAAATTGCCCTCAAGTGGCACAGCTATAAAAAAGTGCCTGTGACTATTAATAAAAACAGCGGGTTTCCACGAGTTCCTAGTGTATAACACTAGATCCAAAATACCCACACACAAATGTATGAATTTTATGAGACCAACAAGCAATAACAGAGTAGGAGAAACATTATCTCACATCAGCCAAACGTCTGGATGTGCTTTCCATATTTTATCTTCTCAAATAAAGCAAATGTTTGCCATTTTCTATTTTTTAAACATCTCTCTCGTGATGATACTACCCTCGGAAATATTATTAGCTTCCAAGTGAGCTCAAGACAAGTTTTACAGCACCCCTGTTTTAGAAACAGAGCAACTTATTGGGCTTTCTTTTCTACTTTCTGGTTACAAAACTGGTTTGAGTGATCTTGTGACTTTTTCAGTGTAATAATTACAGCCAACAATCTGTACTTTACTAGGTAGCTGCTGGAAAAAGGAGGCAAATATACTTCTACAAAATGGCAAATCTTGACTTCTTTTCAATGTTAGAAGCTATGGTTGAAGAGAGCAAGAGTGGGCTTCCCCACTGCTTTACACCCCCTCCCTTAAGCCAGCAGGCAGAACTGCCAGTGACCACCTCTGAGTCAGTCCTCTGTCTGTGCAGAGTGAAATGTCCTGCTCTCTCCACTAACGTGTTGCCTTCTCTCCAAAGCAAAGGACACTCTAAAATACCAGGATGTTCCCACTACCACAAATTTCAGTATAATTTCACTGGGGGAACAAATAGTAACAAACATCAAATGAAATCCACTCAAGATAATACAGTAATCTTAACTGGAATAGAACCGAGTGTTTAATATTTATTCTCCATGGATACTGCAAGAATCAGAGGGCAGGAAGGCATTTCTGTTTGGAGCTGAAACTTCAGAATGGAAAATCCACATTATTTTCTAATACTCATAATAAAGTAATCCTTAAATATTTTCCTAGAGTCTTCAAAAGTAATATCGAATCAATCATTTCAGAATGTTTAGACAGAAGTTCTTTAGTGAAAGCAGCAAACTTACCCTCATTTCAAAAAATGGCATGTTACTAAATTAATAACTAGAGTCAATTCGTGCTGTACAAATTAAATGCTCAAAATTTATGAACATCTTTCAGAATAAAATGTAATCATGCCTTCCACTGGTGGCCGTAAAACTGGGGCCGCCCTCTCCCTGCACAGCTCTTCACGGTCCCACACCCAGACTGTGACGCGAGCGCACCTACGAGCCCGGCAAGGTGAGAATCATTTGACTTTGGCACCGTGTGTGGCCTGCAAAAGTACTTTTGTTCCCTACTTGGCACAGAAAACCATTTAACCTAAGTAGCACTATCCTAGCCAATGTCATTTCACATTACAACTTACTATTCAAGATGTTTCATTCGTAACTGTCCATTTTTGCAAATATGGATAATCCCATTTCATGGCACATGAATTACGTAGTCAGGCAAACCAAAATGGAAAATTAAACTATTTAAAAACTACAAAATGGTAGAAGTGGGAAGAACCATAGAATTCATTTCATTCAATCCCATTGATTCAAACATGTAGAAACTTGAGCCCTATGAATAGTAATTTAATTATTTTTAATCAGCTGCATAGTTTGCGGAAATTACTTAAAACACTAACTTTCGAGTGACATTCCTCTGGTGCTAGAGCTCATCAGGAAGATTTCAGGGGTCACTTCAGGGTTTAGGGGGTTCCCACAACCCATCTCCGGTTCAACCAGATCAGATCTCGTTTCACCTGTTTCACATGTGGGGTTTGGCGTAAAAGTTCATTTGAAGAAGGAATGCATGCCACAGCTCTAATAAATCTAATGAGCATTGCTTTGGATGCCTGAGTCAATAGGTCATATTTTCCCCAGTCTATGTTCATCCTAGCAATTCCAATAGCACCATAGGATGGTGAGGAGACAGGGACCGTGGGAGGTTCAACAGTGTGGCCCTAAAAAAAACAGAGTTCAGGAGGACAACAGGCCATGGCTCCAATAGGAGGTACCCAAACTCCGAGTCACCATCTTAAATTTTTCAGACTTACCAACTACAAAGTCAACGTGAGCCGCAGCTACTCCGCACTGATGGCACGGCCAGCCGTGTCTACAACAGACACTAACCATTACAGCCACTTTACACAACTCTGGACCTGGGGCTGTTAAGCAAATCTTAGCTGACATTGTTTTTTCACCTTTGGCAGAATGTTTCACTTCTACAGTCACAGATCATGGCTAAAGGAGGCTAATGAATTTGTATTTCTACCTAATGGGTCTGTCACATTTCAATGATTCACATAAATGGGAAGCCAAAAATGTCTCATGATAAAACCTGAAGTACAGGCCCACTCATTATGTTAGGTAAATGCTACCCAAACAATTTATTAAATGAAAATCAGCTATTTAAATTACGTTTTAAATCATAAAATAATTTTGTTGGAGAAAATAACAACTGGAGGATCTTTTCTATTACTGGATTGACTTAAAGGCCTATAGTATACAAAATACAGTTGGATTAATACTTATTTTCAGCAGACTCCTAAAAGTTTTTCAAAGGTAAAGATTACGTATTCTTTAAAAAAGATTTAGAAATTATATGACAACCTGAAACACATAGGTAGTACAAGAAAATATATATATTTTTTTAAAGATTTTATTTATTTATTTCTAGAAAGGGAAGGGAGAGAGAAAGAGAGAGATAGAGAAACATCAATGTGCGGTTGCTGGGGGCCTGCAACCCAGGCATGTGCCCTGACTGGGAATTGAACCTAAGATGCTTTGGTTCACAGCCTGCACTCAATCCACTGAGCTACACCAGCCAGGGCAAGAAAATATATTCTTATACCCATCCCTTAAAGACCCAAGTATCTAAAATATTATATTACATTTTTGCATGTAGCTGTCTAGATCTCCCAACACCATTTGTTGAAGAGGTTATTTTTATTCCATTTTATGCTTCTGTCCCCTTTGTCAAATGTTAATTGTCCAGAGAGACTTGGGTTTATTTCTGGGCTCTCTGTTCTGTTCCATTGATCTATGTGCCTGTTCTTATGCCAGTACCAGGCTGTTTTGATTACTGTGGACTTAAAATATAGTTTCACATCAGGTAGTGTGATCCCTTCTACTTTGTTTTTCTTTCTCAAAATTGCTGTGGCTATTCAGGGTCGTTTGTGGTTCCATATAAACTTGTGAAATGTCTGTTCTATATCTGTGAAATACGTCATTGGTATTTTAATAGGGATTGTGTTGAATCTATAAATTGCTTTGGGTAGTACGGACATGTTGGTGATATTAATTCTTCCAAATCATGAAGATGGTATATGTTGCCATTTGTTTGTGTCTCCCTTAATTTCTTTCTTCAGGGTTGTATAGTTTTCTGAGCACAATTCTTTCACCTCCTTGGGTAAGTTTATTTCTAGGTACTTTATCTTTCTTGTTACTATATCAAAAGGGTTATTTTTCCTGATATGTTTCTGATATTTCATTGTTGGTGTACAAAAATGCCTCCAATTTCTGAATATTGACTTCGTATCCTGCTGTTTAGCCAAATTCTTATCAGATCAAGTAGTTTCTTGGTGGAGTCTGGAGGGTTTTCTATGTACACTATCATGCCGGTCACTGTGGAAAACAGTATGGAATTTCCTCAGAAAGCTGAAAATGGAACTGCCTTTTGACCCAGCAATTCCACTGCTGGGGATATACCTTAAGAATCCTGAAAACACCAATTCAAAAGAACCTATGCACCCCAATGTTCACAGCAGCATAATTTACAATTGCCAAGTGCTAGAAACAACCTGAGTGCCCATCAGTAAATGAGTGGATCAAAAAACTATGGTACATTTACACAATGGAATTCTACACAGAAGAAAGAAAGAAGGAGCCCTTATCCTTGACGACAGTGTAGATGGAACTGAAGAGCATTATGCTAAGTGAAATAAGCCAGGCAGTGAGGGACAAATACCATATGGTCTCACCTACAAGTGGAACCTAATCAACAAACAAATAGGCAAGCAAAATGTAAGCAGAGACATTGAAGTTAAGAACAAACTGACAGTAACCAGAGGGGAGTGGGGAGAGGAAAGGAGGATAATGGGGGAAAAAAGGTGAAGGATCATCAAGGAACATGTATAAAGGACACAAGGACAAAGGCAAGGTGGGGAGGATCAAGGGTGGGATCTGGGGATAGGTGGGGGGGGTGGTGGAAGGAAAATGGAAACAACTGCACTTGAACAACAATAACAAGGGAAGGAAGGAAGAAAGGAAGGAAGGAAGGAAGGAAGGAAGGAAGGAAGGAAGGAAGGGATCATGGGCAAAAAAAAAAGTTCCTAAACACAAATACAAAATGTTTACACTACATTTACTTATAATTAAAAACTGACAGCAGTGCCTACATAGTTGTATGGAGTTTTAGACATTAAAATTTATTTCATTTAAAAAAATAAATTAAATAAGTTCTGTACCAAATAAAATAAAATATTATAAATTCATGTTTTCCTATTCTGAACTTCTTTAAAAGGATTCAAATAAGATACTCACAGTTACTAATCACTCCTCCCAGTGGATCGCCTTTAAAATCAAATTCAATATCCATGTATTTGCCCTGCCAAAGAAAGACTTAGTAAGTTTTCAGGATCCCCTCAAAATATCCAGTCAGCATATCTTGTTAGAGAATAGCATAAGTGTAAGCTCTTTACACATTTGTTTAAATGTAATTAAGAAAGACACCATTTACATAACCATGACGCACAACAATGTGACTCCCTGAATAATTCATATTAAATACCCCATTAGCTCAAAACGAACATATCCTGTTGCTAATTCAAGAACAGCTCTTCTCAGCCATCATGTAAGTTTTCCATTTCAGATAAGTTTCAAATTCTGAAGGGTGTGTGTATTCAATTCAACAATAGAACTGAGGCATATAAGTATTCTTATAGTTGGGAAGATAAATTATTTGATTTTTATAGGCAAAATATGTTTAAGCCATGGCTAGAAACTCCAAACATACTGGACAGCAGAACACTCAAAGTATTGTTTTTATATCTACTCAAATCAAATACATGATTATGTGGTGCGACCAGCTTGGAATCAATGACTGCTCAGTATTACTCTCTCAGGCTTTGATCCAGATTACACAGCAATACATAACCAGGTTCATATTACACTTTATAGATGGTATATTAAACACAGAGAAGCACACATGGAGTTTCATACTATAATTTTAAAAGAATTGGTTTATACTTGTCTAGTTAAAGAGTAACAAGTATAACAGAATAGTCCTAACAGCTGTTTTGTGTTGGAAAAGGGCATGTTGATCTAAGAAGCAGTCTTTGGTTTTGTTTCATGTTCTACCTTAACAATAGTCAGAGAGATGGTTTGTAGATAATTCTCCCAAAGAATTACTTCAACCCTTTTTTGTTTTCGAAATAATGGTAAGGGAGAAGAAACGGGATCACATGGAACTCAGTCAACAAGGCAATTTGTGAATTTTTATTAGCTCATGCATGCTCTCCTGCCTTTTCCTTCTTCATCATCATGGATCATCTGCCCTTTTAAAGTCCTCACTAAGTATTCATTAGGTAAAGGTCTATAAACCCTCCTAGAGGCACAGCAGCTCCTGCCCTCAAACTCCTACAGTCTGGGGAGACAGGGGGACTGAGACACACAAACAGGACATTATTGTTTACGGGGACACATCCTACAGGTCGTGGTGCTATGCATAAAGGAAAGGGACAAAGGGAGAACAGGAAGTCAGGCAGGCAAGGAGGGGCCGAGCAGGAAGGAGCAGGTGTTAAGAACTAGCATCTTGAGGATGGTGAGGGAAGCTGAGGCACATCATGACATGGCAATGTTCTCCTGATGGCCAAGTCAAGTCATTAAAGGTGCCTAGGCAAGCATTCAGTGATCAGACTTGCCTCTTTACATGATCACTCTGGCTAGAGTGCAATGGACTAGTAGCAATCAAGACCAGATGTAGCTGATAGGAGATGGCAGGAATCAGGCGAGAAATGTTGGTGGCATTAAGCAGGAGTAGCAAATAGGAAGAGTAAACGGAGTAGAGGTATGCAGCGAGTCACAATGACAGGTCTGGTTGGATGTATGTCAAGGTAAGAGGAGGAGAACAAGAGTTAAAAAGTCCAGGAAAGTGTCCAGGCAGCTTAGTGGATAGTGACTCTCTCTATGATGGTAGGGGACAACACAGGTGAGGTAGCTACAAAGGGAGGGAGAAAGGGTGGCCTCCCAAGACAGTGAGAGGATGAGAGGCTGACCATATGAGAGGGAATGGTTTTGATGGAAGGTGATTCCTGGGTGTAGGAGGCAATAGGTTCTAGAGCACAGGTGGAGCCAGTAGGATTAGTGGGAGACAGGACTTGACAACCTCCCAGTGGGCAGAAGGGTGTGTATGTAGGGGTAGGGATGGGTGAGGCACTAAGATTGCGGGCTTGGATGATGAGGAGGAGGAAGATGATGATGATAAAGATTTCTGTGAAGCAGGCATGATATCATCAGCCTAGAATAAAGTTAGGAGGTTTGAAGAGTGTAGAATAAACACTGTAGAAAATGAAAAAGGAAGCCAACTGGGAATAAACTCTTGGATAGCACCGAGAATCTCATTGATACTTGTGTGGCAATCTTCCCATCCAGCCACATCCTGATTACAGCCAAAAGCTTGGCTCTGATCACGTCACTATTCTACTTAGAAATAGCCAGTGGCTTCCCATAGCCTGCAAATTAAGAGTCCAAGACCTTGAACTAAATACTCCAAGCCCTCCTCCAATTGAGACCTTAGCCCATCTTTCCAGACCTGCAGCGCACAGATTCCTACAGAACCTCTGATGTGGCCACTAACTCTGTCAAGTGCAGATCCACACTAATTCTCTCCTCAGCTTCCTCAAGCTGTACCGCCAGGTCTGCCTGCTGCCCAGTCGATTCCAGCACATTTAAATCTAGGGGCCCCCACAGGACTGTCCAAGACCCCAGACTCCTCCAGTTTCTCTATTCTGAATTTCATAAAACTTAATCTCTATCTTCCCCGGGGAACTTACTACTCTATGTGTTGTCTTTTAACTACTTTTAAACACATCTGTTTTTTCTGACTAGTCTGTAAGTTTCTTAAAAATAGGTATCCATTCATTAAGAAGTGTTTTCTGAGTGTGGCGCCAGGCACTGTTCTAGGGGCTGAGGCCACCACAATGAACAAGAAGACTGGGGTATTTCCTCCCAAGGCTCCTACTCTCTAAGGTCAACGGTCACATAAACAGGGGAAGCGCATAAATAATTCCAGAGACTAATGAATGCCTGAGAAAAATAAAAACGGGGTAAGTCAGAGTCTAGAAAATACATCATGGAAGTGACATATGAGGTGAATAATACAAGATGCCAGCCATGCAAAGATCTGAGGACAGATCATGGGCAACTGCAAAGCCTAAGGCCAGAAAGTGCTACGTGCTGGGCATGCCTGCCAGTCACAAGGCCTGTGTGCTGAGGCTGAGTGGGGGCAGATGAGGGCAGGGCAGGCCCACCCAGCTCTTGCAGGGCCTCCCAGGGAAGCCTGTGCTGTCTTCCAAGAGCAAGGGGAACCACCCAGGGCTTTCAGCAGGGCAGGGACTTAAATGCACAAAGATCACTCCAGCTACTGGTAGAGGAAGACAGCAGGCTGCAAGAGGAGATACAGGGAGATTGAGATTTAACTATGTTTTGAAAAACCAGAGGTTTTAAACAAATGAATAAATCATGTGCACTTTTCATGCCTACTGAAGGAGAGGTTTGGTGATGAAATTTTCCCAACCCTGCAGGTACTTTCCAAAGACTAGGCTGGCTCTCTGCACACAGCTGACGCTCAACAAACTACTCCTCTCCCCTCCCCCGAAATCCTTGGTTGAGAACAATGATTTCCAAAGCCTTGAATTTTTTTTTGTTTTTTTCAAAAGCAGTTGGAAATAGAAGCTAAAACTAGAGGTGCTGGGGAGACGGGGACCCCATAAGGCACCTCCGTGGGAACCTAACATTTGTCTAAAATGTCAGCTGCAATAAGTATGCCTAACTCATCACAGGGTCTATGAACGTATCTCCGTGAAGAGATCAAGAAGTCCCTTCTGGGTTAACCCGTCAAACACTGTCAAAGGAAATGCAATTTCCCAGAAGTTATAAATCACTTCTATAGAGCAACACAGCAGAGTAACTTTCAACACAGCAGAGTCCTCCTATAAAATGATAACATGGATTTGAGTATATTACCTGTCAAGTCACAGACCATAAAGCAGCGAAATTACTAAAAACAGGCATGAAATGATTTAACCTGTATTTCAGTATTAATTTCATATCCTAATACCTCTGTTAGGATATTAATAGGATTTCTCTGAAGTTACTTAACAAACCAAATCACCTGTCAAGACTTTCAAGAGATTTCAAATGTCACAAAGTAATGGACTGACCAAAAAGTTCATTTAGTTTTTTTCTATATTATGGGTCTAATAGTGTTTAGTTGTCTTTAACTTCATTTGAAATAATTTTGTTAGATTGTATTATGACAGCTGTCATATCAGCATGCATTTAAAAAAACTTACCAAATTGGTAAATTTTTGTGCAGCCATTTTAATATTGAAGAAGGAAGAAAAATCCAACATTTTAGGTGTATTATGCTTTATTACTTCAAAAAATGTAAAAATGCAACTGAAAAGTGAAAGATTTGTGCAGAAATGGAGAAAGTGCTGTGACTGATTGAACATGTCAAAAGTGGTTTGTGAAGTTTCTTGGTACTGTTGACATTTTGGCCAAATAATTCTTTGCTGTGGGGCTGTCTTATGTATTAGAAGATGTTTAGCAGCACCCCTGGCCTCTATGCACTAGAAGCCAATAGCAGGAGATACCTGACATACTCAAAATATTCAAATCAATAAAGTTATTGGTGAAAGTGAAAAATATTTACAGAAAAGAAACTAAACAGACTTTTTGGCCAACCTAATACTAATGACTCTAAGCCATCTGGTTTTCTCGATTTTTATGGTCTAGACACTAAATATATTTGCAAATATATATATTTTGATATCTTTTTTATTAATGTTCAAATACAGTTGTTTCCATTTTCCCACCACCACTTTCCCCTACCCGACCCCCACCTCCCACCCTCAATCCTAACCCTCTTTGGCTTTGTCTGTGGTACATTTCTTTTTTTTTTTTTTTTAATTTTATTGCAAATATATTTTTATAAATTGTGTGTATAATTTGCAAACAGCAAAAATAAAATCTCCATAAAGAAGCTTGATCTACTAGAATTACTTCTATTTGCACACACTTTGTTTCTAATTCTATTTATGTAATGAGATTAGCCATGTCACCACAACAAGAAAAGGCAGGGCTCTCAAGCAGTTAGAACAGCTGACCAAGCTAATCCAATGGAAAAAATTCACAGCCTTGGAATTAGGAACCTTCCACTTCCAAGCTATCAAAACTATCTCCACTGGAGGCCATTCTCTTGCCTTAAGTACTGGATAACTCTAATGAGGAAAAGCCAAAAGGAGCTAAGAGAAGAACTGAAGAAAAAGGGCAGAAAAGGTCTGTAGGGAGGCATAAAAATCACCAGAAGTGGCCCCAAGTAATAATGTATGAGGAAAGAGCTTATAAATTAAAGGACCTTTCATTACAAAATTTACAAAATTGGTTAAACTACAGAAAAAAAGGAGCAGATTTCAAAAGACTACCATCACACCCTGCTCCTCCAGGCAGTGTCTGTCTCTGCACAAACCAGAGTTAGGAGGGGCACAGCTGGAGATTCCTGTGGGCAGACGTGCACAGTGATGCCAGGAGAGTGATGGGAGACGAGGCTGCAAACGTTTGTCTTAGAGGAACTAGCATTTTCCAACTCAAGCAAACTCAAAACAACAATTAGCTTCAGTTTTTACTATTCAGTCCTCTCTCCCTGCCCCATTAGCTGCCAATCCTAATGATTTTATCTCTCTGAAGTTTTAGAATACACCTCCCCTTCTAGTAGCACTACAGCAAAAGACAAAGCTTGTAGAGTATACAAACTTGACACCCAGCTGTTCTTCTTTCTACTCAATTTCCGCTTCTTAATTATGATTTCCAAATACCGAAACTCAGATAAGTAAGGAGTTATTCTAAATAGCCTCATTTAAATTGCTCATGAAATTTTATGACAGATGATGAAAAAAATGAAAAAAAAAAACCCTTGTCACTCCAAGAAGAATTAAAAAAGGAAAATTCCAGAAAGCAAAAAATAGCCCATGTAAAACTCTCAGAGTCTCAATAGCAATGGTGTTCTTATTTTTAAAATGTGTGTATTAAGAAATGTTAAACATCTACTGGTTGTTTAAACATACATGAGCTAAATATTAGTGTTAACACTTATGCTTATACAAATACTTACAAATCTAGAGGAGTTGTCATTCCTCACAGTCTTGGCATTTCCAAAAGCTAGTAAGAAAGAAATCGATGCATGGTTAAAGTTGACAGAAAATAATTTCATGCAGAAAAATAAAGCAAATATAATACTTGAAATTTATAAATCCTAGAAAATACAACTTGTAGCAATGACATTTCTGTCTAAAATTTCCACAGAAACACACTTAACAAAAGTATGTTAAAGCTTCTGTGTCTTATTATTGTAAGTCCATAGAGAGTCATTCCTATGACTCATGGAATATTTTTCAAGTATTACTGTAAACTTAATCTTGTTCGATTCAGGACCTTTTAACTGTTTGACAGTAGTCACTTAAGGGGCTAGCGAGCAAGGCTTCTGTGCTCATCCACCATTCTCATCAGTAAATAAGGTTATTTCAGAGATAACTACTACTTAACATTACTGAAAATTCTGTGGAACTTGATGAGGTTTCCAGATGAAGTTAAGAACAGAGAATCTTTAAATTGTTTAAATTATTTTAAGTAAAGCTATTTAAATGTAATTAAATATATAACAGAAAGAGTAACAGATTTGAAAACTAACATCATTTCCAATAGGCTAAACATGCTACACGGTTTCAGTAGTTTATGTCCATCAGACCTAAGTGAAACTCTCTAGAACATAAAGAACACCAAACTGGCCCATGACTCAAACTCCAATCTCCACTGCTGAACAGCCTGGATCTCCCACAGGACCCCTTTTAAATGAGGGCACATAAGAGCCACAGGTTGCTGCCACCCAGGCAGAGTGTTCCTGTTTAACACAGGTAGTGCCTACGGTCATAAGGTAAAAGAACTGTTTCAGCAAGCTTGTGCACAAGATAGGGGCAAACTGATCTGGGCCATGGTGGCAAAGGATTAAGCAGAATAAATGTAAGTCATGGAAACAGGGGATTCCTATTTGATGCTCTCAAAGCTCAAGGCATCTCAAACTTGAATATGCAAGCCAATTGTCTCAGGATCTTGCTTAGGTGCAGACTTTGGTTCAGTGTGCCTACAGATGTGCATGAAATTCTGCATTTCTGCCAACCCCCTAAAGCTGTTTACTGGGACCCATGGGCCACAATGCAGCTAGCAAGGACTGAAGACGCAATGATGTGGTGAACAAAAACAAACCTTCAGATTAAGAGGCCAGGCATCAAATCCCTGGAAGCCTCCATAACTTCATTAAATTAAATGAAGAAAACATGACTACAGTAGCAAGCGCTCACATGATAACTAAAGGCTAAAAGCTAGTCCAAGTTTTGAAAGCAATCACTGGACCAGGCACAGAAGTGTGTGTTTAAGTCAAAGTTCACTTTGTATACTGTATTCGGTAGCCAAATGTGTTAACCTGATTGATGTATTATACTTCACATTAGCTGGACTTTTAAATGTTTTTTCATTTAAAAAATAATAATTGGCTCCTCCTCAGTTAAGACAAAATTCACAAAGTCAACATAGGGAAAGCTCCTTACATCAGAGATACAGCTTGGAATGGGTATGGTTTGGTAGTTCCCTGACACCAAATTCTCTCTTTAATACAAAATAAACTGAGATGCTGTATTGATGAGGAAACCTGCACACACGAAATATTACAAAAAGGATGCTGGCTAAAGAAGTTCAGATTTTTTTCCCATGTCCATTTATTCAAGTCTAAAAGGCTTTAATAAGTGCAATCTTGAGAATGGTGTTGACCTAGTATCATTAAGACCATGACATTTTTTGTGAGTTTTCACAGGCTAGTCCTTCCTGGTGGGTGTTAACTTGCACAGCCCCAAAGTCCAGCTCGAGATGTCAATACATAAAAGACAGTTTGTTGTGGCTTGAAGGTCAAGGGCAAGTGAAGGAATTGCTTCAAAAAAACTTTATTCAGGGCACCATTTGCAAGCCATAAACCATCTTTTCATCAAACAAATCTGAGTTGCACATTGCTAGCTCTAGATACTGAAGACTTTTATTGTGAGCCACAGACTCAAAAACAAGTGTTCCATTATAGAAAACTTGAGACGCATTCCTCAATTGTTTTTTCAAGTTCATTGTTCTAAATGTTCATTTACAGTAGCAGCTCCAGTTTAAAAGTAAAGCATTCCCATAAAAAGATAATGCAGGCCCACAGTAGACATTTCTTCTGTTTCCTGCACTGGGGCCTAGCTTCAAATACCATCGAATAAAGGGCCAGATTCTGATCCCAGATACGAACTATAGCATTCCACAGTGCTTCTCCTTTAGATCACGGCATTCTTAAAATAAACACATGCAGAAATACAACACATAGCGAGCACTCTGACTTAAAAAGACAGTAAACAAAAAGTCAAATACTAGAATAATATGAAGATGTAGCACTTTCTATAATAGCTTAATAGCTTTTTTATGCATTGAGGTGCTGAGGGAAAGAAAGATCAATAACAATTAATAGATGTTTCAGTCTTTGCTTTTCATGAATTAAAGTATTTTTGTGACTCTTATTCCTCTACCTGGAGGACAGAGGTGCATGGTATCTCCTGGTAATAAACTGGAAGGACAGGGCTAGGCCTGGCAATGGGCAGAGTTCCAACCCTTCATACTGGGGGGTATCACCCCAATCCAAAGCAGCTCTGCATTAACCCATGTTAACTCTTGACCTTCCACAACTTTGAACACAGGGTGGAACCATACTACTCTTCTAGACCAGAGGTTCTAATCCGGGGTGGTTTTAAACCCACAGGGACATGTGGCAATGTCTGGAGACATTTTCAATGGTAACAACAAGGGACCTGCACGGGGAGGGACGGGTTAGAAGCCAAGGATGCTGCCAAACCACCTACAACGCACACAGCCCCCACAGCAAAGACTTACCCAGTCAAAATATCAATAATGCCGAGGTTAGAAACCCTACTGTATCCCAACAACTATGTTAAATGACAATAAAGACAAGCTTATAAAGCAACATCAAGGACTCTGAATTGCTGTTTCCGAAGTGAAGGATGGTTTATGCTAACCTCCATAGCATTAAGAGGCTCGCTTCAGTCTTTGTTTCCTGGTGGCCTTATGAACTAAATGTTTGCATATCCCACCTTCGCCCCCCAAAAAATCATGTTCTGAAGCCCTAACCCCAATATGATGATATATGAAGATAGGGCCTCGGGGAGATAATTAGGGTTGGGTGAGGCCACGAGCCAGCCAGGCTGCCACCACCACCACCACCACCACCACCACCATGCACAAAGAAGAGGAGCTCACGTGAGCACAGAGCAGCGGGCTGGCAGCAGCCTATAAGCCAACAGGCCACAGAAGGAAACCTACCTGACCAGCACCTCGATCCTGGACTTCTGAGCCTCCAGAAGTTTGAGAAAATACATTTCTCTTATTTCAACCATCTAGTCTATGGTCTTTTGTTATGGCAGCCCGGGCTGACTGATACAGAGAGCCAACCACAGAATCTGAGCTCTATGTCAGGTTTAAGCTTTCTGCCGCCCTGAAAACACTGGCCCTTAGGTGTTTCTCTGGCATAGCCTTGGTTTCCCTGACAACAGAAATAAGCACCCAAATGTGTTATCCTGAATAATAAAACAGCACTCAGTTCTCACTGCTCTTTGCCACCAAGGTTTTCCTCGACATCAAGACAAATGAAACCATCAGTTGATAATGATTTAGTTTTAAGTAAAACTAAAGTGGTTCAAATTATAACTGAAAGGGAAAGTATAATTTAAGTGGAAAAGCTCCTTTTACATGAGTAAACTGCTCCCTCCTTTAAGCACTAAAGCCAACGATTCACAGGATGTAGCTACTTTGCTCTGCAGGCCTGGGCCTGAATCTTCTTTCCTCCTCCCTCCGAGCCCACGTCCCAGCAACCGGGTCTCTGAAGTGCTCTGAAAACTGGATCCACTGTTGCAGTCACATCGGCCCAACGTACACAGAAAATCCTACCTTCCAGGACTGGGTTGGACTGTAAAAGCTGTTCTTTGACTTGATTTACTTCTGCTCCTTTTCCACAAACAGCTGCTACATAGGACATAACAAGCTTGCTGGCCTCTGTGGATGAAAACAAGCCAAATTAACAACTTAAGCAAAATTTAAAAATATGTATTTGACAGGAGGAAATTAAAAGGATAAGATCCACTAACAATGTTTTCAAATGCCTTTATACCTAAGAGTAAATAATGTTTTGGAAATCTTTAAAAATATTTGTTCTGCCCTGGCTGGTGTGGCTCAGTGGACTGAGTGCCATCCTGCAAACCAAAAGGTTGCTGGTTCCATTCCCAGTCAAGGTACATGCCTGGGTTGTGGGCCAGGTCCCCAGTGGGGGGGGCATGTGAGAGGCAGCCAATCGATGTATCTCTCACCCATCAGTGTTTCTTTCCCTCTTTCTCCCTCCCCTCCCCTCTCTCTAAATATAAATAAACAAAATCTTTTAAAAAATTAAAATAAAAAATATTTGTCCTTTTCTATTCAATGACACATCATTAATTTAGACATAATAGGAATTGTGCTTAAAGGTTATCACTGGGCTGCCGAAAAGTTTGCTGAGTAACATCACCAACAAAATCTCAGGGGAACGATCTTCTTACAGCAATCATTTTACATACGATTTCTGTATCATACAAGATGATTCAAGCCAAAAATAACTTGATAACATATTTTTACCAAATATGTTTTCAAATTTCAAAAGAACTGTTCTGCTCAGAAATATTTTTGATATCGAACTGGTTTGCTCACAGTTAGACTAAATTATTACTTTTCAACTCAATTTAGAAACTAAGCAGCGAATGCAAGGATTTGGTAACAAGAAATATAGCCCTCTCAGGGCTCTGTTGTTTACACAGGCTTCACTAGTAACCCTGGAAGGTAAGCTGGTAAAAGAAAAGCAGGCCACCTGGGGCATACCAAGGATTCTTGGCTCAAAGGTGGACAAAATTTGTTTTTGGTGGTTTCATCCTTCCATGTTTATCAGCCCATGTCCCCTCTCAGCACCTGTCTCCCAGAACTTGATCCTTTTACTGCTGAGTTCCAAGGACTGTGAGTAGGTACTCAGGGAAAATGAGGTCTAATGTCCAATGAATTGGGGTGGGGGAGGACACAGCAAATTAGTTGAAGTGAAACAGGTTTCCTTTGGTAAAGAGCTTCTTGGAGGACCATGTGCATTGTGGAACTCTGGAAAAAGACCTAGAATGTTCTGTTTTCCATGCTGATTTGCCAGGGAATATGCTTCTCGTTGGGCTCTTCCCATTCTAATGCTCCACGATCAGGATCTTGGAAACGCTCCATTCTAAATGTCAGCTGTATAAAACATTTGCCCTCAGTTGGGCAGTCAAGGTAAGGAACCCAGTCACCCAAATCTTGCTCTCTCAAGTCTTTGCTCTGGGCACTGCCTGAGAGCAGGAGTCTTGGCCAAGTATGAGCGACAGTACCTGTACTCTTGAGTATAAGGGGGCAAATCTCAACACTGCCATTTCTCTCACAGAGACCTGCAGGCGGCTTCCAGCCCCATTTCCCATTGTTGAAGAAATACTAAATGAACAGTTGGGGTGCCACCTGGGGCACACTGCCCAAACCCTCGTGTTAGGGCAGCGATTTTCAACCTTTTTCATCCCATGGCACATATAGACTAATTACTAAACTTCTGTGGCATGCCAAAAAACATTTTTTTGCCAATCTGACAAAAATAGGTATAATTTGATTGAGTTACCAAAATAATAATAGTAATTACCTACCTTTTTTGCTCCAAAGTGACTTTTTAAGAAATCAGGTGTCTATACTTGTATATATAAGGATTTCTTGAACCAGGGATTAACCAAGCAGACTCAACCTTACTATGTGACATGACTAATAAGATGCAACTCTATTTTAGGACTTATATATTTATGATTCAAGACAGGGCATTCACACCAGATAGCTATTGTTGAGTTGGCTGTTGTCACTTTTTTATTTGACAATCTAAGGGAAAAGAGGTCAGTACCCCTGACTAAATAGTCAGGTATTGCATGTTTTAAAAATTCTTATGGTATATCAGTTGAAAATTGCTGCTTTGGGGCATCTGGGCAAACTCAAAGTAACTAACAGGAGCCAGTGGGCATCAAGAATCTATGCAGGACACGTAAAGTTCTCAAGGCCTAAGGTGACCGCTTCTGGAGTACCAGCAAACAGGGGAAGTAAGCGACCTCACGGGGCCCTGAGAACTGTGGAGGAAGACCGACTTCTTCAATGACTGGAACAAGGACTTCCTCCAATTTGCTTTGTGGGTAATGCAATGGGTCCAAACAGATTATCTGGTGGTCTGTGACGGCTGGTTTCTGCTGTTTCCTTTTAAAGACTACCTATTGCCATTGTACCAGTGTTAAAATGTATTCCACCTTGTACCATTAACTAATTTTTATGACGGATTTTATATTGTTCCCATTTGAGCATCTTGTAAATGCTATGGCTTCATTAAACTGTTGCTGATCATAAAAAAAAGAAAAAGACTATAACCCAGAAATGTCAGTCTGGTCATCTTTGCAATGCCCTTCCTCCAAAGGTCATTGTCCCATAACACCTCCATTGTGTAAAGGTCCTGAACTACATTTTCCATTGTTCTCGGGTTTTATTTAAAAGCTGGTCAATTATATGCACTTACTATTGTTGCTCAGTTCAGGCTGACTTGGCCTCAGTTATGACAAAGAATTTCTAGGGTTTTTTTTTTTAATCTTGATGCCACATTTCCCTCCACCTACCAGTCCAAGCTGAAACTCTTCTGGTTACTTCCAGATTTTTTCTTCTAGGCTTTCTGGCTTTCACGTTCAGGTGAGGCTGCCTCCCCAGCCAATCCCTAACATTTTGTGATAGCTGGCTCCAACCCTCCATCACCTCACATTCCAACTCTGCAGTTTGGCTTCTGAAGCAACCTGCAGACTTTCTTCTCTTCGTTCCACTTTCTCAGCAGCATCTCTGCTCCCCACCCCCACCCCCACCTTCACATATATTATGTATATTCTTTCTGGACAGGAATTTTTGGCTTATCTTTCTACCCATGATACTGTTGGAAGACTGAAAGCATTTATAGGCAAAATAGCTGTCCCAAATAGTGGTAAATACACACACAAAGAGATGAAAATGTAAGTTTTCTTTTATGTAAATTAACAAAAAGTAGTAAAAGTCCAGGTTAGGCTGTTCGCTTATTTCAGGGATTATAGAACTCACCACAGTCTCGAATCTCAAACTTCAGATACATGACCACATTGAGTTCTCTGGAACCCTATTCTAGGCCAGGGAGGATCCCAGGGGCAAAATGCCATGGGGTGGGGGGCAGAGAATCAACGAGAATCAGAACTCGGGGTGGCTGCTGGAATTCAACTGGCCTCTTAGAGATGTTTTAATGAGCAGTATTAAATGGAAACAAGTTCTCTCAGGGTCAATTCAGGGTTTTGTTTTTGTTTTTGTTTTTGTTTTTAAAAAGGGCACCAGGAGCAGATCTTTTGTAATCTGAATTTGACTTATATCACCTGGCTGTTAAATCGTACATAAGTATAAACTCACCATGTCTACTGAGAGATAAAGATGGGTTAACATAAATTGAAATTAAGGGTCACTTTTATTAACTTTAAACAATTTAATAATTCAGAAATAATTTTTAAATATAGTCAAGGATACTTATATCTAAGTTGATAAAAAGTTTCTGTGTTTGGATTCTAAACTACCTTCAAGAATTCTAATACTGGGTTCATTTTAATAATTTATTTTTGGAAGTCAGGATTGAAAGTAATTTTCTCCAAAGTCTCATTGTCTAAGACAACTCATATTTTTTTTCCTTCAGTAATTCATGAGATACTCATTTCTTTAGAGAAATAAGTAAGCCAGTAAGAATAAGTTTCAAGACCCAACATAGTTTAGAGGAGTGTTTTCATGATATCTCACCATGCTGGAAACAGGAAATGACAGTTATCTCATAAAGCTTTCCCCTTTATTTCCTTTTGGTTCTTCTGTACCTAAGTTCAAATAAATTCAAACCTTTTTCTCAATGTTTAGATATTTATCCAAATCAAAACTTTATGTAATAATATATGAATAAAAATATTATATTTCTGAGGACAATCAATAATTATCATCCTCCATATTTTCAAGCGTAGTTTTTGAATTATGTTGACCATTATATTGACCAATTACACATGACCCTGGCAATCACAGCATAATACTGTAAGCATTGTCCAAAGCATTACTCTTGAGCAGACTGTGGTTGCACTAATCCAGTAATCATGTTCTCAATGACAGTGTCTTTCACATATACTTTAAAGGTATAAAGTGATTCTATCTGAGACAAAAAAGTGTACTCTTCATGTATACTCAGAAATCTGAAAAGCACCGCCATTTTAGACATAACACTGGCATTTAAAATTGGCAAAAAGGACCTTGGCTGATATGGTTCAGTGGACGGAATGTCGGCCTGTGAACCAAAGGGTCACCAGTTCCATTCCCAGTCAGGGCACATACCTGGGTTGAGGGCCAGGTCCCCAGTAGGGGGCACGAGAGAGGCAACCACACTTTGATGTTTCTCTCCCTCTCTTTTTCCCTCCCTTCCCCTCTCTAAAAATAAATAAATAAAATATTTTTAAAAAGTAAATTTAGCAAAAGAGGGAAGGGATTAAAAAATACAAACTTCCAGTTATAAAATAAGTCATGGGGGATACAAGGTAAAGGGAGGGGGTGTAGCAAAATGTAACAGCCTTGCTTAGAATCAATTCTTAGTTCATCATTTTCTCTAACTCATGGATACTTTACATATGTAAATTTATGTACATATGTTTAAACATAACTTGAATCCTAAAACTCAACAATAGTCAGACAAACAAAACATGAAGTCTTTGAACTCAAAATCTCTTCTCACTAGAAAATGGTAGACCCTCTAGGGTTTCACAGATATTCTGCACTAACAGACAAATGTCCTCTAACAAAATACTGCCAGATCAGAATTCATTTCTATAGATGATGGAAAGGGGTTATAATGATAGTTTATGATTCTGGGGATTTTAAATTCCTGTTAAGGGAAGAATTATAACTAATTTTACTCTGTATTTTCTGGTACTTTGATTTAGGCTATGAATAATATGTTATTATGTAATTATTACATAATCATGTAATTGTATAATATTTTTATCAAAGAAGCACTGTGAAATAGTAGTAGGTGAGTGAAAAATAGAAAATAAACATTTCAATGAAAGTCATTTGTAACCATGAGGACAACAGGATGGGAACCTCACTGCTAAGATATCAAAACCCGTGCATGTTAACTGAGCAAGCTCCACATGGATTCAATCACTATGTCAAAAACAAAACAGGTATGAAGATAAGCAAGGCTTATTCTGAGTTCTCATCACAGAGCTGTTAATAAATTTACCCAAAAAGTAACAAGTATCCATGTATGCGTTCCTAGATGCATGTAATATTATATATGTCACACATAGATCATGTAAGAGCTACATGATATAGGTCAGGCAGCCTATAGAGACCACTACACATTTACACACATGCACATATTCATATATTTATCTACATCTATACCTTTCTATTTCCTTGGTAAATAGAAGACCCAAGTTCTCCTAGGGACTAAGCTTACACAGATCTGGTGGTCCAGCAACCTAAAGAATGAGACTGCCTATATCATCGAGGCCACGTTTGTGTATAACAAAACTAGGACCTGGCCACATTGAAGAATACCTTCTGGTGCAGTCCTGAGCCTGCAGTGTTGCAGAAGAGCCCGTCTACAGCACATCCAAACCGGCCCGACAGGCAGCCACGCACTGTCATGCTCATGGGTCAAAAGCATGGGTCTTGCCATAAGAAACGCAGCCTCTACTCCAAGAGGAGTCATGACATTTTTATCTAAATACACATATGTATATAAGTACCTTTGCTTCTGAGAGATGCCCCCCGCCAAATCTCTGATAATTCATATAGAACATGCTGGTCAAAAAAGGCCTTTCTCACATGGGGAAAAAAAACAAAACAAAAGCTCACTATGTCTTGGCCTTAAGTTTGCTTAGCTATCGTGCCTCAGCGTGGACACGTTCAGCATTCTGAAACACTCACTGGTGCTGAGGCTACATGATGTCAGTGACATCGCTGTCACGGCAGAGTCGGAGAACTACCACATATGTGAAGCAGCACAAGGTCACTGGGGGTTCAGAACTAAAGGGCTTAATGAGCAAGGCAGGCTTCATAACTCTTGAGCAGATGGCTGAGGAGTTCCTAGAAACTGATGTAACTGTAAAATTAGAAACCAAATAATTTATAATGCTTTCTCATGTCAGGATCATATTGTCAGGCCCCAAGATTTACTCTGATGTCTTTGGAATAGCAGAGAGATGATGGTTCCCTCTGCTCCCACCGGTTCTTGCATGGGTCTCTACTACACACTGTTTGCATCACAGCAGTAAATTGTGAGCTCATGGCCTAGAGCTACTTGGGCACCATTATGAGGCATAATGAATTTTTTATTTAGCACACCAGTTACAAAATAAATAGGGACCCAAAGAGCTCAAAAAGCTCACACCTCTCTGAGTATTCACATTACGTAAACTTGCAGTACCTCCAAGAGTGCCTCCAATATTTAAGACCAATAACATCACCATCTACCAAAAGGGGCTTACAACATAGTTCAATGATCACTTCTTATAAAATAAGACCACTGATACTACATGGTGATTTAAGCTAACATGTAAAGATTTTTATTGAAAAGAGATACTGTACGTAAAGTACATTGCACATTCTGAGCCCTCAATAAATGTTAGTTCTCTTCTTTCATTTATTTACTAACCCAAAGTTTTAGTAACCACAGGTACTCAAAACACAATGTTATAAGGAAATGTGACATTTCAAAAATGGCCCGACTTCCCTCTTCCCCAAAGAAATAAGATTGACCTCCCTCTCCAAATTCCGCTGCCATCTCCATACAATTTCCCATCATTTTATTCTCCCATAAGAAATCTCCAGGTAACAGAGGTATTAAACAACAAAAAAATTCTATGCTTTGCTCAAATTTATAGTCTAGTACAATTAAAGCCATAATAAAATTTGAAGCAACTTTTCTATCGCTGCTTTTAAAACCGAAAAAGAAAAGTAAAAAGGATGGGAATGAGTGAGCAAAACACTAAACGTCCCTGGGGGCAGAGAAGTAGGAGATGCTGTTGGAAACTATACCGGAAAAGGAAGGGCTCAGCAGCTACAAAGAGTCTAGCTGAGTGAATGCTTAAAAACGGCAGCTTTCAGGAGTGTCCACCTCCCAGCCCCAGGAGGTTCAGGGACAATTACAGCTGAAGCAGCTCAAAACTAAGCCTCACTTCAAACGACCTTCAGGCAGCACTATTCAATGCATGGTCCAAGGACCTCCCCCGCTCAAAGTCAGCCAGTCCACGTACTGTTACTATTCTACACACGGGAGTGGGCCTTTACAAGTTTTTGTAGTCATCTGGTAACATTTTCTCTGTTGAAACTAAAACAAAAAAATTAGAGATTGAATTTTCTGTCTTCTTTTATTTCACTTTTCTGCTATGGGTCAGCACCAGATCGGGGCAGGGGGGAACCTGGTGCTGGGCAGCGGCAGGTTTGGGAAATGCTGCTCTAGGGCGCCCCCTGCAGTGGCCTGCCTGGGGCAGCACCTGACCCTGTTAGCACTCCAAGAGAATGGCGCTACCAGGGAAAAGGGGAGGGCTTGAGAAGGAGCTATCTACTGTTCAGCTCAAGACTGAGGGCAGAGTATCCAAGAAGGACTAAATCCAGGGAAAATAACAGGTTGGAAAGGATTTCAAGTGGTGAATGGGACAATGAAATCAACAGGAAAAGTAATTAAGTAGAAAAATATCAAGACAGGAAAAAACTACAGAAAAGAATGAACTCCATGCCACTAGAATGCCACCAAGGAATGAGGTGGTTTTGGTTTTGTTTTCCTCAGAAAGGAATGAACACCAAACCTCTGAAACAGTACCAGCAACCTCCTCTCAGTTCTTCAATAGAGGACACGTGGGCGCAGCAGGAGATGGATCCACACGCCATGAGCAAGCCAAGCCGTGTGGTTCTCACTCTCTGGGCAGGAGGAGGTCACACATGGACACGGTAAGTTAATGGGAGTGCTGTCTTCCTGGAGCACATGTTCCAAAAGGGATGAAGAACTAGGGGAGAGGAATCAAACCAGGGACCACAGCCCCATCCGACAGCTCACTTAGGAACAAATTGATATGATCAAACCCTCAGAAAGTACAGGGCGAGGCAAAAGTAGGTTTATAGTTATGAGTACATGAAACATGGTTTGTTCTTATATTAGTATTCATTAATTATTGTTATTACTTTCCACACAAACAACTGTAAATCTATTTTTGTCCCACCTTGTATATCTTTTAGTCATGACCAAGGATGAGTAAAAACCTAAAAAAATTAATAGGCTTATGAATATTTTCATCTTTCTTCTCCCATGCATAAATAAAAAAATAGGCTCATAGATACAGTTGAAAGGATTGGGGTGGGGTAGGTAGCATGAGACACACCAGGCCATACAAATGCTGTCTAACAAAGGACATCGTTTTTAACTCACTTTATTTCCATTTCTGTGGGCCAACTTTGAAACAAACAAGAAGCGGTGCTGCTTCTAAGAATTAATACTGTTTCATAAGGAAGAACTGGTCCATGACAGAAAAGGGACAAAAACTTTCCCCAAAGACACTAATGTCTTCTTAAAATTCCTAATGAAGAGGAAAAAAAAAGAATTCTGAACAGCCAAAAATACCACAAACTTCTGAGGAAATACAGGTAAGAACCCGTATCCAGATAAATGATCTAAAAAGATATGGGAAACTCTAAATAATGAAGTACTGGCAATCTACAATAGAGAATAAGACTTTCAATGAAATGTAGCATGAGCTGCAATTATTGAAAGAAAGAAGAGCATGAGGGGAAGGTGCAGAAACAGAAGCTAGACCTCGGAGAAACTCGGGAAGCAAGCCCACGCGGTGTGGCTTGTTCTAAGACTATGATTACAAGTTGCTAAGAGTAATTTTTAAAAGTTCCCACATATACACACTCAAAAAGGTAAACCTTAAAGGTTCTCACACACACACAAGAAAGTAACTATGTGAGGTGATGAGTGTGGCAACAGGCATTTCATGATACATACATATATATATATATCAAATCATCACACCATACACCTTAAAATTACATAAGGTAATATTGTCAATTATATCTCAATAAAACCAAGGGTATCAACCAGTGTTCATGTCACTCTGGTGTCTCTGAAAAGGGCTTGTAGGTAGCATGAGGGGAAAGGGAGAGACCAGTTAGATACACTACAAAGAGAACTCAAGGGAAACAATGGTTGGTGGCTTTGACTAGAGTCTCCATATGGACACAATGAAAAGGAAGAAACGACTTGGCATGAGATAGTCTAGGTAGGACTGAGAAGTTCAGAAAACGGATTTCATGTGGGAGATACAGGGGACAAAAAAAGCCAAGGATGAGTCTTACTCTTCCAGCTTAAGAAATTTGGAGGACTGGTGGCCCTATTTATTAAGACCATGAAATCTGGATAGGAGGGTAAAGAGAAAAACCAAACTGGGATGATTCCAGAGTAGTATGACCTGATGGCAAATTCAGCAGGTTGCCTTACAAAGCAGCAAGCCCTCATCACTACAGAAGAGGGAGTCTGGCTGTCCCTGGGGGGGGGGGGGGTGACCCCACACCAGGGGGTCTATAACCAAAATCCAACTATATGCGGGTCTATAACCAAAACCCAACTATGCTTTCTGTTATACTTTCAATTCTTACATGCCAGTCTTTCCCCTCTAATTCTGCCCGTCCAGAGCCCAGAACCTGCACAACCTTGCAAAGACAGGGCACTATGTCTACACAGGCTCCAGGAAGGGTGCTGGACATGCTTATCGAGGAAAGGAGGTATTATCCCTAAAGAAAGTGGAGGTGGAGGAAGGAATAGGTGTAGAAGGAAAAGCCACTCCAAAGCAAAGAGTAAGGCTTTAAAGGCACAAATCTTACTAAAGGCTCGTGAACAAAACGGATTCAGTCAGTTGACTGAAACGTGCATGGGGGTCATTAGGAAGTCGAGGTTGTTAATCTGATAACTAACTAGCCACGAAAGTGGGAACGTTTAAATCTCACTTTGGCGAACTAACATCAATGAGCAATTATCACAGCCTTAGCTATAACACAAGAACACTTTGTAAATAAGTCTCAGGATGTAATGTACAGCACAGGGAATGTGGTCGATAACATCATAACTCTGTACAGTGACAGGTGGCGGTGACTGGACATACTGGACATATCGAGGTGATCCCATCACAGGATATATACAAGGTAGAATAACTATGATGTGCACCTGAAACTAAAATACCGTAGTATGTCAACCACACTTTAATTTTACAAAAGAGCATTTTACAGATGAAACAGTTACGAAAATACCATCTCCCTCACCATCCTCCTCCTCCTTCATGGACTCATCGGTTCTGTCAAACACCTACTGCCAACAGCAGGTTTAACCTGTTGAGTTTGGGCTCAGAGAGAGCAGCTCTTTCTGTCTTTTCCAGGTAGCTGAGCACCATGTGTTAAAATTGTGGTCTCCCTCAAGCATAAGAGAAAAAGCATAATTCCTGTATTTGAGGGGTTTTAGAGGGAGGTTGCC
This sequence comes from Phyllostomus discolor, assembly GCF_004126475.2. Taxonomy (NCBI): domain Eukaryota; kingdom Metazoa; phylum Chordata; class Mammalia; order Chiroptera; family Phyllostomidae; genus Phyllostomus; species Phyllostomus discolor. The sequence continues at coordinate 36,167,688 of NC_040906.2, forward strand.
AGTCCATCTAAAAATATATACAAAAATTTCAATTCTTTAGGCTTCAGAGAAAAATTTCTCCAGAGTGAAATCCCACATTTTCCTGGTGCCTTCCCTCACTTTTCAGCAGAGAGAAGATTCCCAACACCCCCATAAGCTGGCATTCCCTAGGGAAGTGGCCTGAGACCTCAGTAGCCTGCCACAAAGGATCCCTCAATGGCCCCGCATAGCTTCAAGCTGATGAGCCGCAACTGCCCTCTTTGCTCTGGTCATTCTGTGCAGCCTTTACCTTCCAGGGGAGAAAGTGAGGCTGTCAGGGGTGGTCTTACCTGTTTTTCCTGCTCCACTTTCCCCAGTAATGAGAATACACTGGTCTTTATCTTGATCTCGCAGGGATCGGTATGCTTCATCTGACAGGGCAAAACTGCAGGGGACAATGGAAAGTCCTTAGAATAAGCTCACTATTACGTGTTTATCAAATGCAACTGCAGGCCCCTTAAAGGGCCACTGAGGCGCTTTAGCTTAGAAAGCCGAGTCATTTATTTCCTTCACATTCTTAAGGTAAGTGAATAAGCCATCCATCCTTTGTGGCCCGTGTTACCTTTCTTCCACACATTCTCAATGAACCAAATGGTACGGACTTATTGTACTCTAAGTAAAGCTATGCTGTATTTAACACACATGCTATATTTATGGCTCAATTTATTAAAACCTGGGCAATTTGGGGAACCAAGGAGGAAAATGTTACATCACATATCCATGACTGGATAATATTGAGATTTTTCAGGACAATCCATTGCAGTTTCAAAATGATGAGGAAAAAAATGTGTTAAACATTAGAAAAATGGTGTCATATACCAAATAGGTGATATCACCATTACGAAGCTAACTACAGTACCACTGCCTTCACCATTACAATTGCAAAATGATTACAATTGTAAGGTCCACCAGAGGCAAATGGTACTCCGGGTTTGCCATGGTTCTTGTTCAATCCCAGTTGCTCAAGCTTCTCACTGTGCCCTGTGATGACAAAGTAAGTAAGGCCTACCAAGTAAGGCCAGGCCAGGTCTCATGTTGACCCTACCCACCTCAAACTTTACTATAATAAGATGAATTTTGCTCTCCCTAGCCTAACTGAAAAATAATTTTGACAATATGATCATGTATTTAATTAGGGAAAGTTCCTCTTCTACTTAATTTATCAGCAAGTACTTTCTGAGAGTATACCTTGTGTCAGGAACATGCTGGCAATGGAAAGAGAATTAGGACTCATCCCTTCCTTCCTGAATTCTCAGTCAAATACAGGAAAGAGAGATACTGAGAGAAAATGGCAACCAGTAAGATAAGGGCAATCATAAAGATTATGTGCAAAGTATTGCAGAACCAGCCAGGGACTTCAAGAATCCTAGAAGGCGGGGGGGGGGGGGGGGGGGGGGGGGGGGGGGGGGGGACACGGGACGGGGACGGGACGGACAGTCCTAAAGAATTCATTTGCAAGACAAAGGGCTTTCAGGTGAAAACAAAGGTAAGTTCAGAGCAGTCCTAAATTGCTAGAGGGCAAACTTTTGTAAAGGACAGAAGGGTAATGAGGGAAATGGGCAGACTCTGAGAGAGAGACCGGAGGTGATTGGGAGCCACATCAATGGGCCGTAAGCAGGGCAGTGGCCCAAGGACACAGTAGTCAGAGGTACCAGCGCTGCCCCCAAACACTTCATGTTTAATCATTTTTAGACATGACAATTACTAAAAATAAATTATTATTAATTGCAGCCACAGAAGATAAAACTGAGGCAGAAAGTGAGGTAACCCTGCCCTGTGGCACAGCGGAGCCAAAACCGACCCCTACTCCCAACTACTGGTGTGCACCATCTCTGCAAATCAGAGGACCACGGGGTGCACAGGAGAGAGACCCATCTGGAGGCAGGGGAAGGGCTGGGACATAGGAAGAGTTTAAGTTTGGCCGACCAGACAACAGTGCAACTTTCAATCAAGGACTCTGACTTTCCTTCAGAAAGTGTGTGGGGCCGTCAATATCGACAACTTACTGAGCACCTTCCATGGGCCAGGAGCTGAGCAAGGTGTTCTTGTATTTACAATCAGATTGAACCTTAAATCACTGTGTGAAGTCAGTGCCAGTTTCCTTAAAGGAAAATGGTCCGAGGCTGAGAGGTGACCTGAGACACCCACATTCTCCCTGCCAGACGGTCACAACTCGCCCTCAGTAATGGTGTGCATTGCAGCTTACCAACTTCATGACCTCGCATCATTCACCCTGGCTGAACTTTGGTTTCTTCATGTGCACACTGGAAAATGGAGCCACGTGCTTTAGCTTAGATGATTAAATAAAAGTGTATAAAGTACTTCAAAAGGGATAAAGCCCTGATCAATGTCTGGAATCTTTCTGTATTGTAAGTAGTTATGCATACCTCGAACCACCTCCCAGCGCATAAGCTCCTCTGGGCACAGGCTTTCTTTCCATCCACAGACCTATGACCGTGAGACATCACCAACACCAGATGCTGAACAAGTGAACGAGTGGATTCTCTCCAAGTGTTGCCAGAGTCACTGCAGTCATGACTGCAGTGAGCTCCATGGAGTATGGTAAACAGGAAATCTATTTCTTCTCTGACCTTCATGCAGGGAAGGAAAGCACTGCTTAGCCTTCTCCCTCCCCACCCCTCCCACTCCTTCCACCTCCAGACAATAGTTCAGAGATGCCACTATCACGGTCATCACTGGCCAGAAACGGCAGGAAAGCACATTAGGGCAAATACAAATGAACTTCCCAACCATACACACTCACCACCCTCTTCAGGTGCTGGTTAGTTCAGCCCTTCCCTGTGCTCCTGGGACTACAATCCAGGTTACATATCACACGATTACTAGATCCCAAAGGATGCAAAACTACTTCTAACATGAATAATCATGTATGATTGTATGTGTGCACACATGTATCCTTGTGCAAACACAGGCTTCAGTAGACCACTGTGACCCTGCCATGGGTTTACTTCAAGTCAAAACATCGAAGGTGAACACTTAATTTGTTCTTGTCTGTCCAGAAATACTTCATTGTTGTCCCCAAACTGAGTCAGACTCATCTAATGGAGAGTATATTTCAATATGAAATAAACGCTAACAAAGATCATTATTCTTTCAGGGTCCTACGGAGCCCTGATTTCACATTGCCATAAAAATTTACCAGTTGAAGCACTTAAGCACTGGGGAAACTGGCTTGGATGACCGGCATTCGTGTGGACACCGATCCTGACTTCACTGCTTAGAGAAGTGAGCAAAGGTGGGCCCGGAAGGACCCCAGCCCCGCCCCGATCCTGCTCTTCCTGCCTGACAGCATTAGCTCGTCCCATCACCAAGGCCAACAGTTACCACCACAAACCGAAACCACATGCCAGTCTTCCAGCCCACTCTGTAATTACGGGACCTAAATAAGTCTTTAGAGAAGTTTTTACTTAAAAACAGTTGTGAGCCATATGCTTTGCATTATTTTGTGAACATGTCAGCATTGCTATTTACCAAGCACAAAAATGAATGGTTTATTATCATATAATGACGATAACGTGAAGGGCAAGCATGTTTTTTATCTGACCACATCAAGAGCATGGTTTTATCCACTTTTTCTGTCCTCTAGTTGAGCTCTAAGAATAGAGACAGGCTGACATCGAATGCAAGTCTCCCCTTCATTTCCAGATCAGCTCAAAGGCTGCTCGTGGAGAGCCAGACTCTCCCAACACCGTGTCCACAGCACGTTCCCAACCAGCTGGACCTATCGCTTTTAGGTCCGAGAAGTCTGGTTTGGGGCTCATCTGTTATTTTCTGTCCGGGCGGAATGTTGGGTTGCGTGTTCAAAATTATCTGGCTGGTATTTATGTTCCTGCTCCATCTTATTTCTGTTCAGAATGTTAATCTCCACAGTGGTTCTGCTTTCGTGGCCGTCAAGGGCAAAGGTGGGGCTCCTTTCCCCAAACTCTATGCCCCCACCCCGCCACTTTCCTTCTCAGTTTAGTTCGCTTGCACTGCAAAGCAGAGAAGATGCTCTGACGTCAACTACATCACCACCACCACCTACAGCTTATGGTCTTCCAAGCATATCCTTATTTTTCAGTCTCTGGCTCTCCCTTGAAGAGTTACAGGAGAAATCATTTGCTAAAGCAGTCTAGTCTATTCCGAGGACCTGCAGACAGTTGTCTCCATTAGCCAAAGTGGTTAACAGAACAAATTCTGTCTTGGAAAACTTTCCTGAACTTAGATAACTGTCTCTGCCTTTTGATTTCATGTATTTTTCTTCTTCTTAGAGAAGCTCTCAAAATGGTACCCCTTTTCATTCAATCTTGACTCCTAAAACACCACTTTCAAATCACACAGGAAATTCTGCTACAGAATTTAACCGTCTTAAAATAGCTCCGTCTCAAAATTCTCATCCACAATTGAGATCTACACATCTCCACTATATCCATTCCTGCTCTGGTTCGGCCCTAAAAACTGGGTGTTTCTAAAACTAAGCAACAAAAAGATATGCTTTTAAAAATTCCTAGCCTCCAAGTGTTCCACCCATTTCTAATTCCACATTGAACTCAGTCATGGGCTGACGTAGTCCACGCAGAAGAGAAGGAAAAAGAGAAAAGGAATTGTGTGTGGTAACGTTTGCACGGTCACCTTGAGGGGCTTTCTTTGCTTGCTTGCATGCTTGCTTGCTTGCTTGTTTAAGGACAGGCACAATGTTGGCTTTCCTTATAAAGTACTACTATAGATGTATGTATATTTATCATTGTCTCATAGTCGTAATTCAGAAAACATTCACCTGCTTGAAAAATATTACCTTGATAATTTAGTCTTATGCCCTTCCACCAAACATTCACCCTATCATATCTTAAAGGTAAATTTCAAAAAAATAAGTCTTTACAGTTATTTATTACAGAAAGCTATAACTTTTTATGTTGGAAAGGCTCACTGCACTCATGTTGTATGCCAATATAAACATGGTGAATTCACATATTCACAACAATACAGTTGTCCTCCCACAGCCCAACACTGACTGGTAAGCGTCCCTAATACCCAAGCCTCGGAACAAGGAAAGGTAAGAAACAAAAGTGAGCCTCTCTTCAAAATAAATGGCCACGGTCAAAATGCACACTATGAAGTGTAAAGGAAGAAATATGGAACCAAATGTAAAGAGCAGAACTGAGTTAAGATGGATGGCAAATAGACCTAAAGGGCTTCAAGGTTTCTTTATTTTATATAAAGTGGTACAATATTAACTCTCCACGGATCCCCAAAAGTTAAGAATGGATATTATAATATCTAGAATAATCACTATAATAACATACAGAGCTACCAAATAACAAAATGAAAAAATGTAATTCTAAAAACAAACAAAAGAATAAAATAATGCAAAAGAAGACAGGAAAAGAGGAAAAGACACAGAGGAGACAAATGGAAAACATATTATTAAATGGTAGACCTCAGTGCAACCACATCAATAATTACATTAAATGTTAATAGACAAAAGACTCCAATTAAAGGCAGAGGATGCCAGAATGGACATGAGAGCAAAACCCATTCAAACGCTGCCTGCAGGAGTCACACTGAGAATATAAAGACATGGATAGGCTGAAGGCAGAAAAAGACATGCCAAGCAGAATCAATCACTCAAAAAACCTGTGTTCTGTTTTTCTCTCCATACATCTAAAGTCAAGGCTGTCCCCAGGTCATCTTGGTGTAAGAAGGATGCCATGCCAGGGCATAACTCAGAGCAGAGTGCACGTGACACAGTATCTTTAAAATGAGCTACAGTCATTTTTCTAAGACTATTTTATCAACACTAAATTTTCTAAGTTCATATGCATTCTTGTATCCTAAACATAAGTATCTACATTAATTTCCTTTGGCTACGTAATTGAAAAGGTTTGTTTCTATTGGCTACGAAGCAAAAATAAATAATCTCATCAGAGACTGATCATTTTAAGGTGACATCTGCTCTGAAGTGACAGCAGTAAAACATCAAATAAAGCTCAAAAGTCAGGTTTTGAAACACCACATTGTGTGAGTCGGTGCCAACCAATGTACACCAGGCCTCTCATTATATTTCAATGGGACACTCAAACATATGTTTTAATCTTGACAGTCAAATGCATGTAACCACCAAGAAGGCAGCAATCCCATTATCTGAATGTTTTACATAAAATGGCTCACATGTGTTGTGTTTCAAGGAACAACAGAAATCCTGTGTAATTAATTAGAATTTACAACGCTCTTTATTTCAAAAAGTCACAAGCTAGTTGCCAATTATAATCCAACACAAACAGCTGAGAGCCCTTAAGGGGTAATCTTCTTTCAAGATTTTAGAAAGTTTATTTATAATCCGTTTGTGATGAAGAAGCCTTGGGGCACACCCAAATTCTTCCAACCCCAAGGGCCTGATCATTATCAAAACCCTACTGGCGGTCCTCAAGGCTACCCAATCCAAGGCCAGCCGGCTGAGAGTCCCCAGACAGGGCACACACCCTCCTCCTGGAGACTGATCGAAAGACGGACTCGGCCATTGGGTGGCTCTTTTCCAAAGGTGGATTACAAAAGCCAGGTATGGAGACACACATCAGGAAGCAGATAAGAGACTTAGAGAGATTAAATTATGCCAAGGAGGAGATATGAAAAGTGGCAAGGAGGAAACATCTGCCTTCAGGGCCTGGAAGCTGCTCTCTGGAATTGAGCAGCTCTGCAGTGCTGCCGAGAACTTCCTTCTGCCGTGGAGCCCTGAGCACAAGTCGCAGCAGGGGGAAGCCCGCCACAGGGGCAGCATCCTGCTTCGGGCTTGGCAAGCAGTCAAAAGCAAAGAGGCTGATTCCACTGCTTCCGTCTTTGCTGCTACAGATCTTACCTCGAAAATTAATAAAGTGTGAATGGTACTACTATCTTAAAATAATCCCCCAACAATGAAAATGAAACAGTACATGGAGACTGTAAGAGAATATCCACAAGGGCTGGGGTTCCCTAGGAGATAGGATAAGAGACATTGTACATGGGTTTTAGGGGTGGTGATTAAGAGAATCTGTCCCCTAGAAGCTTAAAATCTAACAGGAAAGACACTTAAGTTTTCCCCCACCCTGTACCACTCCACAATAAAGGGAGCGTGAGAAGGTAATTAACACACCAGCAAGCAATCTCCTAAAGACATTCAGAAAAGGGAAAAGGGACTTTCCCCCCAGGATGCAAAATCTGAACCTCGGGGCATGTGCAAGGACAGAGGCAGAGATGTCACAAAGAGCAAGAAGGAAATTATGTTATTTCCCTTGTCCAGAAATTAACAAAACACACCTGATTTGGGGAAAAGAACAAAGGGACAATCAGCCTCTTAATTCAAATTCAATAAGCCCATAAAGTATTTTTAGTATCTCTTTTAACAAAAGAATACCAACGATCATCTTTTATTACCCAACTCATAAGAATAATAATTACACAGTGTTACACAGTGTTATGGCCCTTTCTGTTCAAAGAAAATATAATGAAAACACATTTGCAACACAATACTTTCCAATTTGTGGGTCAATATAGCTTATTTCAATTAATTTCATAGTCAGTTTTTATTAAAGGCAACTAAGTTCTTGGAAACATCTATTCCCAAGGGGAGTTACTCCAAAGGCCTTTATAATTTTCCTTAGGGCTTATTTTACTCATTAAAGAAAAAAATAATTTCAAGTTCTCAAAATGTTAACTGATTTGTCAGTCAGATGTTGTTTCCTCTTAAAGTCTAAAAATGTGCCACCTTGAATGCCACTTTGAGTGACTTTATCTTTGTCTGACTTTAAAAAACACATGCTCTGATCTTAGCTACTTCACTTCCACATCCCAAATAAGCTGTTCAGTTAAGGGAACCCCTGAATGTATTTACAACATTCAAATGTAAACCACTTTGTACCATCTGACTTTGAGAGCCCCCAAGTGCCTGCTACCTACACAGGACTCAATGCAGTGGGTCTCAGCTTCCCTGCAGCTGAGGGGTGCCACACAGCGCTGTTCACCCACAACAGAAGATGCTGCACTGGGGGCCTTGTGTGGCACCCAAGAAGTGCAGAGAAATCTGGCAGTTACCGGGAGGGCACTGCATGGAGATGGCATCTGAATGGGAACCCCAGGTCACATGCTGCTTTGGTTCCTTTTTCAAAAATGCAGAGAACAGGCAGTGAGCAGCAATACAATGTTACTGACTTCTTCAAGTTTTGCTCTGTGCTTCCAGCCTTACAGGGCTGTGCAGCGGGTGTTTGTAAAACACCCTGTATGGTGTCTGAAGGAAGTAGACACCCAATTAAAGATTGAAAGGCTAAGCTTGCCTTATGGAATCAAGGTCACAAATCTATTCACATCTTAGAGAGTTAAGATCTGTCACCACTTCATAGAGTGGATGCAAAAGTCAATGAAATCAACAGATACTGATAAGATGCTAGATCATAAATAGATGCAGATATACATGTGTAACATACACACACACACACACGCACAGACCACTGTGGATACACCATGGGAAGTCTGGGGTGGTACATATTATTGTGGAGGGAAGAAAGTGAATGGATGAAATTATAATTAAGACTTTCTGGTTATTACCTAAACTCACATCATAATGCTATCAGGGAGGAAACATTTTGGAAATAATTTTAAGAGTATTCTTTCATTCAACAAACATTCTGTGTGCCAGGGAAAGCACCAGGTATAGCACAAAAGCTCTCAGGTGCTCAGGCTAGAAAAATCATTTACTATCTAACTAGACAGTAAGTTAGTCATTTGAGGACAACTCACTTGGTCTATGGGGCTTCCCCAAAACTAAAAAGCAACAAAACAACAACAAAAAACTTTTCCCTAACGCATGAAAGGGATACTGGTATTTTGGGGATACATATTTCTGAATTAAAATTTGCTTCTTCTCTTTCTTCCAGGCACTAAACACCTTTCGAATCCACCCCTTCCGCTCCTCTCCATCACTAGTGTTTTTGCCTTAGACAAGTTCTTCATTTCTGACCTGAGCCCCAGTAACTCCGAAAGGAGCGGTCCATAACCCAGCGGACACCTTCCCAGCCGTCTTGAGAGAACGCTGTCAAAACCTAGCATCTGTCATTACCAGGACTCTGATTAGGAGTTACCATTCCTAATCCTGCCCTCATTGCAGACAGATTTAACTTATTGCTTTTATGTGCTTCTGTACTAAAGTTTTTTTCCCCAAACTTGTTAAAACTAAAAGCAAATTTGAATCATTCCTATCTTCCGGAACTATGGTTCTAGGGTGCACTCTGATTTAAGGGCAATGTGTTATTTTGCTGAGGCAGCAGAGCAGCGCTAGAAGTGTGTCTGAGGATTCCCTGGGCAGTCTGGACCTCAAGGATGGGACCCTAACATGCCCCCGGGGACCCTCCCCACCACACTCCTGGGTTGAAGAAGTACTTATTCAAATAAGGTTTGCAAATTCAGGACAAGGACAAAGTGCAGAAACATTTCCTCTGGAATTCCAAACAAACACCAACTGATTTCTGTTACTACACAGCCATGTGTATGTCTTAATTTTAAAAGGAAACTTAGTGTTTGAAGGGAGATCAAAAGACTTGGGAATCAGACCATCAAGCAGAAGCCCCCTAAGAGAACAAGCAGGCTCCAGGCCTGGAGTGACTGACAGCCCCTCGGAGAGACCTGGTGTGGTCAAAGGATGACCACTCCTCATCCGCGTGTCTTCCAGAAGGTCCCCACTCCCATTCCCTCCCTGATCCCCAAGCTAGGGAAGGAGCATCAACAGTAAGATAAGGAAGGCCCAAGATCCCAGTAGGTCTGTTCTACACAGTATTTGGTTACTATTTTTATGTGTTCTTTTAAAAAATGTTATAATGTCTGCCTTTAAGAAGCAGCTTCAAAGTGGCCACATGAAAATGGGTAAACCACAAATACCATATGCCACTGGGCCTGCAGGCTGACTTGCCTGAAATGCTCCTCCCTCTAAAATGCAAACAGGTCACTCCTTCCTGGACAGGCTCCCCTGGCTGCTCTTACCCTGAGCCTGGCCCAGGGTGTGAGGCAGGAGATGATGAAACAACAGTGCCGTGAGCTCCTGTTACTGCTAGAGAAGGGTTTACTATTGATACGCCAAGTGCCCTTACACTAACAAAGCAGTCAGAAACCACTCGCACAACACGCCATCACACAGAAAGCAGAGCTCCAAAATGAACCTAAATACGGAGCGCTCAAACATCTGCTTTCAAGTTTTTAAGCCATGTCAACGTCTGCAAATTGGCCACAAGATGAGACTTTGCCAAAAATGTCTCATACACAGATCACATACATATTTGAGAGAACCATTCAGATCAGCAAGCAGGCAGTTAGCATTTATTACCACATGCCTGCAGGGTGATAAAGACTTGACCCTTATTCACCAAACTTTGAGAAACTAAGAAGAAAGTCCAGAAGCCCTCCTGGATCAGCAGGGGAGGATGGGAGGCCCTAGCCAGCAGGCCTTGCCCCAGGGCACCCTGCATACCAGTACTGGGTTCCTGAGAGCTACGCACAGTGCTGGTCTATGTTCTTTTGCAGAATACAAGCTCAAGACAAGCTTCTATCTTCAACCAAAATCTTGAACTTAACTTCCTTTATGTAAATCCAGACTGGTTTCTGGTTACACAGAGAGGTCAAAGTCAGGCAATCCACACATGCAGAATCCAATCACTAAAAGCTTTGTGCTGCAAATCACAAAGCCAGCAAAGCCCTTCTCTCAGGAGCCAGCTAGTCCTCCTGGCTCATCTCCCTGCCCACCCGCCTTCTGGCCCATTGTCCCCTCCGAACACCTTCTCTTGGAAAGCGCTCCTCGATGACTCCTGTTGTTGTGGAAGCCCCTTGCCTATATACCTATAAAATCCCATGCTTTAACTTTGAAGACTTTTTGTTTTGTTTTTTTTTTGCTTACAGTTTCTGTCCCTTGAGAGCAGGAATTGAGATTCATCACCTAAATGACCCTTTATGGAGCTTTTCATACGCCAATAGCAGGCTCAGTGACAGAGGAGAAAATGTACAAAAATTTGGGACAAAGCCACATTTCTCATTTGGTTTTGGAACTGTGAGCACTTACTGAAGAAAAACTTCTCTGCAATTTGTATGAACAATTGATCAAATAGGGAATCCCCACCCCATTCCCCCCAAAATTTTATGGTTCCTAACTGTATTGTATAAAGTTTTTAAAAAAAGAAAACACACACACACACACACAACTGCTGTCTTCAAGTATGAGTACTTCAAATACATACCGATCGAGAAAATACCAATTTCTGCAATAACTCAGGGACCCCAAGCTCAAGGACTGGGACCGCCCCTACACCCTGCATGGTTGCCTAATCACCATCATACACTAGTTGCAGTCTGGGGAATCTTCTATTTGTCACGACTTATGGCCCACTTCTCCACAGACAGGAGGGAGCCATCTACTCCAACAAGTCTAGGTTCGCTTCCTCAATTTTCATAAAATGATGACAGCCCAACCTATTACTCAGTGGGTTTCAAAATTAACACTCTGTCTTTTACTGAAACCAGAGGATGTGTACTCTGGGTTCTTTCCAGAGAATGCAGCCTCAGCTCATCTGCAAATCACCTTTAACTCAGAGCCCAGGGATGAGAACACAGAAAACACAGAAACACACAAAACTGTCGCAGAGCATCCCCTGAAACACACACTGTAGTCTCTCTCTGCCTCCTTGTGCTCCTGAATCAGCCAAACCATCAACAAGCTAGGTAGGTGCTTGTCCCAGTGGTTCTTGGCCTTGGATGCACACTGGAATAACCTGAGGCGTTGATGTTTCACTCCCCTCTCCCTATACTCTACAGATTATGATCAAATTTTATGGTGGTTCTACTGAGCAGCCCAGGGTGGCTTATAGCTCCACTAGATTTGCTGGATTCCATAAACTGCACTTTGGTGTGACGTTCTCTGCGTCCACATGGTGAGGTGACATAAGGAGAAGCTACGTGAAATTCACTGCTCCATTTTCTGCAGGGGTATTTTGGGAAGTACTGCTCATGACGACATCCTTCACATCATAAATCCCGTAAGAGAAGCCCCTTTTAAACCTAACTGACAAGGAAAACTTTGCTTCTCATGAGCAACTCAAGTGCTTTGATGTTACATGCAAAAATAATGCTGAAACCGATTATATTTCCCTTTTTGTTTTCACTACAAGGAAATGAAAAATCAAAGTTCAATAAATATAGAGGACATTGTGGTGTTAACTCTCACCTGGGTCTCATTTATACTGTTTCCTTTGCTCTGACATTTAAAAAACCACTTATTTTATAATACTGGCTATAAAACAGTAACATGCTGTCAATCAACTTTCGATGTGAGGAAATGTAATAATTAGCTCCCATTCATATCTCTCACACATTTTTGAACTATAAAAGACCAAATAACGCAACTGGTGTCACTAAAATCCAGGCATACATGTACAGCCCTTCTTTTTGTTTTGCTCTCTTTTTTTGGAGGGGGAGGTGCTGGGAGAGATAATAGATAGATAGATAATAGGTGGGTGGGTAGATGTGTAGATAGAACTATCTAAGGAAAGCAATTTCCCAGAAATTTTTCATTTATTCACTTAAGACTGTAATATTCTAAACGATCACAAATCTGAGAAATTTTCAGTGTGCAAGCAGATAGATAAAGGTTTTCCAGAATAAAAAGAATACAATTTAAAAATTATAGCAACACTGAGGAACTTTGAAAGGCTATTGCCCTGCCTCATATTATGAAAACAGAAACTCTGAATGCATGGCTGTTGGCATGGATTCTGTGTTTATTTACACACTCTCGATTCCATGCCTCATCCCCTAACCTGTCACCAGCCTCAGGATGCTCCACCTCTCCTGCGAAAGTCCAATGTTATTCTCCTTTCAGGTCAATTCTAAGAGGACTCTTCTTGTACACCTCTAAGAGAGGACTCTTCAGTATCTCGTGTGGAGATACTGAAAAAGAGGCATGTGCTAATGAAAACATCCTGTTCCATTCACTAAGGTCTCCAGTGGGAATAACCCAAATCTTGGAGACCACTAACTCAAAAAGAGTTAGGACTTATGTCTTTATTTCTATAAAGAAAACTGAAAAACATTTGCCTTCTCTTTCCTGTATAGGAAATAAGACAAGGCCTCTCAGGTACACCTTCACCTTGGTAAGAAGAGTTCCTGTCACAGGTACCCTGTTGATGAAGCAAAGAAAGAGAAAACCAGACTTTAAATCTAGATGCTAACTGATCTTCAATATACTCTAATTTAGACTATGACTTCAGAAACCCTAAAGAATGAAATGGCCCCACATCCACCCCACTACCTAATTGTTCAGGACAACTGAAGCAAACTTGTCATTCAATAACAATAAAAAAAGTTTCTAATTTTTTCCTAAAATATACCACAAATTTCTTAAACAGGAGGATCATATATATATATACCTATAGAATTTCAGAGTTGAAAGGAACCTCAGAATTAAACACTTCCCGTTCACAAATTCTTCATTCACATTCACAGTATAAACACCCATCCATAATTCTGACAGCACAAATTAGCCTATAAATATTTAGCTGTAACATTGTCACTATATACTTACATATCATACTTGAATAACTTCACTGTTTTCTGTTACAAAAATATAAAGTTCTTTCCTACATTTTAAACATTATATTATGCCATTTGAATTTTTTGTTCTTTTTTACATAAGTTACTAAATACCAAGCTAAGATACCAAGCAAAGTCTTTACAATTTGGCTTCATTTTTTGATAAAAAGACATAGAACATGATTTTGGGGTTTTTCTTTTCTCTCTCTCTCTTTCTTTTTTTTTCTCTTTCTCTTCTAAGATCTTTATGTTAACTATAGAAGACTCAGGCAAGAGCAAACAGGAATAAGTTCAAGGACATGTGCAAGGATGAATTTCTTGGAGGTTACCAAAAGTGCTCCAACCTGGCTGTGTGTGTTTTACTCACTCATTTATTCACTGGTTCAGTGGACATGTATTGAATGTGTACCAAGTCCAGAGCTTCCCAGCCCCAACTGTGTGGTAGAAATCTGCCAGGAAACAAATGTCTAAGAGCAGGCGATCGCTCACCCAGGTTTGGGAGGGGAGGGAGAATCCTGGACACTTCCCCACTGCCCTCAGGATCAAAGCCTAAAACTTTGCTCTGCAAGACTGAGTCTCCCTTGACTCTCCAGCCTTTCCCGTTGTCCTCTTTGCTTTTGTCCTCCAGTAGTCTCCAAAGTCAAGTGTAGCTTTGAACATCCCTTGCTTCTTTTGCACCACATGGCCATTGCACATGCTCTCTCTCTCTCTCTCTAAAACATTCTTTTTATTTAAATTTAATCTTTATTATATTTTTTCTATTACCATTTAGAACCCTTATACCCCTCTCACCCCAGCAACCACCACACTGTTGTCCATGTCCAAGAGTCCTTTTTCCTTTTTGCTCAATCCCTCCACCCCCCTCCTCCCCTTCTCCAGCTAGCTGTCATCCTGCTCTCCATCTATGAGTCTGGCCTCATTTCCCTTGTTAGTTCAGTTTGTTCACTAGATTCCACATATGAGTGAAATCATATGGTATTTGCCTCTGACTGGCTTATTTCACTTAGCATAATGGAGAACATCAGATGTTTTTGAACATGTGATTAAAGGTTTATTGACTCTAACTGATACCACTGGCTATCTGCATTGTGCTGGCCACTGTATAGGCACTAGGAACACAGCAGTGAACATGGACCTGACATTCTATGGGTAGGATGAAGGGGATGGCAAGCAATAAACAAAATAAGTATAGTATGCTGGAGGGTGGTGAAAGAGAGAAAGAAGTAAAGCAGGCAAGAGGGATGGCAAGTGCTGGACAGGACAGGAAAAGGGGAGCAGCCTGAACCATTAGAGAAAATAACAATGGAAGAACTGACTAAGAAGACAACACGTGAGCAAAACTTGAAGGAGGTAAAGAAGAGGACATGGGGGCCGTGGGGATGGGGGAGCAGGGGAGACAGAGAAAGAGAGAGACAGAGACAGAGATGGGGAGACGGAGAAGTGAAGGTGGGGAGAGGGAGAGACACCGTGGAAGGGGTCATTCCAAGAAGTGAGGGAGTACAAAACCCCTAATATACAAACGTGCATCTGGCTTAATGATAAAACAGAATCCTATTTTAACTATTTATGCTACTTTTATGCTCTATTTAATGCCTTCAAAGAGTTGGTTGACAATGATTTTTAATCATACCTTTCTTTGGGTATATCAACCCACGAATATTAACAGTGACACAAAGAGCAAAATGCCCATTTTGGTCCTCTTTGTGCCATTCAAAGAAAGTAGGAAATTTAGTCTACTCCCTGTAGGAGACCGTACTGCATGGCATGGGCCCAGCTCTCACTCGGAGATGCACAGGACCCACGCTCACGGATAGGTTCTCCCACGAGGAATCAGGCCTGCAATGAGCCTAGGCCGCTTTGAGTCTTGCTTTTTGCTAAAAACTCCCTCACCCTGATTTGTAGCAAACATTTACTGCAAAGTAACTTCCTAAAATCCATGCTAAACCTTCCAAGGAGGAGTGTAACCAGTTCAACCACTTTTGCCTTTTCATTTGCAAATATCCCTCTTCTGTGATGTGATTAGTGGCACTGGCTCCTTTGTTTTCTGTAAAAGGTAACCACCTAAAGTGAACCTGTGCATAGTAAATGAGGACCATCATGTAATGTGCCGAGAAACCCAATAAAGGCCTGTCATGGCGGAGGCCATGGTTTTTGCTCCCCTTGAGAGAAAAGCCATGCTG
The DNA here is from genome assembly GCF_004126475.2 of Phyllostomus discolor. Lineage (NCBI taxonomy): Eukaryota > Metazoa > Chordata > Mammalia > Chiroptera > Phyllostomidae > Phyllostomus > Phyllostomus discolor. The sequence continues at coordinate 36,183,479 of NC_040906.2, forward strand.
TCCCTTTTCCTCCATCAGACTTGGTAATCCGTGTGAATGTCTCATTTCATCCATAATGACACAGATACTGCGGGCCGGTGTATGCATCACTCCCAAAAACAGATACTGTATTGTAGGAAAAATAAGATATAAATATAGATATAGCTGGTGTATATATATATATATATATATATATATACACACACACACATACACATATAAGAAGATAATTAGCTTTTAATAAATGCATAGAGATATATACACTGGAACTTTTATATCCAGTAAAACTGTTTACCAAAAAACAAGTATACTTTTCCAGATTGACAGGATGCAATATTATGTGGAGGATATATTGTAAGCATTTTTGCAAAGTACTTGATCATGACCAAACCTAACAACAGAATGACTGGTATAAATATGGAAGGAAATCTCAAAATGAATTTACTACCTATATTACGTAAAATGAAAATACAAAGTAACATTATTTATTGGGGCTGAAGGAGCGAGTTTTGTTTTTCCCACCATGAAAATTGACTGCTGCCTTAAAATTAAAATTTATTGGTCAGAAAGAATATTAAAATTCTTGTGTAATAATTTCTGAAATTTTATTATTTCTTCACCTTCTATCTTTAACTACACCCATATCTGAAAAAATAATTTAATTAAAGTTGTCCTCAAACACAACTTAAATGCTCTAGCATAGGGGTAATTGATTTTCATTTCTTTACCATACCCCTGGAAAGAACTGAATCTAAAAAATAACATTGCACTGGCTTAAATTTCAAAGCTGGCTGGAACCATTTCGCCATAATTCCCAATAGATGAATATGTGAATTAATTAGATGAGATCAGCATCTAATTTGCTAAAACTCTTAATAAATATATTGGTTCCAAGAAAATCAATAATTTGGGAATTGGATCACTGAGAGAGCTATTGCCAGAAACCATCAAATCACTTAGACACATCTTCAAACATTCACATTATTAACTACTTCTATAAACAATGGCAATCAAACAAGACACTTCTAAAAGGCTTTGTTCATAATAAACCAATAAGTGACTAGTCTGTGTGGAACAGCAATGTGAATGGAAAAGAATAACAACAAAAACATGAAAAATGAATCCACAATTTTAATGTGCATTTCCACATTTCCATTTTAATCAGATTAAAATGAAGATGTGGAAACGCACTGGGATTACATAAGGAAAAAATATTTGAAGATTATTTTCTTTCTAAATTAAACTGCTGAACTCATGTTTAAATTCATGCAGAAGCTTGCTTTGCGTGGTACCCGTGAGTTAAATTAGCCAACAGCTAGCAACCCTGCTGAAATGAACACGTGATCCTAGTAAACAAAGTAAGCAGATGCCATGCAGCACACGACCATATTTCACCAAGTGTAACGCGCTCCTGTGTATACTGCACACCCACGTTTTTTGGCCCGAACTTTCAGAAAAAATATCTTTCATTTTAATTTTTTAATTCAATTTTTCATTATTTATATTTAGAAACAAAAATGATGATTGTGTTCCAGGGTATTATTTTGCATATGGATATCATTATTGCTTTCTAGAGTTACAATTCTAACACATAAGCATAAATAAAATAATTTAAATAGATAGGGAATTAGTACTACCAATGTATAATGCGCACTAATGCACATCCGTATTTTTTCCTCAAATTTTGGGCAAAAAAGTACACATGATACACAGCAAAATACAGTAAATCCCATTCCTTTGTCTCCCTCCTGGGCACATGGGAAGACTGCATTTCCCAGCTTTTTAATTTTTAGAGAGAGGGGAAGGGAGGTAAAGAGGGAGAAAAACATCAATGTGTGGCACACTCCCTACTGGGGGCCTGGCCTGCAACCCAGGCATGTGACCTGACTGAGAATCAAACTGGTGACCCTTTGCTTTGCAGACTGGCATTGAATCTACTGAGCCACACCAGCCAGGGCCTGATTTTGATTTTGTATGTTCTATTCAAGATAAATGCCAGATATGTGCAAACAACAAAGAAAAGATGAAGTCCCTAAATATAAAAAATGACAAAGATTTTCATGTTTTAAGATGCAACCTTACCTACACCTACAAGATAAAGTATGGCATTCACAATCATAGATATGGTTGGTACTGTCATAACAAAAATGATGTTACATTATATAAAGGAAGCAAATGTTCAAAGCATTATACACCATTTCTATTCATCTTAGGAACAATGCCCAATAAACATCCATACACATTTCCACACTTCCTCCTTCCTGGCACCCACATTCCAGGAAGTGAGTGACCAGAGAGCAATGACTCACCTGTATCATGCAACCTTAAATAGCTACGTGTGTTCATTTTGTAATTTGTGTCTTTATATCTTCATATTTCAGTAACATTTTTCTTTACTACATTTCTCCGACCTCAGATAGGATTCTGCCATTTTGAATATCCTTGTTTTTATCCATAATGTTATTCACATAAGCAAATGACACATAAGCCACTGCTGTTAACAATGGCCAAGGCAATTATAACCATAGACAGAAGCAGCAGCAACACTGTAGGATGGAATGTGAGGTAGGGTACATGAGTGTCAAAGCAATGGCTTAAAAACTAGCAATTCCTAAAGAAAGGTCCACAAGCCCTTAGTGACCCGACCCATCCTCATGAACATAGAGAACCTAAAAGTGGAAATGGACCCATCCAGTGGCAATCTAAGGGCTTATGTGGGCAACCTGAGAGCATGCCGCACCTGTTTCCAAAAGACAAAGGTCTCTGGTGCGGACCAGCCAAGTCTTCCCTCCCGCCAGGTGCTTTCTAGCTGTTGGCTACTGAGGTGAACTACAGAAAAAAGATTATTAGAAAACATATACATTCTAATTTATCTGTCTATTGCTAAATTTAGGCTAACCCTTCTAAAAGACTTAGAATGTTCTTAACATAACTGAGGGTATTCCTTTCAGACCTCCAGCTGACCACCCATGCATCAAGACATTGAGCACCAAGGAGAGGGCTTCACATCCAAAAGAAGCAGCATCCTCTGCAAAAGTCAATAATGGCTGAAAATCAGTATACTGCATATCAAATGTTCCTCCACCTGAGTAACATTACAAACACCACCAATGGCAACTAGAGGCTCTGTCATAACATCTGTTTGCACTCATACGTCACTTCGACATTCAGTCATTCACCACTCATTCATTAAAACACTGCATTTGCATAGACACACACACACATTTAGACATATTTACCAAGGCTGAAAATGTTTTCCATTTGGGGGCCTGAAAATGCAAGATTGGCAATTTTTCCAGACACATAAGCTTCTGATTTTAAGTAATGCCCTCATCCCAAATTCTCCTATTACTTTAGAGTAACCTTCATCATCCTTCAATCCTCCCAACGATTCAAGTAAACTGGTATTGGAATGTTTTAGTTTTTAAAAAAGTTCTACATATCCCTCAAACATCTTTCCACCTTCCTAGCACCATGGTTCACTGTGCCATGGCCAAAACTGGCTTTTGCTTTATCTTCTACATGTTGCTAGTTACTATGCTTCAGGGGCCACCCATTTCTAGGATTCCTTCTTCAAGTCTCAACACCGGTGACACCTTTAGAATCTCTGAACTTACCAATATTTTATGCTCCCACCTTACTGCTATTATATTTAACTGAACTGTTTATGTGGCCCTTCCTCTCCCCTCCCCACTCATGAATTGAACGTAGAGTGTGAGAAAAAAGGAAGAGAAGGGCTGCAGTGTGAGCAAGCCAATGGACGGTGTTGCCACTGACCGAGATGAGAAAGAGGAGAGGGAGTGAGGTGGCCAGCAGTCTGGTTTGAAGCAAACTGAAGTTTAAGATGCTGCTTGGACACCCAAGGAGATACTGAAGAGTTGAATGTAGCTGAAATGCCCGGAGGTCAAGGGAGGGGTCCAGCTGGAGACGTAAATCTTGGGGCAGCAGCACCCAAAAGACTTTGAAGCCAGATGTAGGTAGCTCCTACAGAGGAGAAAAGAAAAGGCCCCAGAACCAGGCCCCCAGACCCACCCAGCTCCAGAGGTGGAAAGAGAGAGGTACATCCCATGGAAGCTACGGATGGAGCAGCCGGCAGGCTGGGGGGAAGCAGGGAGATATGGAGGCCAGAAAGCCAAATACAAAAATGGGTTTCAGGAAGGAATTGGTCACATTGTCAAATATCGCTACTGATAATTAAAGGAAGAAGAGGATTCAAGACTCACTATTGGATTTGTTATAGATGATCATGAAAAGAACAGTTTTAGTGGGGCAGGGAGATAAAAGTCTGACTAGGGTGAGTTCATTAAAGAAAAGGAGATAAATTAGAGATAAGAGGTATGTGCAATTTCAGAGTTCTATAATCAAGGCAAACAAATGGTGTGATAATGGAGATGGGAATCCACGGAAGTACGGTAGCATACACATCAGTGGGAATGAAAGAGGGAAAAGAAAAAGCTGATAATACAGTGGGGAGGGGCTTTTCCCCTTTGCATGGATCTCTGCCCCATGACAACCCAATCCTGGTTCCCCAGTCTCCTAACCATGGGCCCCTGAACTCTACTGAACACTGTTTTCATTATCTCTGGCTTTGCTGATCTCCCCAGACTGAATAAGGACCAGTATTTGCTGGCTGCCATTCAGACAAATTTTACATGGCTCCCTCTGCCCTACCTACCCAGTCCTACCACACACAAGCCCCGAAAACAGACCATGGCAACAAGTCTCAGTTCAACAACAAAGGGGGTACCCCTCCCCATCCACCCTGAGCATGCCCTCTCTGGTCAGGGCTCCTCGAGTGGTTCCAAGTGTAGTTCTCTTTGTCAGTGATGAAGTGTGAGACTAATTCTTCTCGGGGCTGAGGACTCAGTGCCACACCTTTGGACGAAATGGATCTCTTCCAGACTGTTGTAGAATTTCTCAGAGCTTGCCAAAGACCTGTAATATTTCTGGCAGGAAGCAGCCTACTTTACTGAGCATCAGACTTTTCCCTTCACGATTATATATCATTGAAATAATCACGCATGCTGATACGAACGTGTGCTTGGCTTTATAAACAGCCTTTTCAAAATAAACTTCTTTCAAGTCTGAGATGTGCAATTCATGAGGAGTGATATAAATTCTAACTAGGGATCTAGAAATGAGGACTGCGAGATGTCTCAGACGTATAGAAACATTTTCCGTGAATAAATGTAGTCTTACATCACGACAATTTTCATGATAAAAACATCATGGTGGCATAGAACCAACCTTTGAACTTTAATTTTAAAAGGTTCATAATCTGAAAGAGAATAAACTGAGGTCTCTTTTTGCCAAGAATATATTTTCTGAAGTTGTTTTAAAAATAGCCCCAATAAAGCAATAATAGACTGAGTATAAAAAGTTGGAGAGTCAAAGGCAGTAAGTTTAGTTCATGGAGCTTTACAAAGGCTGAGTATATACCAGACCCAGGAATATTTCTCACCAGGAGCCCAGCCTAAGGAAGCTTGCAGCTGAACAACTGTCCTTCACCAGTGCCACCACCACCACTGCCCCACCTCCGCCACCACACCGCTAATGTGAAACCAGTCTCTCTAAATCAAGAAGTGTCCTGATCCATGATCCATGACTGTCCAGAATCAAACAACTATACACCAAGGCTGAAAGCAGACCCATAAGAGTCATGCAAAAAAAAAAAAAAAAGGAAAAGGGCAATTTTAACTCTTTTCAAGACGGCGCCATTCGGTTTAAGATGTTCATTTAAGGTACCTAATCTGGAGAGTAAGGCAGAGCTGGAATCCCCTCCGGCACAAACTAACTTGTGCAGCTAGACCTAGGCCAATGCCAAGACTTCCAAGCTACTACCTAGCGGCTATGGACTTAAACCACCCAAGAGAATATGGCTCAAAGATGCTCTCTAAAAATACCATTTAAATTCATCTTGTCTTTCACAAAAGCTTCCCTCTCTTTGCCCTACCTCTTCCCCCCAAATGATGGATGATTTGAACAATACTGGTTTCTGTACTGTCAAGTTTGAGAATCGTCTCCCTCACAAAGACTTAGAAATGTATCCATTTTGTTCACTGCTGTACCCAGTCAGTACCGAAAAGAGAGCCTGGAATAAAGTAAGCTCTCAATAAATATTTGTTCAGTAAGTAAGTAAATTTTCTAAAGCAGTCAGTAGAACAAATGCTAGACAGGAAAACATAAAACCCTTTTTCTGCAAGTGGTTTTTTGGGGAGATACTAAGTCAATTCGAGGCTCAGCTATTCCAAAAGTGAAACAGAAAACATACAAGTCTCGGTGACGTGACATGACGACACCACACATCAGCTCTCTGTCCACCCCCACGCACTCCTTAGGAGAGCACGTTCACACCCAGTTCTATACACAACCTGTCTCAGAATTCAGGATCTAGCTGTTGTAAGAGTTCTCAAATTAAAGGAAATTTTATTCAATTAAAAATTCTGCCCTGGCTGGCGTAGCTCAGTGGATTGAGCGCAGGCTGTGAACCAAAGCATCGTAGGTTCGATTCCCAATCAGGGCACATGCCTGGGTTGCAGACCATGACGCCCAGCGACCGCACATTGATGTCTCTCTCTCTCCCTCTCTCTCTCCTTCTCTCTCTCCCTCCCTCCCCCTCCCTCCCTTCCCTCTCTAAAAATAAATAAATAAATAAATAAATAAATAAATAAATAAATTCTGATAACACAGAAGGGACAGCACCCGGGTCTTCTGCCCAGGACCCTTATCCTCAGCTCCGACCCCTGACCACAGTGCATGCTGCACATCCCGAGGTATAACTAGAAACGTTCCTTGTGACATTTCCCTGGTTCACCCTGAACAGAGTAAAATGAGAGCAGGACTAACAGGGACCGGAAACACACAGCATTCTAGCAACACCATTCTATGGCCAACAGCATGTGATCCCGGGAAATCAGTCTGGCACAGAATTAGGGGTCAGAGGTCCCCCAGAGACGGAGGGCTGAGGCCTGGGCACCTGACATGAGCACCATCCAAATGCTCCGTTACTTACTTCCCCATTTTTAGGTAAGAGTAATCAGAAATTTTTCAAAGCCTTAAGCTGTTTTTCTCCATTTTTAAAATTTGCTGCAGGGTTTTTCATTTACTAAAATGGAAAGACTGCTTGCTTCAAATTGCACTTGTACAGCCTACAAGCCGCCACATTACATCCTCAACAGAGACACGTCTTACTTCGCGCTTGGTTCGTGACCACCGGGAGGAATCATTGGCAGGGGCCACCACTCTTCCTTCTGGTGGCAAGTTCCCTCCACAGGCACTAATTGAACCTGAACACTCAGTGTTAAAGAGCACCATAAAAATATTTTAGGTTACTGTATTACAAAAAAAAGAGAGAATTCTCACTACATTGCATAAAGTTTGGAATAAACTCTGTATCTTACCAAGAATACTTTGATTTCACTGCCTTGTCAGAGATAATAGCAGTAAAATGTAATAAAAAGTATTTAAAACCTCTTTTGTTCTGTCATTATTGAGCTCTTAAGAGAAAAGAACTGAGAGAGCCACTGAGATGTGCAGGACGAAGTCTCTGACCTGTAGAAGCTTCCTCCTCTTCGAAGAGGATGACACAGAAACACTTCACCATTCGGTAGGAAAGATGGTACGTACAACCCCATGAGTGGTTCTGGTAACTCAGAGGCAGGAAAAGTCACCTGTGGGTGAGGCTAGGGCTGATCAAGCCTTTAAGACAGACCCCAGGAGACTGGCAGGATTTTAACAGTACAGATGGGTAGGTGGTGGGACAGGCAGAAAAGACATGAAAGGCTGTGAGTCCAGAGCAGGTTCCATGAAAGAGCTTAGTGGTGGACTTTGGGGCTGGAGAGGACAGCCATGGTGGACTGTGGACACCTTGAATTGCTAAGCCAAGCAACTAACTTCGAGTTCACTGCCGTAGTGATAGGAAGCCCAAGAAGGCTTCTGAGAAGAGAAGCAGCATGATCTGATTTTAGGAAGATCCATCGAATGGTGATAAACTCTATCTAGTACTGCAAGGTCAAAGGGCAATCATCCAACAAAAGGCCAGTGGAGTCAGTAACTAAAATATCCGAAGGTGTGTCGTCACGTTGTTATCCTGAGGGAAGCAAGATTACATAGTGCAATCATTTCCCTTATCTCCTCCCCTCCTCCCCACCATTCTTTCCTACAGATGGCTCTTCATGAACGCAGTTACTGAGTTGTCCGAAATGCACTAAGTCCTCCCGGGATATATAAAAAAAAGTTTCTTATGTCTAAAGAATTTAACAATCACACTGGAAAGACATTCCTTACACAATTAGAAAGGCAAACAATGTCGCACATGCTGCCCAGCGGACCCTCGTGTCTCTGAGGTTCCCCCCAGTGACACCCCACTCAACGTGTGGCTCTGAACAGAAAGGGGACAGGGCTTCAGGGGAGAAGCGAGCAGAAGAGGTGTGGCAACATTAAACTATTTGTGAAAAGGAGTACGTCTAAAAAAAACACTATATTTTCCTTTTACTCATTTATATACATTTCTATCATCTGAAAGTCATGTGTTTATGTGGAATGCAAATATTTTTCAATTGTCTAAAATTAAAAAAAATAATATCTGGACACCTTCAGAAACACATGAACTGCAAGAGAAATATCTGGATGTTTTTGCAGATTAACAGTGAACAGCAGGTCAAATTAAATTCCAAATGTAATCTGGGGTATATTAATTGGCACAATTTTCAAAGAACAGGATCCGGCAGAAGTAACACCTGCTTGAGTGTAGGTGGGAGGGTAATAATATGTGAGCAATACTTTATAGTTTTAACTTGAACATTTCACCTAAAATGTCACACAGTGTGCTTGAGGATGACATTGTTATGTTATAGAATTACATGCTTATGATTTCGTGAGAAAAGGTTTTGTAATAAAAAAGGGGCGTTATTTGTGCTGGACCCTGCGTATGATCTGAGCAGCCGTTTAAGTTCTTTTTTTATTTAAACTGGAACCAAATTCTTAAAACGGTTATGGTTCGAATGCACCCAATGCCTCAAGTTATCTTATCCTACTAGATCGCAAAACCCCTGTCTGAGAACGTCAGGCTGCGTGTTAGCAGGGAACCTATTTCAGAAACTGTTAAAGACAGGCATGCACAAAGAATGACGCAGGAAAATGCATTAAAGGAAGTGGAAAATGTCCCACCCTGGAGGAGAAAATGGTGAGAATGGGCATGTCAGAATGTTGGACATGTGTCCCCCATATCTCATGATTACAATTGTAATAATCATCACGGTGAACACCAACAGCTATCCTTTTACTACAGGGCTAAGGCAGACTCCATGGCAAGCACTGTCCATATACTATGTAATCATATAACCTAAATATCTACTAGGTATTTAACCCTCACAAAAATCCTATGAGTTTATAATTATCTTCCCATTGAACAGAGCAAATTACTTAATTTCTGAGCTGAAGGTTCTTCAAGTAATTTGCTCAAGATTACCTAGCTTGTAAATGGCAAAGCTGGGACTCGGCCCAAGTCCTGTTCCATATATTTTGAATCCCTAGTTACTTCCAGATGCTAAGGATATTACAGTGAGCAAAAGCTGGCATGGCAGGCGAAGCTGACATGAATCAAACCATATCATAAAGAAATGTTAAATTTCAACTGGGACAAGAGCAACAGATGAGACCTTGGCGGGAAGGGGGTAAGAAACAGGTCTTCCCTGAGGAGGTCTAATGCAATCTGAGACACAAAGAAAGGAAGGCTTTGCCTGGAGAAAAAGGGAGGGGAAAAGCATTCCAGGCAGAAGGCACAGAACAGGCTCAGATGATGCAGCAGGAAGGAGTGTGGTGAGGGTTGCAAAGGCAAAGGGAGATGGGCAGGGAGGGTGGGATGAGAATCTAGCAAATCCAGATTCACTAGATAAAACTATCTCCTGAACCGTGCACAGTGTTTTACAGGCCATAGTAAAAGCTTCTGTCTTTATCCTAAGCACTATGATAATTTATTTTATTGCTGGTTGTGACTGTTTTCCTTGGGGCGGGGGAGGGTTAACTAAGGTCATGGTGGCAGGCAGCTTCTTACAGGAATCACTCAGGGGTGGGGATAAAAATGGATATTCAGGGCAAGAACTTGCATGTTCTAGAATAGACATCTGTTATATTGTGTATCTAAGTATCCCCAAAGTGGAGATTTAAACTGCATATGGAAGAATGGGGTTACAGTCTCTGGAAGGAAACTGAGGCATACCTAAGGTTGTCTTTGAGGTTCCGGGGTACAGGAACACAGGCAGCCCAAGGTAGTGGGATGGAAGTACAGAGTACAAGGCCCTAACATGAAAATGGGGGGAGCAGGTTCCAGCTGAGAGGCACGGCAGATGACCATTTTCACACCCTAGCTCCCCACCCACAAGACCTTCTGGGACAAACTTCCCCATTTGTTACAGTACCTACCTCACAGGACTATTTTGAGAATGGAGCTCTAACACATATAAAGTATTTAGTGCTATGCTTGCACATATTAAGTGCTCAATAAATACAAGCCATTATTATCACCATTGTTATAAAAGATCAGTCTGTGGTACACAGTTAAGGAAAAAAAAACATTTGTAAAGACACTCCTAAGACAACACATTCTCAAATTTTCATGTACATTAGAATCACTTGGAAAGCTTGTGGAAAATGTAGATTCCTGGCCTGTTAGACATAATGCCTAGGAAACTAGATTTTTCATAAGCTCCTGAGGGATTCTGACACAGGTGATCCAAGCATCTGACTTTGAGAAACTTCAAGGCCTAGAACTTAAAATAAATATCCAGGCATCAAATAAAGTATTTCATTGCAGGGACTTAACTATAGGAATAACTTTATAAACCAAACTTCAGGCTTTACTTTTGTTGGGACAAAATGAAACACAATCATTCGCAAAATCTACTTTTAGAAGTAAACTGAATAATCAGAATCCACTTGATTGGTAAAATATATAGTTATTTAATTTTTAAAAACCGTCTTCATAAATTATTTAAATCTGGAGTTCCCAGCGGCCCACAACTGTCGCTGTATACTGCATTGTGAAGAGAAACTAAAACCAACATCTGGACAGTGGTAGAGATGTTCCTTAATTACTAGATTTTATTTTCCATCAAAATTAATAAAGCCCATCTTCAGTGATACAGAGAAAATTACTTTCTGCTAGGACACAACTAAAACTCTGAAGGATTTTTTTGTTTTGTTTTGTTTTGTTTCACTTTTTTAGTTCATGGTTTCTCAACCTTAGCACTGTGTGATTACTGTAAGTTATTATTTACAGGGATTATTTACACTAACAAGTGACCTTTAAAAAAAATCAAACAAGTGACTAAGTTCAGGGAAGGTGAAATCACTGGCCGAATGTACACATCTGATGAACAATGTCTGCAAAGATTATAAACTGGAGGTATTATTTATTCCTTTTGCTCAAAACACCACTACACAACCCAACACTTGGGATCTTTCTTATTCCAACAGGAATAGGAACTCGCTGCTTGGACTCTTCATAATAATAAACAATGCACATTCCTGGTTTTTTTGCAAAAATAATTAATTAGCAGCAGCTGCTACTTACACGGAATTTTCAACAGAAAATATTTTATATACTAAACCCAAATATTTCAGAACTTACAGAGCCTGACACAAATGGAGTGTTCTGCCTTTTTTAAATTTAAACCAGGCATGACAATTCACTTCTGCATTCCTTCATCTAATTAAATATAAAGGACTAAAGCATTTTCCTGGGAAGTGGAGAAAACAGCTGGGCACATCTGTCAACTACACATCTTTGAAGCAAAAGGAAAACAATGCTTGAATACTTACATATGAGGGCTCAGTTCATAAAAATTTCTATTCCTATAATCTTCCACCTTCTCTGGTGAATAAATGGGCAATGACCGGTATGGGTTAACGGAGACCACCACACTTCCAATGTATGTCTACAAAAGAAAGAGTAAATATACCCGTTAATACACAGTATGCATTTTAACATCTTAAATCTTAATGTTGTACAGTTTCATCCTTTTTAAAAAAACACTACTTCTACTTGATCGTGCATTTTGCATTCCTCAGGAATATTTTACATCTCTGAAGATGGACAGTTCATAATGTTTATTCATTTTCCTGATAAATGGAAAGCACAGGTTTATACAATGAGAATATTTCTCAAACTCTCTAGATTAATTTATGATCCTGGCTAAGAGCTCTCCAAAGCCCTGTCATCCTTGCCAAAAATTAAGTCACCAACCACTGTGTAGTATGAGCAAGAGCTCTGCATTCTCTGACTCCAGTGAGAACCACTGTCTCCTTCCCTAAGCCTTATCCTCCTGTTTCAGTTCACAGTAACCCAGGCTACCCCTCCTCTCTACCCACAGCCACTCCTATCAAACGGGGCCTTGGCCTTGGCACTGTCCTCGCACAAGCCTGTCTGTCAATCTCAACAATGGACTCAGGCCACATACAATTCAACACTAGAGCTACAGTTATCTCTTGGGCCTTCAGACAATTTCACATGATCTCTAATGTGCTGTAATATCACTATGTTAATGTACTTTGTTCTGAAGGAGAGTACCCTTACTGTCGAATTTAAATTTAATGCAGAATTTACACGTACCTTCAAAGGCATCAGTGCTATTGTTCTAGCAGACGCTAATCCTCTCACGCCACAAACCAGAGCACTACTGGTCTTCCTTTCCATTTCAATCTTAAACTCTGGGCCGTGAGATAGTTTTGGTTTAGATCATTTCGTACAAAGACTAACACAACACCACAAGCAAAAGTAACTTAACTGTAACTCATCTTAGTAGTGTAAACGTGACCAAAATGGGGAGGGGTGGTAACAAAAATAGAGAAGTGATAAAATTTTTTAAAGAAAAAGGTGAAAACAAAAGAAGAAAAGGTCACTTCTGACTTCCCCACCTTTCCAGTGTTATGCAACAGGAGGCATTTTTAGAGCAACAAGTTTTTCTAGTATTGCCACCAAGGAATTCAAGGAGATTGTCATATCTTTCTAGAAAGCGAAACAGAAAATAGAACAGCAGAAAATGTTCTGATCTTTTTAAAACATGGGTCACAATTATTTTAATTAGAAAAGGCTTTTCCCCAAAACTAGAAAACTGGTCATTTTTATACACACTTTTATTCTGTAAGAACATAATCTTATCAAGAATAGAATAGAGTGCTGCTGTGGAAAAAAACAAAACAAAACAAAACCCTCAATTCCCATGTAATTTTTTGCATTTATTTCTGACATTCTATCACTAGCACCCAATTAACCTGGCCCCCAAAAATGGCTCCCTCTCCCCCGCCAATAAAAATGACTCCAAGTTTCCTAACTTATCCCATTTACTTAAGGCTTTTTCAAAAAGATTTCTTCACACTCCAGCACCAACTGGGCAACTAGATGAGAGATGCAAGAGACTGAATAATTAACTAAATTGCTTCTAACTAATTTACTATCATTAGTTACATTGGTAGATATGAAAATAGAATGGTTGGTTATATCTTTAATATCTGTTGATTAAAAGATGAGCCTTCCTTAGTAGAAAAAGTACATGAATTTACCTTTTTAGGTAATTTCTTGAATACAGTAATCAAAATATATATTTGTTGTTAGCAGAAAACCCAATTATCACATTGCTCTTTAAAACCAAACTTCAGAGTGGCTAAATTCTTGATAAAAATCTGCCTCCGTGGCATTTTTGCATAGAGAACAAACTGTTACCTCAAACCCAATATCACTTTTGTTTCTCTTTCTCTTTTTAAATATTTTATTTATTTATTTATTTTTAGAGAGAGGGGAAGGGAAGGAGAAGAAGGAGAAGAAGAGAAAAATCAATGTGTGGTTGTCTCTCACACGCCCCCTATCTACTGGGGACCTGGCCAGCAACCCAGGCAAGTGCCCTAACTGGGAACTGAACCAGTGACACTTTGGTTCCCAAGCTGGCACTCAATCCACTGAGCCACACTAGCCAGGGAGACTTTTGTTTCTCTTTTGTTACTTGTGACTTTTATACTACCGAATCACCTGTGCTTTTCCCCCAGTTATTTCCCTATCACCTAGCACAGGCCTGACCTTTCAATGACATACCAGAAACGTTAACCAAATGACTGGTTTGCACAGGGCGTGCCCATCACTAACAAAGCGGACCGACAAACCGCTGACTTCTGTACAATTATTCTCTTGTAGAAATATAATACCAAGTACACTAAAAACAGTGTCTAATATTTTATTAAACCTGCATGCCATATGTTGCCATTGAACAAATCCTTACACTATATGCTTTCCCCTCGGGTTCCTTGTCCTGTTTGCAAAGATGGCTGGAACAAACCCTCCCAACCCTATATGCATACCCCTTTGAAATGTGACTCTGCTACTCTTTCTATCAAGAGATAAGGTTTATTTCCCTACCCTTTCCACATGGACTTGCCTATACAATTTGATTTGACCAAAGGGACACTACAAGAAACAAGCAGAGGCTTGAAAAGCATTAGTGTATTAGGACCCGCTCACTGTGGCTAGAAGCCATGGTGTGAATGAGCCTGTGCTAACCTGTTGCAGAGGTCATGGAGAGGTCATGGAGAAAGTCCAGGTGCCCTGACAAGTGTCAGACATAAGAATGAGGCCATGCTAAACCACCGAGCCCCAGTTAGGCCAGCGGACACCTAAAGCTATATGTGGGATCCCAACTGAGACCAGCAGAAGACACACCAAGCTGAACTCAGCCTCAGTTGCTATCCCAAGGAACTGGGCACAAATAAATGCTTGTGGTTTTAAGGCATTAAGTTTTGGGGGGAGGGGTTTGCACACAGCACAATTACTGATACAGCAACACAACTCAACGAGTCAGAAAAGGGGCATGCAGGACAAGCGTTATCAGTCTAAATAAGCAAACAGTACAGGAAACTATGCTCTCTCTACATTTCACTGTGTGTTCCAGATACGTAAGCTCGAATCTTGAACTCTTGGTAGGTTTGTCTGTTACTATGATACCTGCCCTTGCTGTTTATGGGTTTCTCTTCCTTGAAGGTTCCATGTGCATTAGTCAAAGATGTAAATATTCCCAAATTTGCCAATGAGACAATTCAAATGCTCATAGTCACAGCCCTCCTTTCTCTGAGACTCAAAAGGCATTCCTGATAGCAGCCAATTGGCTGGGTGAAGTATAGAATTCCATCCTAATTTTAGGCAGGTACATTCAGGTAAGTAACTGCAGTACCAGACTAAATCTGTTCAAAACAACAGTGACCAGACAGCTCATTTTTACATCAATTAATATTTAGACTTACAAATGATATACTCGATTTTTTTAGAAAGCAACTGTATATTATTTAAAGTAGGTATTTTTTATTATGTCATGTTTCAAAAGTATGGTAAACTAACTCGTTAGGCAGCTCTTGGAATTTAAAAGTTGGAGATATGACTCAGAGCTTCTTAAAGTCAAGTATGTGCATAAAAGAGCTAATCATTATATGTCCTATTCTGAATGTGTCAAGGAGGAAAAAAAAAAAGGAAGGAAAGTATTGTAAACCTTTACAAACAGGAGCAGCAAAAAGAATCCACCTCTCATCCCCAAGAGTTCCACTCACTACTCAACTGGAAATACAGGCTGATTTGTACCATATCCTGCACCAGCCAGCGACTCCCGAGGGCAGATGGTGCCAGTGCCAAGACAGCCCACAGAAGGTCCCACCAGGCCACCTCTGTGGCTGTGCTCACTCTGGAACCTGGTCACTATGTCCCAAATGACCCACAGAGAAACTCCCACTAGAATCCAGATGTTGCTCCATTTGGCTGATCACACCAAAAAGGACCCCATAATGGCCAAAACTACTTACCCTTAGGTCCTATCTACCTTCTCCAACAGAGACAAATGTGGTCTGGCCCTCATCACCCTCCATGTAAGTAACTGCAACAACAGATTAAACTTCCTGTTTGGGGATGGATGTACCTATGTATGTATGTATTTGCTAAATCAGTGTACCAGTTTACTCCTATCCAACCTGCAACCCACCTCCTAAGCATCCCTGCCACTTCCTAGCTCAGCACGCACCTCCATGATCCCAGCCCTCAGCACCTCCATGTCCCCAGGCCTGTGCACACTCCCATTATCGGGCAGTGTGAACAGAGAAGAGCTCCCTAAAGGCCCACTGACCTGCGACATTTAGGAAGGGAAAGGGAAGGGAAGGGAACAAGTAGGAGAGAAAAGAAAAGAGAGGAGGGAGAAGAAAAGTTCTACCTTCCTTAGAAAATGGCACAGTCAATGAGCAAGTTTGTCTTTTACTTCTCAAGGGTAAACATTAAAACAAGAATGTACAAACATTCCTAAGTCAAAACAATCTCTGTCTTCATATTTCGGATATCTCTAGCATTCCAGAACAGATGCCTTTCGATTAACCAAATAATACTTGAGTATTCCTATTGTGATTACAGTGAGAACCAAAGTCTTTCTTGGGGAATGTGCATCCAGCAACCTCTGCTTTCCAGACCACAACTCAGAACCCAGGAGGAAGGCCCCTGAGATATATAACCCAAAGACCATGCATTTTATTCTGCAAGAAAGTTCTTCCACAACCCCAGCCTCAGGGATTCTATTTCAACAATCTGGGGAGCGACTACACATCCACATCTTGTGAAGTCTCCCCAGACTAGAAAACGTGTAATCCGAGCTGAAACCACGGCTTGTGGCCTTCGCCTCCAGGACTCCCAGGAGCCAGGTTTCACGCTCAGACGCAGCATGCATGCTAGTGTCACTGCTGGCCTATCTTCTTTCCATCCTCCCTTCCCTTTTACATATTCCCGAGTAACGAATTCCGCAAACATTTTGAAAAGAAAAGACCTTGTAAGCCTCAACTCCTTACATTTTAGCCACGTTTCTAATAAACCTGGCATATGGCACCTCAGCACACTACAGAGAAACAGCAGCATCTGTAAACTGGGGACATTCTATAGCAGTGGATTTCAAATGCCTGACTATGACTCGTTAAGAAATAAAACTTTTTTTATGACCAATTATGTTTACTTGAGTATCTATTTCCCTACACATACATATGAGGGAGGACCCCCCAAAACGGAATTTACTTATTAAAAATTGTGCATTTATTCTTACATGTTTAAACTCCAGTCACCTTCAAAGTACTCTCCATTTGATGCAGTACACCTATCAAGACCTTTTTTCCCACTGCTCAAAACAGTTTCTGAACTCATCAACATTGATGCCTTTTAGTGCTTCTACCATTTTTTGTTTCACCTCTTCCACATAGCCAAATATTTTCCCTTTCAGGACTTTTTTCACCCAGCAAAACAAAAAGTCTCTTGGGGGCAAGATCAAGTGAATAGGAAGAGTGGGGCATGGGGTCATTCTGGTTTTGGTCAAAAACTGCTGAACACTCAGCGTGGTGTGGGCAGGTGCACTCCAAAGTCACCCATCATGAAGTGGGCAAACATGTTGAAAGAGTCCTCAGAAAAGCTCACTTAAGTTGAACTCAGCCTCTCACAACAATGCCAGCTGGTACACTGATACAGATGGGTTCCTAGAACACTCACCCAGCGCGGGAGCCTGTACTACAAGAGGCCCACTCTCCAGAAGATAATCCCATTTTGGGGGAGGAGTCTTGTATATAGATATGAAACTAAGATTTCACAAAACCATAGATACCCTTATCATATGAGATGCACTGTTATTCTTTGTTCAATTCTATTCAACAAACATTTTTATACTGCTGGTCCTAACCAACTAAATGGTTTTCATCACCCATTAACGGGCTGAAACTCACAGTTTAAAATATACTGCTGCTTCTTAACCTTTTTTTAGTTGTGATCCTTTCTGAAATGGCAATGAAAGCTATGAACCTTCTCTCCAGAACAGTACACATATAATACACACATAAATGTCTGCATACAGTTGATGTACGAGGTTAACAGCTCCCACTCTGAGGGGAGAAGCAATGACCAGAAATGGCATAAGAATAAGAGGCGGAGGGAAAGAGAAAGAGAAGCAAACAAAAAAAGGAGTAAGAAGTGATCAAAACAATTCTAAAAGTATGAAAGTAAAGAGCCGTTTAGACTAAGAGCCAACAGCTCAGCTCAGCTCTGCTGGCCTCGAGCACTTTATTAGCACTGAGTCCGAGCAGAACATAACAATCAAGGCCAAAATGAGAGCGAGGATTCTGTTTTTGGTGAGGAGGCTACATGCAATGCATTTTGGAAAGATATCTAACCAAAGAAACTTCCTTTAAGTTAAACAGTGAGGCACAATTTTAATATTTTATGAATCACAATTATATAAAACTGTATGTATGTGCGTTCGTTCCTCCATGATGCCAGAGAAAGGAAACATTAGTGTACATGCACACAAAAAGTTGGAAGTGTTTCACATCTTTCATATCATAGCTCTTCCCAGGGCAGCATTAAAATCTTTAGAACCACTAAAACCATGTGGCTTTACATTTCAATTCCCCATATGATATTAAAATAAGATTATAACTAAGCCATAAAACAATGTAAGGAAATCCTACAATGACTTGCTTTCACCCTGATGGCTACTCCGACACGTCTTTTCAAATATCAAATTCTTCCTGCAACTTTTTTACAGCCCCTGCCCTGCTGAGGCTCTAACTAGGCGTCCCATCTGCCTACCTACCAGCTTCCTTGTTTCCTTCAGAACGAATTTTGCTTACTTGTTTGTAGTCTCTTCAGTTCCCTAAAAATTCATCCCTGATCCTATTAAAATGCTGGTATATAAGATACACTTCAGCACCTTTTTTACTAAACTCTTCCTAAATCCCCACAAGACAGATATGAATTCTCCATCGTAATGTCCGTAACAATGGAGCACAAATAAGTTAAGTGCTCTGACCACATTACCTAACAAAAGTGGAATCAGGACTAGGAGCCAAGAATCTGTTCTCTTTTCATTAGAGCACACGATCCACGCTGTCTGGGAAGCCTGGGAAGCTTCGGCAGAAGTGGCCAAGAAGAGCGCTCACCACTGGACGCTTGTGTTGTACAATGCCTCACAGCAGCACACGCTCTCACCTTTGTGCAACAGAGAGCTGCTGTGTTGGGCAGAAGCCTCCTATCGGACTCCGAGGAACACTGAAACCCCTATCTTATCAGGCATAAATTAAAAGGGGTGGAGGGCAGGATTAGATCTTCTAGTGACGGGAAATTTTTCGTCTCAACAGCAAAGATGTTTTTAAACTGTTGATCCCAACACATAAAACTGTGCCTACATCATGAAAAAATGCCAAGACACTGTTTCATAATCATCCTTTCACTTTGGAGAAATAAACCAGGAAAGTGGCAATGCAACAGGAAAGATTTATTCAAATGTCTTACTTAATGTTAATAGTTTAATATAAATGGCATCAAAGAAACGTTAAAGAATGTGTGGAAGTCCTCAAGTCCCACTCTGCAAACCATGCTACTTTCGCCTGTGAAAGAATGACAGTGCGAATCCAGGACGCTGGTGACTCAGGTAGTAATGACCCTTCCCACGGCTGCACACCTGCACTGACTACCTTGGCTGAACTTAGGTTATAACCATTTAACAAGCAAGAGACAAATTTTCTAAGAGACTTCTTCATGCAAAACATCACCTTAGGAAATGTAAGATGCTCCTGTAATCTGTACATCTGAGATGCTTATAATAGAGCTCAGGAGGTGAGATTTTTACATTATAATATGTAAAATTTAGGAATTAATTGCTCTAGCCTCAAAAACAGATGCAAGAGGACTTAACGGATTCTTGCCTAAATGAGTCAATAGTCCTCCTATGTTACCGTCTAAGAGAGTGTTTGGGTTTACAAGTGTGAAGGTCACTGTGAGCCTCAGGGGTCCAGGGATGCACCAGAAAGCTGGAGGATTGAATGGGTCTAAGAAGATGGCAAGATTCAGATTCCCCAAAATAAATGCATGTGAGATTCTACGTTTTAGGTGACAACCCCCTTTTTTAAAAAGGATTTCGCTAAGACAGTTGTATCCTTCAAAACGTATTTTTTTAAGCAGAAATCATCAGAGACTCAAAACAGATATTTATACACCCGGGTTCACCACAGCATTGTTCACAATGGCCAACAGGAGGAAGTAATCCACAGACGGCTGAATGGGTAAATGAAATGAGGCATGCAGCCACAGTGGAGTACTCTTCAGCCCTAGAAAGGAAGGAAATTCTGACACACGCTACCACAGCATGGATTCAAACACTGCTAGGGCACAAAGGCCCACCCAGTCACATCTTCTCAGACACAGGGAAGGGAAAGGCTGGCCTAGAGAAAGACCTCCTGTGATTAACAGCCTCGAGCATAAGAAGGGGCTCAAATTGCAAAGAGCCTCGCATGTCAGGGTGAGCAGTCTGAGCTTCAGTCGGAAAGCAGTTTTGAAAGAAAAGTCACTGTGTGGGGCCAGGGGGTTAGATGATGAAACTGACTAATTTAAAGCCAAGTCATCTGGACTTAAGTGTTTTTGAGGTCACATTCTATGTCATACAGTATTAAAATGCTTCAGATGTTTGAGCTATTGTATAAACCTTGGCTCCAAGCTATCTGGCAAAGTTTTTCAGTTTTGCACGAACTTGGACACACTGGTTAGCCTCTCCAAGCCCCCGTTTCCTCATCTGGAAAAGGAGGATGATACTGGTTCCTCCCACGTCCAGTTCTGAGGAGTAGGTGAGTCTGTGTGTTACAGCAGGCCATAAGCATTACCTGTTGTGAAGATAAAGACCTGCTGTAGTACTCTCTTGGAACCTGCTGCCCACTGTAAATAGCCAAACCAGATTCAAAAGTCTACAATATGTTACTATCTCAGCTAAATTAATTGAGGAGTCCTGTAATGGCAGGGTCTTACAAAATGGTCTTTGTGTGCAGGGAATTGATGAGCTATCAGATGAGGACATGAGGTGCATCTTAATAAAGCTACTATTAAAAGTGTAGAATACTTTAAAACAATAAAAAAGTCTACAATACTGAGGAAATCATTATATAAGACATGCTGGGGGAACCCTCAGAAATGACAACACATGCTATTCACTTCAGGAGGAGGAACTCACCCTATTCTGGGGTCTCAGATCCTAGAAATGTGAGTTCAAAACATAAAGACACTATGTGCCAAAGTGTTTTTAATTAGGCATCTGCAAGATTTCTCAAATTTCCCCAAAGAGGATTTTTGTCGTAATTGGATTCTAAAGACACAGTTTGGTCAACCAGATGCTTTGGTTGGCCTTTTAAGTAATGTTCAAAATTGTGAAAAACTGCCTAAGTAAAAATGTACAAATGCAGTGTCAATAACCAATTTAGACTCCTATTTGGGTCTTATATCTGAACAATGTAATTCAGTGTGTACACTGCACATCTCCAGCCTAAGAACACATTTGTGGTACCTATGCAATACACACACACACAAACATATACACACATACAAACACACACATAATGAATAATACCCTATCTTTACAGAGGAAGATACTGAAGGCATGAGAAGGCTTTAAAAATTGCCCAGGGTCTCACAATGAGTGGTGGCGGAGGTAGCACCCCACCAAAGCCTGCAACACTACAATGGGATTTGGCCAGGCTCTCTCAGCTGCACAGCACAGAGACACTCTCAAGTTACATCAAATACCGAAAGTTTCACTGTAGCAATGAACACACCCAGGAACCCCCCAGCAATCCATCACGGAGCTACAGGAAGAGCTGGGACCCAAAGTGTGGGTGTGAGACAGTGTGACAGACCCAGGCAACACAAGTTTGTTAAGACCTGCCTTCCAATTCCAGTATCAATGTGCTCGACCCCTGCTGTGTTTCCTCCTCTCCTTTCAGGCCTTGCTACCTAAGGGGTTTTCTCACTTTCTCCTCCACCGCTGGTCCACTTCAGAGACTAAGTCACAGTTTCTGCTTGCACAAGGCTCAGCATGGCCTCAGCACCGTCACGACTGCCAGCATCTGCTTCCATTGATCTTTTATTTTTATTTTTTCAGTATTTCTCAATTCAAAGTTTAAGGAATCAAACACAAAACCGTGTTTTTTTGTTTGTTTGTGTTTGCTTTTAATCAATGTTGTGCCATAAATCACTGGTCCCAGATCAGGAACCCACCCGGACCAGGGCATGCAAACCATGGCTGCCAAGGAGGCCAGCCAGCTTGTCAGCCGTGGCCACTGTCAGTCTGGTTCGAGACAGGCCTCAACCACCATCGTATTATAACCCTCTGTTCCTGTGCCATCAGTCACTGCAGACTACAAATTAAAGAACTATATATGAGTTCCATGCCACGCTGACATACTGGCTGAAAATAGCACCTCAGGCAGCCTTTATTTTAGAGCAAGGGAACACAACACTCCCATATCTTCGCTGAGATCAACTCTGTAGTGAGACAATATGTACCATTCTCTGGACCTAATAAAACTCTCTTAGCTAAGGTACAAAGTGGTCCTGTGTTAAACCTATATTACTGGCTAGAAGTCTCAAAGATGATGCTGTGTGACTAACTCAAAGTGGTAATGCAACAAAAATGAAATCTGTACAATGAATACCAAAGAAGGAAGGGGTAGGGAAAAACAAAAGGAGAGAGAGAGAAGAAAAGGGAGAGTTGGGGAATGGGAGGGAGGGGGGAGAGGAAGGGAGGGAGGGAGGGAGGGAGGAAGGGAGGGAGGGAGGAAGGGAGGGAGGGAAATTCTAATTACAAGAAAATCTGTGTCTGAAATCTTGAAGATAAGTCATTCTGAGTTTCCAAGCTTTTCAGTCATCGACCTACCAGGTACTTCACTCCTACTAAGTGCCACACACCAGGCTAAGATGCTAAGCATCATGATACCTATTTTATGACTGAAACAACTGACCCTCGGTTATTTACAATGGTCACAGTGATTGTGAGTGCCCGAGATTCAACCTTAGGCCCATGCCTTTGCCAATATGCCACACTGTATACCTCATCCCCACCCCCACCAAAACAGAGTTTGATGAACAAAATACTTTCCTTAGAAATTAGGATTACCATTAATATTATCTGTACTACAGACTTAACAGCAGAAATAGACGCATGTGTAGAGAAGAGGCAAAACTGGCCACATGTCCCTCGTGCTGAACTGCTCCCCCCTTCCCCCCTCTACCTCGTGTGCATAAAGAACCACAGGCAGCTCTCAGTCACCTCCATCCAGAGACGATCTCCTAAGATCTTCTCCCTTCCAGGGAGGGAAACCTCATCCTAACGATACTTACTGCTTTTGACGAGTAAGTGCCTGCGGCTTGAGAACTGAACACACTTGTTCCATGTCACACGGGTTCGTGTCACTGCATTGTTGAATGCTTAACTCAACATATGGCAGGAACACTGATTAACAGTTCAATTATCTGTCTGGGCTGTCGAGACTGCCTTATTCCAAACCTAAGCACTCTTCAATATCACACTCAATTATTTTGAGCAGCACTTGGTAGACTCGGAATGCTTCCATATTAGTAGTATCATTCATTTGCTGTTCATAGCAACCATATAAAGTCAGCAGGTTTGCTGCTCATAGCAACCATATAAAGTCAGTGGGACTACTATTAAGAGCATGAACTCTGGGGCTATACTTCCTGGGTGTGAATTCCAGCTCCATCACCTACGTGCTGTGTGATGTCGGACAAGTTACTTAGCCTTTCTGAGCTTCTGTTTCCTCATATGTAAAATGAAGGTAGTTCAAAACCCTACAGTGCATAGGACTATAGTAAAAATTCAATGAACAAATACATGTAAAGTGCTTACAAAAGCATATATTGTACCAATAAGGACTTAATTTTGTAACATTTTCAATAAGAAAACAATGTCGGAGGGGTTAAGGCACCTATCCCAGGTCTCACAGAGCGTAAGTGGCAGAGCCAGGGCTGGAGCTCAGGTCTTTGCTTCTTAGTACCCATCATACCGCCACCGGGAGATTAATACTTCTGCAGACCTGACGTTGGGCCTTAATTTCCTCCAACTCAAACTTCGGATATGGCTTCATCTAGAACATTATAATGGATATATTATAAACATTGTATAAATATTTCAAGTACAAGTGCAAATTTTCAAGTACAAGTGCAGGATAAAACAACTCTACACTTGGTAAATAACAGATAAATGGGTG
Organism: Phyllostomus discolor; assembly: GCF_004126475.2. NCBI lineage: Eukaryota > Metazoa > Chordata > Mammalia > Chiroptera > Phyllostomidae > Phyllostomus > Phyllostomus discolor. The sequence continues at coordinate 36,207,551 of NC_040906.2, forward strand.
TCCACTTTGCAAGTTCGAAAAGGAAGAAATCTTTCAATCACCAAGAGAGCCTGGATGTGTTGACACTGGCAAGTTATCACCAAAAATGATTGCTTTGTAAAGCATTATAAAACTGTCCAAGAGATAAGAGTGTATTCAGAAATCAGACACAACATTTCTCTTCAGCCTCACGATCTGCTGTCCTTCCCCAGCTTTATCTAAGCCTGCTAATCCTATGACTCCATCCCAAACACCAAAGACACACTCTTAAAAACACACACAAGTTGTTCTCCATGTTTCCGTAATGCCGTGTGTTTTCAGTGAGCCGGGCAGCCTGAGTCTGTTTCCGGCACACCACTCACACGCAGTCAAGGCTAGGCGTTCCCGTTCACCAAGTCAGGGATCCCCTCTGCTCCCCACTGGGTCTAGGAGGATGGAAAACAGCATGAAAGACGGTTCTTGTTTCCTTCCAGCTTGACTGGTCTGGGTTCTCTGGGTAAAGGCTCATCCAACTACTTAAAGGAGAACTTCCTCCTACTTCCAACTCCAGAAGAAAAAAGTTTAATTTCTAACCAAATCTCCACAATCTGGAAAATTACTCACCACTCTATGAAACAACTCTTATTTCTGGAAATAGGACTGGGGTAGTGAGGTAAGAAAATTACATTTTTATGTTTTATATGCCTGTACTATCTGAATTTTCTTCCAAAAGCATTTGTTACTTTTGTAATTTAAAAAAATAATAAAGACTTTGTAAAAGAAAAATTTAAAAAGGAAAAAATACAGAGGCCATCTGGGTAGCAGGAATAGCACTAATTTGGACATCTGTATTCCAGCCCCTGCCGACGGGGCTCCCACTCCCTGCCAACAACCCCGAGAGCTTGGAACAGGCCCTCGTCTCCAAAGAGACTGCAGGCCTGGTGGACACACCTACAGGACAGCCTGGAAAGTCCCGGAGCAGAAGACCCGGCCCAGGCACGCCCGCACTCCTGCCCCACACGGTCAGTGAGACAACACATGTATATTATTTTAAGCTGCTAAGTTTGGGGCAATTTGTTATGCATCCAGAGAAAACGAAGACACCATTTACACCAAATTCCCAGGAATATATGTTATAGCCATTAGGGAGGAATTTCCATGTTTGTATGTAAAAAGTGTTTTTGAAACTTCAAGTAAATATATAAATATTAACTAGTACTATTTTCACTTACTTGCAATATTTTAAACCAAATATACTGTACATATTTTGAATATCTTTCATAAATGCATCAAATCCCATCCTTATGGGGATCTTAAGTCAAACGCTAACTTCTAAAAATTAAGGCAATTTTCATTAGACTTTTAAACAAGTTACTCTTACCTCTATAATTAGTCTAAGGTCCTAAAACTGGACTGATTCAGATCTCTATACCTGGATGATCCACAACCTAACACCCAAATAGAAAACAGACTGAATCTACTGGTCAGCACCAAACGACTCCTTTGTCAGGGAACAGGCATCTTGGTCCTTTTGTTTCCAAATTTGCCATGGGCCTTATTCTCACCTAAATTACAGCTCTCCTGTTCCTGAACAGAACCGCAGTCCTGACCAGCCACCCTAAAAACAGCACCACGTCTGGCTGGGTCCCCTGCATCCCAAGTCCCCATGAAATCCTGCCATTGCTCCATCTGGCGGGGCTGGGGGTGGAGGCCGGAAGAAGGTCTGACAAAGGACAGAAGGAAGACAGGACAGCAGCGCGGCCTGGGGAATGTCACAACCAGCATTTCCCACCGCAGAGGCTGCTGGACTGAACAGCACGTCCTGCAGCTGGTCCCAGCTTGAACTGCTCGCTGCCAAGAGGGAGGGATAAAAGCAAACAGAGTCCTGACCCTGCCCGTTACCCCACAGGTCAACATTCCCTCTATCGATTCTCACCTGACCCTCCTCCACCTCCAACTGAACAGCCCTTACTTACTGCAAAGACCACGTCAACAGCCGGAATTGCCCCAGATTCACAGACTCCGCCTGGGTTAGGAACCAACTCAGGCTTTTTAAACAAGTGTGTGAGCCTACCTCTCTGCAAAGAAGTGAGTATTCCTGGAGCACACACTTGAGTATCTTTCATAAAAGTGCCTGATGCCACATTTGTAGGGATCCTAATTCAGCACTAACTTCTAAAAAGTAAGGTGACCAGATTTTCAAAGCAGTCCTCTTACAACTACAATTAACAAATTCTAAAACTGGGCACATTCAGACTTCTCTATCTAGATGATCCCCACCCTGACAATTCAGGTAGAAAGCAACCAAATCTACCCGTTAGCACCAAAAATACTTCTTACTCCAAAAAGGGCTGGAGGAGTAGATTAGATTAAAACAAACCCATAGGCATTAGAGAATAGAATAAAACTCTGAAATACTTTGGAAGCAAAGGTTTCAACAAAATTTTCCTAGAGTGAATGAGTTTCAACTGTGACTGGAGTTCCTAGGCACCTGCTTACTCTTCTCCGCCATCAGGAGTTCTCCTGTAGAAAAGGGTGGGAAGCAGGCCTTTGGGTGCACTTGGAGCCTAGAACTGAAACGGTAAGTGCTTCTCAGGGGGCATGTCCTTCAGGGTGGTATCAACATCAATAAAGCCACTTCATCACAAAATTCCCCACCAAACAAACCTGTGAGGGGCTTACAATACGTGGCCTCCTCAGCATCCCATTCCCCTTTTCCTCTTCCTAATATGTTGAGAGATATATTTGGTTGGGTCTCTACCCCCTTACACACAGCCCATCTACTTTGGAAGAAACCTGACCCTCTCCAAATCCTAGGAGTTAGACATCATTGTCTTAAACCACTCAGTTCATCCTAGTCACCTGGCCACAGGTGGAAGTTTGAAGAGTGGATGTGACTCAAGTGGCCAACCCAGGGCTTCAGGTTTAGTATCTAAGAAGATTCCAAAGCATTCTGCTTCCACATTCAGTTATCTGTATGAATCCTCTACAGAGGATGATAATTCATACCTAGAGGGAAAGCAATCTCTCGTGAGAACTCTGTGAAAATGAGGACGATTTCTTATCTCTAGATATGGGACAAGTGGGGTGACAGAAGACAGAACGAAAGAACAAAGACCCCACGACTGGGAGCCGGTTCACAGGGGGCTGCTAAGGCCGTGGATTTGAGCCAGTGCAGAAGTCTGAGCCGAGGGCCCTTCTGCTCACTGACCACCCTATCAACTGTAGTTTCTGAAACTACCGCTATTCAACACGTTCGCCTCATGGGTCATCATGGAGCGTCACCCACTTTTATCGAATAAAACAGTTATGAGACTATAAAAGAGAGTGTAAAAAAATACTGCACCTTCATTTTCTGAGAAAAATTTAAGAAAACAAAGTGAAGTGCCAGACAGTAAACTATTGCATATCACACTAACGTGGTCTTTGGCATCAGGCTAAACAATTTTACAGCAACCCATGAACAAAAGCAAAAGAGAAACTATTACCAGAGTAAGAGCCAAAAACAGATTTCCCAAGGGTGGTATACATGACATGTGAGGTTGGCGAAGTGTGATAATCAAATTTACTGTAAGTATTGTTTTAATTTCAAAAATGATACATGCTTGACTTAACACGTCTGCTTAAAATTAGAGAATGTACAACCCAGTAGTCCAATATGGTGAGTACTTCAAGTTACAAAATGAAGGTGTTCATCCCACGGAAATGATAGTCCTAAAGTATCACGGAAAACATTAATTGATCTGGAAACAGAAAGCAATTTTCCACTTTTGTTTCATACCAGAAAGGGTATTCCTACACTAGTTAGAAAATAAAATTACGCAGGGCTGAAATCAGACATTTTGTCTGCTAAAGACTCATGAATGTTAACACTTGGCATTTGGTTAAAAGGGGGATTGTTTCATGTTTAGTGGGCACAACAAATCAGGTATTTGAAAGCATGTAATGTTCTACTCTCCATTCTATTTTCAATTCACCTAGAAGTGAATTGGGCTTCTTAGAGCCAAAAAGAAAAACAATCAGCAACTTTAGCTACGATATAATTGATTCCCCCTTATCTCCATCTCAGAGACCGATGTTTAAAGTCTGCCTTTTATTTGATATCAGACCATACTTTGAATCAGAATTGCAGAGCCGTAAGGTTTTCCCACCTGAAAGCCGAACTGCTCCACTCTGAGGGAAGGCGACACCGGGCCTCCCCGCCAAACCAAACAATCCCTCTCTCCCCCTCTCAGCAGCACTCCACATCACATCTCTGACCTGAGGCTCGGGTCCAGTCATCCAATTAACGTCCCCAAAGCAGCAGCCACATATCTCCCGTTAATGTCAGCGGCCCCCTACCTCCAACAATATAAACCAACAAAGGTGAAAAGTTCAATTCCCAGACGATGATTTTTAGTAAGAAATTATCCAAGGTTATCCTTGAAATACGACTGGCTATCTGGAAAGGAAAGCGACCTGTGACAAAATAATATGACCCTCCCCCCTCCTAGCATATATGGCTTTGCATATATAATTTTTTAAATATATTTTAGTTCCACAAAAGTTATAGCTGACCCCACTTGTTATCAGGTATGACCTCTACATTCATTTACTTATATTTCCTCCTACTGTTTGTGCCCATATCAATAGCATGTCCCAATAATCCCATTCCTCTCCAGACACCGACACACAGGGAAAAGGGCAAGAACTCAGAAGCGCGGCAGAATCTATTAAAACTGCATCCTTCCACCCAGTCCATCCCGTTTCCTGCTCAGCTGCCGGTTCAGGGAACCAGCGCCCCATTTCCTTGGTTCAGTTAACAGTACGTGTCTACCTGAACAGACGCAGACTTCTGTGCTTCATACAAACTCTGGAAACACCGAATTTAAGTACATTTTTTACTCATCTCATATTTTAAATATACTTAAGGAACTTGACAGTTAAAGTAATTCTGTGAAATCCTTTATAAAGAATTTTTACAACAATGTAAAGTTTCTCCTATTATTGTATATGTTTATACATTTTCTCTTTTTTTAAGATTTTATTTATTTATTTTTAGAGAGGGAAGGGAGGGGGGGAGAGAGAGAGAGAGAGAGAGAGAGAGAGAGAGAGAGAGGAGAGAGAGGGAGAGAGAGGGAGGAGAGAGGGAGAGAGGGAGAGAGAGAGAGAGACATCAATGTGCGGTTGCTGGGGGTCATGGCCTGCAGCCCAGGCATGTACCCTAACTGGGAATCGAACCTGCAACACTTTGGTTCACAGCCCACGCTCAATCCACTGAGCTACGCCAGCCAGGGCTGTTTATACATTTTCATTTTTGTGTACGACATTATACTTTTGCATAGCAGGATATGACTATTCCCAAACCTCGAGGGACCAAACACATACTGTTTCTGGTCATTTGCTCCCGTCTCTACTAACTACAAATGTCAAGAAGGTTCATATCTTCTTGACAGTTCCCTGTCTCGTATTCTAATGAGCAACTTCTCAAAGATTAGACTGCTAATCTTATGAAGGTATCCGAGAAGATGCCCTACAGATGTTAAAACTCCTCCTGAATATACGATCCCCAGAAGGCAGAGAGTAAGTGTCCTTCTGCTTGCCTTAGAAAGTCCCCAACATCCAGTGCAATACTCTGCCCACAACTGGCACTCTACAAACAGCGTATGAGAAGCAGACTCACTTGATTCTAATCAGTATTACTCATGTGCCGAAGGAGCAAACAAAACTCTTTCTGAGAGTATAAATGCATACGTCTGGACTCTGATAAACATTCAAAAAAGAAAAGGAAAAGGAAAGAAAGAGAGAAGAGTTTGAGGGGGAAAAAAGCCAGCTCTCTGCCACAAAATACAAAGTTAAACCCCCCACAGGACTGTCAGTGCATACTCACATATATTTCATTATGGTCAAAGCGCTTCTTGAGGTTGTTGATGAAAGTCTCCTCATTGAGAGGTTCTAAGAGAACCATGTCTCCAACTCCAATCATATTGTCCAGCAGTGATGTTTTCACCTCCATTTTGGCCATAGTCTCCAACTACAGAAAAGATAAGAAAAGGGTCAACTTAAATGAGCAAATTATTTTAGGTGTGTTCTTAGCACCACTGGAGAAATGAAACACTGGTAGTTGCAAATGGCTGTCTGTCACCTGTCTCACAAATATCATAACCTCCCCTCCCTACAGCCTACGTCAGAAGCCTCTGAGACAGTTACAGTCATGCCACGCCACTGGAAGCCCCATTTGCCAACCTGCTGCCACAAATGACTCTCCCTCCTAGTCCATAGTCCCAGGCGAAGTCCAGGCACAGAAGGAGCCACTAGGAAGCCAGGGTCTCCGTTTTCCTTTTTAGACCCTCCCCTCTCCCCAACCAGGAACGCAAAACTCTAGGAAGAGAACCCAACGCATCCCTTTCCACCAAACCTGCATGCCAATGTCAGCTTCCACCTATCCGAACCTACTTCCCCAGAGATGACATCCCCCAGTGCTCCATGATGATGGCCAGAATGCATTTTCCCAGGACGTAATGGATGCTAACATTTACTGAGTACTTGCCACATACCACAGTGCATAAAGAACTTTATATGCATTAATTAATTTAACCATCACAATAACTCTGTGAGATAGGTGTTGTAATCATTATCCTCATTTAAAGGTAAGAAAACTCAGAGAGATTAAGAAATGTTGCTTATGGTTACTTAACAATGCAATACATTTATGTTAAAGAACTCTGTCACCACTTGTAACACTGCACCTATGGGGAAATTTCATTCAGGTGTCAACACTGACTTACAAAGAAAAGGGCACAGTCCAGTTGTAACTCAGAGGTTGCCTATATAATGGAACTTGCCAAGAATGACCTCAATGTTCTTAATTCTCATTCTAACAGATACACAACTAAAAAGCAAAATAAAATTAGCATGCATTGAATATTCATGTGTACTCATGTACCCAATACTGAAGGAAAAGTATATTTTTAATTCTTTCCATTATGGAGTCACCCAGTCATATTACATTTTATAAAGGTTAATCTACTTCCTTAAAACTTAGCAATTTAAATAAACACCCTCCTACTCTGATCTAGAACTTCTAGTAGGCCTCTGAGAAGCAACAAAAACTACATTTAGTTGGGCTAGGAGGAACAGGAAAGGCTGGAAATTATTCATTCTTTATTACTAATTAGTAATGATTTATATGAATTCACAAACATATTTTATTTCTGACCCTATTTTAAAAATTTTTAAGTGTGCACTGAAAAGCCAAAAAAGAAACCAGGAAGAAGCAGAGGCTCTCTCACCTACAAAAAGAACACAGTAAGGAAGTATTTAATATTCAAATGAAGAAAAAAAGAGTTAACTCTTTTGTTAATGCAAGTGTCTTTATAGTTTCATGCCCACTACACCTGGAATAAATGCCCCAGGTATGGCTAAAACCCAAGGAGACAGTAGCACTAAGGACCGTTTCATGCTGGGCCAGACTCTACTTTAAAACAAAAGTGGGGGGTGCCCTGCCATTCTCTGCAGACCAGTGGAGTCCCGGCAAGACCTGGCCCCGTGCCAAGTCCTCGGAAAGACTTGCACAGGAATAGGAACATGAGTGTCCAACCTTTGTCACAATAAATTAACATTTAAATCAAATTTCAAGTTCTCAGACTCGCAAAATGCCAACAGCACTCTAGCTGCGATTCATTACATATAATTTGGCAGATGAGAGAAGGCAGCTTAGGGATTTAGGGGGGTGTCAACCTGAGATGGGTTTCAAAAATAACCACCTCAAACCAGCAATTTAAATTAAGCAAACAGGCTGACTAGGAACTCTTTGCCCTGGGGTGAGTTCCTGTACATTGAAGTCTATTTATGGAAACGGCCGCATTAAGACAACAGTTCACTGCAGGGACCAGTAATTAAGCAGCCAATCTTCTTCTGTCATTACACCTGCTTCACCATCTTTGCAAATATCAAGTCCAAGCAGGTTTGTATGGGAACTAATTTTTACACTTCTGGCCCAACTTCATAATCCCAAAGTGGGAAGAGGGCCAAACAAAGGCTGAGGTCCAGGCAATCAGTAAAAGTTACAGACCATTACTAAAAGTGGAAAACTCTGAGAACACAACTCCGTTGCAAACCAAAATACAATCAAGTGAAGAGGTGAAACACACCCAACTGAAGAGGTGATACCAACATCCATTTGGTCATTCCAGTACAGTTGTGTGTTGCATTGTCTCTTTAGCACCTGGGGGAGGAGATGGTGGCACCGCCCTCACTCTCACGGTGAAAATGGGATGCTGAGAGGCGGTGCACACGACCTCCCTATCTCCCTGGACCTGGACTGCGCTTCCTCGTTGTGACTTCTGTCTGCAGCCTTGGTTTGGTTCACTTTGACATCTCAGTGACACCAGTGGTGTATTTACTCCACCAAAAGAAATTGACTTTTTGTCTCTGGAAAAGCGATGTTTACCCTAAGAATAAATGTCAGAATAATCTGCTAACTCGAGATTTCCGTAAACTATCAGAAGCATTCACATGGGAAAGTTAAATGGGAGCGCTTGTAGAGCACGGAAGATGCTTGTGTTTGACACATAGATGGGAACACCGTTGCTTCCCAAGACCCCCATGGGAATCTGGTTGTTCCAATTTTATCCCTTGTTCCAGGAATGTAGCACGTGGTCTAGACTAAGACAAGCGACACATTCCTTCTCCCAGCCACAGTTCTCGGCTCAGGGCTAGTCACATGACTGAACCTAAGGCCTGGATTATTAGGACAAAGGTTCTCTCCCTCTCTCTCTCCCTCTCTCTCCCTCTCTCTCTCTCTCTCTCTCCCCCTCCCTCTCTCTGTCTCTCTCTCTCTGTCTCTCTCTCTCTCTCAATGGCATGATTTATAGGCATGATGCTCAGACCTGCTGGGACCACGTCTGTATCCACGAGAGGGCCAGTCCGAGGAAGACAGCAACACAGGGAAGAGGGCAGGGTAGGAAATCATCTGAGAAGAGGATTCCTGTTAGAGTACTAATGACCCTAATTAACGACTTCACCAACCCCTGGATCAAACTGCACTAGAAGCCCAGCCCACCATTCTCAAGTTTTCAGTCAAGGAAGCCAGTTGATTCTCCTTATAGTTGAAGCTGTTTGAGTTGGATTGTTTGCTATTTGTAACAGAAAGCATCTTCCTAATAACAGAAGCTGGTACCACGAAGGGGAGTGGTATAAGTAATATGCTAACAAGCCCAGGCTGACTGAGCCAAGGCCACCGGGCAGAGGGCAGGAGGACCTACTACTACCATGGCCTGGCAAAATGATCACTTTTGATATTTAATAATAAAACAGCTGATTAAACCATGGCCTGTTGTGTCTTATGACTGGACCTTGTGCCTTCAATTTTAGAGAATTTGAGACAAATCCAGATACCAGAGTGTGTGTTGGCTATTTCTTAAAGATTACAAGAAAAAGACAAGCAGGCTGTGAAACTGGCCTGTCTGAAAGCCAGAGAGAACATATGGGCTTGCTAAGGAGAAGTCCTTCTGCCTTGAGGGGGGAGGTGTGGCCTATCTGGAGCGCCAACTGTCTGTGGCCTGAGAAAGGGACAGCACTGCCACCGTGCACGAAGACGTCACGTCAGGGGAGGCACCACCCACTCTGTCGCTTCTTCAGCTTCTTAACTGTGCCCAGGGAGAGTCTATTAACTGAGAGCTAAAATGCCCTGCAGAGCCCCAAGGCCAGGTCCAGGTGCCCAGAGAAAAGCTCGCAGATCAAGTTCTAGGTTCGACAGCTTGGGAGTTGGCAGTATCTCCAGTTTGGGTTAGTAGTATATAGAAGCAAATAAACCTTAAAAGCCAACAACATTTTTAAAGGATCTATACTGCCAAAAAAGTCTGGCTGACAGTGAATGACTTATAATTGCTTGATCCCTAACACAATCAACTCGAAGAACTCCCACTCATAACAAAGGAAAAAAAAAAAACCCTGCTAAAACAGTGCGGGCCCTGACAAACCCATCTTCCCCGGTGCTCGCCTTAGATGTGGCACAGAAGACAATGGTCAAAGGAGATCTCAAAGGACAGAACCTCTGAAGAGGGGTGGCTATGTGTCCAGCTATGCAGAGAGCATTGCATTACGCTGGCCAGGGCATTGTATTTTCATAAGCGTACGCATGGTAAGAAAGGTGTTATGTAAATGGATGTTGGGCAGCCAAAGGGAGAGCCACAGTAGACCTTTGTTTTTTCTTTTTTTAAAGGGAACACTATCCAGTATATAGTCCTGTTCCTATTTGCACGTAATCTCACTTTCAGGGAGTCCTCAGTAACCTTGGGGTAACAAGTAATCTAGTAAGAAGTAGTGCCCAACTCCCACTAGAGTTGGGAACAGTCAGATCTGCTCTCGCCCCAAGCAACATGGCTTGTACACAGCCAGTCACATCCTCCTGGGATCTGGAGTCCCGGATGAATACGAAAGCCAATGGTGATGGCTGGAGGTTACACTCAGTAGTCACTGCAGCGAGAGCAGCAGCATGGAGACCAGCATGGTTTCTGCTAGGGATCCGGCAGCCTAGCCCTCCAGCCGTTCCTTGGTTCCTGCCTATCTTCCAAGTTTGTTTCCTTGCTGGTCTTTCTACCTCTCTGCAATTCTGTGAGTCTCTGCATTGTTTCTGCACTGCAAGCAACCAAGATCCCTAACTGGCATATTGAACACGAAGTACAGTGCCTAACATATAGTACTATACCACCGTTAGGTCTTCATTATTATGTACAACCTAACCTCTTTCTTCCACCCATGGTGAAAGCAATACAAAATACTGGGGGAGCCTTGGAAAGAACCACAGAGGAGTCTGGAAGCAGGGTCTCTTTATCTACAGCGCTGATTTGGCCAACCACCTGCACACCAACTATTGCCAGGTGACTCCACGGCTGCCCGAGCCCTTCCCCCCTGCTTGCCCAATCAAATACATATATATACACACACACACACACACACAACTGTTCTTTCCCCCATCTACTACCTATATTTCAACATACACTAATTTGTTCACTTGTATGTTTTAAGTGTAAAAACACCACTTAAAATATTGAAAGCATCACTTCAAAAATTCCTCGAAATCCATGACAATGCAGCATAAACATCCTCCTATACCATCTTGAAATGGCCATCTTCAACATAACATTTAATATAAGTAGTCTACTCCAGTCACCAACCTTATATTACAAGTCACCTACCAGTTAATGTCATCTGTGTTCGGGAATGTCAAGACCAGCATTTCCCAACCCAACAGTCCCACACAGCAAGTGCTAAATGACACAGGAGCACATCCACATGAAGTGCAAGGTCATTCCATTCCACTGTTTGATATGAAAACAGCAATGCTGAAAAGCTATTCCAAATTAATCACTGAGGCTAAGTTGAAATATAGCATCTGGTAGTCTCCCACATTGTTCAAAGTTCTCAGGGTACCACATATGAGAACAGGGATGTATTTTTAAGTTGTAACAGTTGTACTGTAGAATTTGAAAGAACATTCACAAATCAGACCTGAGGTTGCAGTGACTACAAGGATCAATATCAAGTCGTGACCATACTTTTAAATTTGAAGGAACTTTTAAAGCAAAGTCAGGAGAGCCACTCTTGCAGGAAAACTTAAGGAAAGCAGGGAACTATTGCTTTAATAATTGTAAATGAGGACACTTACACATCCATTGGAAGGTCATTAACACTATAGGTCAGATAGCACCTTCAGGGAGCCTCCTCAGCATACCAACAAACGTTATTATCTACGGCAGTTCCACTCACTAACCTGCCTGTATGCAGGTCATGTGTGCATGATAGCCCCTACCCTATTCTACAGAATCAGCTCCTTGGTGTCAAGGGTCGTACCTTATTCATCTTTATTTCCCCAAAGCCATAGTGCACAACCTCTTTGCACAAGGTAGGCATTCAGAGAAGCACAAGGGAAAACCAGTATGCAAATTTACGACTGACAAGTGAGGCATTCAGTAGTGCACGTTCTCCCAGCTGCCAGGAGTGGGCTGGGCAATCACAGCCGACCAGAGGGGGGATGATGGCTGCAGCTCCAAGCCACTTTGATCCGCTCCTCTAAAAACAGAACATTGTCAACAGACGACAGGAAACAGAATTGAGCTATTTGGCTCCCAAAGATGAGATCACTAATGCTTTTAAGAACAACATAAGAAACACATTTAAGTAAGCAAACGGGGCCAACGTAGCAAGATTTCATGAACAAAATAAATCTTAGCAAATCCCGATGACAAAACAAAGGCAAAAGAGGGGCCAAGTCTATAGGAGGCAATTTAGTACCTAACAGAATGAGCTAAGTGATTGAGAAAAACTGGAATTTCCTTCCTAAATCTTTAAAACAACACAAAACCTCATCTTGGAGAGCAGTAAGATTAAATTTCCATTCAATTCAGTTGAACCACCCTTCCAATAAGTCTCGTTGGTCTCTGGGATTGTGTTAAGTGTGAGGGACACATCGTGAATAATCATGGTACTTCCCCAGCCCCATTCCAACCCCCAGGAGCTCGTGGACCTGTGACAATCAAGAAACGAAAATAAGCAACTTTTGAAATTTCAAGTGATCTTGTTAATGATGGAAAGAAATACATGTTCACTATAGAAAACAATCAGAAAAATGTAGCAAAAAACATTAAGCCAAATTCAATACATTAATGCTTAGTCTAAAAAATCCTTTGAATTCATTGAAGTCCTTATGAAACCTGATTTTTATTAAGCAACCAATTGGCCATCATTTCTGCTTTTATAAATTTTGATGCAGGTATTTCTGCCATACGGTGGGAATGTGAACCACAGCCAGCGGCACTGTGACACTGTGGAGCTACAGCAACAACATCATCCCCACACTTACAAACTCAGCCAAGCTGCATGGCCATCTGCCCCTCCATTCTTTACTTCATCCCCTCCCCCATATGAGCAACCCATTTCATCAACAGCCTGCCCACCAATCATCTCTACCACAGGGCAGTGTCTAACATCTGGGAACAGGTTCAAACTTGTATCTTCCACCATTCCATACCAAAATACATACAAAAAAAACCCTCTACAAAGTACAGCTGACCCAGTGTCTCATCCTTGGCCTCTCCCTTTCTCCTACTTCTTCCCCCCGTAGCCAACCTTTTTCATTGATTACATAACCTTCCTCACCCCCACTTCCATCCTTTCCCCTCTGTTCCCCCATGTGACTGCAGGACTCAGCCTTCATACCAGACCCGGAAAGCAGGAGCCTTCACAACGGCCTCTCTGCCTTGTCGGGCCAGCACAGCCTCTGCCAGCCCTCCTTCCCCAGTCCATGAACCACACTGCCCAAGTGGCCTTTCTAAATCACAATCGGATCAAGTAAGCCCTGCTTTAAATCCTTCCATAATGCTCCAGTGTCTTAAGGCAACATTCAAATGCCTTAGCAGATTCTCAAAACAAAAATGAAATAAAGAATTTCCATAGGACCCAGCAATTCTACTCAAGGGTATGAAAGCAGGGATTCAAACAGCTATCTGTACATCCATATTCAAAGCAATAGTCAAAAGGTGAAAGCAACTGAAGGATCCATCAATGGATGAATGGATAAACAAACACGGATGCAACATGGACAAATACCGCATGACCCCACTTACATGAGGTCCTAGAACAATCCAGGCCATACAGACAGAAGGTAGAACAGTGGTTACCAGGGACCAGAGGAGGAGGAAACAGTAAGTCGTATAATGGGTACAGAGTCTCACTTTGGCGAGATGAAAAAGTCCAGGAGATGAATGCCGATGATGGTTGCACAATTATGTGAACGTACTTAATGCCACTTAAGTGTACACTCAGAAAGATTGCATGATAAATTTTATGTGATATGTACTTTGCCACAATTTTAAAAATTCCTTATCAGAGGTCACATGGCTACACAACCTGACTCAAGCCTTCCTCTCAGCCCCATCTTTCCCTGGTGAAGCTCCCCCCACCCCGCAGGCAAACCTCACATGACACACAAACATGCCAAGGCCACCAATGGCTGCTTCGACCAGCACACAGCTAACTAGGCTGTGAGTGTTTACCGGCCCAAACAATATCAGCTTACGAGGGCACAGGGACTGTCAGATGGCTGTGAGCACTGGACAAGGACATTCACTAGCAGGAGGGGATAGGGTATATCACTCAGGGGAGAGGAAGCCAGTCTGAGGAGAGGAATGAAACACACACATGTGCAGAGAGAAGCCGTGACAACAGAATTCACCGGACAGCCAGAAACTCTGTGTTAGGTCCTGAGATGGGCTCTAGTTGTAGGCGCTTGAGAGCTTCAGCTGAGCTTCTTGTCTTTGAAACAAATACCCACTGACTTGAACCAGTGAGCAGACAGACACTCCTCATAGGCAGCATGCTCGGAGCAAGCCAGAACGCCCCTGTGAAACTCAGTTTGCTTGTCTCCTGCACCCACCCCCACCGCCACCCTGAGAAGGCTTGAGTCCTCCATGTGTGAGTCCCATTGACTGGCGGCACACAGGACTCTGGTGTGCAGAACAAATGAATGGATGTGCAGTAGAGAGATTTGGGCCATTCCTGTTTCCATCATCTCTACCCTTCCCTCCATATCACAACGGACCAAGAATAATTAGAGAGCCTCAGAAAACACACCAAGAACACAAAAGATCAGCAAAGACTCAGGCTAGAAACCAAAGGGCAAGACACTTTCTCAGTATTTATCGACTAAAGGGCAAGTGGAATAAAAGCTGCATTCTCTAGAACGATTTACTCAAGCAGCATGTTTCCAAAGGAGTCGAGCTAGCAGGCTACACAAAACCGCACGGGGTACCTTGAAAGGCTCCCCAGGGTTTATATGGACCCTGCCATGCAGTTCCTCAGAGAAACTTATCCATGGCATTTACTTCACACAGTATAGCTGTCAGATTTTCCAACCCTTTATTCCAGTTAAAGCTACTACACACTGAGTGTTTCCCCCCTTTTTCTAAAGCTTTTTGTTAACAGTATGTAATTGACTACTGGTAGGATGGCTTTTGGAGAACCTTGGATTAGGGGGAAAATAATCAGCCTACTCCTGGGCAAGTTCCATACAGTAAGTTGCTGACTTATGTTCAAACTCTGGATGACACACAGGACATGAAATTATCAGGCAATGACAAAATGGAATAGATTTGAACAGGGAGTGAAAAACCAACGGCTGAAAGCAAATGGGAGCCCATAACTCATGAGACAGACTCCAGCCTTCAAAAGTCCTGTGACAAGCAAAGGCAGTAAACTCGGCATTCTGGTTATTACCCAAAGGGTGCCTCTGCACAGGCAGAGAGGGGCCAGGAAGCCCAGTGTCAATGCCAAGGCCTGCTCTGTCTGGGCGTGGGAAGGCTGGCCTTATCAATGACGCCGTCAACCGGGAGCTGGGCTGCCCTCAATCCCGGCACCGGCCAGTTACTAGGTTTGAAAGATAGCATCTAGACCTTTACAATTCATTAAAGTGACAGGTGAAAAAAGCTTTTTCCAACTATGGAAATGACAAATACATTATGTAGACTAATAAGAGGGATTGTTGAGTCAAAAATAACAGTGGCTGCTATGACAACATTGATGGTTTTGAATTATAAGGTACAAACTATCCTTTCTGGTGTCTGAGCAAACTGTCTGAGGATCCCAAGCAAAACCTTCTTTTAACAGAGAGAGAAAGGGACCCAGGTGTTGCACATCTGGTTTCCGAAAGGGCCAGGGCAAGGAGGGAGCTTTCCTGACCTGGCTGAGAATAGTTTTTCATACATGTTATGTTATATGCACCCTTCAACCGAATTCCTAAGTCACCAAACTTTTCAAAATACCCCCCAGTTTTTTAAAGAGACACTTCATTTCTACATTGGGAATGGATAATTTCCTACAGAAGTTTTGTAGCAAGAGCTTTACAGAGAGAATTCCCTTTTGATCAACCCCAACATGGGACAGCAAAGGCTTTGGATCACAGACCCAGACTCAAATCCAGGAGAATTCTGACCTGAAAACTCAGGGATGACAACCTCCATTCCGTCATGACATTATTACACAGGCTGACCGAGAGAGCAGAGCCCCTCCCTCTCAGAAGGCTTGCACTGGTTCCTTCCCTTCCCAATGCCACCTCTGCCTCTGATCCTGACAAGCCCCCTGATTCTCCCTGTGCATTCTTCTGGCAAGTGTGTCCAGGTAAATAACCCAGAAAGTTGCCTCATTTGCGACATTCCATGGGGTTCAATGCCCTGAAGTGGAAACGCAGCCAACAGCACTGCCCCACGGTCAGCACCCGGAGAAGCTCCGCAGAGTCCAGGCAGCAACAACCGTCAGAGGGCAGGGCGACTGCAGGGAATGACACCCACTCCCGAGACTTGGTCTGAAAACCACCCCCAGCCCTTCTCCACCCCCCACCCCCGACCAGCTCGGTACCCCTCACCAGCCAATATCCTAGAAGGTCCAGAATGAACAGCGAGCAGCCCTGGCTTCAGGGGAACCCACGGTCATGCTATCCTAATCACACTGGATGTCAGCATTAATGAGCTAATGTCTGAGAAGGCCTGTAAGTTCCTGTGGGACAAGGTAGCCAAAAACTATAAACCACTGTTAGAGCCAGAAACACAAACTCAGCTGTTAATTGGGACATGAGATGTGCTAATTATAACTCATAGACTCCTCAATTTCTTCCCTCAAGGCAGATTTTTAAAATTCCGTGAAGTCGTAAGTGTTTAGCTTGGCAAACCCAAGACCCAGGAACACCTAAATGAACGTAAAACTGCTCAAATATAACTGGCACACCCGACAGCTCTGGTTATTCCCAGCCGGTGTGCAGACACCAAATACGACCAGTGATCGTTAAACTGAATCCAGCCACCAGGGGAAACCCAGCTTCCTTCCAAATGAACAGGCCTGTGAGTCAGGGGGTCCCCATCTCATGCCACGTGCTAACATCCTCACCAAAGTCCTCCTGACCCTTGCCCCCTTCCCCTGCTTACATCGATGGGCTTATACTTGATCAGACCATCCAATCACTCAAGGTACTCCCTGTAATTCAGAGTCCAGTGGCTTGCACCTAGTCAGCTCTCACACAGGGCTTCTTGTACCCATCAGTTTTGGTGGCCCGTCCAGACTGGTTTTGGAAGACAACTGGCTGGACTAAGACGCTCACATAAGATAGCCTGGGATACACCAGAGCAGAACTACCTTCTTTTAAAAAAGGAATTGGTCAGGCTCTTTTCAGTGACAATGGGGGGAAGTGTGTGGAATTTAATGCACCCCATTGTCTGGACTAAGGAAGCGAGTTGCATCTGAGGGAGACACCAGCTGCTGCGTTCTGCAACGGACCACAGAGGGAAGAATGACTAGCACAGCAGCTCCAGGACAAGCCCCAGAAGATCCAAGTTGCAGGCTCAGCTCTGCAGCTAGCTCGCAGTGGGACCCCAGGCACACTGCCAATTCTGAGCCTCAGTTTCCCCCAAGGGGTCCACTACATCATCTCCTAAGATCCTGTCCCAGCTTCCATCATTTCTGAATTGACAAAAAAGGATCAACTCTGGAAAGACTGAGTTCCTGAATTTGGGGGAGAGCATGCATCCTGGGTCTGGTTGTAGAAAACTGTTAAAATCCAAAAATGCCAGTCCACGAGAATCTTTCTGAATGACACATTTACTCAGAAGTAAAGGAAAACAGCTCTCTTTATTCTGACCTCACCAAGAAAAAAAGCAATGTATTAAATAAGGGTCACCACACACAGCACCGACAGAAAAGCACAGAATCAACAGAATGATCGTGACTACAGGCGTTGAGGCACGTGTGAACGCGTTCCCTGTGTTTACAACCACGTGGTCAGCTGCAAATGGCATTGGCTATTTCAAAAACTTCACCTAGTTCTGAAAGCAGAAGGGGGTCTGAAATTCGGTAAGCTACATGATAGAAGAGAAAAATGTGCACTGCTCAGCAATGCGTCTTCAATAACGCCTGTGCTTGTGTTTCAGAAAAGTTCTTCAGACGATAAAAATCCAGAGGTCTAACACCTGTGTAATCAGAGAGAGATGTTTGTACATTTACATCAGGATATCATGAATGTTTGTTAGTTGAGAACTGATCAAACAAAAATAACTAAGATGTTCCAAAAAAGAGAGAGCGATAATATAAATTGAAAAGGCAAAACTACGCTGTCATTTAAAAAGAATTCTTGAACAAAATGGCTTAACCATAGTGGGTTATTTCAACTAAGCTGATTAAAATCAGTATCAGAATTTGGAAGCATTTTCTGGGGAAATTATTGTTTGGTTTTTCTAATGTTGGAAGCATTACTGAATTTAAAATCAAATGTTCTATTATACTTCCTTTACGTATCTCTAAATATATTCTAACTATATTCTTTACAGTATTTATGAAGATATACTATACAGCAAGTTACCTATAAGGCATGCCATAACTAAATAATCCTTTTAAGTCACAAATTAAAATGTTCACAAAAATGTGTGTCTACTAAGTTTGAATTTATAAATATTACCTAAATTTAAATAACAGTTCTGCTAATTTCCAAAAGTTCTATAGGATATGGCAATATTTCATATTTATATAAAGATACATACAAATGCCTCACACATCCATATATACATTTTCTCCCTTGAATATAGCATACAACCTGTAAAGCTATACAAAAATCAACTTTTAAAGTTAATCGGTTTGACCATGTATAGAACCATACAATAAATTTTTCCAAGAAAAGTTTGATAAGAAATAAAATAGTCAATATTGAACTATGTTGTCATGCTTGATTAAGAAAAGTTCATCCCCTTCTACAAGTACTTTATCAAAAACAAAAAGGTTTTCATATTACATTATTACATTGCAAATCGTCAAATTAAAAGGCATAAAAATTTACAACCCACCCTTTATCATGTTTCTCAAGAGATAAGGTAGGAAGGCAGATAGAGAGATATACAAAAGCCATAGAGAGTTTTTAAATGACATAATTATAAGGCCCCCTAGTTCAGAAAGTAAAACTGCTTACCAACTTTCCTTCTCCATTGTTTGTTTCCACTGATTTAACCAGCCCGTTAGCATTCAGTTCATATGAAAGGGAGAGACAAACATTCGTTGTGACAGGGAGAACACACTAAGTACAACAAATATTTTGCACACAGATAAGAAGGGGAAAGGAGGTCAATATCCTGTGGCCAGGAAGCCAGCCTCAGCTCCCACCCAGACTGCGGGACCTGATCAACCACGCAGTCGCCTCTGCTATGCCCAGCCTGCTGCCGCTCCGACCCGGGTGTCTGGTACGCACGGCTGGGGGAAGAAGGAATTAGAGACTCGTCTACCGACTCCTAGGCATTAGCTTTTTACCTAGGAGGAAAAAAAATGCTTAAGAGCAATATAACTAAGAAAGGAATGCCCACATAGGGCAGGTAATTCGCCTCAGAGGAATAGAGAGACTGAGCGAGGTTTATCGTTAGAGGCAGAACTATTATCATGATACAGGAGAATCAGATAACGATGGCCAAACAAACAGGTGGAACTTGTTCTTGACTTTTTGAGAATGAGGAGAATGTGGTTAAGCAGAAAAGAACTTTAAAGAAATAAGACAAAACATATGCAGAAGATAGTGACTAAGCAGGAGATGGCTGGTGCCAGGTCCTGCAGGCCCTACAGTTGGGAGAAGAGGTAAAGCAGAGGCAAGACGAGGGTGCCCGCCAAGGAGCTAACAGCCGCGAGTGCCGAGTGCCGGGAGAGTGGGGAGGTGGGGGGAGAGCCTTCCACAGCCCATCTCCTAGGTCTGCCTGCAGTTACCGCTGATGGCAGTGCGGCAGCAGGGACTGGGGATCACTGGTGATGGATAGTCGGATGGAAAATAAAGCTGAAGACAGGCATTATAAATAATGGGAGCTCACCATAAAATTATTTTATTCAAGGATAGAGACAATCAAAAAATGTAAAGGAGGTTCAATCAGGGGACAGTCTGAACCCGCTGAGAGGGTGACCAGGAGGGGAGTGGGACTGCTCTGTGCACTGCATTCCAGTGGGCCAGCCAAGGGGCAATGCCGCCTGGCCTCGGGTCAGGCTGCTCTGGGACTGTGTTCGCCCTGAAGAGCACCTTTGTCTGAATGCCTAGAAAGCACCATACAAGACAGCAGCAGGGAATCCAGCTGGGCCACAAATTGAGTAGCTCAGGAATAAGAACGAGGGTAGGACAAGTAGAAATGAAAAAAAGAGAAAAAACAGATGAATCTATCATAAAAAGTGAGAACCTAATTTGATGAAGGGCATAGGAGAGATCGGAGGGTTAAGAAAACTCAAGAGGCTCTCTCATCCAAGTGCGTAAGGATTGACAGTTTAGCTGGTTGGTTTTTCAACAAGCCAGATACAGTTGGAAGTCATAAAAAATGATACATACCTACACATATATCCTCACTGCAGGGCACCTTTTGTTTTTAGAGAGAGAGGAAGGGAGAAAGAGGGGGAGAGAAAGAGATAAACACTGATGCAAGAGAAACATCTATTGGCTGGCTTCTCATACACACCCCAACCAGAGATCGAACCTGCAACCTGGCTGAATATGTGCCCTGACCAGGAATCAAACCCACAACCTTTTGGTCTACAAGACAACACTCTAACCAACTGAGCCACACTGGCCAGTGTCCTACATATATTATTTTAAATTAAACCCTATAAAGTTGGTTGCTTGCCACTCTTGTGCTATAGTGCCAAGGCCCTAAGTACATGTCCACTGACTGTAGTGCCCAGTGGTCTTTCTGTTATCAACCACCCTCACGGCAGCATCCTCCAGGTCCAATTTCTTTAAAGAAGGCAAATGGGAAACGATGTGGGGTAGCCTGTGTTACTCTTGACAAATGCTCACTACTCCTCTACGGCAAGATTCTACAGCCCTGCCAAGCTGAATTCAGGCACAGGGCCACTGAGGCTTCACAGCAGCCCTTCCCTCCGCCACAGGGACCAGCACTGTCCCCGAAGAGGCTGTTCCATCACAGGGTCGAAAGCAATGTGCAGCCAAGCCCCCACCTGACCTACAATGAACACAGGGTGACTGTGGATCATTGCTTCGAGCCACCAAGATTCTCGGGTTTTACATGACCACAACTGAGCCAACCTATCCTGAAAGGCTGGCAATCTTAGTGGAAATACTTTTATTTCAGGATCCCCAAAATCAGCCTCCCCTCATCAGCTATTATCATCTTTAAAAACTTACCAGGTGGTTTCCAAACCATTCAAATGAATTTTCATAGAAACAACTACTTTTTGCACACATATTTAAAATTGTCACATTAAACAGAACACATACGACTGCTATAAGCAGGTCCGGCATAAATTCAATCGAGTCTGGGCAAGCGTCTGTCTCCACCGGTGGGCACAGACAAACTCAGGAGCTCGTCACAGGGTAGCTCTGAGCATTTAGCGTGTCACGGGCACAGCTGATATATTTTACTCAGGACGGGAACAACAACTAATCCAGCAAGTATGGAGGTCACTAAGAGCTTGTACTGTTTCCTAAAGTGGTGAGCCTAGACGACTGTACGAATTAATAGTACTATCATATTACCAGGTTACAAACCTGGTTGGTTTTCAGCACTAAATCCAACTACCATATTTATTCTTCCCCAAATCTACAGTCAGAAGTGCTTAAGTCATTTTTAAAAAAGCACAAAAATAACACTTCAAACCCACAACCGGACACAGTCAAGAGTACAAGGTCACATGTCATTCCAATGACCTGCCTCTTAAAGATAGAAAGAATAAACATACAAGTTACTATTAAAAACTAAATTTGAGTTTTGTATTTTAAAATTACATACTTTAAAACTGTTGACAGACAAAAATGTTCCTCTCAAGGTTGCCCAGCAAAATCTTGGTGCTTCTATTTTAGGTAGACAAACAGTAACTCTATCTGTAATTTATGTACTTTTAGAAATCAGATAACCTCTTCAACAAAAATATGAACTTTTATGTAGAAATGATACTGATATATTTCAACAAACTATTGGAAGAAATACCATGTAAACTCATATACACCACAGACCCCAAAACAACCAACCCTAGTTTAAATAACATATACTCACAAGTCAACTCTGACCTCTTCACCAATACCATGCATGAAAAGACTCCCTCCTCAGCATCAAATAGAATAACCTTAACCTCTATATAGTTTTAATTCAAAAAGCAAACAACAACAAAAATATCTGAAGAAGAAAGGCAATAATACTGCACCCACTAAAATAATTCTGCCCCAAGACTCAACTGGAATACCTATACAACACTCAGTCTTATTTTAACCAAGGCAGGCTCCTGAAAAGAAAGGAACTAAAACTAAACTCTCAAGAGAAAACCATTACGCAGTTTGTGAAATAAGGTAAACTCAGATGTAAGTTTCACTAAACCCTGGCCTAAATGATTGTTCCCGTTGTGGAGTGTGTGTGTGTGTGTGTGTGTGTGTGTGTGTTTTAAGCTACAAGATAAGCAACCCTGAGGACAGCATTACAAAATCAGTCTTCTCATCAAATAAAATTCACCACCAAGTTCACCTAACACACACTTACACCTGAGGAAAGAACACTTCACCACAGGAGATGAGTGAGGTTGAGAGGGAGTAGAAGACAGACAGAAGCGATTCCAGGAAGAGAAGACAGCTGAGGCCCCAACCCTGCAGACCCTGGACACCAAGAAACCAGGAGGTGATGGGTGAGCCCTGAGGAGCACAGGCCACCAAAGCCAAGGGGCAAGTGTGTGACAAGAAAGAGCAGAAGGTCAACAGTGTAGAGGATGAGGGAACACAGGGCAAGGAAAAAAACAAGTGGGTCACCAGGCTTAGATTCCATGCGGTAGGGGCTGAATTGTGCCCCCCAAATTCTCTGTG
This sequence comes from Phyllostomus discolor, assembly GCF_004126475.2. Lineage (NCBI taxonomy): Eukaryota > Metazoa > Chordata > Mammalia > Chiroptera > Phyllostomidae > Phyllostomus > Phyllostomus discolor. The sequence continues at coordinate 36,230,349 of NC_040906.2, forward strand.
TCCCTCCAAAGTTCATATGTTGAAACCCTAATCCCCAGTATCTCAGAATGTGACTGCATATGAAAACAGGACCATTAAAGAGATGATCAAGTTAAAAGGACACCATTAGGTGGGCCTGCACCCAATGTGACCATATGAGGACACAGCAAGGTGGCCACCTGCAACCCAAGAAGAGAGGCCTCAGGAGAAAACAAAGCTGCTGACACCCTGATCTTGGACGTGCGGCCCCCAGAAGCGTGAGAAAATAAACTTCTGTTGTTTAAAGCCACCCGGTCTGTGTACTCTATTACGGCAGTCCTCGCAAACTCATGCACCATCTATAACCCCTTCTACAAACTACCCACTTCTACCTCTTCCTCCACAGCTAAGGCTTCGGACAGAACCAGCTGGGGCAGTTGTCAACCTTCCAGGAACCTTCAGCTCATTCGGCACATGCCACTGAAACAGCCTCAAATAAAATGTCACCACTCGTTGGCGGCCTACTGCAACCCCCTCCTCGAACCTCTCTCCTGCCCTGGCTTCCAAGTGGCCGCTACTTCCTGGCTGTCCACTTCCTACTCCCATCACTTCTTATTTTCCTGAGTAACTTTTCTGTCCTCTTCTGGGTACAAAATAACATTCCCCAGAAGTCTATCGCCCACCTTCCTCTACCCTCACTGCACCCTCTAAGCATTTCTAACAACATCCACAGCAACTTAAACTATACCTAGACGCTGGTGACCCCATTACTGAAACCTCAGGCACTGGCCTGTCCCTCTGCTCCAGACCCTACACTTCAAAGGTCTGCTGCGCCGCACTCACTGCCTGGAGCCCAACAGGCTACCCACTCCAGGCCTGACCCGCCAACCATTCCCGACATGCCGACACCACGCGGGCCAGAAACTTTCCCTGGCCCGCACATCCAGTCACAATGTACATCTCCTGATCAAAGAGGAGTACGTAAAATATTCACACAATCTCTGGCACAATCACCTCGTTCTCAACATCTGTTGTAAGAGAATCATCCAAAATATGGAAAAGGTTGTATGTAAAACAATGTTCGTCACGGTATTATATACAACCACAGCAAAGAGACAGAAACAACCCAAACGCCCAATAATAAAGGGATGTTTAAGGAAATTACGGTGCTCAATGGAACAATACACAACTACAAAATTTATAGAAAAATAGGTACTCTATGATTACAATCATTTAAACCATATAAATAAAACGCTTAGAAAGCAATATTTAGAAATGACCATAGCTGACATTTTAGAGTAGTTGGCTCAAGTGGTGTCTTTTTTGGCTCCATTTTCCAAACTCTCTGTAATGTTCTTAAAATGATTCTCTAATACAAAATATGCAAAAGATAGTTCTAGTAATTTTGGACTTTCTGAATTAGTTGCTTCTAAGATAAATGGGAAAGTTTACTACAGAATTCCCTTCAAATGTCACTCCATCTCCATGATACACCTGTTGCAACATCTAAAGGAAACTCCCACAAAATAAAGTCTCCCCCTAAATCCTATATGTGCAGCCCTCAGCATGAGATCCTAAACATTGATGAATTTTTTCAAGAAACCCAACTGGACACATAACAGCTGCATGGCCGGGGAACTGGGCTGGCAGCATCAGTCACAGTTATTAGCTGTTCTAGGAGGAAAAGACCACCGTGCACAGGCGGCTGCAAGAACACAAGCGGAAAGCTGGAAGAGGAACCACAGGAGGAGAAGTGGCCCCTCTATCAAAGGTGTAACAGGCTCACTGACTGCCAGGTAGGGATGGGCATGTTCTCCATCCAAGGAGGAGGGGCGTTGTCGACTGTGCAGCCCTAGAGGCTAGGAGATCGTTTCTAGGTCACCTCTAGAGGGTGTAAAATGACGTTCCCTTTGCCATTTTACCTATGCCTTTCTGTTCGTTTTTTAAATTGGCAATAAACGACGAGTATTAAGATTGAGCTGACAAGTGTACCATTATTTCTTCAACACTCATGCTCTACCCTTGGCATGCCTCAGCTAAACCCAACAAATGTCTCCTCCTCCACGTATCGATGTATGTGAAATGAAACAGGCAAAAGCCACAAACATAATACAAGATCTCATGCCCACACCTACACGGGTCTGTGATGAAACCCGATGAAGCAGTGTGGGGTAGGCAGACCCTCTACAGCCGCTGCTTTACTCAGGAGTGGGGTGCATATCGTTTCTAATTCAAATCATTCCTAGGATGAGTCCATCTGAACGGTAAATGCCAGATCCTAGTTCTACCCACTCCAAAAACCCAGATTCTACTGTAACAGTACCAGCAGACAAAGCATATTCATAAATATTTATGTTACGTTCAAACTGGGCATTTGTGGTGGGAGATGAAGAACATTATAAATGGATGAATAAGGCACAGGAAGGCATCATCTTATTTAAATCCCTTCAACTAGATTTTATATGCCACTGTGAAATTTCACTGACATCAGTAATTTTCCCAAGTAAATGGCTCTTCTGCTGACACAGGCAAGATCTCTGTCATACCTTCCTTGAAATCTGTGTCAGTATTAATCTGAGATCCTTACAGAACACCCCTGCTTAGGAACGAGTTCCTGCAGATGAAACAAGCTTAGCTGGAAAGTCCGTTTCTTCACCCAGAATCAGACAAGAGGAGGTACATAAAAGGAAAGTTGGAAAGTTTTTAAAAAAGTAATTAAAGTCAATGGGCTTTTGAGGAAATGTGTCAGATTTGGCAAAGTTCTCTTTGTAAAAATATATTTTGGTAATTTTCCAGAATTCCATTCTTCTAGTTTGGAAAAATTTAAAATTCTGACACATAACAAAATGATACCAACATTTTGGTAGACAAGCCTGAGCAAAATAGGTTAAGAAGGAAAATTTAACTTCAGCATTCCCTCAGCCTCTTGGCCCTCAACCCGATTCCTGCTGCTTTTAGGTCAAAGGCCCCCAGAATCTACTGAGTGAGGAAGTTCACTCATTCATTCTTTCATCCATTCATTCCACGTGTGACTAAAAAAAGGCAACTTAATTTAGATTTTTGAGGGTAAGAAGGTACATTTGCTCTTACAATTAAAAATAAGAAAGAAAATATTCTTTAATTTGAATGCAGAAGTGCAGGCATCATTTCTTCAGGACAGCAAGGAGAAAGACGGGGTGTTGAAAGGAGGGGACCTCAAGGGGGAGGGGAGTAAGTGGAGACCCAAGGAGACCGAGTAACAGATGGACAGAGGCCCACTCAGGGAGAGCAGGAAGAAACAAGAAGGGAAAATAATGACAGTAAAAGAAACATGCAAAGGTAAAGGACAGATGGACAAAAACAAGGGGGGGTGGAAACGGGAGGGAGGTGGGGAGGGCTGGGGGGTGGGCTGGGATGGGAGTAAAAGGCAGAAAACTGTACTTGAACAACAATTAAAATAAAAAAAAGAAACATGCCAGAAAGAGTCTCACAAGAAGCCACACGCTCATCTTCTAACATACCGGGACACTTCTGCTGAAGACTTTGAAACACGGTTGCATTTCCACTACAACAAGCATAAACGGGAAAGCACTCCACCTGTGCACGCGATTAGAGCAGCCAGACCCCAGGTGCCCCACCGGCTCCAGCCCACTTCAGTGAGCCACTTAAGCTACTGCCAGCCTGGCCCTTTTTTCATAAAATTTGTAAAAGTCACCCTAATCTACAATACTAACACCACTGCTGTTAACACTTTGGTCTATTCCTTTGCCATCCTTGTTCCTATATATTTTTCAGGAGTAAATGGAGTCCCATATCAAGTCACAAATTATATGCACTGCTTGGATTTGAACAGATCTGAGTATCTGGCACTGGGGAGAAGGAACCCAGGAATCCCTTTTCAGGAAAGACTGAATAGTAACTAACATCTACGCTGAGCACTTGTTTTGTACCAGACATTATTTTAGGCTTTTACATGTGTTAACACACTTAATCCCTATTATAACCCAAAGAAGAAAGCTCTATTGTTACCTGTATGTTGCAGGTAAGAAACAGGAAGCAGAGACAGATTAAGTTCCATGCCCAAGAACATGGGCCACTAAGCAGAATAGTCAAGTTTCAAAACCAATACTTTCTCCAGAGCCCAATCCGTGACCACTACACCCCACTGCCTGCCATGGAGACAAGAACTCATCACCACTTAACAGAGAGCCAAGCTCAGATGCAAAGCCTCGGCCAAGGAGCAGCGATTCTACATGGACCAAGGTGTGTGTAACTCAGACTGGACCCCTGCACCCACCCCACCCCAGTCCTCCCCATTCATACTCGAGCCCTCACTGGCCGTCTGCAGAAGGTGCCATAGGGAGAGGGGAGAAGGCTGAGCCAAAGGCAGCCCTGCTCAGGGCTTCTCCTGACTCGGGGGCAAGGCCCCAGCCCAGAAGTACAGCATGCGGGACACTGTTGTGTCTGGCAGCCACCAGTACCTGGGGCAATGGCAGCACTCAAGAGGACAGAGCAGGGCCTGGGGGGCGGGCCGTTGTCCCACTGCAGCAACACCACAGCGGCTCTCTCTGAACTCCGGCAGTTTCACTTGAGCAGGAAGGGGCACATACTGACCAAAAATAAATATTTCATGTCATCATTATTTAAACAGCATTAAATACCACTATCATGATGATTTAGTAAGAAGTAATGACTTGAGTTATTGATTACTAAAATTTCTATCAATCTACCATTAAAAGCAAGCCCCAGCTCAGGGATGCTGAGCCCGTTTGTCACTGTCAGGAAAGCTCTTCCATTCTCCTCTTCCAGAGCAAACCCATCCTTCAGGCAGCTACGCAGGTGCTGGTGCCCCCAGGCCCTCTCCTTGCCGCACTACCCCCCCCACCCCGCACTACCCCCCCCACCCCGTCTCAAGTCTCCTTTCTCATTCTCACAGCCTCCTGTCCTTTCCTTCACAGCATCTGTCACAGTCCACAAATACATCACAAATGTGTTCCTTTCTGCAACATTTCCCTGCCCTCAGTCTCCATAAGAGCAGAAAGCACACCTGCTCTAGTCACCATCGGAGACTCGGAGCCTACGACAGGCAGTGCCTGGCAGGCACCAGGCACCCAACCATTTGACCAGTGATTAAATGGATGCATTAAACTACTAAATGTCGCCTTCCCTCCTTACATCTAAAAGTGCTGTGTGTAATTTTAAAAGTACAGTGAATCATGACATCTACATGACAGGTTGTTAGTTCGTGATCTGTTAGAAAAGCCACCGACGTCAGGCTCCAGTAACAAGCACAAGTTTACATGTAAACTTCACCAATCTAGAATCACCTATAAACAAATACAAAATCAATCCCATTCTTGTATGCTAGCCTCGCCAATCAGAAATGTGTTAAACAATTCCATTCATGATCACCACGAAAGCCATCAAGCACCTTGGCACACATCCAACAAAAGATGTAAAAGAGTTTTACACATAAAATTATAAAATGCCACTGAAAGACATGAAAGGGCTAAGAGCATAAAGGGGCACACTAGGTTGTGGATGAGAAGCGATGACAACATAAAGATGTCAATGTAATTCCAATAACACAAACTTTTAAAAGAACAAACCACACGCAAGAACCGGTGTGAAGGGAGAAAGGAATGTGATATGCATCAACAGACACAAATACAGAAAACAGCATTTTGTGTAAATCCCAATAATTTAATTATAATGGTTGCACAATGTGACTTTCAATATTTTGACTGTTTCAAATATTTTCTCTTTTTTTAGGTCATAAAACGGGAAGTGCTAAAAGTGCAGAAGAGCAGGAGTCTGGGGAAACGGAGACCATAGAACAAAGCTGGGCTGTGGAAGGTGTGCAGGTGGGACAGGGGGACAGGGGTTCCCAGGTGAAGCAAAAAGCCAGGAGAACACGGAGGTAAAGATCCCTGAGACATATTTGAGTGAACTCAGCGTGAGACTGACATAAAGTACCGAGTCCCACAGAAAATCGGAAAGTCTTATATCTAGAAATGGGACAGTGAAGTAGCTCAGCAGCATCCTCCACATAATGATCCCCCAGAACAGTGGTCCACTGGTCACGTAAGTCGGGACATGTGCATCCTCTACCTCCTCCTTGGAGACTCAAGGTGCACAGTGGCAAATGAAGATCATGAGAAGTCCTTCTGCAAAGAAACTTACTTTAAAATGTTACTTAACAACACCTACTTGGCCAAGGAACCCTCTTTTTACATAACATCCACAAACTCCATGGGTTTTTTTTCCAGCCTACTAACTTTTCATGGAATAACCTACTTTGGGAAATGCCACATTCTAGTAACCTGGTCTTTTAAAGGTCTGAACCAGAGAGATGCTTAAGGGTCTGAAAATAAAAGGCAACAACCAACCAAGCCCAACGACTGATTGGATATGTGCACAGGTCATGAAAAATAGCGAAGTGCTCTGGGCAGTGTCGCTCAGTTGGTTGGAGGGTCGTCCTGTAAACCAAAAGGTCTTCAGTTTGATTCCCAGTCAGGGCACGTGCCTGGGCTGTGGGCTCCATTCCAGGTCAGAGCACATACAACAGGTAACCAATCAATGTTTCTTTCTCACATTGTTTCTTTCCCTCTCTTTCTCCCTCCCTTCCCCTCTCTCTACAATAAATAAATTTTTAAAAAAAATTATTCAGTATTGTAAAGTACAGAAGTAGGTGATGCTTCCAAAATGCAAAGTGATGATAATGATAGAAATGCTACCAGCACAGTGAAGACAAAACAGGACCAACTCTTAGGTAATGGGCACCAAGCTTGCATTTGGACGGGTTTGGGAATACAGTGAATTATTCCCCTGGAAAGAAAACCGAGCAAGAAGTTAAAAGACTTGGGTGGGATCAAGTTAGCTTTACGAGCCTGAGCAGGTCTCAAATACAATGAAAGGGTTACAGCAGTGACCTTGAAGGCCCTTTCAACTTCAACACTCTACCACTGCAAAAATCAAAACACCAATGAATAATCACGTTTGACCTTTAAAGAAGGTGTAAAATAAATAGAACATAGGATCAAAATAAACAACTCAAGAATTGGAGTATATGGATTTAAATATCTGGGTGAGAGGTTTTTAAAAGGTTATGTTATGGATGATTAAGGGACCTCCCTGAAAGCTATAAAGCTATCAAGTCTAAAACTCTAGCTCCCTCCCCCAATGTCAGGGAATACTTAGTATTCTGCTTCTGCAAAACGCAGATTCCTGAATCCGACTCACTGTGGCAGTTCATATATTTTAATGAATGCCTCTCAACACCCTGAAGATTTCGGCAAGTGAGAACTTTTTCCTCGATGGCTCACCACATCAGAGGCAGATCAAAACTGTGCTCTACGCGCATTAACCAGATTGCTAGGGGACTGCAAAATAACTAGCATGTGAATTGGCATAAGACCAATGTTTATAAAAATTAAGCTTTTCTTAAAAGCATTTAGGCTGGACTCTAACATGAATAAACTCTTGAAGCACTTCCAAGGGGAAAAAGTGATCAGCTAGGAGCCAAGCACATTTGCGAAGGGAACATTGTGAGTGGGGCTTTAGGGTCTAATAATATGGAATTTAACAGGAAGCAGCACTGAGAGAAGAGAGAGAAGGTGAGCACTGGAAAAGTGTAAGTAGGGCCAGCAGGAATTCTGCAATTAAGGTTTTTTTTTTGAGAGGTTTCTTTTTGGTTAAAGAGTGTGAAACATGCTTTCCTGAAACCAGTGAAAACGAGTAGGCAAATGATGAGCACACACACTGTTACAAAGGCAATAATTAACAATCTGTTCCGTTGCCCTTTCAATTCAGTTCTCCAAAATCTCTTCCAGGATACTGAATTCTCTTCTTTTTTTAAACAAGTTTAAAAATGTGTAATGCACAATTTTGAGTTCCATTTTCATTTTAACACAGCAGAATGAATGCAATGTCAAAGCATCTCGAGTGGACGCAGGACTCATTGGGAAGTCCTGGAAGGCACAGAGACCTGATCTCGTGGCCTCCCCCAGCTATCGAGGAAAGCCAGGCACCTGGTATCTTTAGAAGCTCAGAGTTGTCGTTTATTTAATAAGCAAAAGAGGGATGTCAATTTTCACTTCTCTCTAGATCTCAATTTCTAAGAATATAAATCCGTACCAACTCTTTTCTTCTCCTCACACAAAACCCTATTCCCTAAGCCCCAGCTCTGCAATGCCTCTCACACCATTTCATCCACACACATCAGACCCTTCCATCAGCACCAATCGGAAGCCCCGCAGTGTACTATGCTGGGGAGGCGGACACCAAAGAGCAAACAACCCCCCTGAAATCTCCCACCTGACCGTCTGATTCCTGCAGAGAAAGGTGTGACCAGGACAAGGAATATCACCGAGCAGGACTGGCTCTCAGTTTTGCATTCGCAGTTGAAGCTTATTTCACAAGTCTCCCTCATTCAGGGAAGGGGAATGACTGATGCAGGATAGGGAGCCAAGCACAAGACCCCAAAAAGAAGGAGGAACTCAGCAGCATTCAATCAACTCACCCATCTCTGAACTTGCCAAGAACACCCACAAGAACCCTGAGTCCCGGGTGACAAAGGAAGCTAGCCAGGTGGGAGGGAGACCCCTTAAAACTAACCCCTTAAAAGTGGCCTAAAGCCTCAAAGGACACTGCACCATGAGGCCATGTGTCGTTCTGGGAAGCACACAGTTTTGGGCTCAATCTCTACCAGCCGTGGGCAAGTTTTGCAAGCATCCCATACCTAATCAACATATAAAATGTCCTATAAAATATGAATGATTCATTCTCCGGGGACTTGGCACTTCTTGCCCACAATGCAAATACGCCTGAAGTCTATGAACAGCCTTAGCAGGGTTGAATCAACAGCCTTGCTGAACACGAGATGAGGACGGGATACTGGCAGGTGTGCAGGGGAGGCAGCAGGAGGCAGCAGGAGGACACCAAGCAGGAGGACTTGCCATATGCCGCAGGACTGACCACGTTATTCAAGACCTTCTCCCACGGAAGGTACCTTATACATCCTCAGGGTCCAAAAAAGGATCCTCCACTCTCCTCTGGGGCAGTGTATACACTGGGATGATGCTCCCTGATACCCTAAGCAATCCAGCCTTCAGAGGTAGGCAGCTTCAGAGACCTGACCCCTGCCACACCATCAGAGGGGAGAAAATGAAACAAAGGATGGGGAAAGAGTGGGTATTGTGTTCAGTTTCTTCCCGCCCTCCTGCTTTTGTCTGTTTTCAGCTTTTGTCTTGGCAGCCAGCATGTGTTGGCGTGGCCATGGTGACCACAGCTGTCATGGTTGTTTTCTTCATTTCACCAGCATCTACTCCAGGCACACTGTTCTGCCCCGCTCTATCCTGAAGGCATAAAAAATTTCCTTCCTTGTTTTTTAATGAAGACAGTGCTGATGACTGAAAAGAAAACTACAAGAGGTTGTAAGAGTGTAATACTGATGAGCATCCTTCATCCTTCCCAGCTGGGAAGCTGGGAGGTGCTCCCTGTTAGAACTCAGTAGACCTTGTATTTGCATCTCTAAATATCTAGTGGAGGGGACTTTCCTGGTATGATGAGACAAAAGTTACTATACCTACTCCACATCCTTGAAGATCCCAAATGGTGTCCTAGCCTGAAATAACTAAACAAGTAAAGGTAGAACTTACCTTAGTAACAAAAAAGTCAATATTGGCTTTTCCCTTTACCCAGCAACATTCTGAGAAATCCATAAACAATCATGATGCCATGGGTTATAATCCATTTTGCTCCTGTACTTGATATCAGGTCACTCTTGGGTCAAGGTCAGGTGCCTCTGTCCAGCACCACCCTTCATCCTACCCAAGGACGGATACCACTTCCGTTGATGCCTAAGCTCATTCACTTCCCCTGTGGGGAAAAGATGAGCACAGAAATCCTGTGGAATGTGTGTTCCCACAGAGCTCAGAAATTTGGTGATCTCAGAGGATATTATAAAGAAAGACCCCTGACACTTTCCTAAGGAAGAATGTCTTCTGCAAAAGGCGACTGCCAGGACCAAAAGCATGCGTTGGGAAAATCTACAGCCTGCTGCTGCCACGTATGTTTCCAATTCTGATGTCTCATTTCCTCTTCATAATCACATCCCTCCCCTTCTTATTTCTCTTCTAAAAGGACACTGGCATTACATCTCAGTAAAGAAGCAAAATGTGGTGCTCGCTTCAGCAGCACATATACTAAAATTGGAATGATGCAGAGAAGAAGCAAAATGTGGTGTTCTAATAAAGGCTGTAAGATAAAAAGGGCTAAATAATATCAATAAATATAAAATGCTTGAATACTATATAAGATCTACTCAACTCCACCACTTTTAAATGTTTCCAAAAATGAACTTATTTTTAAATGTTGGCAGCCTAACTCTCTAACATAAAGTTTCATTCACATAAAGCTTATTCACACAGGCCATAACACAGCACAAAGCTTTTTAACAATACAGTTTGAAGAGTTGTGATGTCACTAGTCTGGCCTTCCAAATCTATCTCACAGTGGTTTTTAGAAGAATCAATTATGATAATACATGCAAAAGTGATTTGAAACCTGCAAAGGACTAATCAAATGCTTGTTATTTGATTAGTATAATTAAAATATATAAAATATATATAAAAATCTTTTAATTATACAATTAAAAGATATCATACCATACAGTGTATACTTAAAAAAGAATGGACCTTGGAATCGGAGATGGGAATTCGTGTCTCTCCTCCACCACTTATTAGCTACCTACATAAGTAGGGTGTAAGAGTCACATTACTAAACGTCCTAGGCTTCAATTGTAAAACGGGGAGGTTTCAGAGTAATGGATGTACAACCTTTTGTACATAGTGAACGCTTACTAAATGGTAGAATGGTAGTGACAATTATTATTGGGCCACTTAATTAAAATCCAAATGTCCAGCTATTAAAAATAGTAAAAGGAAAAGAGGAGAATCTCACCCAAAAGGAGGACAAATGCTAAACACATGGATCCTCTATCTGGATCCTTCTCAAACCAACCCCACTCCTTCCCCACTGATGTCAGAAGCTCCTAGCTGCTTTGCAGGACAACCCATCCCTTGAAGGGGGTGCAGCCTACAGTGGGACAGCCATCAGCCAGCCTTCAGCCAGAGCCCAACTATTAAAGAGGATCCCCTGACCGTGTCTCCAGTGACAGCAACAGCATTCTGCTTTGCTATTTGTTATATTCCAGTGAATACTCAGGAGGAATCCGATTATGCTATACTTTACAAAGCAGTTCACAAGATAATGAAAAGTCCAAAATGGCTAGACAACAATAACCAAGAAGTCTCCCCCTGTTCACTGCCCGTGGCACAATGTTTTCTTCCAGCTTGCTGGTTGGACAACATCCCACTCCAACTTCACATCATAATGGCTGCTGAGGACAAGTCCCACTGCTTTTCAGCCTGAAAATATGACCACATCCCCCACGAAAAAGACAAAACCTCAGCAACAGCTTGTACAGCTCTTTTCCATTACCACTTAGTGGGCAAGCAAACATTTTTTCCCCCTAAAGTAAGCTCCTAATTTGCCTTCTAAGCTTAAGAGGCTTTCAAACTTGGTTCACCCTAAAATGAATGGCCAATGGAGTGGTTTACAGGTGGACCCTCAGTCTTGTCAAAAAGGTAACACTAAGTCATTTCCCAGCCCCGCCTGCAGCCAGACCACTATCACTGAACGTCTCTGAAATTATCTGCAGTAATTCTAACCTTCAGTCTGACTTTAGGATCCTTCCATCAGTGTCCCATAGGCACAAACCATGAATGCTTGGAAATGTCAGCCTCCTCCCAAAACAGTTTTGCTTGGAATACCCCATTCAAAAAGACACTCATCATTCAATCCCTACTGGCTCCCTCCCCAGGTCAGCTAATCCTCTTGGGTTTCTTGATTCCAATCTAGGAAAGAGTCATTTAACCAATGCCCAGCATATTACATTTAATTCTACCTCCCCCTAGAAAAAACTACCACTCACCAAAATAGGAAGTGTTCTCTTTCTTATTTCAGATGACCCACATTGGGGGAGAGCACAAAAGCCTGGCTCCCCCACTCAAAGCCCAAATGTTGGTGTGGTGTGTTTTCTGGGAAAAGACTGGAAAATGGTTTTTCAATTCAGTGTTACATAATCTGATTTACTTATTTAGCAATGCCTAATTTTCTGGTGGTTTCCCCCAAAACATTCCTGGAAAAATTTTATACTATACTATATTACAATGGAGAAAATGATTTCATGTCAAAATTGATTCTATAAAATTTGCCTTCTACCCGTTCGAGCCAGTATACAAGAGCAGCAAACACAGGCCCAAAGGCACACACATATACTAAAACACTCTAATTCACAATTTTGCTTTTTTTTTTTAAGTCATTTACCACGGTAAGAAGGTTTGATTTCAGCAAACTAACAGAGGAGAGCGCCTAGAACTCAGGGAAACACAAACTTGTTGCAGCAAGAAACGCTCACCCGCAGCCTGAACAAAGCATCACAAATAAGCTCCAGAAACCCACAGAACCCTTGGTCAAAATGTTGTGTGTTTGTCATTAACTCTCCAGTGCATCACCCCCTTCCCAACACTCTTCCCAGCCCCAGCACCTTCCAGGACTGCCGTTTCTAATCTGGTTTCCATTCCAGCCCCGCCCCCTCGAGTTCCCTCCAGGGGACCGTGAATCAATCCCGTCCTGGGCAGGAAACCAGACCCAGGGCAACCCCCTCCGCAGCGGTGGAACAAAGGAGAGGAGCGCAGCTGCACGCGCAGGAAGCCCCATCGAGCCTGGGGCCCCTTCTCCCACGCCGCCGCCGCCGCCGGGGCACGCCGCACCTGAACCCCACTCCCCATTGTTCTCCCTCCCCTTTCCTTCCCGGAGGAGGCCACCCCGTGCCCTTTCATAGAACCAGGGGTCCCGGAAACAGCTGTGGGCCAGAGAGATGGACCGGACGAGGGTGGACCAGGAGTACATTTTGCCCACAGGTACGAGGGGAATGGGACAAATAAGAGGAACTTATTTTACAAGCCCTCTCTCTCCCACCAGACCCCGTAGCAACTGCGGAGTCACCACCACCCTGCACGACCTCCACAGTGCGTGAGTACTCGCCGCACCGCTTCCCCGACCAGACAAAAAAGTGCTGCAGACCCCGCTGACCTGCGCGGGTAGTGGCGGAGCCAGGGGGACCCCAGGCACAAAGGCACCGGGCGTAAGCTTTACGGCCCCTCGAGAGCCACAGAAGGACTCAGCAGATAAGACCAAGGAGAGAGGAAAAGAGCTCACGCTACCTCGCCGGGCTCCACTCCGCCTCTTCGTCGTCTGTCCCTGGGGACGCTCCGGAACGTGGGCTCACCACGAGGCAGGGGAGCTCCCGCAGCGGCTGCTTTGCCGAGGCTGCTGGGCAGGCACTGTCCCGCAGCTGCCGGCCCTTCGCGCGCTCGGTCACAGCCTCTACGCGCTTCGGCTACAGCTCCGGTGCGCGCTGGGCTGCAGAGTGCTCGGAGGCGGCGGAGTGCTAGGCTGCGGCGGGTGGCGCCCGGCCACTCCCCTCTCCCCGGCCGGCTGAGGGGCCGGCCCAGGGGCGGGGGCGGCGACCTTGCAGTCTGGGATTCGCCCCTCTGCGCGCCAGCGGGACCCGCAGCCACCGCCTCCCAACCGACTCACCTCCGGCTTTCCCATGTCGGCCGCACAGCGCCCCCCGGTGAACACCGGCCAGCTTCTGCACTCCGGGGCAAGTCTAGATGGGACTGGAATGGGAAAGAGGAGAGGCATCGGTCCCTGCCCGCAAGGAAGGCACTATCCATCTACCTTTTTTACCCCCGGATTCACTGTAATACAGTAACTGGGGCACCGGGGCAGGGGGTAACAACTAGAAGCCAGCCTGGGGGGCAAACGCCAGGAAAGAGTGGGAGTGATCCCAATTTTTCCTCTGCTTCTGGGTAGAAAAGTTTGAATACCCAAGAATATCATAAAATATTAATTTGACCGAAAGAGAAAAAAAAGTATTGAGTGGCAAAGTGTGCTTTTACTTACACGGTTTTTACTATTAACCCACTTAATCTCACATTATGCTAAGTAGACATTGGCCAATTCTATTAACAGAAAATAGAAGATAAGTTAAAGGAAATTTCAAGTACCGTATATATCTGAACACAGTGTATTAACTGGCATTGGGTAATGATGATTGATTGGGGTAGTAATGGTGAAGGGGCCAGCAAATGAGGCCCTCCAGCTCTTCACTCCAGCCGGCCTCTTGCCTCATTGTAGAATTTAGAACAAGCCCCACGACCCAGGTCCTGGTTTCCTCATCCCCAGGAGGGAGGGGTGCTTGTCCAAACTTAGTCACTGCATGAGTTTAGGATTACTTGACTAAGGTGTTAAAAGCAGTGTAGGCACAGTAATTATTACTCATAGTTCTAACTACTTTATCCTATAATGAAATAAATTGCCATAAATGGGGCCAGGTTTAAGTGGACTGACCTATATCTGGAAACTGTCACTAAAATGAGGTGAACCGAAGAATTCAGACCATATATAGTAACTCTGTTCCCACAGGCAGAAGAACCACAGGCACTGGAATTTGTCAAATGCCACCAGTAGAATTTGGAAAAGTGGCAATTCCCCATACTGTATTTGCTTGGAACCATACTATCATTGATGACACCAACACACATTGATTTTGATCTGCAGAAGGCAGGGTAATAGTCTAAGCTAAGACACATTGAGTACCAGGTGCTTTTTTTTCTTTTTCTTCAATAATCTTCACAAAATCCTGGGAGGAAAGTTGCTGTCCCAGAATAAATAGTTCTTATTTTACAGACCAGGAAAGCCAAGAACGGGGGTCTTCCAGCTAAAATGTGGCTATGGTGATAAAAAGATATGTCCACCAATTGTTTAACACTTCTGCCATTGAGGTGTAGAGTGTAATTGCCTTTCTCTTAAACACGGTCTGGACTTAGTGACTTGATCCTAATGAACAGAATGAAGCAGAAGTGATGCTACACAACTTCTGATTCTAGGTTGTTAAAGGAGCTATAGCTTTTCCCTGGCTTCCTCTTGGGACACTCACCCTGGGAACCAGGCTGCCATACTATAAGAAAGTGCAGCCCACACGGAAGGACATGTGTATGTGTTTTGGCTGTTGGTGCCAACTGAGGACCCAGCTTACAGCGAGGTGAACTGCCATTCATGTGAGTTAGCCTTTGAGATGACTCCACCCCAGTCACTGACTGACCAGACTGCATGAGAGACCCAGAGAGAAAAACTAGTTGAGCCTAGTCAGTGCCCAGAAACAAGAGAGATAACAACAACAAGAAATTGTCTCCAGGAGAGTCGTACAGCCATAGACACTGGGAACTATGGCAGAGCTGGGATTTGAACCCAGGTCTGATTCCACAGTCTCTAGCACAATCAAATCCACTACCTCAGACCTTGATAACCTAGCCTAATGAACACCCTGGAGATCCCAGCCTTCCCAATAGACTACATATGGAACTGCTACCTGCTTACACCTGTTAGACTCACTTCTCCATCTTGCCCATCTGATATTAGGTTCCAACTGACTCATTATAGCGGTTTGGCGATAAGGAAGCCTGTGATCTCTGCTGTACAGTCCAGCTTTATAAAATTGCAGAAATTCAAATGGCAGGTTCACAAATGCAAAATGTAAACAAATGTCTTGAAAGAGCTGGAGAATTCTGTAACCTTTTGATCTTGGAAGAAGGCCAAGTTTTAGTAAAAAGTAGATTTGGGACAACTATGTGCTGAGTAAGACTATTGATAGAGCTAATTCTTTGGGAGGTTTTTGCAGCTTCTGGCCCAAGAAAGACATAGGGAACTTAGTTATATTGGAACAATTCTGCCTCTAGAAGGACATAGCATAATGTGGAAAGCACCTAAGGATTTCTCCCTGTTTTTCAACAAGTTCAGAAAAGAAAATACTAGACACTGTTAAACTCATCTAGTAAACACAGAAAATGAGCCAAGACCTGTTAGAAAGCCAAGCATGGTTCTAGAGCAAACCTATGCTTCTCTTTTGAAAGTACCATTAACCTAGTTGTCATAAGTCTCAAGATCCAAACTTCTGAAGACATACCATGAGATTTTACATACTTTTGCCTTCCTGGCCATTCTTTTCTAAAGTCAATCAATCAACAACTTTTAAATATAAGACAGATAACAGTGTTTCTAATAATTGTCAAGACTAGATAATAACTCCACCAACACAAAAGCATTTCTACTTTCCCCTCGGTCTCTTTGGAAAAAGTAGTATATATAAAGATACAGGAGGACTATTAAAAGCATTTTAGGGCAAAAAACATAAATTATCAAAGTGCAGGAGTAAAGAATGTAAGAAGTGTGTTTTACCTCAATGAAAATATGCAATGGTTTCAGTTGAAGCAAGGGAAATCCTGCCACCCTTGTAGGAAAACATGGAACATTCGTGTGTGTCCCAGGAAGAGGATTACCATTAAATGTGTAGGGGTGTGTTGTTTTTCTTAGTTGTTTTACTTGGGTCCTTTAAAAAAGTTTTTTAAAAGAATTCAACATTGCCTTGACTGGTGTGGCTCAGTTGGTTGGAGTGAAAGGTCGCCAGTTAAAGTCCTGGTCAGGGCACGTAAGAGAGGCAGCTAATCAGTGTTTCCCTCTCACATCTATGTCTCTCTCCCTTTCTTTCTCCCTCCCTTACTCTCTCCCTAAAAATAAATAAATAAAATCTTTTAAAAAAAATAATTGGACATTGGGGAAAAGACCAACAGAAGGACCACATGACCTGCTCCTGCCTCACTTTGGTGTAGCAAGTGAAATAGTGGCTGGAAGTCTTCATTTTAGATTTTCACACTGGCCAGGTCTGCTGCTAGCTTTGGAAATTTAGCCAGAAGCTTCATGCTCTCTTGTCCTTACTGTACATCATCTTGAATATGTCAAGGGCCTTCTAGCTCTAAAAAGCCTTTTTTTTGCCTTTTTTTCTCTTCTTGGGTACCTACACAAGCATTTAATTTTCCCCCACTTTACTTATCCTTGAGACCAAACTCAGTTCTCACCTATTCTTGACCATCTTCTTGAATAGCATTCTGCTTTTGTTACTATGGTAACATCTTGATGCCACATCCTTGCAGTATCCTATTAATTTGCTCCAGTTTATTAAATCTTTCTAGTCATTCTCTTGTAAATGTTGGCCTCTCCAACCAGATGGTAGATCTCTAGAATTAAGGAGTAATTTAGTTTGAAAACAACAGGCCCATGACAATTAGAATATCAGCTTATTGTGTTCTAGAAAGTATTCTATATGCTCTGCATGTATGTTAACCTATTTAACCCTCACAATAGCTTCATGAGATAGGATATTATTACTATATTATCCCATTGTATGGATGATGAAACTGAGGCAGACAAAAGTTAAGTTACTTGCCTAAAGTAGCGAGGTATTAACTTAAACTAGGATGTGAATCTAGCCAGTCAGCTTCAGGCCCAATCTCTTACCTCGGGGCTGCATTTACTATTTGCTCTCACATCTACAAGCATGTATTTAATCTGTGAGCTCTTTTCCTTCTTTTGTCTTCAAAAACAGGTACTGTCATCCTTGGTGCCCCCTGGGGGATTGGTTCCAGGACCCACCTCAGATACCAAAATCCTCAGATACCCAAGTTCCTTATATAAAATGGCATAATACTAGCATATAACCTACACACATCCTCCTGTGTATTTAAAATCATCTCTGATTACTTACAGTACCTAAGACAATATAAATGCTATGTAAATAGTTGTACTGTACTGTTTAGGAAACAATGACAAGAAAAGAAAGTCTGTACGTGTTTAGTACCTACACAGCCATCCTAGGCCTAACTATGAGCACACCTCAACGACAACATACCCTTTTTTTCCGAATATTTTCAATCCGTGGTTGATTGAATCCAAGGATGCAGAATGTGTAGCTACTGAGAGCCATCTGTGTTGTCTTGTTTCTTTAGTACATATCTCCTAGTTTAGAATCGTGCTCCAAATGTAGTAAGCACTGAATTTGTATTTCTTAAATAGTTTCATGCAAAAGAAAATCTCCTTTAGCTACTTAAAGAGTGCTTTGGAAATAAATGATTAATGCTTAAAGTATTATTTGAAATTCAAATTAGGTATTATAAAAAACATTTCACTCTGGCTGACGTAGCTCAGTGGATTGAGCACGGACTGGGAACCAAAGTGTCCCAGGTTCGATTCCCAGCCAGGGTACATGCCTGGGTTGCAGGCCATAACCCCCAGCAACTGCACATTGATGTTTCTCTCTCTCTCTCTCTCTCTCTCTCTCTCTATCTCCCTCCCTTCCCTCTCTAAAAATAAATAAATAAAAATCTTTAAAAATTTTTTCAATAGCATTTTCACCTCCTGGACTCAGCAACATAATCACAGTCTTTACTCCAAATACTTAAATGTGTATAGCTAGAAGTAGCTAGAAGAGTGGATCTTGAAAGTTTTCATCACAAGAAAAAATAAAAAATGTCATAACCATATATGATGATGGATATTTACTAGACTTATTGTGGTGATAATTTTGCATTATGAACAAATATCGAATCATTACATTGTATACCTAAAACTAATATAATGTATGTCAAT
Organism: Phyllostomus discolor; assembly: GCF_004126475.2. NCBI lineage: Eukaryota > Metazoa > Chordata > Mammalia > Chiroptera > Phyllostomidae > Phyllostomus > Phyllostomus discolor. The sequence goes on from NC_040906.2 coordinate 36,248,898, forward strand.
TATACCTAAATAAAAATAAAATGAATTTTATTAAAACTGTAGGTAAATAAAAACAAATAGTAGAGGGTTGAAGACTGATGGAATTTCTCCAAGGCAGGAAAATGCACCAAACCTTTTGAAGATAAACAGAGAGGAGTTAGAGGAGCTCACTAATAGGGCTTTTTATTGGCACTAGATTACATGAAAATCAAAAACAATTCTTCTTTATAAAAATTTAACCACGTAATTGAACACTAAAATTGGGCAGTGAAATTCAAGTGCAATTTTTTTTCACAAAGTGCATTTGTCTACAGCTCAGAACACTACTCTGATCCCTCAAATAAATAATAGACCTATTGAAAAGAAAGTTAAATTACCTAAAATTTTCCCCCTGACATTTTATAATTTAGCATTTTGTCATTTCAACTGGGAAAACAGGTGTCTTTTTTTATTTCTTCTCAAGCTGTAGCAGGTTGGTACCATTATGGCAAAACCTTGCTGCTAAATAATAAATCAATCTAAAAAATGACTAGACATTTTCCAATCTTTGTGAAGCAGCATTTCCATTTTTCTAGTGATAACCGGGGAGCTTGTCATCTCGTGCTGAGGAGACCAGCGAAGGACTGTAAGGAAAAGCAAATATGGCAAAGGAAAAACATACTACCTGTCTACACCAAACGATTAGTAATTTAGCAGACGTGTGAAGTAATATTCTGTTTCCACTTCAATCCCTAAAACAATGTTCATTTCTTTGAGCCTGGTGTACACAACCATCACAGGTGTTAGCATATGAAAATACTGATAGAGAAAGACCAATTATTGAACTTAAAAATATTTTAATGAGCCCTGGCTGGCGTAGATCAGTGGATTGAGCTCGGGCTGCAAACTGAAGTGTCACAGGTTCAATTCCCAGTCAGGGTACATGCCTGGGTTGCAGGCCATGACCCCCAGCAACCGCACATTGATGCTTCTCTCTCTCTCTTTCTCCCTCCCTTCTCTCTCTGAAAATAAATAAATAAAATCTAAAAAAAGACCTATAAAATATTTTAATGTATTAATAACCAAGATAGCATAAAATCTACGTTTAGAAACTACTGACTAAATAAACCAAAATTTAAGTTGGAAATATCAACCAAGGCTTAGTAGCAGTTTTGCTCAGTGTTTCGACAGATTTTTAATCTTGACATCTTCTGTGTAAGATGAGAAGCTCTAGGAGGGTGGGATGTTTGTCTCTTCAGATCACTGCTGTGTCCCTGGAGCTTAGGAACATGCAAGGTGCTCTATAGGTATTTCTGAACCAATGAACAGATTTCATAAATTGCTATTATTTTAGGTAAATTGAACTGCCATATAATCTGTCATGATTTCCAGATGGATCTTGGAGTAATTTTAATGACTTTCCACAGCAAGATAGAACAAAGCAAGTCCCTGCTGATGGGTTCAAAGTGGTGATTTACTTCAACTCTGCATAAAGCTAGAAAAACTTCAGGGGGAGCAGCACCAAGGCACAGCTCACCTCATGCAGAGGAAGAAGAAGACCACATGAGCCAGGACATCGAAGAGCAACCCAACTCCTAAAGCATGTGTGACTTCTGTTGGAAAGATGCATACTCTTCTTTCCCCTCAGACATGACAAAATGTGGGTGTTTCTCCTGAAATCCATCCATGTCAATATGCTAAGAGAAGGGAGCAGATACTTAGGTCTTAGACTCTCGGGGGTCCTCTTGCCAGGCCCCTACCTCACGTGCTCCAGCCTTCCTCCCAGTATGTGGGTGCTTTACAAATTCTCCCTCAATCTTGAGTCTAGACCTGAGATGACTATGAACCCAGAGGACTCACATTTTCCCCTCAGGAGCATTGGGTCTGGAAATTGCTTCAAAAATTTCTATTCTTCTGAATTCATTCCAAAACTCCTATCTGCTTCCTGAGGGTTCCTGCAGGCTCCTGGATGCTTCTACAAGTCCACACTTCCATCAAAATGGAAAGCATGTGCCCTGGCTGGGAAGCTCAGTTGGTTAGAGTATCATCTTGATACACCAAGCCGGGATTCTATCCCTAGTTGGGGCATATCCAGAAAGGAACCAATGAGTACACAGATAAGTGGAGCAGCAAATCAATGTTTCTCGTCCTCTCTCTCTCTCTCTCTCAAGCCAATAAATAAATAAATAAATAATTTTAAGTGGAAAGCATGTTTTATAACTTTTCAATTCTTTTATGAACTTTTATCAGCCTAAAGCAGTTATCACCATCCAGAGTTAGCCTGGACATAAGGAAAAGAATCTTTATTTCCTGGCACATGAGCTCTTCTGTGCCTAATGGGTTTGGTCCCACTGGGTGATTTTGACTGGTGTTTTAATTGCTCTAGATTTTTTTAAATTAATTAATTTATTTATTTTTAAAGATTTTTTTTATTTATTCACTTTTAGAGAGGGAAGGGAGGGGGAGAGAGAGAGGGAGAGAGAGAGAGAGAGAGAGAGAGAGAGAGAGAGACATCAATGTGCGGTTGCTGGGGGTTATGGCCTGCAACCCAAGCATGTACCCTGGCTGGGAATCGAACCTGGGACACTTTGGTTCGCAGCCCGAGCTCAATTCACTGAGCTATGCCAGCCAGGGCTAATTGCTCTAGATTATTGACTAAAGAAGAGGCTCAGCCTTGGGGACTCCTTCCATTTTAGTGCCTGTAATCAGGCACTACTACTCCAGGGACCCCAGTGAAGTAAATGAAACTTGAACTACATCAGAACTATTTACTGTCTACTCAGTTCTGTGCTGGTCCCATCACTACGCTGGGAGGTGGGCATGCCAGTCGGGGTCTGGCATTTTGCAGAAGGTAGGGTCTAGCTTCTGGTCTTTGGCACCTTCTTCCCATGCATATAATTCCCTCTTCCTTTATAATGTCCTCCAAGTCCCACAGGCCATGAGGACCCTGCTAAAAAAGAAATGACCAAAAAATTTTGGTCGTTTTTTTGAATTGGCTCTAGTAAAAAAATAAATAAATATTGCCTGCACACTTTTTCTAATACCTAGAGCCTGCTCCCAGGCTCCCCCAGTCCCCTTACCCACCCAGCCTTTCCCATGCTGCCCCAACCATGTTTAGATCACTGAAATGCAACATGGGTTCAGGTGCTCCAGTGCCATCCAGGACTTTAAGTCTGAGTAAAATATGTGAAAGCTGCCTGCATTTTCCTCAATTTCAAACATTTAAATATCAACTTTCAAGTACTGGAAAATTTACTGATGAAAAGACACTCACTGGCATTTTTCTAGTCAACAATGTCAAACATTAAAGAAACTGAGTTGTCTTTTAAACTGTGGCCTCCTATGGACTTTAGGATGTCAAGTTATATTTACCTTTTTTCATACAAACAATGTTCAAGTTTTTATAATAATAAACACATGTTATTTTTATAATCAGGAAAACATAATAAAGCTGTTTTTATTACAGACAAAACATGTAGCGTATAAAAAAATTTTGGTTGTTTTTTTGAATTGGCTCTAGTAAAAAAATATATAAATATTGCCTGCACACTTTTTCTAATACCTTTCCATCAGAACATTTCAGTACTTGGTGATCTTTTCCATCAGAATATGTTAGAAACTAGCAAATCTGACAACCAGCTCCTGTTGAGTGAGGGTTTGTGCTAAGGACCCACAGAGAGCATTAGCTTTGAATGCAAGGCGCTTGGATTTCTGGATTGCACACTCCAGTGGAAGAGGATCTTCTTTCCATTTCACAAATCTTGGGCCCACAGATAGTAGGCCATATATGGGAGGCTTACACAGGGAGTAGGAGTGCTGGGGGAAGTCCCTCCACCACCAGCCTGGTGGTTGGCTGTGATGGCCCACTCAGAGGAGAATTATTGCTGTGAAGACACGCTCTGCCAGGGTAATGCATCTAAGGTTCTCTGGCCAATGTGTTAGCCTTGCCTAAATGCAGAAGGGAGAATAAAGTCAAGATTTTTAAGTAGAGCGCTAGAGATGGAGGCCAGGGGTATGTGTCTGTTAGAGCCCTCAGAAATTGCTGGTCTGCTATATACATGTGAGAGCTTATATACGGAATCTTCAAATTCCCTATTAGCTGTTGCTGAAGCAAGTTGCTATGGCAGACACCATAATTCTACCTGGTTTCCAGTCAGTAATAGTTCACCCATGATTCCTTGTTTGTAAAATTGACCTGGGAATTTAAAGATCATAACCCCCAGCCCCCATCACTATGCTGAGGTATACAGGTGAAGTCTGCATTACTACAATAACCTCAGTGGGTGGTAGGCCATCAATGCCAGGAGGAGCGGATGATGCTTTTACTCTGCTAGAAATATCTTCCTAGAAAAAAAATTGTAAGTAAAAAAATGTTAGAAAAAAGTCTGCTTGGTGGGCGGAAATACTCAGAAGATTGAGCTATGATCCTCTGGGAAAGGGGGCTCTATCTGATCAGAATTTTGAGGCAATAAGTTTGCATTTTTATGTTTATTGAAAAGAGATCCTGGGTTTTAAAAACCTTCTCACACCAGCCAAGGTTTGGAAAACTTAGTAGATGGTTTCTGTCTACTTTGTCACCTCCCTTTCGTACCTCAACCCTTTGCTCCTGTGACGGCACTAAAGGTGACCTTGCCAATGTCTTCAGCAATCTTACTGTTGCCTTCTTGAACGCTTTTTGTTGGCTTCTGTTTGCTGCCCTCTCCTATTTTCCTTGTAATGCTCTCTCTGCGTTTTCTTAATGTTATTTATCATTCCTTTGTCTCTGCCTTTCTCCCTTAAATATCAGTTACCTTAGGTTCTGTTATCAACCCTTTCTTCCCTCTCATTTCACCCACACACAAGGCTTCAATTACTGATGACTCCCAAATTTGTACCTTTTAAACTTAACTTCTGTATCTTCAAAAGTCTCCTGAACATCTACCTCTGACTCAATATATTCAGAACAGAAACTCACAGGTACCTCAGGCACAAGGTGAAAAGAGAGATTTTCATCTCCACCGAATCTCAACCCCATTGCTTGTCTTTCATTCCCAGTCATGGTGAATGGCACCACCACCGACTCCATTGCCCAGGTCAGAAGTAAACATCATTCTAGACTCCTCTTCCTGTCACTTTCTGAGTTCCATCTCCCTGGGAGGTCTGTTGTTATTCTACTTCCTAGCTGCCTCAAGCATTCATGCTTTTTTCTCCATACTCATTGCCCTTGACTTCTCATCCTAAAGCCTTCGTCTTCAGGATACTCTGTTGCTGGGGTGGCACAGATGCGATCAATGCTCCCTCTCCAGCTCATCCCCCACCACACTCCCTTCCAGACCTTTTGCACCAAGTCATTTCAGTTCCTGCTCTTTTAAGACTCTACCTTTACCTTTGTATTTGCTGTCTCTGCTGCCTGGGATACCTTTTCCCCTGCCCAACCCCTTCTTATTCTGGAAAGCATCACAACTCTGAGGTCTCCTGATCCCCCCAAACAAGAAAAGTGTACTTCTTCAGTTCTCTGCTTCTCTGTCATAGAATGTATCAAACCATGACCAAATTGTCTGTTTATCAGACTCTTTCACTACACTGAGACCATCTTGAGGGCAGAATCGTGTCTTACTCATTTCCTATTCCTATGTTTAACATAGGTGCTTGATTTTAGTAGGCACTCAATAATGCTTGTTGAATGAATGAATGGATGAATGAGTGGGTACAAAGCATTTTCAGTATCTTCTTTCATAGGCCTGGATAGCTCTTATCACTCAAGAATTACAGCAACGATTTTCGTGTGATATCCTCATCTAATAAGCTCAAATACCACAATTAGCAACAAATGTTTAAAAGGAAGTCAATCTTTTAATTTTTAATCACTCTTGGAACTGACATTTCCTATACTCCTGGTAGAGGCACTCATACCCTAATGCTAAAGAATTTCCATTTCTGTAAAGACAAATACACTAGACTCACCCCACTCAGCTTATCACTAATGTTCCACAAGGGTTTCTACCACTACTTCAGAGCCAGTACATATGTTTTTACTAATCTTCCTGCCCAAGTCAACCCATAAATATTTTTAATCAGTGAACCTTTAAACTCAAAAAGATTTACTGGACCACTTTACATATTTATTTCTTGCTTATAAGGGGTTGAAAGATCACAATGGCTCAGGATCAATTGCATTTTATCTTTTCAGTACTTATTTCACAGCTGAGCACTTCTCAGAGTTATGAATAGAAGTCCTGCCCATGACAAACCATAGCAAAGGCCAAAGGAATGAGCAAAAATCATCCACCCTGGACCTCGCAAGGGGTGGCAGGTACTGAATAGGCAGCATCTGCTGTGACTTAATACAGGATACAAGTTACTCTAGGCCTCAAATCAATCCCCGGATGGAAGTCTTTTGTCATGGGTCTTTCACCACAGGAAAGCAACATGCACATACATTCGATGATAACACTCCATAAATCTCGGTCCCACAGAGCTTTATCTCATGTGGTGCCAATAAGAAAGAGACATATCTCAAAACAGCAGGAGGAAATTGCTGTTTTATGTACAGAAACATTTAATATCACTATAGAGAAATCTTTTAATAAGAGTAAGACTACTATCTGCTTTAGGATAAGTCCAAAATAAGGAAGAATCTTTCCAAAGAGTGTCTGACAGATGTTGCATTTTGAAGTTAAATTCATCATTTAAAATGAGGTATATGGGAAGAAAATAAATTATTTTTATAAATAATTTATAAACTATAGTTACATACACAGACAATACCCAGTCCTGGATACGACGGATGGAAGAATAATATGTGACCAAGGACCATGTGGTGAAGCCAGGGGGTAAGGGACCATGTGTGTATGCACATGCATGCACAAGCATGCACACACAGACGTGCACATGCTCACTCACAATCATGGCACATATGCATATTTCCCTGGGAAGAAGACGCTGAGGATTTTCCCAAAATGACTTTGACTCACAAAGTGCTTCAAAGCACTGCTACATAGTAAATATTTCCCAGATGCATTAACAAGAGACGTGTTGCTGTCAGGTGAGATTCAAGATTATTTAACACAGTGCTGATGGAAACCACAGGACTGGAGTCCTGAGGCAATGGTACAAAGCAGATGGGACATGTGCACCCAGATGGGAATGAGAAAGTCACTCACGAATCTCACAGAACATTTTCCTGTAAAGTGCATGTTAGTGAGGTAGAGGCAGAAAATCCTTTCCATGTTTAGGAGAATGCAAGCAACAACGTGCCCCGGGTGCATAGAGGAAAAATGCTCCGCCTGTTTCCTTAGTGCACCCCTCATGTGCACCCCAAACTTGCCTTTTTTAATAGTTTATTTTTATTGTATTTTTCCATTACCATGTATCCCTTTTACAACCTCTTCCACCTCCACTCCCTAACTCCCACCCCCATAGCTGTCAGCTTGCTCTCTGTTACCAGGGAGACCTGAGTCAGGGGGCTGACTCCTCACTTCTTGTCTTACTCAAAGAGAAGAATTCAGACAAGAGACAAACACATACAGTGGAAACGAAATAGCAAGCTTATTTATGAAAAATACTTGAGCACAAAGCTGCAAGCAGGCATCCAGCTAGTCTGAATGTCCCCTGTATAGAGGAAATAAAGTTTGTTAGCAAGTTTGTTCTATACACTTGAGCACCTGGCTGCAAGGAAATAAAAAGTCATAAGTTTGCTCCACACACTTGAGCACCTGGCCGCAAGTGAGCACTTGGCTAATCTGAGTGCACCAACTGTTGGTGTTCAGGAGGTATGTATTTTAGTCAGCTGTTAGGCTTCCCCTCCTCTTCCCTTTCTAGACATTGGGGTCAATACATAGTTTTAAAGGTTTTCTTTCCCAACTAGAGGAGAGAAGACATACAGAAGTTCAAGGGTTCCCCTCCTGCTGCGCTGTAATAGTTTTGCTTCTGATGTTCAGAACACCTGGCAATCTCATTGGACCAGGCTCAGGGCTGCCAGGTCAACGGGTGAGACATGTCTCCTTTCTGTTTCTAGCCTCCTGTTTTAAGTTCTTTGTTAGATTGTAATGACGGGGGTCCTGCTTTTTTTCTCCTCCAGCCACTCATTCCTACCTGCTACCTAGTAGATATATGAGTGTCTTTATCTCAAATTTACCTTTGATATTGGGTGTTTTGATAGCTAGCTATCAACTTAAGAAACATCCAAACCTGTGAAGAATTGTTATAAAAATTTGTTTGGGCCAAACAGAGAACACACCTAGAAGCAACATCGCAACAGACTGAGATAAATGTTTCCAAGAAGCGACAGTTTGCAGCTTCTTTTATGCATTTGGAATTAAGGAGGGAAGAAAGGAAGATGACATGAAGGTAAGGGAGAGAGCAAGACGGATTGGGTCACCGGCTAGTTAGCAAGTTTAGGTGCTCTCCAGAGGATGGTCACACATTAGAAGGAGGGGGTCTAAAAGGAGGCATTTGAAAGTTGCATTAACCTAGATTCACAGAAAGTATGGATGGGGCTTGCTTAAGGCAAAGGTAAACCTTTTACAAAACAAGTCGTATAATTAGGGCATGACTATCCACCACAACCTGCCCAGTTAAAAATTCATCATCAAATCACCCTGTGAGGGAACTTTCCATAGAACTCCTTCCTCATCCACATAGCTGTTAGTTTTATAAGGCCTACCGTGTGCATAAAAACCCAAAAGGAAGAACAGAATAAGATCATGCATAACGGCATTCCACTCTGGAGAGCTGTTGGTCTGAGATGCTGCCCTGGTGGCTTGTTGTTGTTGCTGTTCTTTTGTGTTTGTTTTTTAATTGCTCCTTTCACCATTACTGTCTTCCTCCATCAAAATTATGATTAACCCCTTGTGTCTAGTAGTTCTGTGCCTCTTTTTCAACATTGGCAGGGCAACTAACATATTAGTCTAAACATGTTTACATGGCTGACTGAGCCTGCACAAGAACGAATCCATCGCATGTAAATACGATAACCTCATCAGCTCCAAAATCAATTCAAATACATACATCATATGAGCATTATTTGTGTAAATTAAATTTTCAATATTTAAACTATTGCTTGAGCATTATCTCCTCACCTACAACTCACATTCTCCTCTAGTAGAGTTGTATAAACTGTTGTAACAAATAGCCATCTAAAAATGTATTGGCACAAATGCACTGAGCAGTTTCTCTCTCGTACATGTGCCAGTTTAAAGATGGTGTCATCGTTCGGTAGGCTGCTACCCTGTGTGGTGGTCTAGAGACCTAGGCGCCTTCCATCTTGTGACTATGCCGTTCTCTGAAGGCTTGTTCCCATCTGGATTTGGCTTATGAAGACTTCATATGACTTGAGATTTGAGAGGTTCAGAGGTGGTTATGATGTCCTAAATTGATTTCAAGTTACCAGTGTATTATAAGCAAACATGCATCAGGAACAGCCAGGTGAAGAGATGCACAGGACCAGGCAGGTAGATTGTGCTGTGGTGCCCCACGCCTTCCGGGGCACAGGCTGGGTTCCAGGCCCTCCACGTGCTCACCGGCCCCTGAGCTCCCATCATTTGTTCTTCTTATAACCTCGAACTCCGGAGTTCAGTCAGGGTTCAGGTAAGAAAAAACAAACAAACAAACAAAAAAACAAACAAACACTGTAGGTGTTTCAAACAGAGGGAACTTAAGACAGGAACTTGTTATATGTGTGATGGAAGAACCAGAACCAAGGAGTTAAGGACAGATGGTGGGGGTAACCCAAAGACGAACACTAGTCGGAAGTCATTAACTTCCCTGCTGCCCCCTACCCTCCTACTCCCAGGGCTGGAGAGGGACAGTGGTATCATCAGAGCGCGGAAGATGGGATGATCAGAGAGGAGTCAGAAGCACACAGAGAGGATTCCTGGCAGACGCTGAGACCACAGAGGAAGGGGCTAACTGAAAGCAGCTGGAACCGTGGAAGAGAAGCAGCCATGGCCAGAGAAACCACTCAACAGAAAGAGAGGAGGAGAAACTCCCTGGCTCTCTCCCACTCTCACCCCCCAGTCTTCCACCGATGCCAATGCCTCCCATCAGCGCAGCCTATGTGGAAGCCAGACCACAAGGCAGCTGGAAAATGCAGTCCCCTCTGACAAAGAGCAGAGCAGAGGAAAGGCCCAAGCAATCAGACAAATGATCAGCACATTCCTTTTTGTGAAGATGGTGTTGAGATGAGTCTGAAAGCCACAGCATGTGGCTTTCCTGGTTGATAAGGAGAGGAGAAGGGAGGTCAAAGGAAGAAAAGTAGGAAAGGAAAAAGGAGTGGCAAGATTGGAAGTTGAGAAGAGATAGAAGAGAAGCAGAGGGATCTCTCTCCAAATCTGCTGCAGCAGCTGCTCAGATCAGAGGCTCCATTTACCCGCCCTGCACAGTGGCCGCCAGCACAGGCCCACAGAATCGCAGGGCTGCCAGCAACCTTAAAAACCAGAGCAGTGCTAAACCCCGTACTTTGATGTCATTGAAGTTTGTTTAGATTTAATACATAATTTGATTGAAATTAATGTGAGTTTAATTCTTTCCTGTCAAAATGGAATTCAGCTATCTTTCAAGAGACTTGTGAATGGATTTCAGAAAGCCAGACTACTGCAGGTCCCTGTGTGGAGCACAAAGACAAGAGGAGCGGAGAGCAAACAAAGCAGCAGAAAAAATGCGTGTGGGGGGAGAGGGTGTGGGAGAGGAAAGCCCAGGGGATTTCTTTAGTAATATTTGTTTATGGCTGTTTCAAATTAAGGAACTAATTTTGGATTGGGGAATAAATAAAGAAGTTCCTTGAGAAATGGAAGACTGTTGCAAAGAGCACAGCTCTGCCTGTAGTTAAGTAGGGGAAAAACAGCTATTCACACTCATACCGGCTTGTTTATTTTGCAGTGTAAATGTGTTTGTGAAAAGAATCAATTTGCACTATTTGTCTTACTGTTTCCTGTTTATCTGCTCATGCAAATAAATAACCGGCACCTCCTTGATGAGACTGTCTTTTTAGAATCCACAAGAGAGGCACCCTGGGAATCTGCATCAGATTCGTTCAGGCACCACTCAGCAGCAATGAAAGGCTCAGTGTTGTATTCCTGGATTCTATGGACTCCACTTCATGGGCTGGTACTTTTGATTTTTGTCAGATGAGCAAAGGTGTCTTGGCCCAACAGTGTACTTTGGTTATACTGTTCCAAGAAGTTCCGTGTGGAAACAGTTGTCAGTTTTTAAAGAAGGCCACTTTTGGGTGTCGAATGGAACCTCCAACGCCGGGTAGCAGGAACACCAGCTGTGCACAGCACACCTGAGCTGTGGGCTGGAGTTTGCACAAATCCCATTTGATTAATGTCTGCTTGCTGGCCCTCGTTCAGCTGCATATGAAAGGAAGCAGAAAGCCTGACTGAAGCTCTAAAGTGTCTTACAAAGTCATTTTGCCAGCAGCATTAAGACCTCATCCGGGAAGAGTTTTAGTTTTTGCTTCTGTGTTTTGAGCCACTCAAAGAGAATATTGCTGTGGGAAAACTCCCGTTTAATACTTAGTCGCATCAACTGAGTTATTAATAGAAAGTAGTTCATGGCAACCATTTCTAAGGTGCTGATAAATGCCTACTATTAACAGAGCTGGGGAAACATTGATCTTTTTGTATGGATTTTCTTAAAATAATAGCGTTGGTCCTACCTTTTCGAATGCTGAAAACATGCCATTTCTGGAGCATAGCTTCCTAGCCGTTCTTGGTGAGGCTTACAGGCTACATTTTTCAAACTCATGAAAATATGGGTCCATGCTAAGTAAGAGAGATGCTGGTACTGCAGAGAGCATGAGATACTGCTCCTATTTTAGGGAGTTTGTGATCATCAGCTAAATAAATAATCAGTCTGAGTTATCAGCTTAGTGGTTCCTTTCTCTTTACCTTTAAAGCTCCTTAAAAATGGTGGTTATTGTATCTGTAAATTTTCAAGTGCCTACAATGAACCAGGCACTGTACTTCATTTAATACTTACAAAATCCCTACATGGCAGGTAAATTAATCATCCATTTTAGAGAAATGGAAACCGAGGTTTAGTGAATTTTCCCAAGAGTTACACAATTATTGAGCAGTGGGCTAGGATTCACGTTCCTGACTTCAAAGGCCATGCTCTTAACCGCCGCACTCAGGACCGGCTTCCGTGGTGTGCAGCCTGGGAAGTGGCACAGGGCAGGGCACCTGGGAGAGGCCCACACTTGGTTTAATGTGCTGCTGTCACTGACTTAAAATTATTATTATCTTTTTTTACAGATTTTATTTTTACAGAGGGGAAGGGAGGAAGAAAGGGAGAGAAAATCAATGTGTGGTTGCCTCTTGCACACCCTCTACTGGAGACCGGCCCTGCAACCCAGGCATGTGCCCTGACTGGCAATCAAACAGGCGACCCTTTGGTTCACCGGCCACACTCAATTCACTGAGTCACATCAGCCAGGGCTTGAAATTCTTATTAATCCTTAAGCAAGTGCTTCTGCTTTTTTATTTTGTATGGGATTCCACAAATCTTGTAGCCGGTCCTGAGTATACTACATTTCCTGACATCCTAGAGGCGTACTGAGCATAGGAATTTAACGTTCTTCAGCAGTTCTTACTCCAAAAGGTAGAAGACCCTCCTTTCCACTCCCCACTTGACTTAATAATGGCTTACTTCTAATGAATAGAATAGGGCAGAAGTGATGGCGTATGTGTTCATGATCAGTAACAAAAGGCACAGTGGCTTCCGCCTTGTTCTAGGGTCCTTGCTCTGGGAGAAGACTGCTGCCACGACTTGAGGGCATCTGAGCAGCTTTCAGAGAGGCCCGCGTGGTGAGGAACTGAGGCCTGCTGCCAGCAGCCGTGTGAGTGAGCCGTCCTGGAAGCACTGGGTGAAGCACAGATGACTGTACTCCCAGCTCACATTTCAACTGCAGCCTCGCGAGAACCATGCAGATACACCACTCCTTGATTCCCGACCCTCAGAAATTCTGTGGGATAAGTCTGTTGTTTTAAGTTGGGATAATTTTTTTTACAACAATAGGTGACAAATATACCATATAACTCCAAAACTCAAGAAATAAGAGGAGTCTTTTATTAACACGTGAATACATTCAACAACATTTGGTGTACACTTCAGATTAATTTTGTTGTCTCTTCGGAATATATAGACATTTTATTCTGGGGGACACAGTGACAGTGCTCTTCAGCGAGGGTCAGAAGGCTTCACTCCACGTGATAATGTGTGAGGGTCTTCCTTTAATTTAGGAGCAGACCTTTGGATTATAAGTAACACGACATTCTGTTCTGATTTTTAATCCACAGATTACCAAACATCCTTCTTCCATAAGAGCCACTCCCTTCTGAATGAGAATTCTCTCGTTTCTAGGTGTTCCCTGTCCAGCCACAACTATGCCACAGGGCCTGGAGTTGTACTTCAAGGTTCTCTGACAGCATTTCTTCCATTCACACAGCATGGAACTGGGCCACCTGGGCTTACTCCCCTTAGCTGTCTGGCTTCCCAGCTGTTACCCAACTTTGCATGGTCCTGCCCAGAGGAGCAACGAGGGGATGAGCAGTCCTTCTGTGCTTCTGGCCTGGCTCCATTCCATGCCTTGTTCTTCAGGATCCAGTCACACCGGTTCACAGCAAAGCTAACAATGGTTCATATGTGACAACAATGGGCCCACTGGGAAGAGATTCAACAACAGCTGAGCAATAATATCCAAGTATCATGTGTGAATTTTAATTCAACAGCCCAGACAGTTAAAATTTGATGCTGGGAGTCAATCTCTTGGTTAGAAACTTCCACCATGTGTAGATACTTTCAGGGCCTTGCCTCAAGCAGAATCATAGGCAATCGATGGAAGCAGACCTAAGCTCCCTCCTTCTGCATGGCAGGAAAACAAAAATCTTATACATAAAAAGCAAATTACGACTATTTTAACTTAGAAAGTTAGCAGGACATAGCTCCCTTTTTACAGAGCCGCAAATGAAGTGGAAATGGTCTGGTATTGGAAGATGATGTTAGCTAGATGTGGTGAAAATGTAGGCTCCAGACCCTGCTTTTCACTCAATTACATAAGGCAAAACAGGAAGGAGGGTGGTGGTAAAGGGTGGGGAGGCAGGACAGTGAGGAAAGACAGGAGAATTATATGATAATCACTGTTCTATAGAACCAATTGTATTATTCATTGCTCCCAAAGACACCTGTTCACTTTAAATAGTTTGATTATTCTGATGGCAGACACAGCCTAGGAAACTAAAGCTTAACATGCCTAAATGAGCATTTTTAAAGAGAAGACATGAGAGATTTGGTTAATATCCTGACAAATTTTTTTCCCGGTGTAGCAGCCCTCTTCTGATTTCTGTTTTCTTAGTTAAGAGCTTCAGGTGATGATGTTTGAGTCAGTCAGCTCACTAGCAGAGGGGGCAGGGACAGGAGCGCCAAAGAGAGGCCCTCTTGGCTGCTTTTCACAGGAGGCATGGCCTAGCCTTGATGCAGACAGGACCAAAGGCACAAACCCTTGTTCTACCGGAGGTTATCGACTGGTTTGCAGGGATTTTGTTTGTTTCACTCTCCATCCTTTAAGATGCCAGCTCCATAACAGCAGGATCTGTGCTGTTCATGGATGTACTCCCAGCCCCACGGACAGATCCTGACACATGGCAGGTATCCACAGATGATGAAGGAAGGAAGACGAAGAGATGAAATGAGATTCATTGCTTTGAGGATATTCCAAATGACAACCTTTACGACCCTAAACAACGAATAGCATTCTCCAACGTTTATTCATTCCTTATTGATCAAGCATTTAATGAGTACCTACTACGTACCTTGAGTGAAGCATTACCCCACCACTCTTAATACACTCTATTACTCATTTCATTTATTCAGAATATTATCTCCCTCCAAGAGTTGAGTCCAGAAGCAATCCCATCCTTTATTCCAGGACAAAGTTCCACATTACAATATTTGTCAAATTATTTTTTCCAAGAAAGGACTGCTTGTTTCACTACAGGAAATTCTGCTAAGCAGGCACCAAGTACCTTTAGGGTTAAATTGATTTAAAAGTTCACTACATATTTCACATGTGAATTCTCATTAGTACATCAGAAAATAGTTTCATTAGATAGAATTAGTTTTTGATGTCTCTCTCTCTCTCTCTCTTACTCCCTCCCTTCCCTCTCTAAAAATAAATAAATAAAATCTTTAAAAAAAAAATCAACCAATGAATGCATGAGGAGGGAGTGGAACAACTTGATGCTTCTCTCTCCCTTCGTCTCTCTCTCTGAATCAAGTTTTTTTTTAATTTATTTTTTTAGAGAGGGAAGGGAGGAAGATAGAGAGAAACATCAATGTGCAGTTGCTGGGGGTTATGGCCTGCAACCCAGGCATGTACCCTGGCTGAGAATTGAACCTGTGACACTTTGGTTTGCAGCCCATGCTCAATCCACTGAGCTATGCCAGCCAGGGCTGAATCAAGTTTTTTTAAAAAAGTTTACTAAGAATAAATACACTAGGCACCACACTGTTGTTCTTTTAAATGTGACTCTTTTTTGCATCTTTCATGATGTATGTGAAGGAAAAATAATACAATGCTCTCCAGAATCACATTTGATCTATCATATGGTAAATGTTAGTACGAATGAAGAAAATATGCGTAGAATGTTTGAAAAAGTTATTCTGAGGCATCTTGCTCCTGGGCTTGAAGGGCTCCTCTCGGCGCTCGGCTCAGCTATCTCTTTGAAGCACATGGAGGGCTCCTTTGGGACTCAGAAAATGTTTCCCATCCTAACGCAGGTCTTTGTAGGACATTTAGAAAAGGGGGAGGAAAATAAAAATATTTTCCCAAGTCAGAAGACCTCTGGTCAGTAGGAAGAAATGTGGAATCTGGAAAGATTCCAATCAGCTTCCTTAAAGTAGAAGAATTCCAAGGTTTCTCTTATTTTAAAAACATCTTTCATTCATGTAGGCAACGTGAACAAATTATTGATAAGCTTCATTAACACAACAGCACGGATTGTGTGGGATAAAATATT
Organism: Phyllostomus discolor; assembly: GCF_004126475.2. NCBI lineage: Eukaryota > Metazoa > Chordata > Mammalia > Chiroptera > Phyllostomidae > Phyllostomus > Phyllostomus discolor. Next base: position 36,264,854 of record NC_040906.2, read on the forward strand.
CTCTTTGAGAGAAATCTGCTTTTTAAAAAAATTCTTAATGTTTTCCCCTCTCAATCTTTGTTACTTCATCACCAGTTTTATGGTTTCACAGGTGATTTAATTGTTTTTACACACAGGGATGAGATGTGAATTAGGGTTATTATTATTTTAATGTATGAAAAGTCTATTTCAAAGCCCTCTTAAAAAATAATCACTGCCTGGGAGTCTCCGTGGGGGTGCTGCAACTTCATTTGCATGCTGGAGGAGGCTCTGCAGGGGAGAAACCCTGCCCTGGACCTCCGCAGGGGTAAAATTATGAACAAAGCAAGGATTTCTGTTGTTTGTTTTTCCAAAAGAAAAAAGAGATTGCAAAATAAATAAAATGTTTTACTAAAGAGAAAGAAAAAGATAGGGTTGCTCCTTTTCCTCACCTCCAAGGCACTGACATGGAAGAAAGGAGAGCCAGGATTCAGCCCCAAGGACCCTAGTTAAAACCTCAGAAATCACAGCATTTACGGCGCCCTCTCTGAGCCTCAGATGTAACATCCACCTCATAAAGTGTCTTAAATACAATGTAAAGCACAGGGACAAAATCTGCCACTTAATAATTGCTCATTAAATGTTAGCTTGTGTTAAAAGTAGAAATGACCCTGTTAAATATTGATTATATGCATTAATGATTTGTAGTTTGAATTTGTTCTAAAAATCTAAGTAGAGATGCAGAATTCCTGGTAGGTCATTTGATCCAGCACTTTCCATAGCTATGAGTCTTCCAGCAAATACAGAGAGACTGGTCACTGTTTATGAGCTACTCTGCTCAGAGGGAAAGAGGTTGGATGACAGAGGTCAGGACTCAGCCTTCTGTTCAGGCGTTCACAGTCTGGAGGGGAGAGCATTCTGAAACCAGGAATTGCAAAGCAACATGGCAGGTTCTGTAATAAAAATAATTACACCTATTATTTATTGACTGTGTTTTGGGGTGGGTCAACATATTGCAAATATTGTCCTACTTGTCTCTCACAATAATTCTGTGAAGTCACTGTGATTATTCCCATTCACTGATGAGGACACAGATTGAGAGAGGACAAATGGCTCATCCCAGGTCACATAGCCAACAAATGATAAGGTCGAATTTGAACTTGGGCTGTGGGTTAAATCTAAACCCTATGATCTTAACCACAACACTATTCTACCTCCTTAGAATAGAATGTAGAAATAATAGCATATATTACTTTATTAAAATAATGAGCACATCATTAAATACAGACACTGAAAGCACCGGGGAGCACACAGGAGCTAGCCAGATGTCCCTGCCCAGGAAGGACAGGAGAGGGCACTGAGAAGACAGTGGCCTCTGACTTAGTCAACAGAGCTAGTCTCATGGATATGTCATGGACTAGATTTGAGTAGACATTTTATTTTACAACCCACCCAGCTAACAAAAACCCAGTTTTCAACTTTTTCTAATCTGTAATGCATTTTCAAATTACTATATTTGTCACTGAACTTATTTGGTTCCTGAAACTCTCAATTCCACCATCCCCTTTTAAGAAGAAAGCAAAAATCACACACACACACACACACACACACACACACCCTAGTATATCAGGATTTCTTTAAAAAAACAAACTCCAATTGATCATGATACATTTTAATAATGTATTAATAATGATACATACCAAAATGTTAACCCTGACTACTTCTAAGTTTAGGAGCTCCAAGTTTATGGGTGTAATCAGTCTATTTACTTATAAATTTTGTAAGTTTTCTCAAATAAATATTTGTCATTTTTAGCACCAGATTATATGTGTATTTAATAAAAGGCAACAAAACCTCCTAGGTAGTGTCTGAAAGTCAATGCATACTCATTTCACTCAGCTACATTTCATCTACATCTCCCATAACAAGCTCCTTAGGGACAAGGACCGCAGCTCCAGGAGGGGCAGATGGGAGGCTTTCCATGAGGTGGGTGCTTGACAAACGTATGTTATCTTATGATGCAAAAATGAATGCTGGGGGGGGGACCTCTACAACTTACAAGTGAAGTCAGAGCTGAGAGACTCTAGAACTGATCCTTTCCTCTAGTGAATAATGTGGTAACGAAACAACTATGCATATCCTGCCCCCTAGGATTTCTCTCCACAAAGGGGCCTGTTATGTACAAAGAGTAGAAAGGAAAGAGGGCAGACAGGGCTACTCTTCAGTCTTCACTGTCTTGCGGTCAAGCTGTGGAGACCAGACACCAATGCAGGAAAGGAAAACTAGCAATATGTGCCTAGAATAGCTTCTGTGTTCGCAAACTCAAGTGTGTGAGAAATGTAAGTTTTATTTCTCAATAAAAAAGGTACATGTTTAACATTTAGAACATAGTGAATATCTATAATTGATATCAGCTTCATATTCTTCCAAGGAGCAGAAAGGTAAACCTAGACAACTCAAAGGCCACCCTGCTCCTTGTTCATGGTATCAGCTGCCAGTTGGAGGAAGCCAAGATGGTGGGAGGAAGAATGATGGAACAGCAGGTGCCCAGGCTGATGCCCACTGAGATCTATTGTCTCACCTGGCCTTCAGGGATTGGGCCCCCCAGATGACGGCTTGGACATACCCTGTTCCCATGCAATGGGTCCCTGAAGCCGGTGCCTATCCTGGCACCAGAGCTGTTTGTGAGGCCTCACTCTGTCACCAGGCAGGGGCCATCCAAGGGCCTCCAGCAATTCTGTGGTCTTCGTGAGCAAACTGGAATCCCTCCTTAGAGCCACACCAAGTTGGCCTTGGGGTGCTCTGGGAGGCAGCCTTAGGCCCATGAATTAAGACAAACTTCATTGCCATGTCTATGCTGACATCTTGAAGCTTCCTCAAGTTCTACCTGCAACTAGGGGTACCTAGAATTTCTGTTGTCTCCCATCCAACAGAGAGATGCCGGGGAGATGTCTTTTTTTCCCCTAAGAACAAACTAACAGTATATGTACTTCGTTTAACCTTTGAGACTCAGTGAAATGTGTTATCACTCTTGACTCATCAAACAATTCCTTGGGCCAGAAAATCTTGTTCTTGTGTTATCATGTCTTCTCTCAAATCCATTAACCTCACCTGAGAATGCCTTGTTCCTTGTAGGTTTCATACAGTTGAACACAGTGGCCTGTGCACTGGATGCAAAATGGCAGAAGGGCCGTAGGGTGCCCAAGAAGGTACATGAACAAAATCTTCAGGTAATAGGTCAAAGTATCTTGCTACCAATTGTTTAAATGAAGGCTCAGGACAGTAAGAGAAGGGATGGGCGAGTCTAGGCCGCAGACAGGCCTGGGGCCTGCTGAGCGATGCTCCTGTGAAAACGACTTCCTCTTCACCCAGTCTGGTGGGTGGCACACAGGCCTGTGCGGGGTTGTTTTGCACAGGTTACGTGCTCCTAGTAGACAGGAAACTGAAATGTCCACAATACATAGGCAAAAGGCGAGACCAGAATATAGTAAAACCTCCTGTCAGTATGGAAAGGTGAACATCTTGCCCTGTCACAACCCCCATTCTGCAGAAAAAACTCCAGAGAAGATTTCTGGGCAACAGATGTCCATGGTGTGTTACCTCCTGCTCTGTGTCACTGTCTCTTTAAGTTTTTGTATTCTTTGCCATTAGTCATGTATTGGTGTCATTTACCCATGGTGACACACGTGGAAATGTCACAAAGGCATAAAATTTAATGAACACATTTTATAAATATGAACATTGTTATTCTTAGAAAATCTAATCAATGACTTTGGGCAAGCCACTTAACCTCTTTTTTTATTCCCTCATTTAATAAATATTTATTAAGCCCCTAACATGTACTAAGTACAGTGCTGGTTGCCAGGATACAACTAGAGGCAAAGCATGCATAGTTGCTACTCTTGTGGGGCTTACAATTTGTGGGGGAGGCACAAAAATAATTTTTTGAAATACCACAGCTACATGATAACTTGTAATAATTGCTGTGAAGGAAAAGTTCATGGAGCTAGTCTGAGAGTAAAGGAGATTCTTCTTGAGGCAGCGACATTAAGCTGATACATGAATATTGAGGGTTGAGTAGGGGTTAACTCGATGAAGCTTGGGCAAGGGGAAGCATTTCAGGTCAAGAAAATAGCATTTTCGAAGGCCCTGAAGACCAGAGTGGCTGGGAAGAGGCACTCTGAGGTGAAACTGGAAGGAGTTAGCAGGTCCTTCCAGCTCATACTAAGAATTTAAAAAACGTCTTTTTCCTACAAACAAGCAAAAGTTTTTATGTGTGTGACATGTTCAAATTTGCATTTTAAAAAGATCTCTCTGGCTGCTGTGACATCATCTCTCCTTCATCTCAGCCACCAGTTCTTAGAGCTCATCGACACTGCACAACAGTAACTCAGATCTCCGTCTCTGGCTACAAGCCCTCTTCTTCCACGGCTGTGGCAGATTCCCAGGTCGCCCACTATTTCATTCACTGAGACCTGCCGTGGCTTCCTCGCTCTACAGTCTACATATTCATCAGTTCTCTCTTTCTTTCACTTTCCTCCCTATCTAGCTACAGAGGATTGGAGCATGACACCCAAAATATGCTGCTTCAGCACATTGATTATTTTGAGCAGAAGGCAACTTAATAAACAGAACATACAAGAAGGGCTCTCTGACCTCCCTCTTTCTACCTAAAACCAGGACAGGAAGTTCCTGTAAGAAAGGTGTCTTCTCTGTACTAGGAAAAGGAGAACATTCTTATTGCTGGAGAGGAATCTGTACAAACAGACCTACTAACATACCTCATAATCCATTAGTTTCCCCGCACCTTTCCCAGGCACTTTCCCCACAAAACACTGCCCCAGGCCCCAAACCATTTTTCCATTGTTTTGTCACATCTCCACAATTTATTGTTCATTGCTGAAATGGTGTGTAAGCTCTCAGGCCTACCAGCTTCTTGGGTCTTCATTTCTTTTCTATGAAGCATCCTGTGCCACATGAAAATAAAAACAGCAAATAAAACTTGTGTGCTTTTCTCCCATTTATCTGTCTTTTGTCCATTTATTTCTCAGGCCCAGGCTCAGAACCTAAAAGATCAAAGCTTTTCTTCCCCTATACGCTAAGATCGGGTGGCCCTTCATTTAAGTCACTATCTTATTAATGTCCAAAACGACTTTGTCCTAGTCTTTTTTCTTTTTTTTCTGAAGAATTTATTTATTTTTCAGAGAGAGGGGAAGGGAAGGAGAAAGACAGGGAAAGAAGCATCAATGTGTGGTTGCCCCTCGAGTACCCTGTACTGGGGACCTAGCCTGCAACCCAGGCATGTGCCCTGGCTGGGAATCAAACCAGAGACACTTCGGTTCACAGGCCTGTGCTCAATCCACTGAGCTACAGCAGCCAGGTTGTCCCAGTCATTCTTGTATGATATCTGCCCAGCAGAACCCAGTGCATGGCAGAAGGTCTGGCACAGAGCCAACACATGAAAAAACTTGTGAATGAATGAATACAACAGCTCACCATCTCCACAGAACCTCTGGTTCATGGAAATCACATGCCTTCTCTTGTTTGTGGCACTATAAGTCCATGATTACTGACCTTACTGGAATTCTCATCTCGTGCAGTTTACACTTGGACAATCTCAAATTTTCCCTCCGCTCCCACTCTGATCGCCAGCAGATGACACCTTCTGTACTTGAGAGACCATCACAAGCATCACACAGAAAATACACCAACTTCCTGCTGCCAAGTCTACTAACATTCCTGGCTTTGTCTCATCCTTGTCCTTCTCTTGGGGAAGTTGTTCTTCCTCCTGTGTTCTCGATCCTACCTCTTGCTGCCTCCTTAGGAATCTTTCTCTTGCTACATTTCAACATCCTCCTCTCTCTCTCTCTCTCTTCCCCCACTTTGCCCCCCCCCGGCTTTGTTGTATCAGCATTTAAATTTGCTCGTGTTCCCCCCTTTTTACAAAAGCCCTCCCCTGCACTTCACCTTCCCAAACTTCTAGAAAATGTTTTTAGGTATATAATCACCATTTTCTTACCTTGCATTTAACTTTTCACTACCTGCAATCTGGCTTCAGCCTTCAGCATGCCATAGAAACTGATCCCACTAAAGTCACCAGTGACCTCCCTGTCCCTAAATCCAAAGAATACATTGTCGGTTCTCAGCTTCCCTGACTTCTCAGTAGCTTACAATGCCATTGACCCCTCTTTCGTAATTATTTTTGGGGGAGGGAAAGTGGGCCTTCCGGTTTACCTCTGATGCTCCTTCTCTGTTTTCATTACTGATTATAGATTCCTAATCTCTACCAGTTTGGAAAATAGTGAGGCTCCCCAGAGGGCTCTCCCAGGACATCTTGTCTTCTCACACTTCACTTTCTCTTTCAGAGTTCTCATCATCGTTTCCATTTACATCTGCATGCTGATAACATCTAAAGGGACAAGAACAACCACAATGTTTTTTTTTTAGCTTCACTCATATAAAAACTTTCTTAACAGTTTTTCTTGACTATTTGTTACATGCCTCAAACTATCCTGAAATAAACACATGAACTTTCAAAACTGTCTCTTCCCCAGTGTTCTCTTCCTTGAGAAACAGCAATCACATCAATCCTCCCGGGTAAGCCAGAGCCTTGAGTCTTCCCTCTCACTGATCCAACCAGCAAACGCATGCCCTCGGTGTCTCCCAGTCTCTCACTTCCAGCCGCACTGCTTCAGGCTGCCGTCTTCATTTGGCTAAAACAACACAAACGCCTCCGTACTAGTAGTCTCTGCCAAACCAGCCTCACCTCCTCAATCCAGCTTCTCTATGTCAGTGGTGGTAACAAAGACCTTTTTAAAAATACACATGTGATCATGTCACTTTCTGTATAAAATCCTCTAATACCTCCTGTTGCCCAACAGGAAGCTTCTCCAGCCTCTAGCCTCTCTGCCCCACTCTTTCTTCCCTTCAGCTACACTGGAATTTTCTTAGTTTTCTGAATTGAGCAGGCTCCTCCCCACTTAGGGGCCTGTACGAGTGCTATTTCATTTGCTGGATTCCTTCCTTCCTTCCTTCCTTCCTTCCTTCCTTTTATAATTAATTAATTTATTTTTATTGTATCTTTCCATTACCATTTAGTCCCATTATACCCCCTCTTCCACTCAATCACCACATTGTTGTCCATGTCCATGAGTCCTTTTTCCTTTTTCTGCTCAGTCCCTCCACCCCTTACCCACCCCGCTCTGAGCTGTCATCCTGCTTTCCATCTATGAGTCTTTTGCTTGTTAGTTCAGTTTGTTCATTAGATTCCACATATGAGTGAAGTCATATGGTATTTGTCTTGTTCCCCCTCTTTTTTATTACCTGTATTTTGCAGTGTATGATGCATACTTTTTACCCAAATTTTGAAGGAAAAATAAGGATTCACATTATATATGGGTAGTACCTGAAATACCTTGTACCTGTTCTTATGTTTTGTAATTATTTGTTACATAAAATTCCTTGTACTACAATATGTTAAAAAATAAATGCTAAAATTCCTTTATCATACAAAAACAAATACCTAAATATAAATAAATAAAACATTGAATTAAAAATTTAAAACAAGCTCTGGCTGGTGTGGCTCAGTGGATTGGGCATTGGCCTGCGAACCAAGGGATTGCTGATTTCATCCCCGGTTGGTGCACATGCCTGGGTTGTGGGCCAGGATGGGTCCCCAGTGGGGGGCACACCAGAGGCAACCATACAGTGATGTTTCTCTCCCTCTCTGTCTCCCTTCCTGACCCTCTGTCTAAAAATAAATAAATAAAATCTTTTTAAAAATTAAAATGAAAGATTTTTTCCTGAAAGTTTGAGCCAAAAATGTAGGTGTGCATTACACACCGGAGTGCATTTTACACAGCAAAATTTGGTAATCACCTGATTACCTTTTACTGTTTCTTTCTCTTTGAAGTCTTCCCTCACTCCCAGACTACATTAAATTTATCAGTTTTACATTCTTGTGAGACCTGGCACTTTGCAAGTTTGTAATGTTTTACTTTTGTCATTACTTGTTTAATGTTTATCTTCCCTGTTAGATTATAAGCTTGCTGAGGGTAGAGGCAGTGCCTGCCTTGCTCATCTTTACAGCAGCAGCACCTGGAGCAGTGACTGACTCATTGGGGATGCTAAATCTTCTAATGCCTATCTCACACCTCGTCAATAGCCATAGCTTCACATTAGCATTTAAAACTAAAACTCAAGTTCATCGTATAGATGGTATATTCTGAGTCAAGTAAAATGTTGATTGCATTTCAGTTCCCAGCTACTGCAAGTTCACACTATTAATTCCATTTCATTAAACACTTAATTCAGGCCTCTTTGAGCAGAGCACTGTTACAACAGGTGATGCAGAATGACGTAGGTACGATTGTCCCCATTTCACAGATGAGGATCGTGGACACAGGTTAAGTAACTTGCACAAGGTCCTATAAGTAGTAACCAGTAGGGCTGAGATTTGAAGAACCTTGCATTTGAATTTGAATTTGAAGCAGACCTGCATCTAACCACTACAACACAGTATGTGCCTGAGAACTTTTCTCCTCCTACAGCAAAATAGGCAGAGTGCACTGTTGGGTGTCTCCCGGCTCCCCAGTTAGCCCTGGATGCAAAGCTGTAGGCCTAGGGCCAGTACAGTATTTGAATCTTTTTACCAGGGTGGGGTTGTTGACAGCACAGTCAGAAACGTGCCCACCCACACCCCTCAATTAGAGTCACTAGCGCCACCTGGTGGATAGATTTTGTGCTATCTTGGATCCTTAATATTTATCTTTAACATAACTACACATTCACGTGGATTTTAGGAACTTGTTAATAGATTGTTACACAATGACATCTGTAAGCACTGTGCTAGGCTGCTGAGGGATGAATTCTTTTGTCTTTTTTTATTGTATTTATTTTTACTGAGTCTACACTGAAGTTTGATTAAAAAAACAAAAAACATTTTCGTCATTATCATTTGGCACTTTTTTCCTTTTCTATAATAAGAAAGGCACAATTTATATGCAAATAGACTTAAATTCCAGTTTCTTTATTTTTAAGAAATAAATGGTGACAATGGTAGCATTTACCTCAGAGGGTTGCAGTGAGAATAAAGTAAATTTTCTGCATAAAGTGATAGACCAGTACCCAGCACACAATACACATTCAATAAGTGTTATGCATCTATTATTTTTATTATCTCACAGGGGAATTGGATACTTTCATGTTCTAGAAGATTAAGACAGAGATAAACATTTCAATATCTGGCGTGCTCTGGAGTCTTTCCTTTTGAAAACAAGGATGGGCTCAGAGAAAAGATTAACAATTACAACCAGGCATAAAACAATGGATTAAAGTTTTTATTCATTCTGTATTTCCTGAGTCTACTATAGGCTGTGAAAGTCTGGAAAACAATGCAGAGGGACAAAGATCCCTACATCCAAAACACTTAGGACCTGGGAACAGACTTAGTAGGTTGACACAGCAGATAAACGGAATGTGGTGCACACTCTGTCGGAGAATGCAGGGACCCTGCCAGCAAACCGTGGAGGCCTCCAGTACAGGTTCATGGGGAGGGTTGGTTCGAAAAGATGTTGGACAGGTGGGATTTGTCTCTGCCCCAGGGAATGCTCCCTCCCCACCTGGAGGCATTCGCCTCTTCTTGCTAACTTCCTTCACCACTTAAAACCCCTCTCTCTCTTTCCAGGTAACTGCCAATCAATGTTAAGATGTGAACAATGACATTTTAAGCTGTTACCTAGTAACATAACATTTCCAAAGGGTATTTGCATTTAAGGAAGAACTCTAGAGATTTCACAGTCCAAGTCCCTGATTAAAAGATCACCAAGTGCCCTTTCCTACCTTAAGATTCTTAGTTAAAACTTATTTCAACAACACAGTCTATAGAATGGTAGCCAAATGATCATTAGAAACAAAAAATTAACAGTGAATTTTAGTAACAACACAGTTACTAAAGAAGACCACTGTGTTGTTTTAGAGACAACACAGTTTCATGTTCTAATGGATGTGAAATTCTTTCAAAGAGGAAAAAGGCACTATGCAAATGTAAGATATTCTTCCCTCTCTGCATGCATACTCACTCCTTCACGCCATGGGCGCGTTGAGAGGTTCAAACTGGGGTGGTGTTTCTGACTCCTGGGTCCAGACAGCGTGGTTGTAACAGTTGCCATATGAACGAGCTCCATAAACCAGGGTGGCCTTTTTGAGCTAAATACCGCCTGACTTTCTGAAAAGATCCCTTTGAATAAAATATTGGGTTGAGCCCTGGCCAGTGTGGTTCAGTTGGTTGGGTATCATCCTGCAAAGCAAAAAGTTTCTGGTTCAATTCCTGATCAGGGCACATGCCTGGGTCACCATTTGGGTCCTGGCTGGGGGTGCATACAGGAGGCAACCAATCTCATGTTTCTCTCTCATATCAATGTTTCTCTCCCTCTCTTCCTTCCTCCTTTCCCCACTCTGTAATATCAAAAATCTCTGTATTGGGTTGAAAGATTTTTACTACATCTGTGTTACTCTTTAGCAACAACTAATAGGACAGCCCATAAACAGCTTTTTGTTCTTCTGATTTAAACATTAAAATTGGCTCTCTCATTCTTTCTTTCTGCCTCTGTCTTTCTCTCTCTCTCACTCATGCTCATGACTTTCCCTACCCCATTCTTTAAAAAAAAGGGAAAAAGAAACATTAAAATTGCATTTTGTCATTTTTGTCAGCTTATCTCCCTGCTCCCTGCCTCATCCTTCCCTTTCCCAACATCAATCAACAGGAGTTTAAAAAATGAAAATAAAACAAAACTCTCTTATTCAGATTTTTAAAAACTCCAGAATAGAAGTACATAGTCAAACAAAATTAATGGTGGGGGACAGGGATGCAGAAGAAATGTATGCCAACCCATGAAGGCGGCCACAAAATCCTGTTTGGATCCAGTCACAGGTCTTCATCTAGCATCGAACAGTAGACCCCCAAACCATCACATCCCTCTCTGCTCCAGGCTTCCTGCCTCAAGTTTGTTAGAATTTCCTCTGGAGAGGTTGGAACGAGAGCCACGCCCCTCAAGTTCTCCACTCACAGGGACACATGTCCCTTTCCCCTAATCTGTTCCGTTTTTTGGAGACAATAGTATTGCCTCCTCACAATAACACAGGAGACCTCCTTATAACCTTTTTGAGATTTTCCCAAGCTGCCTAGTCTAGTAAGAAGTAACCCAGCAGGAGAGGATGCCTAAGTACAGAACTGCTACATAATAGGCACCAAATTAACGTTAGTTTAATGAAATAGTCTAAGAGGCCACAGCCAAGTAGAGGCATGAGAAACCGATGGAACCTGTTTGAACTGTGTCACTAATAAACACAGCTAATTTATCCAAGATATTTTGTCTCCCCAGAACTGGCTTTCCTCGTCTGTAAAACACTTTGTTGAGCAAACAGTCTGGTTCAAACTTAAGAAATTGCTCCATTGAATGTCTAGGGACTTGGCAGGGCATACTGACTCTCAAAAGATGACAAATTAACCTGCCAATGACTGTATTCCACCTATATTTTCACATGTGATCTCTTTTAAAAAATAAATAAATAAAACAAACCTCCTGCTATATGGCTGTTTTCTGATCCAGCAAGTCAAACCACCTTCCAACTCTAATTGGTATAGCCTAGTGGCCTCCTGGCTGGAGAACGCTTCTTCCAAGCCACTCCACATTGCTCAAATTGCCTAATGCAGGTCAGCAAGAGGACTTCAGGAGCGCCCAGGCTCCCCTTCCAAGGAGTGGCTTTTTTGAGCCAACCGCAAATTACAAGTTAATTGCTCTAGTCTCAATAAAACTGGCTAATCCAGCTTCTTATTTTAAAGTTAAAAGTCTCCCCTTAAAGACAGCCTTAAATTAACTACAATTTGCAAGTCTTGCTCAAATTGTTGGGTTTTAACAAAGTTACTCAGAAAACAATAGCAATGTTGTATGGACAAATTACAAAAAGATGGGGAGATTTTTGTTTAAAAACAAATTTGGGGAAAGTCTGGGTGTGGTGAATTAAAAAAGTAAATTTAAGACATTATGGCCTAGAAGCAAGGACTTGTTTTGGAGTTAAAAAACCAAGATCTGAGTATTGGTTCAGCTGCTTAGTAGGATCATAAAGTACTATGCCTTAAATGCCGCTCAAAAGCATATTTTATTTACTTATCTTTAAAAGTCACAGACCTTCTAGGAAAAAAGTATATGAGTTTGCTTTCCCCCTGTTCCCATAGGGAACCACCAGCACCCACCCTGAGGGTCAAACACAGGCTATTTTTAGCAATAAACTAAACAAACAGTTTTATATTTCCAGTATTAGAGATACCACAGAAAGCAGATTTCTAAAAAGTTCTTACTTGATATTTCTTTTAAATGATCCCTTGGTTTCAGCAATCTATGTTTGGAATAGCTGATATATATACCACATCTTTATCCATTCACCTGCTGATGGACACTTAGGTTCCTTCCACACCTTGGGTATTGTAAAGAATGCTGTAATAAACATAAGGGTGCATACACGGTTTGTCCAGAAAGTATCCAGCCATGTGATGTGAAAATAGAGACATTTAATTGAAGAAGATACAAGAAACGTTATACATAGGACAGTGATGCCTCGGTCCTCTTCAAAGTAGGCACCCATGATTCATTTCCAGTTACGACCTTCTTGAGGAAATCTTGTTCATTGGTAGCAGTTTGAATCAAGTCATTAGCAACTACAGCACAATGTTCCTTCTGCTCTAGTAGCAGAAGCCATGGAACATTTCATGCCAAGATCCAGTGTCAAAATCTCAGGCACAGTAGTTTTTGGAGTCCCCAGATCAGCGTCTAGTTCTCGCACTGTCAGTCAGCCATCTTTGTGGATTGCAGCTCAAACACATTCAACATTCTCAGGTGTTCTGCTTATTGCAGGCCTTCCAGAACATGGACCACTTTCAACAGATTCTCGACCATCTTTGAAACATTTGTGCCACACTTTTCTTTGTGCTGCACTCATTGCATTGTTCCTGAAATCCTTCTGAATCAGCCAAATAGTTTAGGCAGAGGAATGTTCAAGCTTAATGCAAAATTTTGATGCAGATTTGTTGCTCTACTCAAGTCATTTTGAATGAGATGACCACACAGTGCACATGCCCACTTAACAGCATCTACCCACCCCCACTGACTAGCACAGTGGAGTCGTCATTGTTCACACATGTGCATTCCAGTCCATTCTCCTTTGCTGCCAGGTTACATGGATGTCATGCAAACCATTCTATTCTCATTATATTAACCATGTGTGGACTTTTTCTGGACAGAACTCATATATGTTTTCAAATTAGCATTATTATTTTCTTTGAATAAATGCCTAGCAGTGAAATTCCTGGGTCATATAGTAGTTCTATTTTAATTTTTTGAGGAACCTCTATACCATTATCTACAGTGGCTGCAACAATTCACAGTCCCACCCACAGTGTATGAGGGTTTTCCCCTTCACCCTGTCCAACATTTGTTTGTTGTCTTTTTGAGACACTTCAAATCCAAACACATAGATAAGGTAAAAATGAAAAGATGACAGAAGATATACCATTTAAACACTACTCAAAAGAAAAATGTAGTTGAAATATTAATATCAGATGAAACTGATTTCAGAAAAAGAAATATTATAGTGATGAGGGAAATTTAATAATAAAAGAATTAATTCATTAAATGAACATAAAAATCCTAAATGTGTATGAAATGAATAACAGCTTCAAATATACAGTATAAAAACTGACAAACCACCCTGGCTGGCATAGCTCAATGGATTGAGTGTGGCTGCGAATCAAAGTGTCGCAGGTTCAATTCCTAGTCAGGGCACATGCCTGGGTTGCAGGCCACGGCCCCCAGTAACTGCACATCGATGTTTCTCTCTCTCTCTCTTTCTCCCTCCCCTCCCTCTCTAAAAATAAATAAATAAATCTTTTAAAAAAGTACTTAGGATTATTCCTAAGCCCCAAAGTGAAAGGTATGGGGTCCGGTAACGGCCCTTACAAGAAAAAATGTTAAAAAAAAACAAAAATAGACAAATCAATATATTTTTCAATGCCATATTCTCAGCAATTGAGAGTACTAATAAATAGACACAAAATAAGTAAAAATATAAAGAACTGGAACTGTATCACCAAGCCAACTGCCACAGAACAATACATCCCAAAACAGTAAAATGCACATTCTTTTTAAGAGTGCATGGAACATTCACCAAGAAAGATCATATACCGGGCCACAACTTTTTAAAAGTTTCAACTTTAAAGTGAATAAAATCATAGAAAACATGTTCTTTAGCAACAATAACATGAAATTAGTACTCATTAACAGAACAGTATTTGGAAAATGCAGAATATTTGGAAAGTAAGCAACGTATTTCTAAATAATTTATTCATCAAAGGAAAAAACACAGATTAATCAGAAAATATTAGAACTGAATTAAAATGTTGACATAACATCAAAACTTGTGGGATTCAGTGAAAGAAGTGCTTAAAGGGAAATATATGTATAGTATAAATGGTTATATTAAAAAGATAAAAAGTCTTAAATCAATGATGCAAGCACCCATCTTAAGAAACTAGAAAAAGAAAGGTAAATTAAGACCAAAGTAAGCAGAAGGAAGGAAATAAGAAAAATAAAAGCAGAACTCAAATAAAAACAGAAAAAATAATAGTTTTTTCTGGGCAAAATGGCTGAAAAAGGTACAGATGTTCAGTTATAAAATAGGTGAGTCATGTGGATGTAATGCACAGCATGGTGACTACGGTTAACAGGACCATACTGCATATTGAAAATTGCTAAGAGAATAAATCATAAAAGTTCTCGTCAGTAAGAAAAAATTTTTTCTGTAACTATGTATGGTAATGGATGTCACCTAGAGGTATTTTGGTGATAATTTTATAGCGTATACAAATATTAAATCATTATGTTGTATACCCAAAACCAATATAATGTCAGTTATATCTCAATTTAACAACAAATTAATTAAATAAAGAAAATGAGTGAAAATTCTCAGAAGACCGAGTAACAGTGGGCCTCAGAGCGAGAGCCCAGGAAGCCACACCAGGCTGCCCGCTGGGGCCTGGCTGCAGGCTTCGGAATCATCCCCTCGCATCCCATTAAGTTCCTGCCTGGCCCCTGGAGCAGCAGAGTTTTCCACACCTTCTAGAACAATGCCTGGGGTGTGTTCAGGGAAGACCGTTAACTACTTTCTTGGCTGACTGGTGGTGTAGAAACAGAGGGGCTTTCCTATTGCTGTCAGCAAGGTCAGGCCCTCACTCATGGACCAGGTCCAGTCCTGAGAGCCACAGCTGAGAAGAGAAGCAAGGAACGTGGCCAGGGCACACAGAGAAGAGATGATTAAAGGCTGGAAACAGAGCCTACGGGGCGAGGTTTAAGGAACTGGATTTCTTCCTGGAAAAAAAAAAAGAGGAAAGAGGATGACTCAGCTGGCATCTTCAAGTCCATGAGGGGTAATTACAATGGGAGTGATGTCCCAGCCACTCTCCATCCCAAACCCACCAGAGGACCTGGGTTCACCCTGTGTCAGAAGCAATACAGCAGTTTCCTTCTAAAGGAGGAATTCAGGTTGATAGGAGCCTTGGTCTGCCTCAGGCCACCAGGAAGGTGGCAGGCTAGACCCTTCTGTCTAAAACTCAAAACACAAACTGGGTGACTGCTCGAATTCTTTCCCAACTCGAATTCTTCATGTTTTCATCTACCATATTCTATTTTATTTTTGTAGGCTTGTCAGAAGAAATTTAGAAAAAGCTTTCTTCAATAAGGAAACACGGTATAAATCACTTAAAATTTTCTTCAGTAGCATCGATCCTTGATGTTACCACAGTGAAAAATGTGTGTATGCTCTCTCTAAACATACAATTAAAACACACCTGAAAAAGTATTTAAGATTTTTTTCTCCTAAGTTAACTTTTTACCAGACTCAAGGAGAATATTTTGGAGGACTTAATCAAACACAAGGCTTATGAAAACTGTTCCCCAGATTACCCATTTTTAGTTGCCTTTATTTCATTTTAAAGACAATCGCAGGTTTTCATGTCTCTGCTTGTGAATTGTGGAGTCTATGCAGAGGAGTTGGAAGAGCTTCTCAGGATGTCAAAACTACTGAATTGGCATCTGGTACAATAAATTAGAAAACAGACCTTGAGGAGATAAATGGTTAGCAGAATAACAATAGCTACCTTTTGTTATGAGGCTACTGGGTGCCAAGTGCCTTTAGTGTTAATCTTCATAATGACCTGGTGAGGAAGCTATCAGTATCCTCACTTGACAGCTCAGAATACAGAGTCAGAGAGATAAGTAACTTGCCCAAGGTCACATAGCTAGTAGGTGGTGACATCCAGACTCAAATCCAGTTGTCTGCTTGACTCCAAAGTCTGTTATTTTCAAGCTGCTGCCCTGCTCCTGGTTTATGGATTCACTTTGTTAGGATGTGCTAAGACTTTGCCATTTAAGAGTTTATTTGAAGCTGTGGCTGGTGTAGCTCAGTGGATTGAGCGCGGGCTGGGAATCAAAGTGCCCCAGGTTCGATTCCCAGCCAGGGTACATGCCTGGGTTGCAGGCCATAACCCCCAGCAACTGCACATTGATGTTTCTCTCTCTCTCTCTCTATCTCCCTCCCTTCCCTCTCTAAAAATAAATAAATAAAATATTTTAAAAAAGAGTTTATTTGGTCAGTCTCCTGAGATCATTATTTTGCTCACTAAGAGAGCTCATTTGCTCCCCAGGGTAATAACAGCAATGATTGACAGACATCATCATGAAACAGCCTCACGCCTCTCTGCAGTTTATTTCCCATCCTCTCCCATGTGATCATCAGTTGAATTCCTTTCACCTACAACTGTAAATCTCCAGAGCTATGGCTTCTTAACTCCCACCCAGAAGCACAGCCCTTCCTCAAGATTCTTTGAGCAATTCGGGGCTCTGTTGTCATTTCCTCATGGACTGGTCTATGGTCCTTCTGCAACAGCATCACCTGGACAATTGACTAAAAATAAAAATTCTTGGAGGTCTCACTGTGGAGCTACTGAATTAGAATCTCTGGGGATGAACCTACATATTTAATAAATACTCCAGGTCATTTTTATATATGAGAAAAATCGAGAATTATTGCTCTTGAAAGTAGTGCTTCTTAACCTTAGACGCACATTGTAATCACCTGGGGAGCTTCTGCCTGAGCTCACCTTCCAGAGATTCTGATCTGTCTGGCCTGTGGCCTGGGCATCAGGTTTTTCAGAGCTCCCCAGGGTGTTCTTATATGCAACCGAGACTGAGAATCACTTCCCTGGACCTAGAACACAGCTTCTCAAAAGTGAGCAACCATGAGAACTGCTGGGAGATTTTGTTAAAGCACAGATTGCTGGGCCCCACTCTCAGAGTTTCTGATGTCGTCAGTCTGGAGTAGAACTGGAGAGACTGCATTTCTCACAAGGTCCTAGGAAATGCTCCTTCAGGAGGCACATTTTGAGTATCTTTGGTCTAAACATGTTTGAATATTAGCATGCATCACCCACTGCTAGATTTTAAATAGTTAAGGAAAAATCTTTTTGCTGTTTGAGAGCTTCAGGGACACTTTGTACTTTTCAGCCCTAATTTAAATATTTTGCATATGTTGAGTTCACTGCAGGCTAGATCAAGTCAGCTTGGTAAATAGAAGAATTATTAACCCACTTTTCCCAGAAGAGATTTTGACATTCAAGGCAGTGGAAACAGCATTTACCCGGAATAAATAATTACATTTCTAAGGCAAATCTAAAAGAAATCTGATGATTGGAAATCCATGAAAGCACAGGTTACTTCCAATACCAAAGTATGTACTAGGTCAAAAAAAGATATGATAGGGAACTCAAGACTTGGAAAATTTTAGCTTACGGTAAAATGTTATGAGTCTAGCAAATAATGTGTATGTTAAAGCTTTTGTTTCAGAAACTACAGATAAGGCCCATCCTGGCTCCTGCGAAAAACAGACGACCTCCTGGAGATATCCAAACCTTTGTTCCAGGGAGAGCAGATGACCACCCCTCCCTCTTGGGATCAGCTAACTGCTCAGGACAGGAATGTTGCAGCTTCTGAATCTCAAAGTCCTCATCGCACCTTGTTTGTCCTCCCCCACCCCCTTATAAAAGATCTGGCCAGGAAAGAGAAGAGAAGATGGTTGGTAGGGTATGAACCCGCCATCTTCTCAGATCACCGGCCATCTGAATAAAGTGCCCATAAAAGATTCAATCGCTGTCATTGCTTATTGGATTTGGTAGTGGCAGGCAGCCCGAACGTCAGTGTCTTTTCCGGTTACAGATACAGACAGAAAAGTTAAACTTTTTGCACAAGTGCATGAATAAATTTCAGTCTTGAGAGTTTTACCCCTGCTTCCATTCCTGCTATTGCCGGAGACGATGAGACAATCACAGACTCCCCGGGACTAGGGAATCACTGGGTAGGAGAAGGGTCGCTCTGCGTGGCCTCCTCGCAGGCTCTGCGTTGCTCAAACCTGGAGCACCATTCACGTAAACTTTGGTGTGAACTGTACCCTCTGGGGTCATGCTACAGAGCAGACCTGACAGAAGGTTACACAATTCCTGGAGTTGCAGAAACATCAGCAGTCTCTCTCCAGAAAACAAGGACCTGGAAAGCTTTATAACACAGGCCTTAGAGGTCAAAGTTCAGCCCACTGCTTCTCCTGACCACACCTGCTGCTCCAGCTTCCAGGCACTGGATCTGGGTGACCCCCTAGGGGAGGGATGGGGAGAACAGAAATTCCCAGTTTCTATTCACACGCACAGAGAGAGGCGTGGGAAATCTAGCTGCGGGAACACCGATAGCAATCTTGAGGGCCAGGGAGGCACAGAACGGAGGTCTTTTAGCAAGCATGCAGGGCCTGAGTGTATACCTGTGAACCTCAGCTCCTTCTCAGAGCAGTGGATAGAAGTTAGATCTTGCAGGACAGAAGGGGTTGGCAAGAAATATTTAAAGTAATGAAAAACAAAGACCTGCAATCAAGGTTACTCTACCCAGCAAAGCTGTCACTTAGAATCAAAGGACAGATAAAGAGCTTCCCAGATGAGAAGAAGCTAAACAAGTTCATCACCACCAACCAGTATTACCTGAAATGTTGGATCTTCTTTAAGAAAATGATAAAAAATATGAACAATAAGATGACAACAAATATATATCTATCAACAATTGAATCTAAAAAAATAAACCAACAAGCAGAACAGAAACAGAATACAGAGAACATTTTGACAGTTGCCAGATGGGAAGGGGGTCACTGGGATGGGTGAAAAAGGTGAAGGAATTCAGAGGCACCAACTGGTTGTTACAAAATAGTCATGAGGATGTAAAGTACAGCATCATCAATAATAGTGTAATAACTATGTATGGTGTCAGATGGGTGCAAGATTTATTGGGATGATCATTTATTAAGTTATGTAATGTCTAATCACTGGGTTATATACTTGAAATTACTGTAATGGTGTATGTAAACTGTAATTGAAAATAAAAAATAATTTTAAAAAGTTAGATCTTGCTCCTCAGCCAGATTTCTTTTTCCCTTATTTCCTATTTTTCCAGAGTTCTCTATTTCCCCTGCTGTCTCCTGCACCTACCAGATAGCAATCATATATTATACTAAGTATTGTTTGGAGAAATTTACATCGTTAAGTATTTTTTAAGAGTTTATTTATTTATTTCTTAGAAAGGGGAAAGGAGTGAGAAAGAGAGGGAGAGAAACATCAATGTGTGGTTGCCTCCCATGTGCCCCCCTCCAGGGACCCAGCCCACAACCCGGGCATGTGCCCTAGACTGGGAATCGAACTGGCAACCCTTTGATTCACTGGCCAGCCCTCAGTCCACTGAGCCACACCAGCCGGAGTATAAATCGTTAAGTATTTTTTTCTGAATCCAAAGTCTGCCCTGGTTTTAGCTCTGGAAATGTGGTCATAACAACATGGCATATGCAATCAGGAGGTCAGTTAGGACATTGAGGAGGTTACCACTCCAACTCCCCACTTAGGTATTTCCTCTGGCTCCTTCTAGGACTTCTAGTATCATCCGCCCTCCCATGGAAGTGCCTTTGAAGCTGAGGATCTAAGCTAGGAGGTGGGGAGTCATGCCCATGGGTATAATTGAAGAGAACAACTCACGGGTGTTTGATTAAATCTTCCAGGCAACAAGAATGAAACTTGAGTGACCCATTGCTCACTCTAGGTATTATATCTCAAATCCATTGTTGTGAACAAATGTTTGTGTCTCCTCCAAATTCATATGTTTTGAAGCCCAAACCCCTAAACATGGCTGTGTTTGGAATAAAGAAGTAGTTAACATTAATTTAGGTCATAAAGGTCTGATAGGATTAGCACCCTTATAAGGAGAGACACCAAACAACTTCCCAGCTGGTTCCCCCCAGCACTCGGACTGAGTAAATGCCATGTGAAGACAAGCAAGAAGGCAGCTAGCTATCTGCAAGCCAGGAGGAAAGCAGTCACCAGAAACACAAATTGACCTGAACCTTGACCTTGGACTTCTAGCCTCCAGAGTTATGAAAAACCAAATGTCTGTTGTTCAAGTCACCTAATCCATGGCATTTTTGTTATATCAGCCTGAACAGACTAAGACACCCATCCTTTCTCCCACTTCAACTCTAGTTCTTCCACAGGATTAGGTCAGGATTCATCATCATCATCATATCATCACCATCATCATCGTGGCTCCTCACCATCTTTGCTATACAACTAGAAAGATGTATCTGATCCTTATTAGAGGAACTATTCAAAGTATGTAACACCTGGCAGGGCAGTTGTAAACAATCAGTGAAGCTATATTACCACATAATTACTGCTGATCAGCCCAGGAGTGAGCTGAAGGCTGTTTCCACATTTGCCTCACAATAAAGGTCCTCTTTGTAGGAGCAGCTAAATCAGGACAGTTAAAATCCGCCCCGGACAATTCATCCAAAGAGCACGTGCACAGCCATGAGAGCTACCCAGAGGACTAAGTAGACACCGGGGCAGAAGACCCAGGTTTAACGCAAATGCAATTATTGGTGTTCAGTGTCTGGCTTTGCAAGTGTCGGGTGCACATCTCTTTCCGTTCTATGATACGCTCTCTTGTTTTGGCCACTGTGAGTTTTGTTCTAAACGTTATATGCATCCAAGTTTATCCTAACAAATATGCTCAACATCAATCAAAAGTAATAAAGTATTAGTTTTGTGGTTACAGAAGCAGGTACATGATATATGGGAGAAGGGAAGTCTGACACCCCTAAGAATGAAGGAGACACCAAGAAACCAGAAAACAATAGACCAATCAAACCCATATAAGTTTTCATGTAAAACTTTTAAAGCATAGCATTATAGTCATACATATTAAGGAAAATTGTTCTAGATCTCTTAGGTAGGCCCCAAGGGCATCAATATCCTATGGAAAACTAGAATCATCTGAGTTAATAATTATGCTTGGGGCCATCAAGAAAAGAATAAATTGTTTGGCTTAAGTGATAGAATACATCATAGAAATATTTTAATTTTTAAATACCTTAGGGTTTTTTAAAAAAATTTTAAAGATTTTATTTATTTATTTTTAGAGAGAGAAGGGAAGAAGAAAGAGAGAGAGAGAGAGAGAGGGAGAGAGGGAGAGAGAGAGAGAGACATCAATGTGCGGTTGCTGGGGGCCGTGGCCTACAACCCAGGCATGTGCCCTGACTGGGAATCGAACCTGCGATGCTTTGGGTCGCAGCCCGAGCTCAATCCACTGAGCTACACCAGCCAGGGCAGGATTTTTTTTTATTAAAATAAAATTTGTTTACAAAAGATCAAGCAAAAGGAGTAAGTTTCCTGAACATTCTGTATTATGGAATAACACATTTTTCTAGCTTGAAAGTAAATGAGTTGTCACTGTGTAAAGTTCTATTGTTTTGAATGTTGTTCTGATTTTATGTAAGAATTATTTTCTTAAGATACCTTTACATTTAAGTATGCTTTTTAAAATTACTTTATTGTTGTTTAATTACAGTTGTCTGCATTTTCTCCCCACTCCCCACCACCCCAGCCAAACCCACCTACCTCCCTTGCTTCCACCCTCCCCCTTGGTTTTATCCCTGTGTCCTTTATAGTAGTTCCTGAAAACCCTTCTCTCCTCTGTCCCCTCCCCCCCTCGGCTATTGTTAGATTGTTCTTAATTTCAATGTCTCTGGTTATATTTTGTTTGCTTTTTTTCTTGTGTTGATTATGTTCCAGTTAAACATGAGATCATATGGTATTTGTCCCTCACCCGCTGGCTTATTTTACTTTAAGTATTCTATTCATTTCATTTAGTCAGCATTTCAACCAGATACACATTTTCCTACAAAATAAAAAATTAAAACAAAAGAAAAACACAAAATCTCAAGTCTTGGAAATGACAAAATAAAGAAAGAAATTATGCCTTTCCTGCTTCTTTAATTTCCTGGAAAGTTTTAGTTGATCTATTCAAATCATGTGAAATTCTCACCTGAGCAATGCTTTACACAAATGGGCAGAGAAAGAGTCAGCTCTTTCTGGCAAGATCAGGAGTAGGCCTAAAGGCAATTTGATCTTTAAGCCAAACCCAGATGAATGAGAAACCTAGTACAAATGGGAAATCTACTGAGAACTTGCTGGCTTGAAAGTAGATTCTACAAACAGAACTAAAGATAGCAGTAGCATAAACAATGGAAGCAAAGGTTAAAGAACAAGGACATTTGATAAAATCCCTTAATAGTGCTTTCATTCACACAGAGTAACAGGCACTCTGCCCCCCGAAGGCTTTACCTTCCAGGAGGTAGGTGCTCCCACCACAGGCTCTCTTACAATCCCTGACTTCCGGGATTCCTCAGGTCTCTTATCAATTATCACTTCTCTTTTCTACAAAAGTTTTCAGCTCCATAAGGGCAAAGGTTCTGTTGCTGTTTTTCACAGTTATCCACAAAGCAGAAGCCCTGGCAAACAGTGCATACTCCTTTAGAAACTGGATGGATAGATGAATGAATGAATGAATGAATGAATGAGAAAGACATTTGGAGGAAGGTATGACTAAGGACATAGGCAAGGGGAATTTAACCCCTCAAAATTATCCTAATTCTGACTCCCTCCAACCTAACTTTGAATCACCAAAACCATCAAGATTCATTAAGAAGAAAGGGAAAGAAAAGGTAAAGAAGAAATAGAAGGAAAGAAGATGGTAATGAGTTATTCAAGAAGTTGACTGAATTGATTCTCTAATATTCATCCATTCCCTCTCTCCCTCTCTCCCTCTCCCTCTCTCTCTCTCTCTCTCCCCCCTAATACACAGAGCTGTCGAACACAGAATGGTTACTTTGAATAGACTATGGAAATTAGATCCTAATCAATAATAGGCAAATTTCTGTAACCCCAAGTCTGACAATGGGTCCTCAGAAGGGACTTTCCTAGGTGGTGATGCAAGGTCCAGGAACCTCATCTGGGGGGAACAAATTTGCATTTTATATGTCACTTTCCCTCAGGCTCTTCAGTGCTCTGGTTGCTGAGTAACAACAAGCCTAGAGGCTGGACAAGAAAGTCAGGAAAAGGAGGAAAAGAGGCCCAGTTTACACAGAAGCTGAGTAATAAGTCTGTAAGAACACAGACTAAACCACAGCTTTATAACTCATTTCCTCAGCCAGGAATGTAAAACTCAGCAAAATACAGCCACCAAAAGAGGCGAATAAAGAATGATGCAATATGTGACAGACCTGACTGCTGCTGTCAGAGTTTCTGATTCTCCTCTTCTAGGCCCCCAGGAGGACCACTTCCCCACTGCTGTCTGTCGAACTTAGACGTAGCTGTATGATTTTCCGTAGTCAATAACATGTGAGTGCTGGTGATACGGATCACTTCCAGGTGAAGCATGTAAGAGCTGGTGCTTGGATCTCCATGACCCTTGTTCCTCCTGCCCCTGTGATGAGTGGCATTTAAAATGACAGAGACTCCACCAGCCCCAATCCTGAAGTGAGGATGAAGTACAGCAGCGGTCGGCAAACTACAGGCCCTGGGCAGACTGATTATTTTTGTAAATAAAGTTTTATTGGAATGCAGCCATACCCATTTGTCTACACATGCTTGCATTCAAGTCTCAGACTTGTTGCAACTGAGACTATGTAGCTTGGAGACTTAAAATGTGCCCTGGCTGGTGTAGCTCAGTGGATTGAGTGCAGGCTGCAAACCAAAGTGTCGCAGGTTTGATTCCCAGTCAGGGCACATGCCTGGGTTGCAGGCCATGACCCCCAGCAACTGCACATTGATGTTTCTCTCTCTCTCTTTCTCCTTCCCTTCCATCTCTAAAAATAAATAAATAAAATCTTAAAAAAAAGAAACTTAAAATGTTTACCAAATGGCCCTTTAAGGAAAAATATGCTAACTCTTGATATAAAGCACTCACTTGAGGAGGACATATAGGTAGAGGGGAAAGACAAGCCTTTGTAATATTATAACATCCAAAATTGGGGGCTTATTTATTATTTATCTACAACCCAGGTTACTCTGACTGATACAAAACTCTCGAAAATCACACAATTTGTGTGTGTCTTAACAAAAATATATTATTCATAAAATAGTGAAAACAATCAGCACAGTGCCTGGCACGGAATAAGCACTTGGGGAGAAGTTTCTCTTTTCCCCAATGAAAGGGAGAGAGAGCAGTGACGGAATCAGGGATGGACGAGTGTCAGCTCCCTCAGAACACACTGTCTGGAAGTGGCGGCTCATCGACAATTGTTAAAGGAAAGGTGTTGACAAGACAGTTACTAGGATCTTCTGAAAAAAAAAAGCATTAGAAGAGGCAGAGTGAAAGCAAAAGTGAGTCTGTTCAATGCTGGGGATAAATGTCACCTGTCAAATCCTGAGGCAGGAAAGAAACAAGGCCAAGCGGCTCCTTCAAGTGAGGTTGCTCCTGGGATGCTGGGACCTGGCTGTGCATTTGAGGCAGAGGTGAGAAAGCTGGACCGGACTCACTGGCTGCAGTAATGGAAATGATTTAAAGTTTTAAACCATAACCATAAAAAGAAAGGTTTCTCTTTTTTTAAAATTCTGGGAGAAAGAATGGTTAGGGAACTATTCGCTAACTTTTTAATAATAATACCAGTAATGAATACTTTTATGGCTCTTACAATGTTCCATCATTGTTCTGAGCACTTGACATATTTTGGCTCTAATAATTATCACAATCCTAGGAGTTAGGCATCATCATTATCTCCAGTTTACTGATCAAAGGGTGAAGCATAGAGAAACTAAGCAGCTTGCCCAAAGTCAGAAACTAAAAAGAGGTGGAGCTGGCTCCAGCTGCAGGCATGCTGCACCCAGTGCGGTGACTGTTAAACACTTTGCTCTGCTGAATGTCCGAAGGTCTTACTACTGGACTTGGGACAGAGCATGAAGGTACAGACTTGTTGCTAGGCTGCTGTGTTTGCTAGGATGCTTTCGGCTCTGTGTGTCAGAGTGCCCAGCTGCAGCTGGCTTAACCAGAAGAAACTTATTATTTCGTGAAAAAGTAGTCAACAGGGTAGCTGCAGAATGGGTTGGTTGAGTCAGTGGTTCGTTGATGTTATCAAGAACCCAGGTTCTCTTTGCCTTTTCATTCTGTGACCCACAGCACCAATTTCACCTAAGGGTGGTTGTGCTTATGGTCAATGACAACCAGTGGAGCATATGTGCTCCTTGGTCACCACTCAGCTAGAAAGAGAGATCCACCCACCCCCTTCTGTTTTTTTCTAGGTCAAATTCAGTCCATGTTCATGACTGGGTGGGGGCAAGAAGGTGACCGTAATGCCATACACTATTTGGCTTAGAAAAATCAGGGTTTCTGGAGTTGGAGAAGAGATTAATTCCCCAGAGGCAACTCTGCTTCATGACAAAGGGACTTACTACCTGAATAAAGTCAGTTTGTTTAGGGAGGAGGATGGGGGTTGGATTGGTAAGTAACCCACAGTGTCCACCAGCAGGTTTTGCAACCGTATCTGTCAACTTGGTGACCTCTGCCACCCTTTCCCTGGGGATTCTTCCACAGAGAGAGCATGTCAAGGTGGTAAAATTCATACTTTCATTATGCCATGAGTTTGAATCTTTTTTTAAAGATTTTATTTATTTTACTTTTAGAGAGGGAAGGGAGGGAGAAAGAGAGAGAGAGAGAGAGAGAGAAACATCAATGTGTGGTTGCTGGGGGCCATGGTCTGCAACCCAGGCATGTGCCCTGACTGGGAATTGAACCTGTGACACTTTGGTTCACAGCCCGAGCTCAATCCACCAAGCTACACCAGCCAGGGCATGAGTTTGAATCTTAATTCTGTTACCTGCTCATGCAAGTTGCTGAAACTCTTGAGAGACTGACTATACAAATGAACAATGGTCAGACTCTATATATAAAAAGAGAAGTCTAACCCACAATCTACAGCAACCAGCCAAGAATGCCAACACCTCTTATCTGTAGTAACCAGTCCAGGTAACTAGACCCTTATTTCTAGCAATCAGTCCATGAAACTGAACTGTAGTCCTGCAATAGTCAACTCCAAATGGTCAGGATGTGATTCATACCTGACAGCTTTCATAATTTTGCCTCCACTTCCAACTTAGGACCCACCAGAGAAAGCCAAATATGCACTGTGAACCAATTACATAGGATGCTCCACTTCTCGTTGGTCCACCTCCAGCTTCTCCACGCCAGCCACCTCATGGACCCAATGGTGGAAATACGTACTTCAGTCCGCATAAATATTTCAAACTACAAAAATTATAATTCATTACCCCTACTGAGAGAAAGACCAGAAAAGTCTAATTAAAATCTAATGAAGAAGAAGAAGACATGAAAGGAGAGAGGGAGGGAGAGACTTTCCCTAGGTATGTTATGAGATACACGAACAGGGAAGCAAGAGGGTCCCATTGGGACAGAGTGTCTTACAAAGGAGGAGGGGGGGGGCAATCTATTCCCCAGGGAATTCTAAATGCTTGTTGTGTGTGCCCATCCAAGCTATAGATTATTCTGATTAAAAGAAATAAAATTCTTGAGAACAAGGTAAAGAGAGCAAAGGTAAAAGCAACTACAGTTGGGGAAGATTCCAGATTATAGGCACTTTATTCTTCGATCATCTTCTTAGATGATCAAAGAATATGAACAAGTTCAAGACAAACTGGTGTCAGTTATACTGATTCAGAGAAGACACAGTGAGGCACCTGCTTGAAGCAAAGTGAGTAGGGCTAGCTTTCTAGAAAATGAGTCACGGGGTCCCCTAGATTCCTGGTGCCCTCTTGGCATGAAAAAACCCTGAGAGGCGCCCCACTCAGCCACCTGTCTGGACACTTGCAAATACATGGACAGCAGGGGATTAATGGGAGAAAATACTACTTTGAAGGTAGTAATTGTAGCCTGTGGCAAACACTGAGAATGGACAGAGGTATCCTAAAAATTAGTTTTTGATCATCTGTAGCAGAAAACTGTGAGTAATCAACAGTCTTCAAGTGATAACAAAGTGACAATAGGGAGGCAGAAGATTCACCACAGACTTCAGTAACTGCCAGGCAGAGTTCCCTCTGTGCACCAGGTTCTGTGCTCACCTACTCATTCTCCATTAGGTTCTGTTACACTAACAACCCCACAGAGACCCCTCTTCTTTCACATAAGGTGAAGCAGTCACTCTCGTTCTCCATCTCTCCACGTGAAGCAGGTGCTGGGTAAAAATGCTATAACAGCCAGAAACAGACCCATACAAATATATCTCACTGGTTTTTGACAAAGGTGTGAAAGCAACTCAGGGGAAATAGGGTCACCTTGTCAACAAACAGTGCTGGAGCAACTGGACATCATACATACAGATACACAGGAAGGAAGGGAGGAAGGAAGGAAGGAAGGAGGGAAGGAGGGAAGGAAGAGAGGAAAAAAAGAAAGAGTCTTGACCTAAACTTCATACTTCACACAGAAATTAGCTCAAAATGCATCATAGTCTTAAAGTAAAACATAAAACAATAAAACTTTTAGGAAAAAACATGTCAAGTCTTTGTAACCTAAGACTAGGTAAAGGATTCTTAGACCTGGCACCCAAACCACAATCCCTAAAAGGCAAAAAATCAACAAATTAGGCCTCATAAAATTTAAAACTTTTGTTCTATGAGAGTCCATGCGAAGAGGATGAGAAGCAAGCTCCAGATTGAAAGAAAATATTTACAAATCACACATATGGTGAAGACTAGTATCTATAATGTGTAAAGAATTCTCAAAACTTGAGTTATAGAAACAATCTAATTAGAAAACGGGCAAGAAGACATTAATAGACATTTCACCAAAGAGGATATACAGATAGTAAATAAGCACAGGAAGAGATGTTCACCCTCCTTGGCTATTAAGGAAGTGTGTGTTGAAACCACAGTGAGATTTCATTACACCCTTAATCAGAATGACTACAATAAAAAAGTGGCAATACCACATGCAGGAGAGAATGTAGGGAAATTGAATAATTCATCCATTGTTCTTGGGAATATAAAAGGATACAGTCACTTTGAAACATAGTTTGGAAGTTTCTTATAAAACTAAATATACAACTACCATATGATTACACTCTTTGAATATTTATCCCAGGAAAATGGAAATATATGGTCATACAAAAACCTACATACAAAGGTTCACAGCAGCTTTGTATGTAATAGCCCACACTGAGACACAACGCAGCTGTCCTTCAACAGGTGAATGGTTAAAACTGGCACATATGAACCATGAAATACTACTCAGCTATAGAAAGGAACAGACTGTTGTAAGGGCAGCAACTGCTTGAATGAATCTCCAGGGATTTGTGCCGAGTGAAAAAAGCTGACCCCAAAAGGTTACATAGTCTCTAATTTCATTCATATGACATTTCTAAATGACAAAACTTTAGGAATGGAGAGCAGGTTGGAAGTCAGCAGAGATGGAGAGGTGGTATGAGGGAGGTGGATATGGTGATAAAGGACCCCATGAGGGGTCCTTTATTTGGTGCTGGAACTGTGTTGTGTCTTAACAGTGGTGGTCACAGACCCATATGGGTGATAAAGTAGTGTAGAACTTTATACACACCCACAGGTGAGCAAGTGTGTGCATGTGCGCACACACATAAATGAGCACAAAGACACTGGGAAAATATGAATAAGATTCATAGATTGTCTCGATGTCAGCGTCCTGGGTTTGACATTACTCTATAGTTAGCAAAACATTAGCACTGGGGGAAACTGGGTGAAGTGTATGAGGGATTTCTGCCTTGTTTCTTACAATGGCTGCACATGAATCTGTGATTATCTCAATTAAAAAATATGTATGTATGCCTATATCCTGTTGATGGAGTAGCAACTGAACTAACACATGTCAGGAAACTAACCCAGTCTTTTTTAAAGGTAATTCTGACCATTCCAGATATTTGTATGTTTCCCCTGAGGCTGTGTTCACATCATACCCAAAGAAACATTTTTTAAAACAATTAAAAATTTTATCATAGAGATAATATTGAATTGGAGATAAGATAAAATATAGAAATAAAATGAAGAAAATAAAATAAAGATTACTTCTAACTCTCCATTCAACAGTAAGTTGAATATAATATGCTTTTAAGATATATGCCATAATTTATTTTTAGTTTTTGCCATTTTAGTGTTATAATAATACTCTCTTGCATATGCTTTCAGAAATGTCTGAACTTTTGTTTCTTCAAATATTACTCTTTAGAGAATTTATACTTTATTAATAATACAATTCCTGTACATATAACTAAGATGAGGAGATTGTAACAAAGGTATCAATATCCTCATCATGACATTATCCTACAGCTTCGCATCTGTGCGTTCAGGTAGAAGATGTAGTTCATCTGGCCTAGAGCATGGTGCGCATGAACACTCTTGCTCCCAATTTTGGTGATTATTCTGCACCTGTATTTCTGTAGTCAGTTGAGACCCTCAGTGTGCACTTCGAGACAATGGATTATAATCTCAGAGGCACACACAGGAATATCACTTGTGCTGCTTCTCAAATTGTTCTCCTAAAGGTGTATATTTAAGGAGCAGCAGAAAGTCCTCCAATATTTATCTGAAACTTGTACATTATTGCCCCTCCTGGATTTCCCCAGGCTTTACCTCACCTCTCAGGTCTGAGAAGCATGTGCATTCAGCAAGCTCTCTCAATATAAAAGGAAGGGGAGGAAAAGCCAAAAAACACACTCCTGGAGGGAGAGTCCAATTCTGTAGCCATTGCTCAGCGTCTTTGCATGGGTAAAATCTTATTTTTCAGCTCCACTTGTACAAGCCTGCAATGGATTTCCCTGGGCAGCAGGTAATAGGCTTTTCAGAAAGGCTCTGAAGTAGAATTCACTGGAAAGAACACTTTGCATAATTCAGGAAACAACAAAAGAAATGCGTGATTATATATTTCTTAGTCTCATAGAGAACAAAAGGGCAGTAGCATTTCTTAATCTCAAAGGGGTAAATTAGGAAACTCAACATGCCCAGAAGTGAGTGCACTATTATGTCCAGTCCAAGAGAGGTTTTTAGCATCTAAAGTAGCACCTGGCAGGCCCGGGGAAGCAAGCGTCCTTTCTGCAGTGAGAACACTAGTTTAAATGTTTTGCTTGCACTGCTGATGTGACAGTCTTGTCTGAAAATGACCCGTGCTTGTTCTCACACTTTACTGAGTTTAATCTGTATTTTTTCTGATGCATATCATTGGGATATAAGGAGAAGAGCAGACAGTTTAAAGAGATGCTGTTTTCCCTCCTGTCTATAGGTGTCTTCTCATTCAGGGTTTGATTTGCTATGGAATCAGAAGTGAAACTCTGCCCTTGGCAAAGCATCTGAAACCGGTGCCAGGGCACACAGCGGTTGGCATGCTCTTGTGGAACTTCGAAGCTAGCTCATCAGTTTCGTCCCGCAGAGCTGGGGCAGATACTCACACAAATTGGTTCCAGGCTAATTTAAGGCATGATAGGAAACAGACTTTACCAAGAATTATTTTTTAATTTTTTTCAGTCAGGAAATAAAAACAAGAAGTTTCCAAGGATATTATTTGGAACATAAAATGAAAGAAGATTGGTGCATGCTAGGGCAGCTTCTATAGCTCCAGAAATTGAGGCAGTCAGAAGGTGGACTTCAGGTCTTCATACCGTCAGGGTACATGTCAGGAGGGCAAGAATCTCCAGGTGCTGCAGCACACAGTGTGTCCACCAAGGGCAAAAAAAATGACATTTGCTGTACACAGTGTGTCCACCAAGGGCAAAGCAACAACATTTGCTACAAATGAGGTGATTTTTAAGGAATGACAGGGTTTCTGCTCTAGGTGTATATTGACCTTTTTTACAGCTACGACCCCGGGAGAGAGCTGTGCTAAAAAGGGAAGACACTACTGTTTCCACTTCAGTGTGAACATAAGGACATAGGAAGGAGACCTCTGTACCAGCCCTTGAGAGTTGCTCACCACAATGGATTTAGAATTACAGGGAACCAATAAACCCATCTGACACACTCACCTTTGTTTATTGCACTTTCTTCTCAGTATCATGCTCTATTTCATGACCAAAGATGAGATCTTACCTTTGGAAATGTTGATTTTTATAACACTCACTTTGATTCACAAACAAGGCAGGCTAGTATTGTTTAAAGAGCTTTTGTTCCAAAACCAACAATAGCTCTTCAAAATCACAAAACATTCTCCTTCAATGTTCTTAAAACAGCTTCTAGACATTACCTCACTAAGCTAACACCTTCAAAAGACTTTGATAAAGGCACAAATAGAGTGCCAACTAACCCGCCCTTCCACCTGCCTTATCAGTGTGACACTGTGGAAGGATGCCTGGATTGGCGGCAGGCGGTCAGTTGCTTCTTTATTTACTCTCTGACTTGGGTGTGCCACGTAAGCTTTCTAAATCTCATGCTTCTCATCTGAAAACTATGGAGGCTGACTTAAATGATTTTCACAGACCTGTCCAGTCTTGAGTCTATGAAATTCTGAAATGAGGAAAGGTTCTCTTTAAGAGAGGTAGAGCACCAACTTGCTACACCTTTGAGAAAAGGACTTAACATCAAGCTCTATTTCCTTGAAGGGAAAATAAATATACCAGGCCCTGTTTGTGTGCCACTCAGGCAGGTCCAATCAGTCCTCACCTGTTTTCTGAAGCCTGGCTTTGGCCATGAATATTCTTCCCTAAGTAGGACTCCCACTGACACAGCCTTAAGGTCCGGCTGCTGCTGGGGTGTGCCCATAGGCAGAGAAGCTTCAACAGACATGACTATCCAAGGAAAACAGACCCCTGCTGCCACATGCTGCCTGGATTGGGCCTTCAGAAGCTCCAGTGGCTACCTGGAAGGGTGTCGATGCAATTCGGATGTTGGGGGGAAGTTGCCACAATGGGGTGAACTTTGACCAGTGGTAGACAAGAAATGAGAAACCCCATGTACATAAATTGTTTATTCTTTCTCCTGCACAGGCCGTTCTAAGACAGTTATTTTTATACGGTCTGTCCTCTCACAACTAATGTTTGTGGTGAGGCTCTGGCTGGCTGGTCCTGCACCTTTTTGTGTTTGTTACTATTCTCTCCCGACTCACTTTCTTCCCCCTGGGATTCCGCCCTACAACAAAGCATTACCACATGCAATGTTGCCTCAAGTTCTGAAGAACCCAGGTTTAGATAGTGGTTGTATGCTTAGAAAGCAGACCTTCATGGCAGAACTTTTTATTCCTATTTATAGTGGTAAACTGGGTTTCTCTAATCCCTGGCATGCAACGATGCCACAGTTGCTGAAACATTCACCTGGGCTTAATTGGCATGTGGTACAGGTCAAGGGCAAGGTATTGGCATATCAGGTTGCTGTGGTACTTGATTAGTCAAGGGAGAATGGTAATTATAAGGGTTTACAGGGTGGTTGCTTTTGATGGCATGGGAAGGTTTTAGAAAAAGGAATAACAGACTCAGAGAAGCTAATTGCCCACTTAAAGCATGTTATGAAAACCAGAGGGCCTCTATGGCAGATTTCAAAAGCCTTTTGTCTCCTGCAGCTGCAAGGCGGGGAAGAAAGAAAATCATATCCAGGATTGCATGTTATACGGTGGCCAACCTGCAAAGGAGACAAATGCACAGCCTCAAAGTGCTCCTGTGTCCCAGTGAGGGCCCTGCTAGAGAAAGGGTAGTAACCTGAGATGTGGAATGGGGACATTTGAGTGGACAAGCCCGATCATCGTGAATGTTCAAGTGTCCCTGCCCTGCTCTGCCCAGCTAGCACAAGCAGTCCTTCCCTGCCCCAAACACCCAGGGGAAAAACTTCTACTTGATCTGAGACAATGCAGTGATTTTATCTGAAACTCTGTGAGAGGATACCTGTTGTTCTCAAGATCTGCCCCATTGCCTGTAGGCTGACAATCAAGTAAAGTAACATCCCAGACCAACCT
Source organism: Phyllostomus discolor (assembly GCF_004126475.2). Taxonomy (NCBI): domain Eukaryota; kingdom Metazoa; phylum Chordata; class Mammalia; order Chiroptera; family Phyllostomidae; genus Phyllostomus; species Phyllostomus discolor. The sequence continues at coordinate 36,298,243 of NC_040906.2, forward strand.
GGCCAGGGCCGCTCTGATCCTCAGGGATCCCTGGGGATGGGTAATGGATTGTGACCTTCCCAGGGTCACGATGGATAGATAGCCAGATTGAAGGTTGGCTTCTGGCTCTCTCACTTTATGTAGCTTTATCTTTATATAGAAAGGCCAGTTTCAGATGTCTCCCAGAGGAAGAGAGGGATGCATACCAAGCCCTGGCTGCAGTAAAAGCTGTTCTGCTACTTACCCATATGACTCTAAAGGTGACCTGCAGGTACGAATGCTTTGTGGAACCACTTAGAAAACTCTCAGAAAAATCACAGCCCAGATCCCTACGGTTCTGGAGCCAAGACTTATCTTTTGTGGCAGAGAACATCTCTCTATTTGAAAAATAACATAACACTGGTCAAAAATAAAAATTCAGTACTCATCATGGAACACCGAGTGACTGTGAAATACAAGATAACGGCTCGTTGTGAGCTGTTATCATATCCACCAAGTCATGAGGTCAGGTGGGTACGACTACAATCTATTATATAATAGTGGGGCACATTCTGGATTGAACTGAAGTCTGTCTAGAACACCTGAGTAAACTACACGGACAGGTGACCTAAGCTCAGTTCTCCTATTTCTGTTGAACCAGTTCCTGTCACGTAATCCATACTTATGAAGTCATAGGGGATTCCCTATGGCCAACAGACAGAGAAAGGGAGTAAGGACTTGGGTCTGGTTCATGAAACTTTTGGTGTAACATGTTGGTGCTAAATAGAAATGAACTTCTACTGCATGAAAGCTGACCCTGAAGGGAGTGGTTAAGAAATCCTCCCATTGGGCAGAGTTAAGAGCAACACACTTGGTTATCCACTTCATGTTGGAGAAGTGACCTGACGGAAGGGTATGTGCCAACTGCTGAGCCGTGGAAAATAACAGCATCCAATGGTCAGTCCACAGAAGGAACAAGACACAAAGGCACAGGACAAGGGTGTCTAGCAGCAATGTATATACATAGACTAATGGGAGTTTACACAGTATGTACAGATCTTGTATCACATGGTAATGCCCACCAGAAAACAACAATTTCATACAACTCAACCAAATAGACAATGAATGTCAGTCAGCTTCTTACTGAGACATCACAGTGCTTGGGCAATGGGCCCATGAAGCCGTAGTAGCAAGGATGGAAACTAAGCATAGACTAAAAAACATAGGCTCCCTCTTCTAAGACTGGCTTAGATGCAACTGCTACTGAATTCCCTGCCTGCCAGGATCAGAGACTGATGCTGAATCTTTGAAAAGGCCGTAATCTTAAAAAGATCTGCCAGCCAGCTGCTGGCAGGTCAATTATATCAGATTCTCTCTACCTTAGAAAGGGCAGTGACTCATACTTACCTAAATTGATGCTGTAGAAGATGAGTTTGCCTTTCCTGACCGTAGTACTTCTGCCAACACCACCACCATCTAAAGATCTGCAGAATGTCTGATTTACCAACATCATGCATGTGACATTTCTTCAAAGCAAAGGACTTTAGAGCAAAGGAAGTGCAACAATAGGCCCATGGCTATAGAGGTCACTAGCTTTAAAATGTATTCTATCACTCAGAAATAACTAGCTTGATAGAATAGTGGAATGGCCTGTAGAAGTCTCAACTAAAGGGCCAGCAAAAGGACAATACGTTATGGGGTTGGGGTGCTGTCTGTTACGGTGTGATTGATTCGACAGAAGGAAGGAAGGAAAGAAGGATAGAGAAAGAAAAGAGAGAAAGAAAGAAAGAAAGAAAGAAAGAAAGAAAGAAAGAAAGAAAAAAAAAAAGAAAGAAAAAGAAAAAAAAAGAAAGAAAAAGAGAAGAAAGAGGAGGGAGAAAGAAATAGAGAGAGAGAGAGAGGGAGGAAGGAAGGAAGGAATGAAGGATGGAAGGAAGGGAGGGAGGAAGGGAAGGAGGAAGGAAAGGGAAAAGAAAAAGAAAGACACAATGATATAAGATATATCTAATGATATAAGAGGTCTGTATGGAAAAAGTCCAGCCACTGTTAATATGACCAGAATGATTTGTATGATATTGATGTAACTTGGCAGACAAGGAGAGTGGACTGGAATACACATGTGTAAACAACAACAACTTTACTGTACTAGTCAATGTGGAGGTAGATGCCACTGAGTGAGCATGTGTACTGTGTGGCCATAGCATTCAAAATGAGCAAGTACAGCAATGAATCTGCATCAAATTTGGCAGTAAGTTTGAACATTCCTCCTTTAAAACTATTTGGATGATTCAGAAAGCTGTAGCTATGGGCAAGTGGTGATTGGCAACTTCTTCACGACAACATGCCAGTTCTTGTATCACATCTCATGTAGAATTTTTTGGTGAAACATCAAATCACCCAAAAGACTCAGCCCCCCTACAGCTAAGATTTGGTACTCTCCAACCTCTGCCTTTTCCCAAAACTAAAATCACCTTTGAAAGGGAAGAGTGTTCAGACCACCAATGAGATACAGGAAAATGCAACAGAGTAGTGGATGGCAACTGGGAGAACTGTGTGAGTCCCAAGGTACCTACACTGAAGGAGACGGAGGTGTCCTTGTCCTTGGCCTATGTACAATGCTTCTTTTATCTTGTATCTTTTTCAGTAAGGGTCTGTATTTTTCATGTTACGTGGCTGGATACCTTCTGGACACACCTCATAGGACTGACCCTGTTCCACTGTATCTCCAAGTGACTTACCTGCAGACTTGGAGATTCTCATCCCCACAACCTTAGTCTCTGCTGGATTACAGGTCCTAGCTCCCGAGTGGGAACCATTCTGCCACGACTGCCACTGCATTTGGAGCTAAAGCCAGTACCTGGCCTCTTTTGGCACTGTGTGCCAGTGAACCAGCAGGCCATAAAACAGGAGTTACTTTATTGGCTGGCGTGATTGATAATGATTGCCTTAGGGAGGAGGGCTTCTGCTACAGAGAGGAGTCTTTCTAGAACCAGAGGATTTATTGGGGCTTCTCTTAGTTCTTCTGTGTTCAGTAATATCTCTTAAAGTAAAGGGTAATTGCATAAAAAATTACTTGAAAATAAAAAAGCAACTAAGGGCTGAAACCCCCCATGAATGAAAGTCTATATCACCACACTAGGCAAGCAACCAAACCAGACCAAAGTGTTGGTCAAAGGTAACGAAAATCTAAACTTCGTGATAAGGAAATGATGAATATCAGCTGCAGCTGCAAGGGCTCTAGCCGGGTTTGCTAACCTTTAGATGTATAAGAGATTACAACTGACCATGACCTCAAAGGAGTGAATTTGTGCTTCTCCTTCTGGGAAACAACCAATTAGTAAGAACTAATTCTTATACCGATAATAAAGTCAGGATATCAGATCCGAGCAGCCCCAGGGAGGCATCGTGACAGACCTCTCCTCCCCTCTTGTTTTGCTGCCTGCGGAATGACAGCTATCATGTTGCCAGCATGACGCCCACCCTCAGACTCTGTCACAATGCCTACCAGCACCAAGAGGAGAATCAAGGTTTTTCTGTGAGACCAGTCCATACAGTAAGCCCTTATAAGGTAGAACTAGGGTTGCACTGAGATCAGGGGAGGAGGCAGAGGGTGGAGTGACTTGGGAGCCACTTCTGATTCCAATATGGATTCTAGGAACAGCAAGAAGAGACTGCGCATGCTGCTCTGAGAATGAAAATTGGCTAGAAGTCTAAAATGCTCTTGAAGTGAAACAAAGCTAAGGCTTGCTCATCTAATTCTCTCCAAGAAATTTAGAGTCATTGAGGAGAGGAGAGACCTCATGTCAACTAGATCAGCTACCTCAGAATCAGGATGTGGAATAAAGAAAATGAGAAGACCTTTGCACATTATGTTTGTGTTAAATAAAAACTCAGACATTTTCTTGTATGTGTGCACATACCCACCATACCTACAAAAATGCTCAGGGTAAAAGCAAGAAAACTCCAACTTTATCTCTTAGAAGAACCCAGTAAAGCAAGGTGGGGAGGTTCCAAGAGAAGTATAAATGTATATCAATTTGTATAAATCTGAATTAAAGCAGAGAAGGAAAGGAAGACAAAAACTTTGTTTACCATTGAAATCCCTACACTGAGAGCCACTGGATTGAGGCTCAGGGGGCCATGGAAAGGGCTGCACTTGGGATCCAGGAAGTAAAGACAATGAACCCCAAGAGTCCAGAAGAATCCAGTCTATGTGACAAGTCAAGATTCAATGACCTAAGTTGGGTATCTATAAAGGATCTCCCTACCTAGCACCCCCACAGTTTCTGCTCATATGGTAAATTGATTTTATATTCAAAATACACAAAGGTGTGATGAGCTATAGGAGAACTCAATACATATTTAAGGAGTGAAAAGTAGTTATTGCCCAAATTCTAGGGCAATGCTGGAAAATCCCTCCAAACTTTTGAAGGTCCAAACAAACAACTTTATCAGTTTATTAGTTTCTAGTAAGACCTTTTTATTTTTATTATTCCTGGTAATTGTAAAACTCATTTTTGGAAGAGATGACTTAAATTGTGTATTAATAGTATATTATGGTTCTTTGGGGAAACAGAACCAATAGGTGTGTGTGTGTGAGAGAGAGAGAGAGAGAGAGAGAGAGGTTTGGCTCACGTGACTGTGGAGATAGAAGCTCAAGTTTTGCAGAGTAAGCCACCAGGTTTGAGACTCAGCAACAAGTAGCAAATTGAGCCCAAAGGCTGCCTATGGGCAGAGTTCTTCTTCATCAGAAGACATGGTCTTTATCCAGTCAGGGCTTCTACTGAATGGATGAGGCCTATGTTATGGAGAGTAATCTACTTTCCTCAAAGTCCGCTGATATAAACGTTATCTTCAACTAATAAATATCTTCACAGAAACATCTAGAATAATATCTGACCACATATCTGGCTACCGCCATTAAGCCAAGTGGACACATAGAATGAACCATCATAAGTGGCAAGTGAATATTCAAGCATATCTAATTGGTTTATACAATTGATTCTTTGCATTGAAGCAATGAGTGTAACTTGTTGAATTTGCAACACAAATGCTTTGACTTGGTTGTTAAGAGGTGGGGAAAAAGGGGATTTCTTCTCTGTGAACTCCAAAATAGTAGCTGGTCAGTTAACACCCTAAAGTTTTTTGGTGTGTTTGGTTGTGGTATGGTAAATATTTCTTCTTGATTTTCCTGGGACTTTCTTGGTTTTAGTAGTAAAAATTCTATTTTCTTAGAGATTTTTCAGTCTCAGCAAATCAGGATACCAGTCACCATGAAACAGGATAGCAAGAAGCTAGAAAAATTCCTTGGCAAGTAGAGTAGAAAAACTGAGACAGATAGCTGAACACAATGGCAGAGCAATTTCCAGGCCGACACAGAAGGTCACCTCCTAGAGGTACTATCTAGGCCTCAGTTCTATTTCAGCTCCAGGCCCAGAAAAGCAGCAAAACCAAGTGGGTGAAGCCAGAACCAGCTGCAATGACTGAAGACCCCCTGCCCTGCCACTGGCCAATCAGTGAAGACCACAACCCTAAGAGGACACACCCAGAAAACTAATGAGTATTCTGCTGAAACGCTCCCCTGAGACCTCCCCTAAGATTCCTACCTACAAGAAAGAGATGAAAGCCTCAAGACAAAGGACCCAGCTGGAGTGCTCTCCCTCTGGGGAGCAGCCCACACCATTCCCTTTCCCTTCTTCCTCCACTCCTTTCCCCTCAGGTACGTGTCTCCTAAACTCTGAGGCAACAAGTAGCTGGTGGCTTGTCCCAGGCTAATTCCCTGATCCTGTCCCCAAAGCCCCCTTTTCTCTGACTTCCCAGTGAGCTAAGGCAGCCCAGCCCAACCTCTCTTGTTGCTTCTTCTATGCTAAGCCCTCCCTTGTTTCCCTGCCCCCCAGCTTTAATAAAGGTACCCTCGTAGTCACCTGAACTCATGTTGCGAAATCCTTCCTACATGAAGTCAAAAACCCACACACTACCAGCTGGCCCAAGGCAGAACCCTCAGGGCCAAGGTCCCCTGTCTGGTGGCAATCATAGTGTGCTGTGCTAAAACCTTCCTTCCTTTTGAGAAGAACAAGGATTTAGGGTTGGCTTGCGCTGGCAATAAAATGACTTATGTTTGAGCAGGTGTGAATCACTTTATGATGCTTCCTGCCTCTCCCTAGGAAGGAATTCTAAAACAAGAAAATGGGGCATTGTCTCTGGGTGACATTATCATTTTTCTGTGGTTAATCGAGGACTTCACCAAGAACAGTGATGACAATCTCCCACCCACGATAAGGTTTAACTTCACTGTTTGTGTCTGTGTCCTCCGAGAACCAAAGTCAGGGCCTCTCTAGGGAGAGTTGCCCTGGCTATGGGCATTGGCCAGGACTGTGACTGGTTCTGCCCTCCTCCAGGTCATGGGAACACCCTTGACAACACAGGAGTTGGTCTACCAAGGGGCCAGCGCCCTCCTGCACAGCCACAGTACTCCATTGTGGCAAAGATACACCTCTGCCACCCATGTATGGCATTCATTTGCTTTCTGGACACTAAAAATGATTTGAGGCCATAGTGTAGAGCCACAGAACCCTTGAGTTTCGGGCAGATGTTTGAGAGATGAGAGGATGCTGATGCCTCAACAACCTCCTGCCTCCCAGAGGCTCCCTTTCATGTATTTGACCTTCTGAGCATTTACACTAGGTTTTGTTTAATGAAAATATTCTTTTTTATTGTTAAAATGTTTGAAAAAAACAAAAAATATGGTATTCAAAATATTTATAACATGTATCTATACATTTATAATTAAGAATAATTTAAACCACTTGAATGCTCAAATGATCCCACTATGCAATATCATCAACCACATAAATATTTGTGCCTTTTTCTTTCATTTCTAAATATGCCATTCTTCCCCCTCCCTTACTGTAGATTTAAAGGCCAAGAAAGTTGCATGGTTATGTTCAAATTCTAGCTGTGCAGTTTTCCAGCTTTGTGACTGTGACAAGTCACAAAAAGCTACTTAAGTCTGTTTCCGTATGTATAGCATGAGTATAATGACCTCTTGGATCTGTCAGAATCAGATGAATAATGTGTATAAAGTTCCTGGCATGTAGTTGTTTAATACATCGTAGCTACTATTCTAATAAATTGACCACCAACCTTCCAAATCAAGCCTCTGCATAGCTCTCCATTCTAATCTCTCACCATCCTTTCACAGTTCACCCTATTCTGGCTTGAACATCCCTTCAAGTTCTGGTGGAGGTTTAAATCATTTCCAGATTAAAGAAATGAGTAGTTTTTTAAAGGTATTATTGTGAGTTGGGCAACAGGTGGCAGAGGATGCTCAATGGGTGAATTTATAATTCCATCCTGCCCCCAAATCACTGGGTATGTTTTAGATTTTCTAATCTGCCTGTGGTCCTGCTTCTCCTCTTCACCCTGCTAATTACCTGTGTTCCCCCAAAGTTCAGTTGAGGTGTCATCTCCCCAGGAACTGCCTGCCTCCTCCCTTCTAGATAAGAGACCCCTCCTCTGTATTTTACTATGGAATCCATGAGGAGGCACTGCCAGTGTATGCTGTAACATTAACCCCTCACAAGGCTATTGCAGCAAACACATTTCATGGCGCTGGTTCTAAGAGGACCTCTCTTTACTCATAGTCCCTGGATGGCCAATTTTGGCACAGTGTGATCCTCTTCCCCACCTCATCTTCCTTCTCCCCAGTGGACACTGGAATACTTAGGAGCATCTGACCCAAAGTCTTTGCTGTAAATTATAAACTATAACTTGTCATATGGCAGTGGTTTCAGTCCCATTTGCCACCACTGGAACTGTAAAACACAGGCACATGCTGGGCTTTCCAACCTCAAAGATTCTGATTCAGTGGTCTCGGGTGGGCCCATGCATTGGTATATTTTAAAAGTCCCTCAGATTCTAATAAGCAGCCAGGCTGAATGAATCTCTGAACTAGCATAGAAAGAAGAGCTGGTCTAATTAGAGTCCATTGGAAGTCTGAATGGAGAACATTGAGCACATTGTGTCATGGGCAGAGGAATGGAGAGTGACAGAAGCTCACGTGATTGAAGGAGGGCTGCGGGAAGTCAAAGGGACATGTGATCTGAAGTTACCAGGGAGCAGAGCACATGTGGATCGTGAAGAGGTTGGTCATTAGAGAGAGAACGAAGCTGATGTGTACAGAGAAGCTGACAACACGAGAGCGAGAGACGAGGACAGAGATAGTGCCATGGAGGAAAACAGAGATGTACAGAAAGAGAGAGACTAAGTGACATAAACAGGCAGAGAGAGACCTCCTTTGGAACTAGTCCATCAGCTTAGTCCCCCAAACTAAAAACATCTCATCTTGTTAGTTTCACCTCAAAAAAAAAAAAGGTGCCTTTGAAATGTGGCTCTTTTTTTCTCCAATCCTGCTATCAGGTCCTTCGTTTTGGCCTTTATCAATACTTGCTGAGACTATGGCAAAAACCTCACATTTAGCCCCTCTCCTTCTCAAATCTTCTGCTTCAGTCTATCCATTAAACTGCTGCCATTCTTGCTGCCTCATCCTTTGTTTTATGAAAGGACAGGCCTTGCTGATCTGGCGCAACCTGCCTGCCTCATTGCGACACCTACCTTCCTCCCTATCTCACACTCCTGCCACAGCAGGTATGGCCCTTACCTTTAGTCAGCCTCCTCTTTTGTTTTGGACAATTTCCTACTCAGCCTTCAACACCTAGCTCAAAAATCATCTCAGTGATACCTTTTCACCTCCTTCAGGCAGTTTTAGCTTATTTCAAAGCTCCTGCCTTCCCTATAGACCCTGAGGTCCTCAACAAGAAGGACTCTTTTCTATTTATCTCTCAATTCCCAGGGACCTGGATTCATTAACTGAATTGGGAGAACTGCAGATAATGAAGGAGCAATAATTTGAGGGCCCAGGCATACTGGATGGGTAGGCCAGCCCTGTGTAGGATTCTGCACCCCTAGACTCTGCTCCTGGATTCTGCACCCTGACTTTGCTCAAGGTGGTGTCTGGTCCTTGGTCACATTTGTATCCATAGATCTTCTGGAGGCTCCAAACAGATTTTTCCCAAAGCTCCATGGAAACCTCACCAGCGGCTTCTGGGACTGACAGTTCTGAGATGCAGAAAGAGCAGATGGGTTCCAGCAGCCCTTTGTCCCTGTGGATAGTGGGACTGCCCAGATGCACACAGAAACAATTAACTTCCTTGTTAGTTTGAATCCTAAGAAACTGTCCTGGTAAGAAAAACTCAATCTTGAAAAAGAAAAAGAGAGAAATGTAAATCAACTCATTCTCCATGACCTGAACCACTTAACACCTTCATCAAAGTTTGGGGAGGAAATCTGAGTTCAATCAATCTTGACACAATCATTCTGATGCAGAAATGCACACACAAAGAGCAATTTATGACCAGCTTGTATTTTTCATATTTCGTTCCCTTAGACAGTGATGACAAATAGAACGAGATTTTTGCTCACTAGAGGAAACTCCTAGCATGTCTTCCGGCAATTAACTTAGAAACCTCTAGTGGATAAGCATGAATCAGGGGCCTATTGAACGTCAATTTGAGGAATTTCACAAATCCTGTTCGCTTCTATTGGCTGAAACAATACTTTCAAATCTTGAATTAAGTGCTAACAGTTTTCATTTTGGTCATGACTCTTTCTTGAGTCACTTGGTATTAAACAGAAAACGAGTAGGTAAGGGCAGATCTCTGCCAACTAAAAGGAGAGAGGCTAGTCTGGGCAGAGCATTTTGTAGGATGCATATTTGATAATAAGCCAACCTTTTAAAAAAATCTTCATTCTTGTAAGGTAGCACATGAGCTCTCCACAAGGGTGAGGAGATTCCACAGGTACATACTGGAATCTGGAGTGGACTGTGCAATTCATTTAATCATCTACATCGCTGTGAACTTGTGATTAATCATGGCGATGAACAAGAACGTGCTGGAACAGGGAGGTCAGTTTCATTCGATAAGAACGGAACGTGTGGTCTAGCTGGGAATGCGCTGACATTCATTATATTCAGGAGAATTCTACATGGCCTCTCCCTCTGGAGAGGATTCCTGGAAAAGAAAAGCCTCCCTGTGAGGCCGTAACAATGAGAACCTCCTCAGAGCCCTGGCTTCTGATGCTGTCCAGAATCACAGGGATCCTAACAATATCGGATGCTGCTTCTTTTTGGTCCTGCAAGGGCAAACATCTCTCCATCCATGCCTGCGGGGTTTCCTGTGTTTGTTCAAATCATGTTGGAAGCAGAATGCCTAGTTAGTAATCAAGCACCAGTTGGAGCTGTTTCCTACCAAACGTATGGTTTTAATTTTGAAGCTCTCTGTTTCATTGTTCTTCAGCGTTGTGAAGGGCTTACAGCCCAGCTAACTGCATGTCCCAATTTGGCCTGGGAAACCAAGCACAGATCTGGCATAGACTTCAAGCAGACTAGAGCCACATTTTGTTGGTTTTTGTTGCTGCTGTTATTTGTTTTTGAAAGACAGGGGGACAGAAAAAAGCAGCAGTGGGAATAGCATTTGAAGTTTGCTTTTGGTGTTTGGGGGAAATAGGCACTTATCACTTTAAAAGACATTTCCTTCAATAATGTGAAAGAACTCCTCATTGTTTCTACTTGGCTCTTGAAACTGAGGCATTTAGGGAGCAGCAGAAATCTGGTAAGATATCCTAGACTAAAAGGGGTGAGAGGAGATTTGAAAAGTCACCAGATGTAATTCTTTACTTTAGTAAAACCATACATCATCTGTAGTCTCCTTTTGAAGTGATGCAGCCCGGACATAGATATTGCAGATAAGTGTAGGTCCCTGTGCTTCTCTGCTTCTGTGTCTTAGAACTCTAATTTACAAATTCCACTCTCATGTCTCTGAGGATGACTTTTGAATCTCTGTGTGCAGAGAATTCAAATAGAACTGCATTAAAATCTCAACTCTGCCACTTGATTATTGTTGGACCTTGCATAAATTCCTTGAAACCTCTGACCCTCAGTCCACTCATCTTTAATATGGGGATAATGACTATCTTGCAGGGATGATTTTAGACTAAACAAAATAATGTTCTTTCCCCTACTTGGGTAATGCACACAACTCCTTTTCAGTAAAATAATTGTGTAAAATTCAGTGTTTTTTTTTTTAAAAATTATTTGCATCCTAATGTTATTTAAGCACACACATAAAACTAGGTAAAAAATTCCTTACAAATACATCCATCCTTATGTTCCACCATATACAACTCAGATTCATTAAATTAAATTTAAGTGAAAATATAATCTATAAAATTTAAATTAGCAACATAAATTTAATATAATTGGTGTGGTTTTATTGAAATTAAATGCATTTACAATGTGAATTTGACACAATTATGTGAAGCTTGCTTTGAATTCAGTGAGGCTGTAGTATTCAGTTCCATTGTTTAAGTATCCTAGGAATTCAACTTGTCCCCAAGGAGATTTCTCAGCCTGTTGCTGGGAGATCTGTTACTTTGGCTAAACAGACGCCTTTCTTACCCAGCTACCTACAAGGCCAGGCCGGGCCATTGGAGACTCCACCAGGCCAAACTCATCCAGAGAGGACCTTTGTACTCACTTGTGAATACACATCCCTACTGGAGTGGGCTTAGAGACCCATGCCTTTCTCATATCCGCTGAGAAATCTAAGACAGAAGAATTATATGTTAACTCTGTCTTCAAGGAGGATCTCTTTAGCAACAGTTTTAAGGATGAGCTGGAGCAGCTGAGAGTGAGGTCAGGGGAGGCCAGTTGGGTCATAGAAATTCCAGACTCATGGGCCTGACATTTAACACATCGCACTCTGACTCCTCACCAGCTCTATTCACTTCTCCTTGTCAATGTGGACCTTCCGCTCCTGCCGATATGACTCCCTTTACCTTCCCCGAACACATTGTGTTTTCCTGTCTCTTCAGCCTTTACTCACACCTTCCTCATCACCTCTAATGTCTTCTCTCAGTTAGTTAGGATGTATCAAAAGTTCTAACTACCCTTTAGGGTTTATCTTCTCCATCCAGGCTTAGTTTATTTAAATTACCTACTATGGATTACAAATCACCTTGTTGTGGTATTTTTGTTCAATACTATAAGTTGTTGTCTCTTCCAGCAATTGGGACCAAATTTTTTAAAAAAATTTTATGTACTTAATTTTAGAGAAAGGAGAAGGGAGGGAGAAAGAGGAAAGAAACATTGACGTGTGAGAATCATGGAGCAGTTGCCTCTCACACACCCCAACTGAGGACCTGGCCCACACCTCAGGCATGCGCCCTGACCAGGAATCCAATCGGCAGCCTTTCGGTTTGTGGGACAATGCCCAACCCACTGAGTCACACCAGTCAAGGCCAATTGGGACCAAATTTGACAGCAGGAATGTGTCTTGCACACATATCTCATCTGGTTTTAACTTACTACAGCTCATTGTTCAGTGTTGCTACTCAGTAATTTACTGAATAGGTGAATAAATAAACCACCCTCTTACTCATCTTGTAGACACCTATCTGTAAGCATGAGGAAATTGTATTCATATGGGATGTTTTACATTAAGTTCATAAGTGAAAAGTAAGAGTTCATTTAAGATACAGAATCTTGTCAGAGATCGTTAGGTGAGGCTTTTTTAATGAGTTATTTTGTAAAAGAACATATATAATAATGGAAAGTCACAGAAAATGGGAATGCTGTAGAAACATGCTTTCAAGTTTACTGATTTATAAGGAAAGTAAAAATAGAAAGGAACAGTGAAAAGACTTAATCTTTTCTCCATATGTTTTGCTTTCTTTTGCTTCTGACCTTAACAAAAACAAAGCTGCAGATAAAAAATAGCACAGGTTAGCAGTATGTTGAAACTACATAAAGCAATAAATAAAAAAGTACTTTATGTAATCAGGAATCTGCAGACAAAGCTGTAGAGACAACTTGAAACTGTAAATTAAAAATAGTCCAAAAGGAGCCAAGCAGTGATTAAAAGAGCTGTTTAAGACATTAATGCTTCTTTGAAATTTTGTCCTAGCTAATACCAAATCCTCAAGTAATGGAAAAAACAAATCAGGACTTAGTTACATCTTAACTGTCATTCCCTTGAAAAAAATTTAAATGGAAAAGTCTGTACCAATTAGATTGTAACTACAATGCTTCCCAATGTAGCTATTCTCACTGGAGGCACACCTAGCCAATGGTTCATTTATTTTTACTACCTGGTGAGGTACATTGCACAAACAAGGTATTTAATAAGTGTTTGGTGAGTGAGTGAGTGAATGAATACAGAGTGAATAGATAACAATGTGCAAAGCAGTCATCTAGTGGCAGCTCTTTGAATGGGGGACACAGCATCTCAAAGGAACTGAACAATCTTCATAGGCTCATGCTTGGAAATTTGACTTTTTAAGGGACAGAAAATGGCACAGCACCTTTAATCATCTTACTTCCCTTGGTTTTTAGCCCCCTGGTGCTCGATCTCTCTCTAGCTCTGGTCTCTCCGTCTCTTACTCGGACCTGGAGACCCCAGTCTTGCATAACTGCTTCGGCTTTGCACCGCTGGGTTGCACCTCTCACACAGACACAATTTACCCATCATTCTCCAGTCAGTTAAAATCTTAGCTTGGTCTGTGGGAAAATGTTGTTCATGTAGAGTCAATATCTTGTTCCATTCACATTTTTCACTGTGGCGATTTTTCCTTTGCTATAAAAGTGGAGCTTACAGGTCTTTAATTTTCAGAATTAAGCCTTGCTCCCTTTTATTACATAACCGTTTTATGTCGGCTCTTTTCCCAGTGTGCTGGCACTTCCTCAATCCTTCATGAAATGTTAAAGAATAACAGATGTAACCCTACAAAACTTCAACCAATTCAACAAGTTCTCTGTGAAGTAAGGCATCATCCTTGTGAGTTTGAATGCAGCTTCTCTATAAACAGTCTACTGTCGGTCTCTTGTTCTCATTCTGGGGATCTTTGTCCTTATTTTTGGTCCATAGTGTGGTACTATTTTGATACTCCATCCATCAGGATATACCTGCTGCTTCTGATAGAAATTCAGCTCTAAATTGCTCAAGAAAAAAGGGAATTTATTTTCTTGGCTAACTGGAAGTTCAGGAGTACAAGGCTTCAGCTATGACTGGCTTCAGGGACACGTGTCAGCTTTGTTCAATACCCTCCTTGAACAGGGAAGAAGCCACTGAGAGCTCCAGGCCTACATGTGCTTACCCTCTCAATCACCGAAACAGAGACTCAGATTGACTGCTGTGGTCAGCCATCCTGACTCCCACCGTGAGTCCAAGGGCACTCTGGGGAATAAAGTGTTCCTGGATTGAGACTTCTGTGTTCTTCACAGCAAAGCCTGAAGTAGAGTGGGATTCAGGCAGCCAGTCTGGAGAGTTCTAGTCTCTCATCCCCAGGCATTATAAAATCTCCTGTGACAATCTGAATTAGTCCTATATTTGAACCTGAGAAGAAAATATACCCAGGAACAAGGTAGACTCTCCAGTTAATATAAAGACCAAAGCCCAGGGGTGAGAAACCAAGCATTTCAGCTGTGCTGTTGAATGAATTCAATCAGGTGAGTAAGCCAGAAACAATGGCCTTTTCTGAGCCAGAGTTTACACAATACAGTGTACAGCAAAGGTCAAGGCTCTCCAGACAGGAGACGGGTTCCCTGTGTCAGCCTTGTCTCGTCAAGGTGTTCTCTATGGTAACCTGACCTTGAGTTTTGCGCAGGCATCATTTACAAGAGTTAATTACCTTCCACCAGAGAGCAGTTGCTCTACTGGTTATCTCCAAAGAAGAGAGCAGCACTGTGTTGGAAGCTCCTGTTTAAGGACTTAAGTAGGGCATAAGTGCAGCCAACTAAAACAGTTTGGGTGCTGTCAGTATTGCTAGAGAAGACAACGAAGTCAGTGTACTTCTCACTACTTGGCCCTTTGCCTTGAATGAAGGGTTAGCTTCCCTATCTGAGGATTCTGCCCTTTGCTGGAAAGATGAGTTGACTGGATGATCTAATCATTTTTTCTCCCTTTGCCAACCACTGTATGTAATCTAGTGTCATCATTATGAAGCAACATCCAGTGGCTTTCTCTGGGAATGGCATAGGAAGTTAGAAATACAGACACAGGCAGTACAGCTCTCCCCATTGATGTCATCTTCTGTTTTAGTTTAAATATTTTCAGAGGATATCCCAGTGAAGCCAGGCATCTTGTTTACAATGGGGCAGTACTGCAGAATGTGGACAAAAGGACAAAACACTTACAGTACAAGTTACCACTATGCAATTCTGTCATGTCTGATTAACTGGCTGCCTCTGATACAGTCAAACATGACAAATTTCTCCACCCTGAGAGAATCTGTAGACTGAATGCCATCTAAAAGAGAATTTTAGTAGAAAGCTCTTTGGTCCATTACCACAGATCTTAGTGATTTTTGAGAATGAATGTGACTTTCATTAATTAAGCTTTTATATTATAGCAACATTTGATAATGATGACTTCTGTCTTTGTAATTTCCTTATGGATTTTTCTACTTCTTGTAGCACTGAGAAAGTGAATGCAGAGGACTTCTCTCCTTACGAGAAGTGAATTAGATTAGAGAAAGTTCTCTGGAAAAATCAACCAACCACCCAACAAGCAGTAGTGACTCTAGAACTTCCATTAAGGAAAAACTTATTTGGAAGAGACAGCCAGGGGGCTTGTCGTAAAAGTGCTTTTGTATAGCAACTTTACCATCTTTACTCAGCTCATACGTGTTCTAGGGGGTGATTGGTGAATGTTATGAAGAAGCAAGAGATCCTGGTCTCTTGGCATTACCACTTTGTGTAAATAACCCTAAATAAATAAAGTTAAAACAAAAATTTTATCTAAAATGGCCAAATTCCTGGCTCAGATCTCTCTTAGGTATGAATCTGACAATGTCACCTCTCAGGTATTCAGGTTAAGCCAAGCCAAGAATAAGTACCACAATTCTTTGACCTAAGCATTGTTCACGCCCTTTACCCCACATTCTCCTTTCCCTCACACTCATCCTGTAGAAAGTATTATTTTGTTTTTTTCCTATGTCCATGAGTTCTTTCTCTTTTTTTCCCATTTTTGCTCAATCCTTCCACCCCCTAGGCAGCACCTCCCCACCCACACTGTATAAAGTATTATTATCCGATATACTTCCCACAGCTGTTTATCTAGTTGGTGGGTCTAGTTTACTAATTCCGTCTACCCTTTGCTGTCTCAGAGGCAAGGCCATTAGACAATCTCAGGTGACAAAAGCCTCGAGAACAGTACAAAGCTCATTTAAATGTGAAAGGAACTCTTTTATAGATAACTCAGAAGCCTCCAATTTTAGACAGTCTGTGAGTTGATTTCCCTGTGAGAATAGTGCCCCCTGGTGGTTATTCAATGTTCTAGCCTGAAAACTGGCCAAGGAAAAGCAAACCTTTACAATCCGACCAACATTGAAAGACTTGTGTAATGGGACTGACTGTCCTTAAAATAGCACTTTCCCATTACAAACTGTTTTCTTAATTGTGTATTAGATTTTTCGTCTATTGCTCTAATATGGCATAAAATTAAGAGAAAACTTGGTAGTTCACATAGAAAGATCAATGGAGGCTGAAGCCAAACATTTGTGCCATGAAACAATTCTTAAGAAAAAGAAGATAGCAACCCTTCCTTATTAAGATTTAGCCCACCGTTTTCACACCCACTGGAGCTATAGACGTGTATGCATCTCCCATGGAAGCACCCAGTTTAGTTTCTGGCTATACAGCCCTTAGTAATGTCTACATGTGAGGAAAAAAGAATGCTACACTCTATTGACAGGTTTTTTTACAAATCAGGTATTTATTGCAGGTGATTATTTTGGGAGAGGTATTTTTATTTACTTATTATTCTTGTGCCAAGAAATTCCAAGCTGCTGAAGATCTGCTAGAGCCTTTTTCTGTAAAGATTTGTCATAACCACCTCCAGAGAGGGATCCTAGCCTGAAATTTTAGCAATAAAACTAAATATGAAACTATTGCTCCAATTAGTTAAGTCTACATCTGGTTGCTTCACTTTTTCAAAGGCCAAACTGATAAATAGAAGAAAGAAAGCAACCATTTAAGTTCATGTCTTCCAAAATACTTACATTCACCCATATTGTTATATAGGGAAATATTTGCCTTTGTCCTCCTTTTTTCCTTTTTCTGGGCAACCCCCCATACATAATGTAGACAGTGTACAGAATAATTAGGGCTGGGAAATAATGCTTTAGAATAGAGAGGGCACACTAGCAGCTTTCACACCTATATATGTCTATTATTTGGTTAGAACAGTATCAGTTTACACTGTGTTTTATGGGTTATATATGTGGTGAAATTCTTTGAATCATGCCAACATTAGAAATTCAGATTTTTTTCTTAAAAATTCACTGTTGGTGGGACTGCAAACTGGTACAACCACTATGGAAAACAGTATGGAACTTCATCAGAAAACTAAAAATGGATCTGCCTTTTGACCCAGCAATTCCACTGCTGGGACTATATCCTATGAACCCTAAAGCACCAAACTAAAAAAACCTATGCACCCCGATGTTCATAGCAGCACAATTTATAATAGCCAAGTGCTGGAAGCAACCTAGGTGCCCATCAGTAAATGAATGGATCAAAAAACTATGGTACATTTACACAATGGAATTCTATGCAGCAGAAAGACAGAAGGAGCTCCTACCCTTTGCAACAGCATGGATGGAGCTGGAAAGCATTATGCTAAGCGAAATAAGCCAGACAGTGAAAGACAAATACCATATGATGTCACCTTTAACAGGAACCTAAACAACAAAACAAAGAAAGAAGCAAAATATAGTCAAAGACACTGAAATAGAGGACAGGCTGACAGTGACCAGAGGGGAGAGGGGAGGGAATTTGAAGGGAGAATGGGAAGGGTTTACAGGAACAAATAAAAAGGACACATGGACAAAAACTGGGGGGGGGGGGGGGAATGGGGGGGAGGTGGGGAGGGATGGGTGGGTGGGTTGGAATGGGAGTAAAGGACAGAAAACTGTACTTGAGCAATGATTAAAATAAAATTTAAAAAAATTCAGATATGCAGCCTCTCCTGAAAAAAATTTTCTCCTAAAAAATTTCGGGTGCCTCATCATAATTACATTAGCCAAGGTAAAAATGAAGGAGAGAATCCTAGAAGCAGCAAGAGATAAGGGGACAGTCACCTACAAAGGAGTTCCCATCAGACTGTCAGCTGATTTCTCAAAAGAGACCTTACAGGCAAGAAGGGGCTGGAAAGAAATATTCCAAGTCATGAAAGACAAGGACCTACATCCCAGATTGCTCTATCCAGCAAAGCTCTCATTTAGAATGGAAGAGAAGATAAAGTGCTTTTCAGATAAGGTCAAGTTAAAGGAGTTCATCATCACCAAGCCCTTACTTTATGAAATGCTAAAGGGACTTATCTAAGAAAAGAAGATAAAGAAAAGACATGTATAGTAAAAGGACAGCAAACTCACAATTATTAACAACCACACCTAAAGCAAAACCAAAAGAAACTAAGTAAACAACTAGAATAGGAACAGAACCACAGAAATAGAGGGCACAAGGAGGGGCTAGCAGTAGGGGTGGGAGGAGGAGAGAGGGGGAAAAGGTATAGAGAATAAGTATCATAGAATGTAGGTTGAAAATAGATAGGGGGAGGGCAAGAATAGTACGGGAAATGTAGAAGCTAAAGAACTCATAAGTATGACATATGGACATGGACTAAAGGGGGGGAAGGTGGGTGGGAGAGGGGGCACAGGGTGGAGGGGAGTGAAGGGGGAAATGGGACAACTGTAATAGCATAATCAATAAAATATATTAAAAAAAAATTTCGGGTGCCTGTAAGAAAGATTCCCTACAAGCCTGCCTGCCCCATGAGGGCCTCTGAGTTCACAGCACTGGATTTAGGATCATTTAGTCTTTTCTAAATGAGTTTCTGCTAATGTGCAAACCACTGGGTGCTTGAGCTGAGCTTTGGAATGATTCTGTCAAAATGCTCATCTGAAACCCTATCAGCTCCATCTCACTCACTTACTTTTCTTCCTCCAACCATAAAATCAAATTTCATCCTGTCCCTTTACACTCTTTTTTTCCACACTAGTAAAGGAAGCCTCCTGGCTCAGGCATGACGCACCTCTGAACCTCTCCACCCACCTTCCCCATAGTGACGCTCACGTTGAAGAACCTGAGTCAGAGGAGCAGAAGTCATTGTCCTGTGCCTCCCCAGAAGGAAGATACTGATGTTCCCACCCAGGAACTTAGATGTCTCATAAGTACTTAGAATTAGAAAAAAGTGTCTCTTCCTTTGACTGGATGCAGCCCTGCACCGAGATACCTATCCTGGGAATTAGAGCAGTTCAGATTTCAGTCCTCAGTCCCTTGTCCCAACCAGTCACCCTTGTGCAGTGAACAAACTGAACCACTATCTCAGAGGCTCGGGTACCAATAGACCTTGTTTATAATGACTCTCTTATAGCATCCATGGTTCAGGTAATTTTTCTTGCTGTTTAGAAAGATGCCAATCTTAGTCCTGCATCAGTGCCTTGCCTTCTTTAGGCAGGTTGAGCTCATTGTCCTTCCAATTACCAGACTGCAATTCTTTTGCCCTTCACTTTGTTGCTGTTGTTCACCGTTTCTCCCAGATTTTCTGACTACTGCAGCTCATTTGGTATTTAATGCTTCTGAATTCCTGTGGCATTCAGGTTTAGCATTGTATTTCAACTGAGCATTTACAAGATTCATATGCTTATCTTGTTTTTGCTGCCAATTTGATAGCTCCTTGAGGAGATTCTTCCCTAAATTATTTTCATTGTGATGAGCACAAGGTAGGGGCTCAGCAAATATTTCATACTGAATTGGATGAAACAACTACACAGCTCCAACACCTGAAAGAGTCTCTGAGGACTTGTGTTTTGGACATGATAGATTAAGAGGGATTAGGGTTGCCAGGTAAAATCCAAGAAACCCCATTAAATTTGAATTTCAGACATACTTACACTATAAGTGAGTCATACATATGCTAAAAAACTGTTCATTGTTGGTCGTCATTCAGATTTAACTGAGAGTCTTGTTTTAATTTGCTAAATCCGGCGACTCTTTCAGGGGTGGATTTACCCTCTTACTTTAAACAACTTTTAAAAAAAAAAAAAAAACAGAAAAATATAGGAAACAGTGGTTTTCAGACATTGGAGAACAGGCAGTGCAAGACAATGGTCCTTGAGAGACGTGGAGAGATGAGACGATCTTCATGATTGCCGCAGCTGATCTGGAGAAGGTTTCCAGGCAGCGGCACAGAAAGAAGAACGTCGGAGCGAAGCAGTCTCCCTGATGATGAGGAGGCAGAGGAAAGTTTGTGGGGGCCAGGTTGGCTGGAATTCAAAGAGCAGAGCACCAGAAAAGGAACTACAGAGGACGCCCCTTGATTCTTCAGCTGAGTATTGATGAGTGCATGTGTGTGAAGCGAACTACCCAAAGTTGGCAGGGGTTGGGGGATGGTGGAGAAGGTGAACGTTAAAAAAGGGCAAATGGAACAATTTCTGGAACTCACACAGGGCTAGGCATAGTTCATATTCTCAACAGCCAGAGTGGATAAAGCTTGTAATACATGATGAAGACAGAAATGGTCAAATTGAACAAAAAAGCAAGACCTAATTAGTATGCTACCTACAAAAAATCTACTTCAGATAAATAGATAAGTTAAAAGTAAAATATTAGGAAAATGATATACCATGAGAACATGAACCAAAGAAAGTTGAAGTGGCTATATAAATATAAGACAAAATAAACTTCAGAGGATAAAATATTAATCAGTGAAACCAAAAGCATGTTCTTTAAGAATATTTGGAAATTGATAAACTAGTCAGATTGTCCTGGAACAAGGAGATAAGACAAAAAATATCGGTATTGTAACTGAAAGAGGTGACATTACTTTAGATTCTGCAGATATTAAAACAATAAAAATGGAATCTTATGAACAACTTTATGCCTATAAATACAACAACTTAGATGAAATGGATAAATTCTTCGAATGATACAAACTGTCAAGGCTAACTCAAGAGAAAATAGGTAACCAAAATAGCCTTATATATAAAAAATAAATTGAATTTGTAGTTTAAAAATTTCCCACTAAGAAAATACCTGGCAGAGATAGCATCATTAGTAAATTCTTTCAAACATTTAAGGGAGAAATAATATCAATGCTGTGAAATATCTCTTAGAAAATTGAAGAAGAGGAAATACTTTTCAAGCCATCCAGAGACCAATAGTAATCTAATAATAAAATCAAACACAGACATTACAAGAAAAGGAAGCTACAGACCAATACCTCTCAGGAAAATAGACACTGAAAATCCCTTTAAAAGAAAAGCAAGTTAATTCTAACAATACGTGCTAAAGAATATACATCACAACCAAGTGGGGTTTATTCCAGGAGTGCAAGACTAGTTTAACAAATGAAAATCAATGTAATTAATCATATTAACAGAATAAATAAGAAAAACATAAGGTCATATCAATAGATGCAAAAAATACATATATTTAACAAAATTACACACTTATTTATGATTAAAATTCTAAAAATAACTTACTAGCAATAGAAGTGAACTTCCTTAACCTAGTAAAGGGTATGTATTAAAGCCTTACAACTAATATTACACTTAATGATGAGAGATTGAATGCCTTCCTTCCGAGGTCAGGAGCAAGGAAAGAATATCCTCTATCTTTCCTCCCATTCAACATTGCACTGGAAGTCCTAATTAGTGTAATAAGGCAAGAAAAAGAAATAAAAGACATGCAGACTGGAAAGGAAGAAATAAAGTCTTTATTCAGATTATATGGCTGCATATGCAGATATCACAAAGAATCTACAAAAAAAAATAAGAGAACTAATAGGGGAGTTTAGAAAGGTCACAAAATACAATGTCAATACATAAAAGTTAATTCTAATGAACAACTAGAATTTGAAATTTAAAGGTGCCAGTTATAATTGAACCAAAAAGAGAGGTAATTTGGCATAAAACTAACAAAAATGTGTAGGATTTATGTACAAAACACAAATGAAAGAAATCAAAGAAGGTGTAGACAAATGGAAAGATAAACCATACTGCCTCTTACTACTCCTTTTTTACATTTTGTTCAAGAAACTACAAGAAACACCATATTGGTCATTCATGAAGTCTGGGAAGATGGAGGAGGTATGCAACAGAGTCAAACAAACAAGCACACAAACAAACAAAACCCAACTTGATATAGATCATTAGACATGACTTATTAGACCTCTCTACTAGAAATTTTTCACTGACACCTGTTTGGGGGCAAATTTTGTGCCCTGTTTACCTCTATTTGTCCCATTCTCTCCTCCTCTTCAACTCCTTTTGTATCTCCTTCCTTCCTCCTCCCTTCCTTCCTTCCTTCCTTCCTTCCTTCCTTCCTTCCTTCCTTCCTTCTTTTCTCTATCTACTCCACTCTTCCAGCTTTTTTTTTTAAATGGAGCCCTTTAGCTGTTTTTTTTTCACTTTCTCTTACCAACCCCAGTAGCTTAACCAATGCTTTTTTCCCAACAAAGAATTCTCTCCCTAAAATATTTGAAAGAGAAAACAAGAAAAGATAGACATTAAAAGATATATTTATGCACATAAATCATTATATCAATGTATATTAAAAATTAAATTATAAATTAAAAAATAAAATTAAGTTTATTAAATTATATATGAACATATAAATGTGAGGTGTTATTATAATTACCAAACACAGTGACGAGCTTGGTGGGAATGAAGGGCTTGGGCAAGGCAAGTCACCAGAAAGAGCCATTCCCAGGATAGACTATGGTGACGAAGCTCTCTATCAGCTACTCCATCTTTCAGTAAACATTTCTTTTTTTCTAATTTTTAAAAATTTCTCCAATTTTTTAGACAGAGAGAGGGGGAAAGAGAGTGAAACAGATTGATTTGTTGTTCTACTTATTTATGCATTCATTGGTTGCTTCTTGTATGTGTCCTGACCAGGGATCAAACCCACAACTTTGGCGTATTGGGATGATGCTCTAACCAACTGAGCTACCTAATTAGGTCAGTCAACATTTGTTGAATGCCCGCTCTATGCCAGGCACTGAGTTGAATACTGAAGAACAAAGAAAAATAGTATATAATCCTAACCCTTTATTCAGTTCAGAGAGTAGGAACAACATGAAAAATACCTAAAATAGAATAGGGTGGTTAAGAGCTATCTAACTGACCAAGCAACTAGAATTCTGGGGTGGGGAGGCTGCAATTCAAATATCCTAGCCTGCTGCCAAATCTTATTTTCTAATTTGTGACTCAGCAAAAACAATCATCTTATGTAAAGTACAACAAGATGCTGTAGAACCACATACTTTGTTAAATGTTTTGGAACGCATATTGGCATCATGATATACTGAGCACTTTTAAGTGCATGGCTAATTGTCCTCATGGTCCAAGAGAAGGCTGGAGAATCAGGGCATTATATGAGTATGTATCATCTCTAACCAACCAATAGACTATATTGGTTAGCCTCTCTATTTTGGAATTCAAATTTATATTCTTAAACTTCTTCCATAGCTCATGAGCAATTTATTGCTTTTTATTTTTAATTTTTAAAAATATTTTTTAATTTATTTTTAGAGAGAGGGGAAGGGAGGAGAGAGGGAGAGAAACATCAATGTGTGGTTGCCTCTTGAGCACCCCATGCTGGGGACCTGGTCCGCAACCCAGTCATGTGCCCTGACTGGGAATCAAACCAAAAACACTTTGGTTAGCAGGCCAGCACTCAATCCACTGAGCCACACCAGCCAGGGCTATTGCTTTTCTTGTGTGAGCAGATAAGATTTTTTTAGTAAAGCTGAATGGTTTCGAGCATTGTTTTTGGAGTCAGACAGTCCTGAATTTGAATCTGGGATCTGCCCCTTAATGTCTGATTAACATTGACCAGATCTTCTGGCCTCATTAAGCCTATTGTCTTGTATGAAAACTAGAGGTAATAATGATACTTAATCTTATGGTGTGTTGTGAGGATTAGGTAAAACAATGTATGTGAAGTTCAAGGCACCCTCTGTGGCGTGGAGTTAGAGCTAAAAAAGTGCTGTTATAAGGAAGAATGCTGATTTGTAAGTTGTAATACTTCTGAGGTGGCAGTAGAGGGAGTACTGTCATTGGGAACTAGATTTCGGAAAAGTTAATAGGACAGAAATTACTAAACCAACCCTTCGTACAAGACATTGTCCCTGTTTTGATGGAGCTTGAGGATCTGCACATGGATGAGCTGGTAAGACCCACCCCAGCCTGTCTTGCCCCAATAAGCCTTTCTGCACCACTCATTTGGTATTAGCATATGCTACCACGAAATTTGGTCTATCTTTCTGTATGTACACATTCTGCCTGTCCAGCATCCAGCTCCAACTCTCCCGACTTCCTCTGGACACTTAAGAGAGGAAGCTTGGATAAGAGAGGTAAGGTGCTATCACAAAAATGAAAACCAACAAATACTTACATTCTTTGTAGAAGAATTGAGAGAAGGTAGAGCTAGTTCACAAGCAGCAGCAGGGGAAAGTGATTTCCCCCTCTTCTTCTCTCACTGCCTCCAAAATCAGCAGCTCTGCTTTAGCAGAGTGGGAAAAGCACAGTCAGAAGAACTGACTTTGCATCCTCTCTGCCTGTGATTTGCAGGTATGAACCTACGTCACCTGACCTCTCTTTATCCCCATTTGAAACCCCTTCTATCTAATGAAGGAAGAGGGAAGATTAACCTAGGAACCTTCAAAGTTCCTCACAACTTGCTTATTATTATTCTACTTATAACAGCTCTTATTGAGCATTTTCCTTGATCTCATTCTTTACATTAGCTCTTTGCATCATCTAGCAATTTTGTGTGGGATATAAACAAACTATGGTTATTCAGATTTGGATAAGTGGAAGACATTTTTCTGAAAATTAACAAAATGAGACTCTTTTCAAGGAAAACAACTGGCAATACCTGTTTCCAAGAATAAAATTAGAACTTGCAAGCAAAATTAGAATTTGGAGAACTTGTTTCTTCACTATGAGCTTAACAGCTTCCCAATACTTAAACTACTTTTCTACTGAAATCACTGGTGCTGTGAACTAATGTGATTTTCTGATAGTGTGTGATAATGTGTGTTGGCCTTTAAAAAATCTGACGGAAGTGTGATATTCGTGTGTGGGTGAAAGTTCCATTCAAAACACAAGATATGCCAATGGATTTGGTGCCAGTGCTGTCTGTATACGTAGTTTGCTGACATGCCTTCACATTCCACGGTGCGAATAACCCTTCAGGAACTACCACGTGTTGACTTTTGGTGTGGCATCTGAGAAGGATCTCCACAGTGTCCAAAAAGGCCATGGAGCTCCTCCCTTTTCCAATTACATATCTGTGTGAGTCCAGATTTTCTTCAAATACTTCAACCAAAACAATATTTTGTAACAGGTCGAAGGCAGAAGCAGATGTAAGAATCCAGCTGCCTGCTCACAAGCCAGACATTAAAGAGATTTTCAAAAATGTAAATCACGAATTTTCTGTGTGATGGAAAATATACTTGTTTTTCATAAAAATTGTTTATTTTAACACATAATGGTTTTATGATTGTCATTTTAAATTAAAAAAGTATTTTAATTTTCCCCTAAGATTTAATTTTTAATACAGTAAATAAAAATTCAATACAGAATAGTAACATACAAAAAAAAACTTCAGGGCTGTCAAAAATTCTTAAAAGTATAAAGGTGCCATGAGATCAAACAGTTCAAGAACTGCTGGGGGAGTCCCAAGGTGAGGCTCTTACAAGGAAAAAGGGAACAAACTCTCTGCTTTGTATAGCAGACACTCAACAATGGAATACAATGGTGCAAAGACGTGCAAAATCAGCATGACTAACAATAAGGCAGGAAGTGAAAAGTGCTAAATGAGTGGGCCGGGTTGCGCTGTCCAATAGGGTAGCCACTAGCCCCATGGGGCTGTGGTCTCAACTGAGGTGTCCTGAAAGTGCCAAATGTGCACCAGACGTCAGAGGTTTAGTATGAAATAAGGAGTGAAAGTATCACAATAATTATCTAGATTGATTATATGCTGAAATGTTAATATTCTCTATGTATTGGGTTATTTATAGCACTACAATTAATTTCACCGTTCCCTTGTTCAATGTGGTGACTAGAACACCTAAACACACGTGGAGTGTATTTTATTTCTTTTTGAACAGTGCTAGTTTGGATGGGAAGTGTGATGAAAACTCAGAGTAGGGAAGAGTTGCTGGTGGGGGAGGGGGAGTCATCTTCCCTGAGAAACATATGGTTTCAACAAGTAGACAAGTTAGAGGAGGAAACTGCAGATGGAGGAAACACCAATACTGAAATATGAGAGGTTAATAATCTAGGAAGCAGAGAAGGCTGGTCTGCATTGGATCAGGGGCTCCTGTAGGGGACAGAAGTTTCCTGGGTAGCTAGGGACCAAATTGCACAGAACCTGGAGTGCCAAGAATTTGGTCTTTTTTTCTATAGACAGTGACTGCTTCCCCAAAGAAAATCAGACTTTTTCCCATAGTTAATGGAATGGTCTGAATTAGGCACTTTCTTTGCATGGGGACATAGCAGCCTGAGCTCCTGGAAAACACCCAGTGTGCAAGCCACCAGGACCAAGCCTACCTGACCAGAGTGTGCCTTTGGGGTTGATTAACTTATTTTACCCAGGGGAGAGGGGTGGAATATTGAAGCACCTGATAATAATGTCACCTGGCAGAGGAGGAGGATCCAGGGGCATGGTGTCAGGTGGGGCCAGCCATGAAGCAGTCCTTCCTTCATATAGCATTGCTCTGGGCAGGTGTGGAAGCAGACTGAGTTATTCTGTCTGTCTCTTTCAGTCCATTTTCCTTTATTTTTGTCTTTATTTTTGTGAACATTTATGGAGCTCTTGCTGTGTGTCAGGGGTTTAACAGTGTAGTTCTGAGGAGATGAAATGAAAGACCACTAAGGAGGAAGTTGAAACACCTGGACTCTTATCCAGGCTCAGCAGCCAACTCGTTGAGAAACTCTGGTCACCTCCCTGGGCCTCAGTCTCTTGAGATACAGAGGAGGAGTGAGAACCAGGTGACACCAGGCTCTCTTGCTCTGGGATTCCAGAACAGGCATGTATCACAGAGGGAAACGAGCATATACCAGAGTAACCAGGTTCAGGACTACTGGGGTGGGAAGGAGGATGTGGGGCCAGTGGGGCAGGTTTCAGTAGCCTGTACAGGAGCTGGCCCACGACTTTGGGTAAGGCTGTCCTCTTCCCAGGGAATGGACCCCGCTGAACTGGAACAAGGTGGAGTTGATGAATGAGTTTGGTATCTTGATCATGGCTACCCATCCCCTTCCATCCCAGGAGCTGGCTCCAGGGTGAGTTGAGCCTGAAAGGAAGAAACCAGGACACCAGGAATTTAGCTCTAAGTAAGTAATCCTGCAGGGTGTCTTAGATCATCTGGGGAAACCACTGAAGAAAATTAGAGTGTGTAGCCCCCACACACCCTCCCACCTCCTAACCAGACACCTGCAGTGGCAGGTGACTGATGGGGAGGAGAGGAGAGGGGTGTCCTGTAAAAGGGCTTCACCACGACTCTTTCTGCTTTTTAGCATTTCTAGAACAGAGAGTGGGTGGGAACTGACCCAAGTAAAGTCCCATAGACGCTAACACTGACGCACAGGAAAGCCTCAAGTGGGAGGAGAAATGCAAATCCCCTACTGAGGATAGTGTCAGCGTCTTTGCCCCAGTGACAGTGAAGGGTGATTCAGGCTTTGGACTTGAGCTGGGACCTGGGCTGAGAGAGCCAGGTAAGTGAGCAGACCACAACTTCATGTTTCTTCTTCAGAGAAGCACAGGCCAGGAAATGCTCACTCGGTGCTGCTGAGGCTTTGCTGTTTACTTGGTGTTTTGGCAGTTACTTCATTTAAACTTGTTTGAGGATGAGTGGTTTTAAAACGAGGTGTCCGACTCCATGATTTAAAGATGTGCCGCTGTGGAGGTCTCTCGGGCGGAGACTCAGGCAGGTCTCTGCAGAATCTGAACAGTGGGTGGGACAGTTGTGGCTGATACGGAGGTGTGTCCTCGCCAGGTGCTGAGAGTGAGACCCTCTTCACTTTCTTAGCCAGCTTCTGTGAGTTATAATGTCTGACATTAGATTGCATATCTGGGTTTCAGAAAGAAAAAAAAAGCCCACAGCTGAGATAACCAGTGATTGTGGCTTTGATGAGAGCAAGTGATATTTTAGGGCAGATCATCTGCTTTGCAAGCTCTGGGTCACAGAGTCAACAAAGCATAGTTAGCTCCCTGATAATGGAATAAAATGCCCCTTTATATAGATCTTCTAAGGTCAGGCATTCAAACAGAATAGACAGACACTCGGTTTTCAAAAGAAGTGTTCCATAGTTTTTTGGGGGGGATAGAGAACCAGCTCTTTGGAGAGTGAAAGCGAAGAAAGGTACTGAAGAATGTCTGAAGGTGTTCCTGGAGGTGGCAGCAGAGAAGGCTGCCCTGGGAATATGTGCCTTATCTTTTCTTCTTCCAGCGTTGAGTTCAGCCCTCTGGAAGGTGGACTGAGGTTCTAAGAGTGATCTAACTTTAGGATAAATTCAGTTCAGTTAATTCTTTGTTAGAAAACATATTTCCATCCAAATCATAGCAGATTTAACAATAGTACCAATTATGGTTGTAATGTTTTCAGCTCCTGTTCTCTCTTGTCATTAACTAGACTAAATTGATGGGGTGTAGCAGGGCGATGTCAATAGTAGCACGAGAACAAAAGTTCCAGCTTTGTGTGGGGTACATACACACCCGGTGTCTGGAAGGAGAGATGTGTCTGGTGTCAGGAGACCTCGGGTCAATTCATAAAGCTGTGCACCTTGGGCAGCAGTCATGTCTCACCCTCGGATTTTTTTCATTTTTAAAGTCGGTGTGAGACCTGCCCTACTCACATTAGGAGGGCCACTCATTCATTTAACAAGCACCATAGCTGGGTACTTACAGTATGCCTAGGCTTGTCATGTGTAAAAGTCTTCATAAATATAAAGTTATATGCAAATGAAATATTGTTTTTTTCCCCAGTTGCTTTTTTTTAGCAAAACATTGGCAATAATTTTCTTCTATACATTTAAATCAGGAAAAGGTGCCACAAAATGGTTTAATTTGAAACCTGAAAAATATATATATATGAAATACATTAAATTAATTATAAATTAATTATGAATAATACATTAAGTTAAGCAAAAGTAAACTTTAGCTTACCTACAAGATAGATTGAAATACTGTGGTGATTAATCCTATAAAACTTTTTCCTTTAATCTGGAATTGCTGACAAAACAATAAAAATTTGGCTTTTGAAACAGTAAAATACTGTAACTTGAAGGAGACATCATATTAATTTCCCTGGGTTAAGAAATACGTGTAAAGCTTCTAAACTGGCCAGAGTGGGGTTATGTGGGGGAAACACACACCTTTTGTTTTAGGACAGGTTGTCAAATATGTATCAAGTGTGGTTTCTTCTTCAAGTAACTTGAGGGTTTAACCAGTGTCAGAGCATACCAGACCAGAGACTGATTAAAAGTAAATGTTAAAAGCTTTACGCGCAGCCACAGTGGATCATCACAGAGATAAATGAAAATATCCATTGGTTCATAGATATTTTGAACTGAAAGAATTACAAAAATGCACGCATGAAACTCTTCATAAAGCCAAGATGGAATGAGACTAGGAGTCTAGAAACATAAGGCTGAATCTAGAAGTCAGACAAATCTGAAATGAAGACAAAAGGATTGGGCAATTTCATATAAAAGAAGATTTATTGGGTATTCTTCATATAAAAAGCCTTAAGAGGGTCTTAGAAGGTATAGTTGAATATGCTATTTGCCTTTAAGTTGCTTCAAGTCTACTAATGTAGAGGGGGCAAGGGATAGGGAAGGAACTTGTTGAGAAGACAAACTGGTGTAGGCAGGTGGGGGTGGGGCGGGGAGCTGGGTGTTGAGGGGGAGTGGAAGCTTCCTGGAGAAGGCTGAACAGGAGTTCCTGTGAGAGCAAAGAAGGAGGTGGTTTGGGGCCAGAAGGAGAATCCTGTTTCCTTCGTTAGGGATGACTTACAGAAAAGTTTATAATTGCTTTATCTTTGAATTGAAAGCATTTTCTCTTTTACTTGACTGACTATAAAAGATAAATACTTTGTCTTCAGTTAGTTAACTAATGAACAACACTGTTTTTAGTGAAATCTAAGAATAGAATAGTATGTACCATAGTCATTAGCATTATTTTTACACTCCAATTTCACCCCACCCCCTTTTTTTATAGCATGTCTCAGTGGAATCAAGTCCAACAGTTAGAAATCAAATTTTTGGAGCAAGTAGATCAATTCTATGATGACAACTTTCCTATGGAAATCCGACATCTGCTGGCCCAATGGATTGAAAATCAGGACTGGTAAGATCAAACATTACTGCATTTCTTCTAGAGGTTGATTCACAAATGCTTTATATTCCATCTGTGTGGATTTATTCTATGGTTCATGTAAACATGCATGAACATTGAGAATGCACTCAATAGGTGCATTCTTTTCAGATAAACAAACTTTTTCAAAGTTTTGGAATACTTTTTCAGAGGAGAAAAATCACTGTTCTTTCTGGTCTCATCCACTGTAGATGAAAACTTAGTGGTACTAGTGCTTTGTTTTTCTGAGTGAAAACTCCAATAATTTTCTAAATATTAAAAAGCCATGAAGTAAATCTATTGTTGACATCAATTCTCTATCACAAAATCAATGTAAATAAATATTTTTTCCTTAGCATATTTTACAAACATTTTTTAAAGCTCTATTTACTTTGTGCCACTTAATTTTTTATTTTTGCCTTAAACTGTTGTCTGATTTTTATTATGGTAACATATACATAATATAAAAGGTATCGTTTTCACTATTTCTGGTATACACTTTAATGGCATCAAGTATATTCATGTTGTGTACATGCATCGCCACCATCCATCTCCAGAACGTTTCCATCCTTTCAAACTGAACTTTGTACTCATTACACAATAAATCCTTGTTCTCCTCACCCCAGTCCCTGGCAACCACCATTTTGTTTAATGTCTCTGTAAATGTCACTACTTTAGGTACCTCATGTAAGCACACAATATGTGTCCTTTTGTGACCAACTGATTTCCTTTAGCATATTTTTCCATGATTTATTCATGTACCATGTATACAAATGACCTGCATCTTTAAGGTTGAATAATTTTCTATATCACATGTTGTTTATCCATCTGTCAATAGACATTTGAGTTATCTCCACCTTTGGGCTATTATGAATTAAGCTGCTATGAACATTGGTCTGCAAATATCTGTTTAAGTCACTGCTTTCAGTTCCTTTGGGTATCCACCCAGAAGAAGAATTGCTGTGTGTGATCCTATATTTATCTTTTGAGGACTTTTCATCTTGTTTTCCATAGTGGCTGCGCCGTTTTTACATTCCCCCCAGCCATGCACAAGGGACCCATTTTCTGCACGTACTCACCAATGCTTATTTTGTGTTTTCCATAATTGCATCCTGTTATACGTGAGGTAGTAGCTCCTTGTGTTTTGATTTGCATTTCCCTAATGATTGGTGATGTTGAGTGTTTTTTCATGTATATAATTTAATTTTTAAAAATCTTTAAGTACTTATCACTGTGGAATAAATTTATCACTTTAAAATTAGTGTGGTAGAAAAGTAGACATTGTACTTCGTTGTTTCCTGCTGTGTAATAACACTTTTGTTTTTAGGGAGGCGGCTTCTAACCATGAAACCATGGCAACAATCCTCCTTCAGAACTTGTTAGGACAACTGGATGACCAGTTAGGTCGAGTCTCCAAAGAGAAAAACTTGCTCTTGATTCACAATCTGAAAAGAATTAGGAAAGTCCTTCAGGTGAGAGTGCATCCTACTTTTTCCAAGTATTTGGGTTTTTAAGTCCTAAATTCATTTTTAAAAATCAAATATGTACTTTTATATTATTTTCAAACCAGATTTAATAGGATAAAATCTAAATTCTTTTACCATTTTAAATTGTATTCAATTTTATTTTAGTACCCAATGTTTGTTTTTAATGAAATTTTGAATCTAAAATGCACTGTCAGTGGGAAGGGCATGTGCAATTTACATGTGACTATCTGATCGTTATGACCAAATTAGATGATGCTGGAACAGGGATTTGAAAGATACGGCTATCCCCCGGTCCTCCCTTGTCTTTGTCTCTTATGTAATAATTTTGAGTTACTGTTATTTTCATGCATAACTGGCGGCGTCATGGTTGCATGTGATTTCCAGATTTGGTGCAAATCTCTAGCCCCCTATTTCCACGGTTCACACATGCAAAACCATTGCTGTGCTCCTGAGGCACCTGAACAGGTTACACCATGCATTTAATATATTGTACATTAGTGTTATTTTTGTGTTTGTCTTCTCCCTCAAACTGTGAGTTCCTTGAAGCAAAGCCTTTAATATTCAGCTTGGAATTCCCAGCACCCATCACAAAGCTGAACTGTGGAATAAATTTATCACTTTAAAATTAGTGTGGTAGAAAAGTAGACATTGTACTTCATTGTTTCCTGCTGTGTAGTAGATGTGTAGTGCTCATTGATTAAGGGATGAATGAATGAATGAATTGGATCAGGGATCTAAATAATTAAGGGGGCCAATAGTAAGCTAAACCCAGAGGTGCTAACACAACAAACTCTGAACATGGACAGCTATAATATTTACTGAGTGCCTATACAATGTATTGGATAACATGAAAAGTACATGTGCCATTTCTCAGTGAGGCATTCTTAGTATCCCAAACTACACTGAATATGTTTTTAGAAAAATTTGCCTAGACTATAAAAGAAATGTGTTTGAAGTTTCTAACATTTGTGAAAGGGACATATAGATTGTTTTTTCTTATTGTGCCTTGAATTGCACTGAGCCAACTTTGCCCTTGTAATTCCGTACGCATTTATGAGATACTTTAGCACGGGCTAGAAAAATAGCTTGTCGCCAACAAAACAGGATCTTTCACAGCATGGAGCAAACTATCTGCTATGGAGATGAGACATTTAACCTTGGCCTTGTTAGCTTAATGCTCTAATCAATAAACCTGAAGGGCTTCCTACGAGACAGAGGTGGCCCCTGCCTGCTTTTGTGTGGCCCGTGACTAAGAATGGCTTTCACATTTTTAAGTGATTGAAAAAATAAAAATAAATCAGTAAACAAAAACGATAAAACACATTTGTGACATGAGAAAAATGTGAAGTTGAACTGTCTGTGCTTTGGTGGAACACAGCCATTCTCCTGTCGTGACACACCGACCAGCGCTGCTGCTGCTGCGCTGCAGCCACGGAGCTGAGTAGTTGTCACAGAAACTGTATGGCCCCAAAGCCTAAAGTAAAAACGTGTGTGTGTGTGTGTGTGTGTGTGTGTGTGTGTGTGAGAGAGAGAGAAACCGATCTCACCCTTCATAGGGAACTCTGCTGACTTCTGGCCAGAGGCATACTTTGCTAGAGGGGCAAAGATGGGGAAAATGGGTGATGCATGGTCTTTGAAAACTCTGACTC
This sequence comes from Phyllostomus discolor, assembly GCF_004126475.2. Lineage (NCBI taxonomy): Eukaryota > Metazoa > Chordata > Mammalia > Chiroptera > Phyllostomidae > Phyllostomus > Phyllostomus discolor. Next base: position 36,331,818 of record NC_040906.2, read on the forward strand.
TCAAAATGTGTCCTTGGGCAAATCACTTAAACTTTCTGAATTCCCATATCTTTTTATGTCAATGAGAATGATTGTTACTTATGTTCTGAAATTATAAGGAAGATGGGGTCTTTTATTATGGCAAGAAAAATTGGCTTTCAATAAGTGATTTGTGCTGTAAGGGAAAATAGCAGGACCTTCTTAGTATAGATCAGGGGTAAGTGTGTAGCCCATCCTTTTTTCTGGGTGAGTATCAGATGACAAGGGAGCTTGGGAACCTGCAGTAACTCCCAGTCATGTTTCAGCTCAGGGACAAACTCTTCTGCATATGTCACTGGCCTTTGGCACCTTGCCTTTGTAGACCCTTCCTAACAAACTACCTGAATCTGCTCAACATCCCTGCCCCAGAAAAATAGATATACAAATAGATCTGCTCCTTGTTCCCAAAGCTCACTCTTGAATGACTCTGACATTGTCCATGATGATCCCATGGCCAGGAATGCTCTGCCATCCCTCTTCCTCCATTCCAGTTCCCATGCATCCCTACTGTGGAGGTCCCTGTGCAATAAGGACACCTTCAGCTGCATGTAGGCCTTATTCTCAGCCTTCCCGGAGTGCTGGTTGCAAAATAAGCAGCACCTCATCTGTGCTGGCTGTATCTAAGCAGGTCACAGGCTTTTTGATGGTAAAAGCCTGACCTCCTTTTGCAACCTTCCTCCTCCCTCTCATACTCGGGACGGTTCTACTACAAACTGGGCACTCAAAACATAGTGTGGTTAGTTAAGATCTTCTGAGTGGACAGAAACACTTATTTCTTGTGCTTCTACATATTTCATTTTATTTATGTTAGTAAATATAAATAAAATTTAGTTATTTATCTTAATTCCAAACACAGTAGAAAATAGTAATAAAGAACATCATCACCTATGGTCTTACAACTAAACAAACCTGCATTTTATGTTTCCTTTTAATCTATCATATTCCTGTGGGTTTTGTTTTCTTTCTGATAAGATGAATCTTTTTAATAAAATACCATACCATGTCCCCCACCCCCCAAAAGGGGAGGAAAAAAATCTATCAAAAGATTATTGATACTGTGTTTATCTGGTCTAAGCATTTTCACCCTCTGGAATTTAAAATACAATTTATTTTCATTATTGTAGCAAAAAAAAAAAAAGAGTAAACAGCGCGGTACCAGGGGAACTAAGCAGGTATAAGGTATATTTATTTTAGTTCTTTATAGAGCAACTGAAGTCTCCAATTTCAATATTTAAATTTACTGTTTTATACCACATCTTCTTCTGGTAAGAATTGAGAATGGCTTTTATAGAAGACAAACAAAACCACTGAACCAAGAGTAGAAGCCACCTCCAAGATGGAAAGCTGTGAGCACTGATGTCCAGGTAGCCTCAGCCCCTTAAGGGGAGGCAGCCTGAGGTCAAGGCCATGGGCAACGACCACAGGTTGAACCCTGGCTCTGTGACTTACTTTCTGTGTGTCACAGGGCAAGATATTTATACTCTCTGGCCTAAAGGGTGTGGTTAAGGACTGTGTTAGGATTTTCTAAAAATAAATGATCTGCTCCAGATATTTCACAAATACTTTGACCTGTTCTTGAACATTTTAGAAATACCAATAGACATTATTTTTTTAAAGCAGTTTTAGTTTTGTAGAAAAAAATTGAGTAGGAAATACAGAAAGTTATCATATAATTCCTCTCCACACCCCTCTCCACAGTTTCCCCTATTATTACCGTGTTTCATTGGTGTAACACATGTGTTACAATTGACAAACTTATTGGGATACATGGCAGTAGTCCTCAGTTTCACTTTCTGTGGTTTCAGTTAGCTGAAGTCAACTGAAAATATCCCATAGAAAATTCCAGAAATTATTTATTCCAGAAAATAAAAAATTCATAAGTTTTAAATTGTGTGCCTGTTATACTGAGTAGATGGTGAAACCTCACACGTGCAACTCCAACCTGCTCTGGATGTGAATCGTCCTTTGTCCAGTGTCCCTATGCTGAGTGTACTGTCCACCCTTCAGCCAGCTTGGTTACAAGATCTGGCTCTACTGTCACCATATCACAGTGCTTGTGTTCTCGTAGGCATTCTTTTACTCAGCAATGGCCCCAACCCACAGGAGTAGTGATGGCGGCAATTCAATTATGACAAAGAGAAGCCATAAAGTGCTTCCTTCGAGTAAAAAGTTGAGTACAGCACTGTAAGGTATTTTGGGTGTGAAAGGGAAATCACCTAACTTATTACAGTATATTGTTATCATTGTTCTATGTTATTATTAGTTATTGCTGTTCATCTCTTCCTGTGCCTTATTTATTCATTAAGTGTTATCATAGGTTCATATGTAAAGAAAGAAAAACATAGTACAAACATTACCAAGTTATGGTGATTCGACTTAGGATTTTTTGACTGAGGATATGCACTCTCTAGAAACGATACTTCACATTTTGTAGTTTGATCTTTTCCTTGGAAAGTACAAGACTCTCTCATGAGTCTGGGCAGGGGCAGTGAGCCATAGCTCCCAGTCAGCTACGAGATCATGAAGGTAAACCACCGATGCTCTGCAGTGTGTTCACCGTGTTACGTGATTTTTGCCAAATGTAGGCCAATGTAAGTGTTCTGAGCACATTTAAGGTAAGCTAGACTAAGTTATGATGTTCAGTAAGTTAGGTATATAAATGCATTCTTGACTTATTTTCATCTGACAATTGTATATGTAAGATGCAGTCCTGTCTGCGAATTCAGGCATCCACCAGGGGTCTTGGAACATACCACTCACAGATAAATGGGGGCTACTGTATGACAATTTGTTTATGCCTTTTTGGCATTTATGGCTAAACATGCTATTAACACTTGTGTGCAGATCCTTCTGTGGGCATGAGTTTATAACCCATTTGTATAAGTGCCTAAGACCTTGATTGCTAGATCTTTGTTCTTGGACTTCCTATCGCAAACCTCTTTTTTTCGTGTTCACCTTCCTCCCTGTCTCTCCTTCTGTTTGAGCTGCTATAACAAAAATATAATTTATGAGTGGATTTTAAACAACAAACACTTATTTCTCACAGTTCTGGATGCTGGGAAATCCAAGATTTGATGTCTGAGTTAGTTTTCTGGTTCATAGATGGCAATCTTTTCACTGTAACCTCACGTGGTGGAAGGGTGGGGCCGAGAAGCTCCCTGGGGCACCATTATAAAGATATGGCCCCCATCCATGAGGCCTCTGCCCTCGTGGCCCTTATGACCCCATCACTTCCCAGAAGCTCTACCTTCTACTACCATTAACATTAGCATTTGGGAGCCCTGGCTGGCGTAGCTCAGTGGATTGAGCGCGGGCTGGGAACCAAAGTGTCCCAGGTTCGATTCCCAGCCAGGGTACATTCCTGGGTTGCAGGCCATAACCCCCAGCAACCGCACACTGATGTTTCTCTCTCTCTCTCTCTCTCTCTCTCTCTCTCTCCCCCCTTCCCTTCCCTCTCTAAAAATAAATAAATAAAATCTTTATAAAAAAAACATTAGCATTTGGGGAGACACAAATGTATAGTCTCTCTCTGCATTTCTCTGCATAACAACATTTCTCTCTGCCTTTCTCCCTCTGATAAAAAGACTTTTTAAAAAATGGGTGCATATTCACAACAAAAGTTGAAGCAATACAGAAAAATGCAAAGAAAATGTGAAATAATCCAAAACCTGTCGAGATAAAATCACCTATACGTGTATCATATGCAGCTAGGAGGTTGGAGTGGAGCTGCTGTTCACATCATACCCAGTAGCTACCAGTATCTCTGAAGCCTCTGCATTCCCCACTATCTCCACCCAGAGTCACCGCTAATCTAAAGTTTGCTTTTATCAGTCTCTCCCTTTTTGTTACAGTTTTACCACATATATTGGGATCCCTAGAAAATATAGGTTTGCAAGTTACCAAACCTCACATAAATGGAATCACACTATGTTTATTCTTCATAGCTTTCTTTCTTCATGCAACATAGTTCTTGAGATTCACCCATGTCGATATGTGTAGCAGCCGTTTATTTGTTTTCATTGCTACAGAGTACATTCTGTTGTGTGAATATATAAGTTTATCTATGTTACAGTTGATGGGCACTTGGATTGTGCCCAGTATTTCTTTGGTGTTTCAAACACTGTTGGTCTGAACAGTCTTGTGTGTGCTCCCTGGTGTACATGTGCACGAAATTCTCTAAGATCTATACCTAGGGCTGTAATTGCTGAATCATGGAGTCTGTGCATCTTGAATTGTGCTAGATGATGCCCAAACTGTTTCCCAAAACGGTTATGCTGATTTGCACTCTCCCAATACAGTTAGCATTCTGGTTCCACACCCTTTTCCCACAGGTACTGTGATCCTGTATCATGTACCTATCAGGGGTGCATCTTATTTCTTCAGTTTAATTCTTTAGGTTTTCCTAATTTCTTTAGTTAAGTGCTTACTTCATTTTCTTTCAGCTTTTTTCTTACAAGTGAATGTAACTGCATTTTTGAGAGGTGCTTTATATATTTTAATATGTAGTGCTCTCATTGTTCATATCTAAATAGTCCACATTTCAAGTTTTGACTTCTATTTCTAGCTAGGTGAACTTAAAAACAGTTCTACTAAAAATACAGATAAATTCTAGCCATGACCAGTGTGGCTCAGTTGGTTGGGTGTTGTCCCGCAAAGTGAAAGGTTGCTGGCTTGATCCCTGGTCAGGGCACATGCCTGAGTTGTGGGTTCCATCTTTCAGTTAGGGGTGCCTATGAGAAGCAACTGATTGATGTTTCTCTCACATCAATGTTTCTCTCCCTCTCTTTCTCCCCCCCTTCCCCTCTCTCTAAAAATAAATAAATAAAATCTTAAAAAATAAAAATACAGAGAAATTCTAAAGAAAATATAATAGATGTTTAAATGCACAAATAAGCTTAGCACAAATTAAGAGGAATTTTTACAGTCAAAATAATTTTTTAAAAGATTTTATTTATTTTTAGACAGAGGGGAAGAAGGGAAGGAGAAAGAGAGGGAGAGGAACATCAGTGTGTGGTTGCCTTTTGTGCACCCCACACCGGGGAACCTGGTCTGCAACCGAGGCATGTGCCCTGACTGGGAATCGAACCAGTGACCCTCTGCTTTGTAGTCCGGTGCTCAATCCACTGAGCCACACCAGCCAGGGCCAGTCAAAAAATTTTTAACTATAAAACAGAACTGTAAGTAAGAGCTGGCATGGAGACTATCATACATTCTTAGATTCTAGAAATATAGGTCCCAAGCATGATAAATAAAAAGAAACTACAAAGAGAAAGAAAATATCCTAAAAGAAGCACAAGAGAATAAATATATTTCCTACACAAAAATGAGAAATAAACTGAAAGCCAAATTTAAAACAGTAAAAGCTAGGGAAGACTAGAATAATTACTTCACAGAACTGGAATACAACACCCAACAACTTATAATTCTTTGCACGGCTAAACTGTTAGACAAAGGTGAAGGCTCCCCATAAAGACACCCTCATGGAAGGAATTACTACAGGAAATTAAACACATCTTAAATATGCATGGTGAACTTTCAGAAGAACTAATACATCAAGTGACAATTGAGTGCATAAAAAATTAAAAGCATTGAGGGAGGATGGGGGTGTGAGGGTATTGAGCAAAAAAGGAAAAATAAAAGAGAAAAAACTCATGAACATGGGCAATGGTGTGGTCATTGCCAGGGTGAGGGAGGTGGGGTGGAGGGATGTGGAGGAGGGTATGGGGGGGATATGTGGTGATGGGCAGAGACTTGCCTTGGGGTGGTGTGCACACAATACAGTGTACAGATGATGTGAGGTAGAACTGTGCACATGAAACCTGTACAGTTTTGTTAAAGTGTCATCCCAATAAATTCAATAAAAGGGAAAAAATTAGAAACTAAAAATAAAAACAAATCAAGACAGGCTAAAAAAATTGAAAGCACAAAATAAGATAGAAAAATTCAAATAATATCTATTACATGGACAAATCAGCAGTTATAAGACAAATTGTGGTTTTTACAAGGATGTACTTAAAACATGAAATAAAAAGGTGAGGAGATTAAAGAGGTGAGTGAGCTCGAGCTGTCTTGTAAAGAAGCTTGTGAGCCTTGCTAAGGAATCGGAGTGAGATGGGAAGCCATTGAGAAATATGAGCCAGGGTATGAACTGACTTGTTTTAAAAAGCTCACTTTGACTGACAAATGAACGTTTGTTGGCCAAGAAGGAATCAGGGAGATGTGTTAGAAAGTTTCATTGACTTTTGAGAGCAGCACATGGGAGTCTTTTTCTATTACTGTAGATTTATTACCTCTCCTAAACTTCCAGAAATTTTCGCTTTATGTAGTTGTTCCTATGTTGTGAGGAGCATAGATACAAGATAATACTGGTGACTTAAGCTTTTAAAAGATCAATATAAAACATCCTTCTTTAACCCGTTTACTATTTTTTCCCTCTTAAAATTTTATTGTATGGCTTTTTTGTTGTTACCATTTACTAACTGGCAAATGAATCCATCTCTATTTTCATGCTTTCTGTGTCACTTTGTATTATGTCTTTTATAAATAAATATAGCAAATCTTCTTATTTAGTGAACAAATAATTAACGAGTCCTTGCTATGTTATCAAATTTGAAACACTAGGAATAAAATTGTAGAAGTCATGAGCTTATGGTCTAAAGAATTCACATCTCCTATGTTTTTGTTTTTTTATTTACAGAAACTTCCATGGCTTTTATTAAAAAAATAGTGTTGGGGAAGTAAGGAGAAATAGGCATCAGCAAACTTGGCTGATAACAGAGAAAAAAATCTCCATTACTTAGAAGGCTGTGTTCAGGGTTTTGGTGTTAACCGACCAGGGTAATGACTCTTTTAGTGAGAGTTTTAAAATCGGTGAATGAGGGGGCGTGTGCAAGTGTAACTCGCCCACGCCTCGTATGTCCTGTCCTCTGCACCACGGTGGCCTGTTTCTCAGAGGTCTTTAGGGTTTGCCTGAACCAAAATACATGATGAAGCTGGAAGATTCTCAAAAGGTGAACAAGTGGTGGGTTCCTTCTTGCCTAGTCTGTAAAAAATCCTATTGTTGGTTCTGCTTATTGGGTGAAGTGAGATTTTTAACATAATTTGCAGGATTCAAAACCCATTTTTGCAATACCAAATGGGAGGGGGAGTTGCTTTAACCACGGAGCTGCTCTGAATCTGCCCTTGTCCTCTCACCGTGCTATGTTCTCAGTTCACTCTCCTTTCCCACCTCTGTGCACCACACACAATGAGCGAAGAAGGGACCTCAGCCTGGGACCCTGTGTTGGGTAACTCTGAAAGAGCTGAATGGAGGGTTCAATCCGTCAGGTCCTCTTGCTGTGCACAGGTGGCAGCCAGTTTGTCACTCACTCCAGTTATTTCCACAAGTCCCCCCACACACCCCCAGAACCTCTTTTCCTATGAGATAATTACCTGATGCCAGTATCACAATGCTCATATTTCATAGGCTCAGAGACCTGCAGACTGTCATTTAACATGAAATGGGAGTTAGTTGTCACAATTTTGTTTGCTGCACAATTTGGGATAGCCAACAGAAAGCAGGTGGGGTACGGTGCAGTTCCTTGTCCACGGCACGTGACACAAAACTGGAAGTCCAGCATGATCAGCTCAGGACCCCACCCACCTGAAACTGCTTTCATGAACCATTTTGTGCATATTCCTCTAAGCATTTATTGTATCCAACCCTGCCTCCCTCCATGTTAAGTCTTCTCTAACAGTTTATTACTTGAGCCTATGATGATTCATCCATTCCCTGAATTCTGATTCTAATTGAAGCATATGGCAGAGTCTAGTAGACTTCCAGAACTCTGTTACTAGAATCGTCTATTTTTTTTTTGGTAAAAGAAAAAATAGTGTTCTCTCTCCCAGCTGCTGAGTGGGCTTCGAGGTGCACATGCGATACTAAAGCGGTGCAAGAACTATGCTGGTGCCTAAAACGTGACAAGACTCGCTGAGTCTCTGCGGACTCAAGAGCTTGCCCATTTTCGATCACTTAATCTGTGATCTTCATCTCAGTACAAAAATACAGGAATAACAAAATAAACAAAGTATCATATTCAACTTTTTTAAAAAGCCAGGTGCTTTTCGTACTTTCCAGTTTTTCATAGCCTACCTCATCTGTGTCAGGATTTGTTTTGGAATAAGATGAATATCTCATTGGTTCTCTGTAGCTCGGTATTCTTCAATTCACGCCTCCTCCTTTAGATTCTACATTTCTTTCTCTGGACAACAAAATGCCTTACCAGAGAAAGAAGTAGCGATAGAGAGAGACAGAGATAGAGTCTTCGTGGCAGCGATGTGGAGGGTAGCGTGGCAGAGGTGAGAACAGAGGCATGGAGGCCTGTCTGAACATTATTGCAACAGTTTAAGGGAAAGAAAATAGGATACGGAACTAAGCAACGGCAGTAGGGATGAACAAAGGCCTGGGCTGAGAGATAATTTTGTCAAAGAATTGACATGTATATGAATGAGTAGATAATGAAATGTGTGAGAGAGCAAGAAATGAGAGATGATGGTTTTAGTTTGGATTATTGCATGGATATTAATGCATAATGAAGATTTGGCCTGTAGAGGAAAGTGAGATAACAAGATGAGTTTGATAAATTCTAAATAGAGTGCAGAAGAAAGTTAATGGGAAGTTACTGGAACTAATATACTAGCCTGTCTCCTCCACAAGGCTGTGAGTTCCTTGGGCACATTCATCTTTGCAACCCCAGCATGTACTGGGGGCTCAGCATCTTGTTTAGTAAGTGGAGAGTTGAGCTGACATTGAAATGCGGATACTGCCTTATTGCAATAAGTACCACTCACAAAACTGAGCAAATGTCAAGTCATTATTGCAAATGCAGTTTAGAATACAGAAATACAATTTAGATGATAAAATTTTCTTGCTGAAATCAGCAGTTTCTAAGGATGAAGGGAACTGGCTTTGGGAAGAAGTGTTTTTAGAACGTATGTCACTTGTGAGAGAAGGTCAGGCTGGATGGGACCCGAAGCAGAAAGAACTGGGAAAGTTGTTCAGAGGGAGGAAGGAGACACTAACCAGGAATCCTGGAGAAAAATGTGTTGACTTGGGAGAGGAGCAAGGACTGAAGCAAAAGGGAGCCAGACACAAATGTTCTAGAACTAGTCACCACCTGGGAAGGGGGAGGTGGTGTTTCTGAACCAATACCAGCTTCTCAGGAGCTAAGTCAAGGGCTCTGACTCTTTGAACTCCAGGAGGACAAACGATGTTGAAGTTCCTCACACAATGAAACGCAGCACCAGGACAAAGTGATTGTTACAGATTCACTGAAGCATTAAGAGGGTGTCTGCTGAGCCTATGCAAATACAGTCAAACTAAAAGAGATGTAGATGGGGGTCTGATATTGTGTCAGATATTTTACTACAATGCACTTAGAGCAAAGTGCATCACATTTTGAAAAGCTCTTATATACATAATATGCATATAGTACACAATCGTAATTGTACAGCCCAATAAATTATTTTTATGTAATCCCTATAACTACCACCAGATCAAGATGTAGAATGTTCACTGCACCCCAAAAAATGCTCCCATACTTCTCCCAGCCAACACCACTGGCAAAGATAGCTATTGTATGTCAGTAGATTTGTTTTGGCTGTTTTGAAGTTCACACAAATGAATTTTTACAGAATTGTATGTTGGGGTTAGACTTTTTTTTACTGTACATGATAACAACTATTCATTTTGTTGTTTGTTGCTATAGTTTTTATGTTTTAATTACAGCTTAATATTTTACTGTATGAATGCACCGTAGTTTATTTGTTCATTCTTCTGAGGATGGAAATACTAATTCCAGTTTTGCTCGTTAAGAATATTGCTGTTATTCTTCTTTGCATCTTTTAGTAGATATATGTACTCATTTGTTTTGAGCATATTTTCTGAGGTATAATTGGATAATAGATATTATGTATCTAATAGATACTGGATTTAGGAGATGCTGCTCACCGCTTTCCACAGTGGTTGTACTAGTGTGCACCGCCACGGCAGTGTGTGCGAGTTAAGTGGCCCCGTTTCCTCACCAACTCAGGCTGTTGTCAATCTTTTTTTATTCTGGTGTGTGTGTAGTGGTATCTCATTGCAATTTTAACTGCATTCTCCTAATGATGAACGGTGTTGAGAATTTGTGCTTGATGGCCATTTTGATATCCCCTTTTAAAATGACTGTTGTTTTGTTTATTTTAAAATTGTTCTGTCTTTGCTTTATTGGTTTGTAGATCTTTATATATTATGAATGTGTCTTTTGTCACACACATTATTAAAGTATCTCCTCCCACACTGTGGCTTGGCTTTTCAGTCTCTTCTAAATAATGTCTTTTGATAAACAAAGTTCTTAATCTTAATAAGGCCCAATTTTTCAATCATTTAAAAAACTGTTACTGCTCTTCATGTTCCGTTTAAGAAATCTTTGCCTGTCCGAGATCATACAGCTCATTCTTCTGGGTTTCTTCTAAGATCTTTATTGTTTTAACCTTTCGCACTTAGGAATATGATTCATGTGGAACTGACTTTTGTGTCTGGTGTGAGGTAGGGGCCAAGGTAGACTTCTTCCGTATGGACATCCAGCTGACTCAGGACCATCTATTTACATGGGTATCTCTTTTTCATTGCAATGTAGTGATGTTTTGACTTGGTTTATATGAGTCTCTAGTATTTGACTCTCCTCATGCCAGTACTACATTCAGGCACTTACCGTGCCATTTGCAGTAAGTCCTGGGATCTATGGTAGTCAGTGCCCACAAACTTTGTTTTTCAGAATTGTCTTGATTTTTTTTTTGATCCTTTGAATTTGCATGTAAATGTAAATACTAGCTTGTCAATTCACACAAATAAATCTTCTGGGATTTTCATTGGCATTGCATTGAAAAGATAGATCGTTTGGGGAAAAATTGAGTCTTCAAATCCATGAACATGAAACTTCCATTTAAAAAAATTAATAGCTTTGACTGTGCTTTCCTACCTGTGATATATTGTCATTTTCTCCCTCCTCTTTCCTCCCCCTTCCACTCCCCTTTCCTTTTGTTTATTGCCCACTAAGTTGATCTTATTATCTGTTAATGGTTGATAACCTGCACTTTTTAAAAGACTGCTCTAGGTTATGCCTAGAAGGGGAGTTCCTGGTGTAGCATTGTCTACTTTAGAAGATATGAACACATGGCTCACCAAAGCAGTTTAATCAGTTTATTTTCTTGCCAGCAGTGCATAAGTGTTCTAGTTTTAGTATCTCTTTATCAGTACTTGTCATTTTCAGACTTAATTTTTACCAAGTTATAGTTGAAATGGATATATTATTGTTGAATTTATCTGATTACTATTCAAATTGAGCAACTCTTCATGTTTATGGGGCTTATTAAGGTATTTTTGTGTAGATTAGAAATATGATTTTTAAAATTTTCTGTACAAATAGCCAATGATTCCAGCACTATATATTGAGTAACCCAGATAATCCCACTAATTTTTAATGTGTCAATTTTGCCTATATGCACAGGTCTGCTTTTAGGTCTTGCTAGTCAGTTTCATTGATCTACTTGTCTATGTATCTGCACCTATATCATACTCTTAAACCACTGTAGCTATATGATAAGTCATATGTGAGAGGGCCATACCACCTATTTTGTTCTTCAAAATTATCTGGGTGGCTTTTGTCCTTTTTTCTGCCATGTAAATTTTAGGATCAATGTTATATGTTCATAAAAATTTCTGTTGGGATTTTTATTGGAATTAAATTTTTAATTTAATTTAAGAAGACTTGATATCTTTATGATATTGAATTTTCCATGAGTGAGTATGGTACATCACTACATTTATTCAGGTCTTCTTCTATGTCCTTCAGTGCTATTATTAAGCTTCCCCCATAAAATTATAGCATATATTTTCTTTGATTCCTTCCTAGGTTTTGGTTACACATTATTGACATCTTTTTTTCCTATTATATTTTTGGTATAAATATTGCTAGTCCATCAAAATACTGATGATGTTGGAATGCAAATCTTCCTGAACACTCTTATAGATTCTAACTTTGTGAAGATTTTCTTTTATTTTCTCTAGACAATCATGTCATCTGCAAATAAGGAGAAGTTTGGTTTTTCATTTCCAAGTTTTAGGCTTCTTATTTCTTTTTTCTCTTATCAGTGAGGAACTTTATTATAATTTGAAGTGGAACAGTCATAGTAGGTGAAATGTGTTACTAAGATAATGCTTGCTATAGGTTTATGGTGTTCAGGAAATTCCCTTATAACTCGTTTACAGAGATTTTTAGAAATCTTGATGAATATAATATTTTGTTAAATGATTTTTTGCATGTGTTAAGATAATTTCATATTTACCTCCCTTAGTTCATACTTAAGATCTGTGACACAGGTTTTCTTATATTGAACAATTGTTATGCTCCTGAGATAAGCTGTTTGATTTTTACACACTGCCAAGTCATTTGCTCTCCTTTTTTTAAAAAAATATTTTATTTATATATTTTTTAGAGAGGGAAGGGAGGGAGATAGAGAGAGAGAGAGAGAAACATTAGTGTGTGGTTGCTGGGGGTTATGGCCTGCAACCCAGGCATGTACCCTGGCTGGGAATCGAACCTGGGACACTTTGGTTCCCAGCCCACGCTCAATCCACTGAGCTACGCCAGCCAGGGCTATTTGCTCTCCTTTTATAGTCCTTGTCTGGTTTAATATCAATGTTATACTCACCTTATAATTTATCTCTTTCACTCTCTAAAGCAGAGATTACCAAATAAGATACAAAGACACAATCTAGGTATTTTATTTTATATATTATATGTATTTAAATTGTATATATAGTTAAGGTGTACAACAGAATGATTTGCCATACATGTGCATAATGAAGTAATTACTACAGCCTCGCTTATTAACATATCATCCCCTCATTAGTTATCCTTTTCTGTGTGTGATAAGCCACGTGAAATCTACTTTCACCAGATCTCCAGTATTCAATGCAGCATTATTAACTATAGTTATCACGCTGTACATCTTACAAAGCTGCAACTTTGTACCCTTGACCGATATCTCCCCACTTTCCCTCCTCCCCCAGCTGCTGGCAACCACAAGAAACAGTCATTTATTTAGGTCTTTAATATGTCTCAGTGATGTTTGACAGTGTTTTTATGTCAATCTTTCACAATGATAGATGTGTCATCATTTAACCAGTTCTCTGGGTATGGACACTTTCCAATTTTTACTCCACCACATCTTTTATGCACAATGAAATTTAAAACCTTGGACCCAACTTTTGTTGTCATTTTTAAGTGCTGTGATGATCATTTTCAACTTCTATCATTGGTATCTCATACTCCTCATTCTCAGCTACAGGCGAGAAGTCAAAGGGCAAAGAAAGGTGCCCCACAATGTCCCCCTTTGGTTTTTAAAACCACAGCTGAACCACCTTGATCTGTTTCCTGTTATTTAAAATCTCTAGGGAAGGTACTGCAAGCACAGAGTGGGTAGCCTTTCCAAAGTCTTACCAGCATGGTCACCAGGAAATGCCTTTTTGTGTTACTCTGCTGTAAATTAAACCCATTTTCTCTTTGTTTGGTTAACAGTGAACAAATGAACTTTTCAGTGAATGGAAGAACCTCCATTTCTTACTTTTAAAAAATGGTCTCCATGCATTGCAAGACAGAAACAATTTTGAGGACTATTCATTTCCCATGTCTATAACCCCTTTCAGCTCTACCTATAGGTTCTAATCCCCAACCTTGCAAGTCAATTAAACGTGTCCTTGTTGGTAAACTGCTCTGTAGAAGGTCTTTTTACAAGATGTGAACCACTTTGGTTTCAGGGCTCCTCTCGGAGGTAGCCAACTTTCATAAATTAAGCCTCAAACCACACGAATCAAGAGCCATTGTGGGTGGTTTATCTCTGAGTTACTGTAGGGTATGTCTTCTTGCTAATGTAGTTTAATGTCACACCTAATGATTTTCTAAGAACTTTCTCTTTTTTTAAATGTCTTTTTTTAAAATCTTCACCCAAGGGTATGTTTATTGATTTTAGAGAGAGAGGAAGGTGGGGGGGGGGGAGGCGGGGTCGGAGATAGAGAAATACCGTCAAGGGCAGGACGTTCTTATCACAAAGGTGATGTGTATCTGATAAGAAAATTTAGATAACAGATAAATAAAGAGGAAAAAATCATCTGTAATTATGTCTTTAACTGATAACCATGGTTACCATTATAGTATATTTCTTGCCAATATTTCTACTCATATATATTTTTAACTTATTAAAAATTGTTATTGTCTTATAACTTCCTTCTAAGCTTAATACATTCACTTAAACAATCAACTAACCATAAAATACATTCCATGATATTAAGTATTTTTTAGCTATTAAATATTTAACAGGTAATCACCTGTTAATTGGACATTTATAAGTTTTTCTAACTTTTCACCAATATAAACAAATGAAGTAAACATACTGATTTTTAAAACTTTATTTATATTTGCAATTATTCTGTTAGGACACTGGGTCCGAACTTCATGCATCAATATTGCTTGCAGAGTTGTTGCTTTTAATGTAAATACCACTGTGACATGCATGTAAACTGACATATTAATGAGGTTTACACTAGTTACCATATTAAACTATTAGACAATAGGATTTTATTTATTATGAACATAACAATTCAATATTGGTTATTCTGTAGATCAGTGAGTGATTTTCCTTTTCATTATGACTCAGGAATCCAAGTTCCTTCCATAATGTGGCTAGACTTTTCCAAAGGGGCCTGGATGTCTTTGGACACTGATAGGAGATGGAGAAGGAGAAAGAGCATGAATTCATAGCTACATTTGAGATTTGTTGGCCTAGAAATGACATACTATATCTGCTTAGCAAGAACTAGTTACATGCCTTCTACAGCATGCAAGGGATGCTGGGAAGCATACTCTCTGGATGGGCTACCACCTCCACTTCCACTTCCACTTCCAAGGACATCCTATCAGAGAGGAAGCAGGAGTTCTGGTAGGCAGTAAGGTATGTCTTTCATATTTGGTAAAACCATTTTGGAAAGCAGTTCGTCAATATCAAAGTTTAATGTGACTTAGCAATGCCATATCTCAATCCTTATTGTATAGAAATTTTCATTCGGGTAAGAGAAGGCTATCCATTTAAGAATGGTCATTGTTTTTGTTAATAACAAAAATGTGAAAATAATCTTCAAATGTCCATCTTTACATGTCAACAATGGTTAAATAAATTGAATTATTTACTTGTATTCTATACAACTTTTAAAATATTAGATCTGAATGTACAGAAGTGGAAGGATGATTATAATATATGCTACTTAATGAAAAAATACAAAACAACACGTTCAGTGTGATTACCCACAAGGAGTGAGAGGAGAAAGTGGAGGTTGATGTTCTCACCAATTTTTAACTTTTCTATTACTTCAAATTAAAAAAAAATAAGCCTTCTCTTAGACCCACAAAGGAGTTCCCATAAGACTGTCAGCTGATTTCTCAAAAGAAACTTTGCAGGCAAGAAGTATTCAAAGCGATGAAAGGCAAAGACGTACATCCAAGATTGCTCTATCCAGCAAAGCTATCATTTAGATGGAAGGACAGATAAAGTGCTTCCCAGATAAGGTCAAGTTAAAGGAGATCATCCTCACCAAGGCCTTATTGTATGAAATGTTAAAGAGACTTTTTTAGGGAAAAGAATATCAAAACTATGAACATTAAAATGACAACAAACTCGTAACTTTCAACAACTGAATCTAAAAAACAAAAATAAACTAAGCAGACAATTAGAAAAGGAATGGAATCATAGATATGGAGACCACTGGGAAGGTTATCACCAGGGAGGGAGAAGGGGGACAATGGGGGAAAAGGTACAGGGAATAAGAAACATAAATGGTAGGTACATAATAGACGGGGAAAGTGAAGAATAGTATAGGAAATGGAGAAGCCAAAGAACTTATATGTATGACACATGGACATGAACTAGGGGGGGCATTGTTGGGGGGAAGGGGGGAACCGGTTGGAGGGGGAAAAGGGGGAAATTGGGACAACTGTAATAGCATAATTAATAAAATATACTTAAAAAATAAGCCCAAATTACATGAGCATTTTCAAAACTCAAATTGCCAGACCTCACCCCAAATCTATGGAATCTCCAGGGAGTGGGGCCCAGAAATCTCTAGTTCATAAAAGCTCCACAAATGACTCTGATAAATTGTCAAGGTTGCAACCACAGCCTTAGGATAAATTTCTAAAAGTGTAATTACTATGTCAAAGGGTACAAAAAATATTAAGACTTTCGATAAGAATTGCCAAATTGTCATTTAGTAATGTACCAATTCACATTCCCACCAGCAGTGTATAAAAGCTCATTTCATCATCAACCCTGAGTGGTACAAAGAGTTTTAATCTTTGGCAGTTTGATGAATGCAAAATGGTGTGTCTGATTTATGTTGACAGAAGTTCTAGTTTGTTGCGTTTGGTTCTCTTTCTGGGACATTTTTTCCCATGTATCTTCCCCTTGAACTGTGTTGATAGATTCATTCCCATCAATTAATGTTTCATTATTAAAATCACTCGGGGAACTTGTTTAAAATATAGATTTCTAGTCCCCCACTTGCGATCTTGATCAAGCAGGTTGAGGATGAAATTTGGGAATATCAATAGGAAGAGTAAGAT
This sequence comes from Phyllostomus discolor, assembly GCF_004126475.2. Lineage (NCBI taxonomy): Eukaryota > Metazoa > Chordata > Mammalia > Chiroptera > Phyllostomidae > Phyllostomus > Phyllostomus discolor. The sequence goes on from NC_040906.2 coordinate 36,348,530, forward strand.
TCAGAACTTACCAAGGAGAGATATATCCCAGATGGAAGCATGAGAAGAAAAATATGCAATGGAGAACTTATGATATGGGTATTTTGCATCTCTAGAATAGACCTTTTTCTCATGATTTGCCATGCCCTCCACCCAGGATGCAGTTCCCCTTTCCTCCCATCATCCATTAAGTTCCAGCCCAGTCCTTTCTATGTGCCATTAAAATCCGCATTGATTTCTCCCTCCTCTGCACTCCCACAGCTCTTAGTGTCCAAACAACTCATCCTGACACTTAATCACACACTGCAATTACTTTAGATAGGTGAGAATTGATTTACAGTAATAAAGATGTAGTCTAAGGAAAGTTGTAGAAGTATTATTTCAAGACAAGAAAAAATGCCCTAGGATAGCCTGGAAAATAACCTTTCAGTAAATTACCTTTGTGTTGACAGTAAATTAGAAGCAATGGCAACACTATAGAAGGTGAAATTTGGAGTAGGGCTGCCTTAAAGAATTAGAAATGAGTGCTTCTCTGTCAAAACAAACTAGCACTTTTAATCTTCCAAATCAGAAAAAAATTTTTAAAAATCCTCAGTACCACTCAGGGCTGTTGGTGGACTGGTGATTTTATGATCAAATTTGGGAAAGAGCACCCCTCTGTGTATTTAACATTGTTTACTTACTAGAGTCATCAGAGATATATTTAAAAATCAGCCAGGCTCAGTCGCACCCAAGACTCTGCTTCAACTGGGATTTTTATTTACTTTTTTTACAGCTCCTCAGGTGATTGGAACATATAGCCAAATTAAGACTCATTAACCAAAGTAATGAAAAAAAATCATGTGTAGATCTCACATATATATTTCATTGTTCTTTGCCACTTTGAAAGGAGGGGATAATTTGATTTGCTTTTCTAGTAGAAGTGATGGATGTCCAAAGAATCATATACTATCTCCCTCGCCTCCCTTGACGTTTGTGAGAAATCTGTCCAAGTAGATTTACTTTCTTTCATTCATTCATTCATTCATTCATTCAACAAATATGCATTGATGAGGTTCTCTGTTGGGAGTACTGCTGATGTTGAGGATAATGTCCTCATGATGTGCATAATCTACCAAAGTGGGTGGAAATTAAACAAGTAAATGTAACTAGTTGTACTGGAGCCAAGTCTTTGAGAAGGCATCAGTGGTGTCCTGCTTCAACCAAGAAGGTGAACTTTTTCTTTTAAAGATTTTATTTATTTTTAGAGAAGGGAAGGGAAGGAGAAAGAGAGGGAGAGAAACATCAATGTGTGGTTGCCTCTCAAGAGCCCCATATTGGGGACCTGGCCTGCAGCCCAGCAAACCGGTGACCCTTTTGTTCTCAGACTGGCACTTTTCCGCTGAGCCATACCAGCCAGGGCAGAAAGTGAACTTTTATGGGCCATTCCCAAAATGGGCCACCATGTCTAAATTAAATGCCATGTGCTTTTTAAAAGCTTTTCTATTTCCATGAGGTGATTCCTTCTAATTTATTGCAAATCTGCACTTATTTTATTAAAAGATACTTTTCTTGGCTACACATGGGTATTTCTTTCTAACCTGAAATAATATTTCTCAACTTTCATTAGGTCTAAGCTGATTCCTCTTTGTGTAAACTTTGGATTGCAAAGGAATTGTACAGAAACAAGACCAGCTGCCAGGGCACAGTCCAGGTCAGAACTGTAGTGGGTAGTATGATACTAGAGATCATAAGTCTAAAAGCTTTGCTGTATCAGACCATTCCCCCTTTTTTTAATAAGATTTTATTTATTTATTTTTAGAAAGGGAAAGGAGGGAGATAGAGAGAGAGACAGAGAAACTTCAATGTGCGGTTGCTGGGGGTTATGGCCTGCAACCCAGGCATGTACCCTGGCTGGGAATCGAACCTGGGACACTTTGGTTCCCAGCCCGCGCTCAATCCACTGAGCTACGCCAGCCAGGGCAGACCATTCCCCCTTGTCAGCACTAGTGGACGAAGGATATCTGTGGCCTTTGCTTCACGTTAGAAATGGAAACAGTGGAAAGGAGTCTTCAAGATTCCTACCCTGTCAGACACGGCCCTTTCCAAAGTATTTCACTCTATGAGCAGAGTGTATTTCAAGGAAATGCAGTTTTTCTAACAATCCAAAGTTTTTTCCACGACCATAAAGTTTACTTCAAAGTTCTCATTTGACTAATCCTTTGCTCCTGTAAGAGCTGAGCAATACTGTATAACAAACACAGTCTTATCTGACCTTTTCACATATCTCTACTTGAGTAGGCACCAAAGCAGCTAGTATTTAAAAACAGAATACAATTTTTGGACCCTTGAGAATTGACATACTATGTTGATTACTATATTCCTGGTGTAACATATATAAGGAGATACATAATTTATTAGGGACTTCTTCACTGTCTGTGCATTGGTAGGAAGTCAATATTTCTGAGGACTGAGGTCATATACCAGCCCAGACCCCCAAAATACTAAAAGCAGTCTAAGATCATCATTGTAAATATGGAGCTGTAAGCTATGGCACTGTCATGATAGTGGAAGCAGCATTCTGTTCAGCTGTGCTCAGGTAAACAAGGACTTAATGAGACACAACAGAAATGGCTCCTAGGCTTTTGGGGAGTCTGATGAAGTGTCATCGAGCACAAAACCAATGCAGATGGTTTTTTTAAGATTCTATTTACTTATTTTGGGGGGGAAGGAAGGGAGAAAGAGAGGGAGAGAAACATCGATATGAGAGAGAAACCAATCACCCCAACTGGGACCAAACCTGCAGGCTAGGCATGTGCCCTGCCCTTCGAAATGGAACCAGCGACATTTTGCTTTGCCTGACGATGCCCAGCCCATAGGCAGGGCCCAATGCAGATGTTTTTAAACTGGTAAAGGTTTCAAGGTCTTGAAGCATGGCACAAGTTAATACCCTACGCAAATGCACCACGTGGAGGGACAAGTGGGGACTCTTCTTATGAAGCTGTGTGTCCTGGTGCAGGACTTCCCAGATTGCTTTACTGTAAGTTATGTTAAGTCCTTATACAGACTAACCGCTGCCATGGTTTTCCTTACCTTCCTATCAGCCTGTGAGCCCTGGCTCTTCCTCAGCTGAGAAACATCCAGTTTCTTGACCACTTGAGTTGGTATTGTTATGAATTTGACTGACATCATGGGAGAAGGCATGACCATCAGCTAGGCAGGTGCTGCTTAAAAGAAGGAAGAGTCCAGTGTCCAAACAGCTATGCCACAAGCAGCTGAAGTGCATCACTAAGGTCTGAACTTGTGAGCCCATCCAATACAGGCCTTTCTATGCATACCTAGGGGATGGCTTTGCCAAAAGGTAATGTACTTCTATGCTTGCTGTAAAAAAATCTAAATGCAGAATATAAAGGGGATATTAACAAATTTACCCTTTTAAGCACACAAACTAATACATCAGTACATCAATTTTGAGAATAAAAAATAGCAATAGCATTGACAACAACAGAGAAACAAAGGCATATGAAATTTTGCCATTGGTGATGGGAACATTCCGTCCAACTGTCCCATCAACACACCCTGTGGCTGCTAAACTGAATTGGAAACAGAATTTCATCTGCTTCCATTTCCATCTTTGCTGTCTCAGCACTCCAGAAGAAACACTTAATCCCTGCAGCCCTATGGGGCACCTATGGCGGGTAAAACATTTCGGTAGGAGAGCCCCGTGCTTTGATTGAAGATGGAAGTGATGTCACGTGTGATAAAACATGTGTTCTCACCAGAAGTGGCTTCATATTTCTAATGAATTCTCAGCTGAAAAATATGCAGAGAATGGAAAACACGAATTATGCAACTGAGAGTTGTGACTTCCTGTTAAACTTTATGGAGGAGGTGAGAATAGAGCAGTGAGAGGGAAACTATTCTTAAATGCTTCTTTTTTATGTATTGCTTCTTCTGTTTTCCCCACTATTCTATGTTGTACACAGAGTATACTAAGTTATTGGTTTATTTCCTATATGTGTAAGCATTTTAGAAAAATAACATTCTAGATATAGAAAAGACCTTAAACATAATGAATATGTATGTAACCAATAACCAGCAAACATTTTTTAGGGAAAGCAGCAATCACTTGATATGTAGTTACATTACCATGACTTTGATAAACCTTCAAACTCTAAATTTTCTTAGGTTTTTTGTCTTGTTCTGCTTCTAAAAATATATCAGCAACTTACTATTAAATACAATAACACTTAAGATTGGACTTTTTCATTATTTTTATTGATAATTATTCCCCTGCCTTTATTGCAATTCAGTTGGATAAATTAAGTCTAAAAAGCTATCTAAGATGTAAAGCAGTTGTGGCCCAGACTCAATTATAACAGCAACTTCCTGTAGATCACACCTTTGCTCAGACCACAGCTTTCTTAAGAAACAATGTATTTTAAACATCAGATTTGATCAGCTAGAAACTCTAGGGGAACCTCCTGTCTGTGGTAGTTTTGAGAAAAAGGGAGAGGCGTGTCAAAAATAATATGTGTGGAAACATTTTCTCTATATAAATCACTTTATTACAAAAACCTATAACATTTTATAGCAGTCTCTTCTGCTCTTTGCAGAACTTACTCTGTGAAAAAGAGTAAGTTACTTTTAAAATAAAAAATTTCCACAGATTTGTATTATACTGCTTTCTGTAATTATTTTTCCTCTGTACTACTTCCTTGGCCCTTTTCCCGAAATTCCAACTTGAAGACTTTTTAAGTTTTATCTTTAACCTATATAATCCCTCCCCCTGATGACAATGAAAGGCAAAAGTTGGCACTGGTGGCACCTAGTTGTCTACTTACATCTCCCTATGAGGCGAAATTTTCCTAGAGTTTCTTACACCAAGGCAGCCTTACTCAAGTTTGGCTACCTTGTGTGAGTTTCTGAGCATTGTTTACATCAAATACTTTTCATTGTGCCAAATTCAACACTTTCCCTTCTCTTACATTAATACATTTTGAATAAGAGTTTTTCTCCCATGTCTAGCCCTGTACCATAGCTCTCAAGGGTAGAGGAACAATGACACCATCGATACTAAGAAAGAAGGTTAGATTCAAAGAGGGAAAGATGGAGGAGGTGATGCTTGTTTGGTGTGGTTTTCTCAGCAACTAGATCAGTGCCTGGTAACAACTGTTGTTAGAAACAACAATTTATGGGATGAATGAATGAATGAACGATGTCACTAATGTTTGCCAGCACTGGCAGGATCTTCACAGAATTGTGGGCAGGCGTTACAGGCAGACGAAACCATGCATGCAAGGGCACAGAGGCAGGAAAGCAATGGAGGAGAAATAGGAGCCCGTACCAGGGGTTGTGGGCATCTTTGCGCACACACTGGAGTCATGGGAAGACAAGCCAGAGCAACCGAGAACTATGGGAATGCCCTTATGGGAGGAGGCATGGTGAACTGGCAGTGGGGCGCAAGGCAGGAAGATTCTCTTCCCTAGTATTGCTCCACTTTATGACTAGAAATTCTGTATTTAATCTGAGTCACTGAATAACTATGAACTAGTTTTGAGAAAGGAGCTTGAATTTTCCTCCTATGGTTTGTCCTGAAGCTGGCGTGTCTGTTCTACTCCCAGCTCTACCACTCATAGCTGGTTGACTTCCCATCCCCTCTGCTTCATTTTTTTCTTTTTTTAGCTGTAGGATGAGAGTAATAATAAAACTTACATAATTGTTAAAAATTAGGTGATGTTTGGGAAGTAATAATAGTAACACAAGTTTCATTTTTCACTGATTGACTCATTGCTTTTTCTGGGTTCATCACTATCCTGTACTCTACATCGATTGAGCCACATTTTTGGCTTATGTAAAAAGTATATGTGCATATATATATGCATATGCATATATACATCTTAGAATAATGGTGAGTGCTTGGTGTATGTTGGGGACACTGTGCTCATTACTTTCATTAGTTCATTTAATCCTCACAACAATCCTGTCAGGAGGCTACTGTTATTTCCCCATTTTACACGTGAGGGAATTGAGGCTTAGAAAGGTCACATAGCTGAGAGGTGAGAGAGTTAAGACACAATCTCAGTTTTTCTGAATCTAGAGCCTGTGCCCCACATATTGTACACATGTAGGTAATTTCTTCAAATTTTGTCTTAATATTTCTCTAAAATATATATAGTTTATGATAATGTTAACAACTTTATTGAGGTGTAATGACATACAATAAACACATATTTGAAATACAACTGTTGACAGGTTTTGACAGAAGGTACCCACCCATGAAACCATTACCACAGCAAGATAATAAACACATCCACCACCCTAAAAGTGTCCTTGGGTCTCTCTTTAATCTTTCCTTTCCACCTCTCCCCCCCCCTGCATCCCATCCCCAAGCAACCACTGATCTGCCTTTTATTAACAATTGGTTTGCATTTTTAATGTAAAAAGAATCATACATTATACACCCCTTTTATAACTGGCTTCCTTCCCTCAGCATAATTATTTTGAGATTTCTTATTTTTGCATGTATCAACAGTTCACTCCTTTTTATTGCCAGTAGTATTGCATTGTATGATGTACTATAACATGTTTATGATTCTTTTTAATACTTTATATTCTGGAATATGCAAGAAGTAAAAAAGAAAAAAGTAGTATTCTATTCCTTAATTTATATTTATAAGACAACATCATGTTTCTCTAAAATATTAAGTAGATGTCAAAACTGAAAGAGAATGAGATAGGGAGTTACTATGGAAGAGAAGAGAGGATGGATGAGAATTCGTCTCCCAGATGTAATATCACTCTAGTCTTTCAAAACCATAAGTTAATTTTGAAATTTCATGCACACATACATATAAAGCCTATATTTTATTGTCTCCACATAAAGTTCTACATTTGAAATATTATGTTTAAAATTAAATTAACCCAGTGTGGTGCTATAAACTATAGAACCTTAATTATATAGTGCTTCAATTGTATCAGTTGAAATTTATACATCTTTTTTTTGGAGCTATAGTTCTAAGTTGCCAATAAAGTCTTCCACTTTAGATATATACATACCATGAGAGAACACTTTAAAGAAAGACAAATGACACCCGGCTTCAGATGGTGTGTCAGAGAGGCTAGGATCTGACTTCCCCAAGGCTCAGCATTTCCCCGTATGTAAAACAAAAACAATTACTGTCTTCAAGGGCTGCACTGGGCTTTACATAAAAAGGCGTCTGAGAGCACATTGCATGTAGAAGATCTTTATAACTGGCATTTTGCACTCCCTGACCTTCCCAAATCCTCCCTGAAGACTTCTTTAGGCTCCCAGGAAACACAAGGACTTCTTTTACCCATTCTTGTTTTAGCACTTTTCATATACTTTCTTTTCAACATTGACCACAGAGTGAGGCACATAGCTGGCCCTGGAACATTTGTTGAATAAAGACTAGGAGACATTCCTTCCCAGCATTGGCAGCAAACCAAATCCATGGCTGTGCAGACTAGGAGTGGGAGGGATTGTTTTGGCCTTGTTCTCATGACAGCCATGAAGAAGCATCTTTCTGGGGGGTGAGGTAGTTGTGTGGCTGGCATTTGCTACATACAGGACCTTGCTTGATGGTGTGGTGGTTGTGGTTGGACCTTGGGTGGGAGGTGATGACAGCTCATATTGGAAACCGGGGCTTTGCTTATTGTGGTCTTTCTTTGTGAATGGACCCCTCTGGGAAATGAAATAGCTTGTTAAAGGCTGTTTTGAATAGATGGTGTTGGCACACCCTGTGGTGATTAGCAAATCAGTAAAGTACCCTGCCAATTGTGAGAAACCTAAACGAGTTTCCAGGGAGTTCATCAAGAGACCCTTGTGAGACTTTAAATGCTTATAAACTTGACCGTGTTGAGTTACAAAGAGAAAATGGCAAAGTTGTTTTCAGCATCAATGGGTTTTGCTAGACAACATTTCCACCAATGGTTTTTTCTGTGAGAAGCTGAGATTCGCTGCATTCGCCAGGCCCTCACAGAGATGGGAGGCCAAGGAAGAAAGGCAGAATCCTGACTCTAAACAGCCACCTACAACCAAGGGTAAGGCCGTTTTTGAGAGATGGACTGGAACACAGGAAATAACAGATTTGAGAAATAAAATGTTTTCAGAAACATTTTAAGAAGCACTGAAATGAGAGGAATTCAATGCAACCTACAAATTAAAGGCTAGTTAATGTGTTTAAGCGTCTCCCTCCACTATTTTAGACAGACTTCTGGAGGGGCACTGAATCTTGGTTTGAGTTCCAGGTCAGCCTCTAGCAAGGTACATGAGTGAGGGAAGCCACTTCACTTGGAGAATGCTCAGTTCCCCTGTCTGTGAGCTGGTGGTTCATAGTATTGATCTTATCTAGCTATTTGGAAAAGGACTAAATGAGATCAGAGTGAGGATAAACAAACTGGACACAGGACTTAGCACATAGTAGGTGTACAGTAGGTTGAATGAATGCCTGAAGAGGCCTATTCTTCTTAGCTATACAAATGGAAAACATCATTTTGGCTTTTCTGCTTCTCTTCAAAAATATTTGATCATATTTTATAAGTTTCTACAAAAAGCTAAACAAATTTTCATCAAAACTAATAGAATTTCCTTTTAGCCTCTGTTCTTTATGTGTAAATATGGGATAATCCTACCTGCCTTCCCAAGATGCCACGAGAGCCACATGAAATCAGGGAAAGTGCTCAGGGCCCATCATTGTTCAGCAAACACCTAAAAACGCTCCTTTTCTCTGTACCAGAAACACACTGTTAGATTGCTAAAATTTGTCAGTGTGTGAACAACTCAGATAGGTGGAGAGTATCTTTGATAAACAGGAAAGTAAATAAAGCTAATATTTTGTGATTTTCCATTAGAAACCAAAAGGTTTCTGTTTTTGCCAAATGGAAAAACATTTGTCACACATGTAGTTTTATTTTTCAGGTAGTTTAGTAGATGTGGAAAATTTAATTAAGAAAAATGATTTTGTTAGTGAATCTTTATCAAATTTTTAAGGGCATGTACCCAATGTTTTAGAATTTTAGGGGAGTTTCCATTAGTGAATTGTGCTTATTTTGGCTGTGACCTTTGGCTGGTTTTAAAGCTGTGAGGCCTGACCACAAAATCGTGGTCCCAGGGGCCAGACTTGTTGAACCTCTTCATTTACTCCTGTTGTACTGATGCTGACCAAGGGGTTTCCTCTCTCCCTCCCTTCCTTCCTTCTCTCTTTCTCTTTTTCATTCCTTCTTCCTTCAGTTCTTTCTCTCAAGTTCTTATTTTTTTTCACCTTTTGATTTTTAGAGAGAGAGAGGTGGGAATGGAGAGAAAGAGAGAAAGACATGGATTTGTTGTTCCACTTATTTATGCATTCACTGGCTGGCTGACTCCGGTATGTGTCCTGACTTGGGATAGAACCCACAAATTTGACATATTGGGCTGATGCTCCAACCAACTGAACTATCCAGCCAGGACAAAAGGTTTTCTTTTTTAAGAAAAATGCACCTGCTTAGCTCTGTATAACTGGTGTGCATGAATGGAAATGAAATAAGCAACATTTCACATGCCCCTTCTCTTCTTTCCCACCACCTCCTCCTCTTCATTTCATATTTGACTTATTTGTTCTGATCTCTCCAAAGTCAGTTTCTGAATCTGTTCTGAAAGCATCACTATGTGTAAGTAAAAAAGAATCTGTTTCCAAAAGTATATGCATCTATAAAGAACAGTACTGTGACTATCATCACGTGTATAGTTGTGTTCTACTTTTTTCTAAATAAATTTTCTTATTTTGTTACCTCTCTGTAAGTTAGACAATGGATTTCCATCTTTCGTATGTTTTACAAATTATAATAATAGTTTTAAGACATCATGGAAATACCCTTTTTTTGTAAAAATATGGGCATTGATCAAGAAAGAAATATTCTATAAAACTTGGGGCCCTTCAACCTATAGAAAATTTCGGACTTCCCCACATTTACTTTCAGCAAGTAAATACTTGCTAAAAAACTAGAGCTGTCACGGAGATTCTCTTCCTGTGACCATACATTAGAAGCGCAGAAAGGGATGGAAATAATCCGAATTGGAAAAACAAAGAACTCATGCCTTGAATATTTCTACTTAGCCTGGGTAAACTGATGCTACACTCACTGACTTAAAAAAAAAAAAAATCAAACTCCAGAAGAAGAAACAGAATTTAAAAGTAACAGCATAATATTTAAGTGCATATGTGTTCCTGGATCAGACTCCCTGGGTAGAATCCTAGCTCTGATTTTCTACCTACGTAACTTCAGTAAGTTACCTAATCCCTCTGCACCTCCCTATCCATATCTTCCCTATCAAACGGGGACAGCAGTGGTGCTGTGCTCGTTACCACAGGGCTATCATGAGGACTAGATGATGTTAATTCATCTAGAATTACGAGAGCTTATTAGCACAATGTCTAACACTCAGAAAGCCCTAAATACACATTTTTTATAAATATTATCATATCTACAGCTGAATGTAAATGAAATGTTTCTTTAAGATTGGTAACCAGCAGAAAAATTATAAAGAATAAATGAAGATCATTTGGCAAACAAGAAGGCTATTCTCTAACACTTTTAAACATTTTTCCTCACTGGATACTGCATAAGAAACAAACACCTATTTTATTTTGTGCAATCACAAGTTTCTATTCACGGTGTTAAAGCTTTAGAAATACTTGTGTTTTCTTTTTTTTTTGCTTTTTAAAATAAAATGTTTTAAAATATTTTATTGATCATGCTATTACAGTTGTCCTATTTTTTTCTCCCTTTTATTCCCCTCCTACCTGCATGCCCCCCTCCCACCCACATTCCCCCAACTTAGTTCATGTCCATGGGTGGTACATATAAGTTCTCTGGCTTCTCCATTTCCTATATGATTCTTAACCCCCAACCCCGGCTAGTTGTGCCTATCAATTATGCTTCTTATTCCCTGTACCTTTTTCCCCATTCTTCCCTATTCCCCTCCCCACTGACAATCCTCCATATGATTGCCATTTCTGTGATTCTGTTCCTGTTCTAGTTGTTTGCTTAGCTTGTTTTTGTTTTTGTATATTTTTAGGTTCAGTTGTTGAAAGTTGTGAGTTTGTTGTCATTTTACTGTTCATATTTTTGATCACCCTTTTCTTAGATAAGTCCCTTTAATATTTCATAAGGGCTTAGTGATGATGAACTGCTTTAACTTGACCTTATCTGGGAAGCACTTTATCTGCCCTTCAATTCTAAATGATAGCTTTGCTGGATAGAGTAATCTTGGATGGAGGTCCTTGCCTTTCATGATTTGAATACTCCTTTTCAGCCCTTTCTTGCCAGCAAGGATTCTTTTGAGAAATCAGCTGATAGTCTAAAATGGGAACTTCTTTGTAGGTAACTCTCTCCTTTTCTTTTGCTGCTTTTAAGATTCTCTCCTTATCTTTAATCTTCAGTAATGTAATTATGATGTGCCTTGGTGTGTGCTTCCTTGGGTCCAGGTTCTTTGGGACTCTCTGAGCTACCTGGACTTTCCGGAAGTCTATTTCCTTTGCCAGATTGGGGAAGTTCTCCTTCATTATTTGTTTCAATAAACTTTCCATTTCTTGCTCTTCCTCTTCTCCTCCTGGCACCTCTATGATTTGGATGTTGGAAAGTTTAAAGTTGTCCCAGAGGTTCCTAAGCCTCTCCTCATTTTTTTCAATTCTTGTTTCTTCATTCTGTTCTGGTTGGATGTTTATTTCTTCCTTCTAGTCAAAATAGTTGATTGGGTCCTGGTTTCCTTCCTGTTACTGTTGGTTCCCTGTACATTTTCCTTTATTTCACTTTGCATAACCTTTACTTCTTCCTCTACTTTGCAGTCATACTCAACCACTTCTGTGAGCATCCGGATTACCAGTGTTTGAACCCTGCATCTGATAGGTTGGCTATCTCTTCATTGCTTAGTTCTGTTTTTGGAGCTTTAATCTGTTCTTTCATTTGGGCCATATTTTTTGTCTCCGCAAGCCTGTTACATAGTGAGGGGAGGTGCCTTAAGTATTTGCCAGGATGGGGAAACCCACAGTACTATGTTGTGTTGCTGTATATTGGGGAGGGGTCTGAGAGGGAACAATGCCACTTGCTCGATTCTCAGCTGGATTTCACTCATTTTCTCTGCTACTCACAAGCAAATTGGGCCCTTCTGGTGCTGATTCCTGGGTGGGTGGGCTTGTGTACATTCTAGAACCCCATGGGTCTCTCCAGTGAACTCTCCTGTGAGGCCAAGAGTTTCTCCACCATGCAACCCTCACATTTTTACATACAGAGGTTTTGAGCCTTGATTTCCCTGGGCTGGAACCCTGCATTATGTTGTCTGTCTTGTTCCCCTGTTGCTCCTCCTGGTATATCTGAATGCAAATATGGGACAGTCCAGTCTGCCATATACCATGTTGCCTAGTCCACCCGCCAGCTGCTGCCTTGTTGCAAGTCCTCTTCTCTCAGCTGCCCATCTCCACCCCTTCTGCTGGTCTGGATGAATGTTTCTTCTTTAACTCCTTGTTTAAACTCCTTGTTTGTTGGACTTCCATACAGTTCAATTTTGTGGTAGTTCTGGTTATTTTTGTATTTAAATTTGTTGTTCTTCTTTTGGTTGTGCGAGGAGGCAAAGTGCATCTACCTACACCTCCATCTTGGCCAGAAGTCCCAGGTACAGAAATACTTGAATTTAATAGATACACCTATCAATAGGAAGTACAATATCATTTGACTGATGTATTAGTTATACCACCAAGCACTGAATATGTCATCTCTTCAGATACCAACATTCTTGCATAGTTTGCTTTATAAATTATCTTTCTTGCCTAGGGGATTCCAGGAATGTTTGCTCATAAAAATTAGGTTTCTCAACAAACTGTGATATTCCTAATGGATCTGGCCTTATTCTAATGCTGGGCACAGGCACTCTGTAATAGGGATGCAGTCTTATTCTACACCTGAAAGATGTATGTCTGCTTTTCCTAAAATGATTTGTTGACTCACACATTTTTTTAGAACTATTGAGTCAGACACATTTTATTTTTTTTTCTAAGCAGCCACTACACTGTGAAATTTAAACAGAATTAGGCATGTGTTTTGATTCATCTCCTGGTCTGCCAAATTGGAAAAGTTCCCAGTACCAAATGATTTATTTGCCAACAAAGCCAAAAAAGCACAAATGAGACCCCAAGGGTTACAAGTTCTTTTGTAATATCTGTGTTCTGTTGGATGGATAATTATTTTTGGCTTGAGACAGATAGCAAAATAAAAATTAGGAGAGCTGGAATTCTAACAGTATTTAATCCAACTCTTAATGTTACTAATGATTCAACTGAGACCATAAAGCCACAATAACAGAGAAGCTGTTTCTTGTTCTTTCTCCTGCAGTCCTCATAGCAAATCCCAGCGATGTACTCACTGTCTCAGACCACTGCAAGCCCCCTATGCTGATGCCAACACTATCTCTATCCAGAAGTTAGGGGTTATTTATTTTCAGTTTATGTCTATTAGCAAGGATAATTAAACACTGTATTTAGAAATCAACAACAACCTAAATGCACACAACAGGGAACTATTCCCACAGATTGTGGCCTTGCCAAATAATTTGGTAACATATATTTATTCAATATTATGTTTTTAAAGACTATTTAATGACACAGAAAATAATCCTGATTTGTTATTTACTAAGTGAACACTATTGAATATACATGTGCAACTCAGTTTTATATCATACTACATATATGAGGAAAAATAATTTTTAAATATATGAAAATGCTATTTATCTTTAATTGGTAAAATTGGGGATAATTTTAATTTTTGTGTATGCTTTTCCTGTGTTATATATATTTTATACAGTGGATATAGACTATAATTATAACCTAAAAGACAAAAGATGTATTTCATACAATTCAATGTTATAATCAACTGGAAGAGAAAAGTTGGTAGCTATAAAGACCATCCCCTTTTTCCAAAGAACATGTCCGTCAGCATGAATATAACGCATAACGTGTGTGCCATCCATTCACAACTTTGGCTTGAGTAGGACAATGTAAAAACTTTGACTTTTATTTTGAAATGAGAAAACGCTTTTGGTAAAGGAGTGACATAAACCAACTTAGCTTTTAACAAGACTGCTCTAGCTCCCATGGTTGGCCAGGCTACACAAGGATGCTCATGGTAGAGGTGATGAGAAGGGATAGATTCCAACTAGAACTTGTGATAAAACTGAAAAACATTGGGTGAAGCAGGTCTTCTCCCTGAAAATAATACAAGTTCAATTTTACCAAGAGTTATTCTGTTTCTCTGGAGCCACATAAGATAGACCTTTGGGACTTCCCTCTACCCAATCACCAGGAGAACCAAGTCTTAGTGCAGGGGTTCCAAGCACCAGCCAGAGCCCATCAGTCAGCAGCAAAAGAAGAAAATTGGCAGAGTCAAATCACTCCTCTTAAAGAGTTTTATCTTCTATGACAATATATATCCTTTCCAATCATTTGGGATAGGAATGTTTTGTCTTTTACGAAATGATGATGATGTATAATACATGGTGGTGATTATGGAGCTTTCTTAAATATATACTATATTTAGCAAAATGAAAAGTTGACAACTTTTTCTTAATCTCCAAAACTTCTACTATTTTGTGGCCCATGAAACCCTCAAGTCTAGAAAATACAGTGTTGGTCCATAGGGCAAAATCTTCACATACACCTATGATTGTGAATCTTCTTTTTTGTAACTAAAGAAGAAATGACCTCTAATTCTAAAACTTTGTATCTACAATGCACTCTCATCCTTTCCCAGAAAACAAATGTTCATTTGAACTGAAAATGGTAAGGCATAATTCATTAGTTTAATTTCTTTGTCATTAAAGCATTGTTCAGTTAAAACAGAGGGGTTTTTTCTATGAATATACAAGTAATGCCTATTAATTATAGAAAATTTGGAATTCAAAAGAACAAAATAATTATTCATAATTCTACCATTCAGATTTCAGTCACTATTGATACCTTTACTATATTTCTTCCTATCTTTTGAATTGCATTATAGGTAGATGGATGCATTTTTTCACAAATTGGAGATTATATGATTATTTCTTTAGAATATTACATCAAAAAGTTATCATAAAGGCTCTGATACCTATAAAACTTAGCAACCCATTATTTATGGTCTCAAACCTTGGTTTCTCACCAGATGTGCAAATGAAACTACATATATTTTCAAGGCTGGGGTGATGAGAAATTTAGACAAACTAAGGAAAAACTAGACTTCATAATGTCTGATAAATTTCTTTCAAGTTAAAATACACATTACTAGACATTAGAGACACATTAGCATCTTAGTAAGACTAATATGGTAAAGATGTTGACAACCATTTGTTTAAAATCAAATTATGCTCTAACTTGAAAGAGGACTGACCCTATGAGTAAGAGAATTAGATCATTCTATTTCTCCCATCAGGGACTCTGATAAGAGATTTAAATTTTCACACTTCCTTAAATACATGCCTTTTCAGTCTTCCATAATGCCTGGAAATCATGCCTTTGACTTTGGTTACAAAATCTTCAGATTTACAATTATATATAAAAATCTCTCCAAACTTCTGGATAAAATGCATAAAGGAAAAAAAGATAAACATACAAGATTAAAATGTAAAATGATGATTGAACAGTTAAATGCCAGATCATGAGTAAAATCTATATCAGTATCAACAACTAAAATGATAAGAAAAATCAACTCCTCATTCATCTAATGAAATATTGCCTAAGGATACATGCCTGAGACTGAGGAAGAATATTCATAATAAGAGACTGGCAGCCTTGGTTGCTGTGGCTCAGCTGACTGGAACATCATCCCATAATACAATGGTTGTGGATTAGATTCCCAGTCAGGGCACATACCTAGGTTGCAGGTTCCATCCTGGGTTCAGGCACATGCAGGAGGAAGTCAGTCAAAGTTTTTCGCACTCACGTTTCTCTCTCACCCTCTCTCCCTTCCTTTCTCTCTCTCTAAAAGCCAAAAACAAGTCCTCTGATGAGAATTTTTTTAAAAAAAGAGCGAGAAAGAGCTTGGCAAGGTCACCTTGATGTATTAGAAGACAGTATACTTTTGAAAATTATCTATTCCACAGTACAAAGGATTTCTCAGGAAATCATGTGTATGAAATAGGAGCAAAAGTCTGAAAGAGGCAAATAGGTTAAAATGAAAAGTTCAATGGGATAATATAAAAAGAGGGAAATGATAACTAAGATAAGGAAGAATTTTAAAAAGAGAAAAAGAAACAAGAATATAATTAAATCTGTGTTGGACACAGAGAAGGATAGAATTGATACCATGGAGAATAAACAGATGACGTGGGAGGCAAACTTAAAGCACACAATGGTGTGAATGAGGGAACAGAGCACATGGAAATCAGAGACAGAAGGGCCAACACACATACAAGTGGTGAAGAGACCAAAGCCAATGGAACAAAAATGACAATCTAAAATACATTCTAGAAGCATAAAATACATTCATGGTTGACAAAGAAACCATGTGGATATATGAGAGGGGACACAAAATAACCCAAAATTTATTTATAAAAATTTTTCTATTTATTCTTACATGTTTAAAATTAAGTCACCTTCAAAGTACTCTCCACTTGATGCAATATACCTATTGAGACATTTTTTTCCACTGATCAAAATAGTTTTTGAATTCGTCAAGTTTGATGCCTTTCAGTGCTCCTGACATTTTTTTAAACTTTAAAATAGTCTTTGTTTTATTTACTTTTTTAACATTTTTTATTGTTGTTCATGTACAGTTTTCTGTCTTTTCCTACCACCCCTCCCTTCCACCTCAGCCCTCCTGACCTTCCTTCCCTGTTTCCACTCCCCCTTGTTATTATCCATGTGTCCTTTATAGTTGTTTCTGCAAATCCTTTGCCCTTTTCCCTCCATTATCCCCTCCCCTCTCCCCTCTGGTCACTGTCAGTCTGTTCTCAATTTCAATGTTTTTGGCTATATTTTCCTTGCTTGTTCATTTTGTTGATTAGATTCCTATTAATGATGAGATCATATAGTATTTGTCTTTCACTGCCTAGCTTATTTCACTTAGCATAATGCTCTCCAGTTCCATTCATGTGATTGCAAAGGGTAGGAGCTCCTTCTTTCTTTCTGCTGCGTAGAATGCCATTTGTAAATGTACCATAGTTTTTTGATCCACTCATTTACTGATGGGCACTTTGGTTACTTCCAGCATTTGGCTATTGTAAATTGTGCTGCTATGAACATTGGGGTGCATAGGTTCTTCTGGATCGTTGTTTCATTTTTTAATTGGGTTTAATTGTTTGTCTTCTTAGACTGGAGTCATGTGAGTTTTTTATATTTTGGAGATCAAACCTTGTCTGAGGTATCATTGGCAAATATGTTTTCCCATACAGTTAATTCTCTTTTCATTTTAATGCTATTTTCTTTAGCCGTGCAGAAGCTTTTTATTTTGATGAAATCCCATTTGTTTATTCTTTCCTTTATGTCCCTTGGTCTAGGGGACATATCAGTGAAAATATTGTTGCATGGAATAGCTGAGATTTCCCTGACTATGTTCTCCTCTAGGACTTTAATGGTATCAACTTATATTTAAATCTTTTATCCACCTTGAATTTATTTTTGTGTATGGTGTAAGTCGGTGCTTGAGTTTCATTTTTTTGCATGTAGCCATCCAACTCTCCCAAGACCATTTGTTGAAGAGGCTATTTTTTCTCCATGCTTCTGCCATTTTTTGTCTCACCTCTTCAACATTGGCAAAATGTTTCCCTTTGAGGACTGTTTTCATCCAGGGAAATAAAAAAAGTTGCTTGGGGCAAGACTGGGTGAACAGAGACTGTACGATATGGAGGTCATTCCATTTTTTCTTGTCAAAAATTGCTGAACACTCAGCATGGGGTACATAGGCATCCTCATAAATCACCCATCATGAAATGGGCAAGTGTGTTGAAAATGTCTTAAAAAAAATTCACTGAAGCCAAATGCAGCCTCTCACAACAACACCAGTTGATACACTGATACAGATGAGTTCCTAGAACACTCACCTAGCAGAAAAAGCCTATACTACAAGGGGCCTTCCCTCCAGAAGATAATTCCATTTTGGGGGGTTCCTCCCTCATAGACTTAACAGATTTAATGAAATTATGGTAAACTCCTTTTTTTAAAATATATTTTAAAAGATCTTATTTATTTATTTTTAGAGAGGGAAGGGAGAAAGAGAGAGAAACATCAATGTGTGGTTGCTGGGGGCCATGGCCTGCAACCTAGGCATGTGCCCTGACTGGGAATCGAACCTGCGATGCCTGGTTCACAGCCTGCATTCAATCCACTGAGCTACACCAGCCAGGATAAACTCTTCATTTTGACATGGACATTTTTAAAACTTAGCTTTTGCTATGGACACTAAAAAGGATGTTTCAATGTCATGGTCATGCAACCACGAATTCTTGTGATTGGTGCAAGTGAAAACGGTCAAACAAGAAACGGTGTAACTGGTAACTGGGCATGAATCACAGCCCATTCTGTCAGTGCTGCAGTATAGACCACGGTGAGAGGAGTTGATTGTGGTGAAAATAAATAGTTGTGAACCATTGGGCATGCAAAACTACTTTTGACAAATTGAGTGGTAATTGCTATATGCATGTACAACTAGGTATATCTTCTAAAACAGTGGAGAAGATAAAAGAAAAGAAGTATGAACTAAATAGCAAAAGACAGACAAAAGAAAGAGAAAACCAGGTGCCAAAAGTAAAACCAAATATATTAAATATAGTAATTAATGTAAGTGGGTTAAATTCTTCTGTTAAAAATGAGAAGATTCTCACTTGAAATCATAACAGAAAATTTAATAACATAATGTTTCAAACTACCCCTTAAATGAGGTATTAATAGAGTTAAAACTAAAAGGTTGGGCAAGGATAAAGGTCGGGCACACACAGACAAAAAAGAAGGTATGGTCGATACATATTATATTCTAATAACATAATAGTAAACTAGAAATGAAGTATAATAGCTAACATTTATTTAGCACTAAGGACATGTAACATCTCATTTAATCCTCATGATGGTTACGAGTTGGTTAGGTAATGTCAAATTCCAGTCCAAAAGCAATAATCAGGACAAATATTGTATTAAAAAAGAAACAATTTTAAGTGAACAAATAACATTCATGGATCAGTATGCATCAAATAATATTAAATAAAAATATAAGGGAAATTGTAAATACAAGGAGAAATGAGAGAAATCAAGTAGTGGTGGGTCACTTTAATACACTTAAAATACACTGAGAAGTTTCTGGCATATCAAGTAGGCAAAAACATAAATAAATAAGATCTAATTATTATAATTTAATGAGGTTGATTTAACCAAGAATATATCACAGCCTATTTTTAAAAATACTTTATTTATGTATTTTTAGAGAGGGGGAAAGGAGAGAGAAAGAAAAGGAGAGAAACATCAGTGTGTGGTTGCCTGTCATGCACCCCCTACTGGGGACCTGGTCTGCAACCCAGGCATGTGCCCTAAATGGGAATCAAACTGGTGACCCTTTGGTTCACAGGCCAGTACTCAATCCACTGAGCCACACTAATCAGGGCTATCTCACAGCCCATTAATAGTGAAAATTTGTAAATCTAAATATCAACAGTGGAGAATTTATTAAATAAATCAGATGGGCTAAAATAACCATTAAATAGCTATTAAAATATCATATGTAAATATATACATATTACATGTATATACATATATACATGAGAAAAAACTAAATGGGCACATCAAAATGTTAACATCAGTTAACTCCAGATCTTGTGATTATGGGTGATTTTTATTTTCTTAATGATGTTCACATTCAAAATTTTTTCAAAGGATATTTTTGCCTCTACAATCAGAGAAAAACATAATTGACCTTTGTTTAATGATTGTGATCTTATGAACATCCCACTTGATTCTCACAACCTAGGAGAAAAAGGCAGGGTACAGATTTTATTGGGGAGGAAATCAAAGCTCAGAGAGATATACTGGCTTTATTTTTTAATGTTATAGTTAATGACAGAGCTAGGTAAAACCCTGACTTCTGACCTCAAATCCTGAGGACTTTCCAGTGCATTTTTTTTGTAAACCATGCCTCCACATAGGTTTTGTTTAAGTGCAGCTTGTTCAGCATGTCAGGTGATCAAGGCCCTGAGGTAATAAAATATATAATACAGTTTAATAAAGTTTTTCATCTAAGGCAATAGAAGTGAGAGGTGACTACACCTGATTAATTAGCTCTAAATGAGCTAAGAACTGAGGGAATGAGGTAAATACATTCTGATGGAAGCTGAAATTAGAAATAGTCATAGAAGCCAGAACTGGTCAATTTTAAAGGCTCTGGCACCTGAGAGTCAAATTTTACCTAGTTAGCGTCTTTTCTAGAGTGACCCTGAGAGAAGAAATCACATTAAATACAAGCATGTTAGTGTGCCTTACAGTTTAGGCTGGTTTGGGGACCACTTGAAAGTGTCACTCTGGGTGTCTGTAAACTAATATCAGGATTCACAGTTTTAGAATTGTCTCAGGACCTGGCTTGATGTTCACAGTTGACTAAGAATGTCATTTGGGCACTCACCTTCCATTACTTATGAATTATTATATTAGCAGTCCTTCAGTTTCCATTTCCCTCAATACTATCTGATATTAATACTTCCGCTACAGTTCAAATAGATTTCAGATTTTTGTTCAATGGAAAGTGTACAGGGACACTTTGAGGGTTGCTTTGTAAATGTCAACAGTCTTCAGAGACTGGTTTTATGTCTTTACATTGGAATGATTTTTCCACTTCTTGCTTTAGGAGCTGTAATTTTCTAATTTCTGCACAATATGTAAAGTAATAAAAGAGTTTTTACCAATGGAATTTTTGTTATGATGAAAATAGCTTTTTGATTTTTTCCGATTCCTTAATAAGGCATATCTTTGTAAAAATTCAAACAATAACACTAAGTCTAAGAAGAAACTAAAAAATCCCCTGAAATTCCACCAAAATAAGCTAACCACCATTAACATTTTGGTCACCACTATCTTTTCACACTTTTACCCCGTAAACAGTCATATATAATCTACCATAAATTAGATATTCATACATACTGCTTTTTATTCCAAGCTCCTTTTTTTCCCCTTCTTTTTTTCCTACCTCCATCTATGTTATCACCTCCAAAGACATCAGTGTTAACAACCAATGTAGTCTCTTAATTAAATAAAATGGGAAAGTGGATGATTTATCTCCATGTGTATTGTGTTTTTGGAATTTTATAAATGGGGAAGTCAGGATTTTTTCATTTAAAAATGAAGTTTTATTACTCATTTCCCTGCTTTCCAAATTTTACATTGCAGAAATCTCTTGATTTTAACAGTAGCAAATGGTCCATGGAGTGGATGTGTCACAGGTTATTGAGCCATTCCCCTTGGGTGAGCAACAGAAAGACCTCCAGTTTCTCTTTACCTCTATTAAGAACATGATAACAGACCACTTTGTACATGCATTCCTAGGTTGGATTCCTAGAAATGGACTTACTAGTCAAAGATATAAATATTTTAAATTTTAATAGATATCCTCAGATCATTTTCCAAATAGGCTTTAAAATTCTCATTTCATCAACAGTGTGTACAAGGACCCTCTTCCCCATATCTCCATTAAGAGTAGGTATTTTCATTCTTTCCTACCTGATTGTTGGAAATTAATCTCTCTCTCTCCCCCCCCCCCCCCCCTCTCTTTCTCTCTCTGCCTCCTTCCCTCCCTCCCACTTTTCTCTGCATTCATTCTCTCATTTATCAGTTATTTGGATGTGGCTTTTTGACAATTTCCAATTCACTTTCTTCTATGGGCCTTCTCATCAATTTCAAATAGTTCTATATACAGGAGGTCTGTCTAGAAGGTATCCAGACATGTAACATGAAAAATAGAGACATTTATTGAAGAAGATACAAGACACAAGAAACACTGTACACAGGACAATGACACCTCAGTCCCCTTCAAAGTCATCGCCTTGGGACCTCCCAGAGTTCTCCCAATTGCCATCAGCTGCCAGATCATATTTTCCTGAATCTTATAGATGGTCTAAAATCTCTTCCTTTTCAAAAGTGACTTTAGTTTGGGGAAAGCAAGAAGTCACAGAGTGCCAAATATGGCTGTAGGTGGGCTGAGTCGCCTGGGTGATTTACTGTTTTGCAAAAAAACTCTGCATGAGATGTGATGTCATGAGCAGGCACATAATTGTGATGAAGCCGCCAATCACCAGTTGCCCATAGCTGCAGCGTTCTGAATCATCCCAACAGTTTTTTAGGAGGAATGTTCAAGCTTAATGGAAAATTTGATGCAGTTTCATTACTCTACTTGCTCATTTTGAATGCGATGGTCACACAGTACACATGCTCACTAAACAGCATCTACCTCCCCTGCAACTAGTACAGTAAAGTCATCGCTGTTCACACATGTGCATTCCAGTCCATTCTCCTTGGCTGCCAGGTTACATCGCTGTCATGCCAGCTTTTCTTGTTATATTAACAATGAATGGACTTTTTCTGGACAGATCTCAAATTAAAAATATTACTTTAAAAATGTCTTTCATGGTAAATAATTATTTCATATGCATTACTAATGTTTTCCTCAATCTAAGATTTCATTTGGCTTTATGACATCTTTTTCCATACAAAAGTACTTAAATATAGTAAAAATCCATCTTTTTGTATAGTTTCTGGGAATCCTGCCTTGGTTTAAAGTTTCCCATTAGACACATGTTCTCCAGAATTTATTCTAACCTTCAAAAAAATTTTAGTCTTTAATCCACATAAAATTCTTTGTATAGAAATCCAACTTTTTCTTCTGGATTGATAGACATTTATACCAGCAAGATTTTTTAAATAATCATTTTTCCCCACCAAACTGAAATACTATCTTTTTTTATGTTATTAAATAAAATAATTTTCTTATATGATAATTTCCCACCACTCTCTGTTATGCTCTACTATCTGGTTACATGTCAATACTATAGATTATAATGTGGACTTTGTATTATATTTATGCTTTATAAAAATACTACACTTTACCGTATATTTCAAGATCTTGTATGACAAGTCCTTCTTTCCCCACTTAGAGACAATAGCCCAGTGGTTAACTGGTTGAAAACACAGTCTGGAGTCAAACTGAATCCTGGCTTCAAGTTACTTAACATCTCTCTACATCAGTTTATCCGTAAAATCAGGGTGATAAGTATTTATCTCAAACAGTTGTTGTGAATTTAAGCAAAGCAAAACAGAACACTTTAGAAAATTTTATGACATCAAACACTAAAAAATTAATGGGCCTTTTTAATTTTCTTAACTATTGTGCAACACTTCTTCCATGGGAATGTTATCAACTCTTTCTTTTAACCCGAACCCTCCAAAGGCAACTCTTGAGAACCTAACTTCAATTTAATTAAATATATGTGTTTATTTTGGGAAAATTTATATTTTTATGATATTAAATCCCATACCCTAGAAGTCTATATTATGTTTATTCTATGTTATTTTTTTAAGTTTTCTCCCTCAAATTTTGTTTAAAGTCTTTATACAATCTTAGCTTAATTCTTGTAAGTCTTTTACCTCTTTTGTTAAATTTATTCCCAAGTTTAAAAATTCTTTTCCCTATTATTTTAAATGCAACATTTCCCCCATTTCCAGTTCTAGATGGCTTTTGCCAGTGTAGACAAAAAGCATGTTATCTTGTTTAATTATTCCAGAATTATTTTATTAGAATCTCTTCTTTTTTTCTAGATACACAATTATATCATCAAGAGATATGTGTATACCTTCTTTACCAATATTTACAATTTGCATTTCATTTTCTTGTCTTGTCTAAACACTCTTTAATTATGAGGGTGTGTCCTTATTCTCAGGAGAATAAGGGTACCCAAAGGACCTTACCAGACATAAGCAAAGGACACCAAATCACTCATCATTAGTAGAAAATGTGTCAAACTATACAGGAAGCAGGAGACTCAGAGTATCATCACCATTGGAGAGACAATCCTCACAGTTCAAGTCTCCCCAAGGTGGCCTCACTACCAATGATGCTGGTCAACCAGGGCCTTTGAGAAACAAGGTTGCCATCTCCAGGATTATTTCAAACCTTTCTGTCTTCTTTTAACTAATCTCAAGAGTCTAGTTTCTTATCCCCTGGTACTAGGGACAAGTGACTAATAAAACCTCTAGAAGGATTTAATGATAGAGGTCTTTGCCACCACAGAGATTGAGTAATATGTTTTTTCTATTTTTCTCTCAGTTACAAGAGGATTATTTCAGTTTATTCATCCTCTTATTTGATCATCCTTCAGAAATTAGTGATGTTCCTATCAGGTGACAGCTACTTCAAAATTAGGCTTGAAGAAGACCAATCTCTGCTTATGAAGGACAGAGAGTCTAGACAGGAAATCAGACATAGAAATAAATTATGGAAATGCTATGTGAAAAATTTTACAGCACAAGAGGGTATGAAGAAGTGTTCAGGTTCTGGGATTTTACTCTGCTTTCAAGTTAACAAGTGAACTTGTTATCGTTTTGTGCATGCTAGGAACTGACATGAGGCTCCTAGACCAGAGACAAAGACTTTATTATTCACAGCAAAAGCAGTAGTCAAAGCTTCATGCTCATTGGCATTTGTTCCTCATTTCTCTGAAGTCCTAAAGGGGTGACACAGTGGGTCCATCATGGTTGTCTGCACACTCAGTGGGTTGTGTGACAGAAGATGAACACTGAACTTGAGGAATTCACTACTTTTATAGCTGGGGGAAGCAAGCCTGCTCTTGGCTGAGGGGAGGCATTGTCTTGTCACTTAAGGTTGCTTGCTACAAATACAACCCTGAACAATGGTCAGGAACTTGCATTCTTGGCATGCCCAGCAAGATCATGAGGGACACCCAGGGTCCATGGGAAATCGCCTCTACCAACAGCAAATATAACTACCAGAGGTACTAAAACCTAAGTGGTCCTAAGAAAAGTGATTTAATAATTTTGTAATTAAACACAGTCATTTCTGTTTGGTTTAACTGCTGCAGCTATCTTGAGGTTCCACAAAGAATGGTTTGTCCTTGAACAGACTTATCATTTCCAGGTAAAATAAAGTTAAATGCAATTGTGGCTCAAGTGGTCTGGTTAGATAGAGAAAGAATGCATTAAAAAAAAAACAGTAACATTTGGAAAGGTCATAGCTTGTAGAATGAGACACCTGGACTTGAAGAGTTCCTTCGTAACTTCCCCATTCTATGATTTTTTCACCAATGACCCTACCACTGGGCTTCCTAATATGTACCTTTCGGGCTCTTGTCAGTGTTAAGAACAAAGCTTATAAAGCACCCTGCACATCATAGATGTTCCATAAATGGCAGGTTCTGTTATTGTTTTGTTCAAACACATAAATGATAAGTAGAGTTTGTTAGAATCTACTTTGTTCTCTTCCTGTCACTTTGAATTAAGCAATTCATTTATCTCTTAATTACAAGGCTGTGAATTCCCCAAAAGCATTGAATTTTCATCATCATAATTATCTAACGAGGCTCCAGCACTGTTTTTTTCTCTTTTCACCTGAACTACAACTGTTTAAAACCAACATCTTTTACAAAAACCCCTACTTGAATCAAGCAAAGAGAAAGTCCTAATATAGAGTATTTATGTTTAATTTATCACAGCTTGTTTAGTTTTAACCATAAAAGTAACACATCTTTAGTGATTTTTAAAATGCTAACAATACCGAAGAATGGAGGTAAAAGTGTAAATCCCCATCCCACCAATCCCATTTCCCCAAGGATGATCATTTATGAGATTTTGACACATCACCTCCCAGGTTTTTTCTCTATGCATACAAAGTACAGTGTTGATTATTTCCCCCCCAAAGGTTATATGAATTATGCTCAGGTGAAAGCACTGTATTATTATTTCTAATTACTAGCTTCTGTGTGTTAATTTTTTATTCAAAGCAGCTTTTAGTGTATGTGGGTGCACCTATGAGAGTTAGTCCTAAAGAAATGCCAGGAAAGTCCCTATTGTCTAATGTTTTGAAAACCCTAATGCACAGTCTTCTTTCTTCTGGAGTTTCTTTTCTATTCACATAAATATATTTCCTGGAACACAACTCAGTCTTCATTGGCTTTATAATTAGTTCTGGTCATTTCTGTGAAACTAATAGGAAGCTTCTTATCTCCTGTTATTATTGATTTACCATTTCTAAGATTTAAATTCTAACATCCCCATGAGGCAACATAGAAAACTCCTTATATTTATATACAGGGCTTTACAAGTTACAAAGCTCTTTCTCAATTGTGTGGCATGCCCCTCATAATAACTCTATGATGAATGACAAGTATTATTTTTCCAAGTAACTGACAGGGCAATAAAGTAATGAAGGTGAAGAAGTGACTTGCCTAAGATCATGCAGGGACAGCCTCAGGCCCAAGTCCCTTGACTTTACATAACAAGTGATTCGCAGAGCGATTGTCCAAGATGAGTTAAATGTTCACAGACAGAGAACATGCGTGGCTCAGGAAACGTTCTCAGAATTTGTAGAAGACATACTTGATGCTTTTAAGAACTACTTTCTTTTAATTTAAAAAATTACTTAAGAGAAGCTATATATACCTGTAGCTAATTTTTTAGCTAGTTTGTTTTAAGGAACTATTAGGAACTATATTAGGAACATAAATAGGGCATTAATCATTTTTATCAAGAAAACCTTTGTGGTGATGAGAGAATTTAATGCTAAGTGAACAAGAAAGGCATGTAATTCTATTCATTTGAGTTTGTTCGTTCCTGGCAAAAGGAATAGCATGAGGATGTGTCAGAACTGTGACTTCAGTAAGACAATTTTTATTTATTTATTTATTTATTAAATATTTTATTTATTTATTTTTAGAGAGGCAAGGGAGGGAGATAGAGAGAGAGAAATATCAATGTGTGGTTGCTGGGGGTCATGGCCTGAAACCCAGGCATGTGCCCTGACTGGGAATCAAACCTGCGACACTTTGGTTCGCAGCCTGCACTCAATCCACTGAGCTACACCAGCCAGGGCTAGTAAGACAATTTTTAAAAATAGGCTTGATTTTTCACTTCTGGCCAAGATGGAGGCATAGGTAGATATACTTTGCTTCCTCAGACAACGATAAGAAGGACAGCAACAAATTTAAAAACAAAACAACCATAACTGACAGAAAATCAAACTGTATGTAAGTCTGACAACCAAGGAGTTGAAGAAGAAACATTCATCCAGACTGATAAGAGGGGCAGAGAGGACACATGGCAAGGCGGTGGACCAGGCAGTCCCACATTTGTGTGCAACTAAGTGGGGAGGAACAACTGAGGAGCGAGACAGACCACCTTACAGGCAATAAGAGGCTGGAAAAGAAGTGTTCCAAGTCATGAAAGGCAAGGATCTACATCAAAGATTACTGTCCAGCAAAGCTATCATTTAGAAGGGAAGGGCAGATAAAATGCTTCTCAAACAAGGTAAAGTTGAAGGATTCATCATCACCACACCCTTATTATATGAAATGTTAAAGGGACTTATCTAAGAAAAAGAAGATCAAAACTATGAACAGTAAAATTACAACAAACTCACAGCTTTCAACAACTGAATCTAAAAAAATTAAAGCAAACTAAGCAAACAACTGGAAAGGAAAAGAATCACAGAAGTGGAGATCACATGGGGGTTATCAGTGGGGAGGAGGAAAGGCGATGACAGGGGAAAAGGTACAGGGAACAAGAAGCATAATTAGTAGGTACAAAATAGACAAGGGGAGGTTAAGAATGGTATGGGAAGTGGAGAAGCCAAAGACCTATATGTACAACCCACAGATGTGAACTAGAGGGGTGGGGGATGATGGTGAGAGGGGGCATGTAGTGCAGAGAAGGATAGGGGTGAAAAAAAAGTGGGACAGCTGAAATAGCATAATCAATAAAATATACTTAAAGAATAAAAATAAGCTTGATTTTTTTAGAGCATTCTCAGGTTTACAGAAAAATTGAGTGGAAAGTACAGAGAGTTCTTACATACTCCCTTAGCCTCTCCCCTCCCCTGCCAGAGTTTCCCCTACTATTAACATCTTACATTAGGGTGTAAGTGAACTGATGAGCCAAAAATACATTATTAAATAAAATTGGTAGTTTACATTAAAGTTCACTCTTTGTGTTAATGCAGTTCTGTGGGTTTTAGCCAATGTGTACTGTCATATACCCACCATTACAGTATCATACAGAGTATTTTCATTGCCCTAAAAATCCCCTGTGCTCCACTATTTATCTCTCCATCTCCCTGCAAACCCCTGGCAACTACTGTTTTTTTTACTGTCTCCATAGTCTTGTCTTACAATATGTAGCCTTTGCAAATTGGCTTCTTTCACTTAGCAATATCCTTTGTATTTTTCTCCATGTCTTCGTGTAGCTCGATAACTTATTTCTTTTTATCACTATTCCATCCTGTAGATAGTCCATCCTGTAAATATTCCATCTTGTTTATGTATTCACCTATTGAAGGACATCTTGGTGGCTTCCAAGTTTTAATAATTATGAATAAAGCTTCTATAAACTTTTGTGAGCTGGTTTTTGTGTGGACACAAGTTTTTAATTTATTTGGTTAAGTTCCTAGGAAAGTGGCTGCTGGATTGTATGATGAGAATAGTTTTAGCTTTCTAAGAAACTGCTAAACTATCTTCCACAGTGCGTGTACCATGAAAGTTCCTATTGCTTTGCATCCTTGTCAGCATTGGGAGCTGTCAATGTTTCAGATTTTAGCCTTTCTAATGAATATGTAGTGGTATCTCATTGTTGATTTAATTATTATGAAAGATAATTGCTCTTTACATCTATTAGGCTGACCATTCTATACCTAAATCTGCCTAAGACAACTAGATACACTTGCTGATGTAATGTGTTTTTTTTTTATTTCACTTATGATTCTAGTGAGGAAACATTGGGTAGAAAAAAGAACCATTAAGAAAAAATTGTGTGTTCAGAACAAAGAGAAGGAAATAATAAGAGGCTGAAACTGAGACTATGTTGTCATGTAGAAACTGGCCAGTACATCTGACACTGGTAAGGGGAAAGGATACAAATAATGTAAAGGATACATTATTTAATGGCAGTGTTTGGGGTAATAAAAGGGGAGAGAGCTAGTAGCTGGCAAACAGAACTGTGCAGGAGATTATAGATTACCAGTAAAAACATGAAACATTTTACTATGTAATTGGAGACAACTGCTTCATATTCCAGAGACACTGTAAAAGAAGAAATATCAACATTTGAGTGCAGTATGGCTGCAGGTTATTTTAAAATGAAAAATCCAAAATGTCTAAAACAGAGGTTAGGAAAGAGCTGGTATATAGCAGGGGCAGGGAGTGCACTGACCACATCCCCTTGGGCCTCATCGTTTTAATCAGGTGGACTTATAACTGCCAGCATCTGCATCTTTTTTGCTTCAGGGCTAATGATGACAAGAGCTGTAAAAATACTCCACTTCCCAAAGCCCTTGGATAGCTAAATCTAAATCACATGTCTACACTGGTTACCAGAGTGGCTTGGTAATACACCCTTTACTGCCTGCCTTCTCTTCCTTGACTCACTTACCCACTCCCGTAACTGTGTCTTTTTGGAGGTCAACTCCCAGTCATACTTCTTCACTAGAATCCTTGTCTCAGGGTTAGCTCCTGGAGGAACCCATGCTCAGAATAGTTGTTGGTTACATGTTTCTTCGGACTCCCACAGCCTCCTTTGTTACATTTGCTGCTCTCTTTCAAGGCCCTGCTGAAACCTCTTCATTTGTTTGTCCTGGGACCCATTACTCTCCTCTTACAGTTGCTAAGTCATTGCAGCCAGAGAACAACATCTGGTAAATCTTTCACAATGCAGAAGAAATTAATTAAATGTAGTGTTAAGTCTCCCTCATGTGTTTGCATTTTAGAGGATCCTTGGAAAAAGAACTCAAAAGAGTAACTGTCTAGTTGTGAAAATTCAGATTCTGTGCCACCTGAATGGAGATTATTTTAAGCAAGCTTTCTCATGTCCTTTACCTCTGACTGGTACTCCTACGATCACTTGGGAGGACAAAAGCATCACTCAGGAGAAAAAAAGCAGATGAACTAGTCACTCTTTAGTGACAAGTCAAATTTAGAATTTAGTTGAAAGGGGAATTTAAATTAGAAAAGGAATTTTAAGGAAAGCCAAGGAATTTAGCATAAAGCAGCAAAAAGATTAAAACAGTATATTCTTTGATTCTAAGACTTTTCCCCCCACATTTTAACGTCTCTGAAATCAAATTGCATCTTATACTCAATAGCATCTCTTTGCATCATATACTCAATAGCATTCCATTGTCAGATGGCAAACACAATGTTACTGTCATTGCCTGTGATGTGAAATTGGGTCATAGCTATTCATGTTGTTGTCACTTCACTTGAATTATGCACACTGTCGGTACTGCACTTGTCGAGTCTAATTGCTGTTTAAAGTGTCATCAATATAACACTATGATTGAAAGAAATAGTTATCATGTGTGCAGAATGGAATGGAAACAAATCAGCAGGGTATAAATTTGATATTAAGAAAATTATTTGTCACTAAATGGATAATCTTAAATTCCCTATTATCTTCTAAAGCAACAATAAAGTGCTTTACAGGATGTAAGAAGGAAGAAAGATGCCGACCAGAAGTTATATTACCTTTCATTACTGAGATTCATGCAAAAGGAATGCCTATCATACACAAAGCAACAGTGGCAAGAGAAATTGCCAAATTCCTCACAATAGATGAATGAAATCTCAGAACAATGGAAAGCTGGAGTAAACAAATTTTGTACTGTGCAGGATTATCATTAAGATGAACAATATCCATTTACCAGAAACTTCCTGCTGATTTTGAACAGACTGCACTTAACTTCCAACGTGATACCATTGAAAATTACTAAAATATGTATTTAATCAAACAAGCATTACAGGGGGCAGGGGGGTGAGGTTGGTTTTCTCTGACAAGATTTAAGATTATACTGTCAATGCAAAAGGATCTTTAAAGGGATCACAGGTATGCGTTTGGGTAATCTTATGCCTAACTGCCAATTTCTGGTTACCACCCCATTGAATTTAAAGTGTAAACAATGTCTAAGAATAAGAACTTCTTGGTTATTGGGAATGAACCAAAATATTATGAATGATGGTTAGGCTGACAGAGGACTGGTTAGAAGTGTCCTGGAATAGATATCTGAGAATCTATGATATAATCTAGTTCTCAGTGATTTTTATAGACATGTATCTGAATAGTTAAATAACAATTTCACCTGAAAGTGTAGTGGGGTGACTGTTAATCATTATGGCATGATTAGGTTACTACAACCCCTCAATGCTTTAGACAACAAACCATTAAGGACAATTTGCAGAAAGAATGTGAGTCTGGTTTTTGTCTAAAAACTTTCTATTGAGAACTTTTGGTAAGATCAAGAAAGTAGGCAGGGGAGAGCAATGGGGGGGAAATGGGGACAACTGTAATTGAACAATAATTAAAAAAAGAAAACAGGAAAAAAGGGAAGAAAATCCTATCATCAAAACTTACAAAACGGAGACAGTAGTTGTGTACACTTTAAATAAATGTTACCTCATCAACATTCTTGATAACTCAGAAGACGTTATTTTATTTAAAAAGTATAGATGCTAATAATTTAAATTTAGAGAAGTTGAATTCTAACATGTATGTGAAGAAGTTTTAGGGATACATTAACCAATTTATTTCATGTATATTCACCCTCTTATATGCACAATATTGATAAGTGATTTTAAATGTCTATATGTTTAGATAAACCAAAATAATTCTTCAACCTTTCAGTTATGGGATGATACTCGAACCAACTGAGCCACACTGGCCAGGGCAAAAATAATTCCTTCAATAAGCATAAAATAAAATTCTAAGTGATAAAAAATAATGTCATAGTTTACATTTTCTCCCCAAGGCAAAAAGAGATATAGGTCAGTTCATAGCAATGAAAGATTTGACTCATTAGTAATATATAACAAGTCTGAATGTTTTTGACAGAACTACAAAGAGAAAATTCACAAAATAAATTTTAACATAGCTCTTTCAATAATTGATACAATTAATATGGCAAAAATTATTAAGGATTGAGAACTTTAAACAACAGAATTAACAAACTTGAGTTAATGAACCTGTATAAGACATTTGACCTAACAACTGCCAAATTCACATTCTTTACAAGTTCATGTGAAACATCTATTTATAAAAGGCCCATATGCTGGGCCATAAAGCAAATCTCAATAAATTTTAAGTGACTGAAGTCATTTGGAATACCAATTCTGATTAGAATTTTTAAATCTATAAAAAAATCAGTTTAAGAAAAAGATTAATAGAAAATCCCTATGTTTGGGGATTAACCAATACATTTCTTTTTTATGCAATAATCCATTAAAAGTTTTTATTTTTTCTATTACTATTTATCCCCCCATACCCTCTTCTACTGCCACCCACTCCCTCCCCACCTGAATCACCATATTGTTGTCTGTATTCATGAGTTCTTTCTCTCTTTTTTCTTTTTTTGCTTGATCCCTCTGTCCCCACAGCCCAAACCACCAATACATTTTTAAATAAGTCTTTAGGACTAGGGTGGAATACTGATGGAAACTAGATGATTGAAAAGGAAGAAAAATTTATCAGTATTTATAAAATCATATATATATATAATGATTTCTAGATGCAAAAAATCCAAAAGAATCTACAAATAAATTTTAGAATTATAAAATATATTATAAATACATTATTGAATTAATAAGAGCTTAGAAAAGTTGCTAAATACAAAATCAGTATGTAAAAGTCAAATATATCTCTACACACCAGCAAAAACAAGAAAGATGCCATTTACTTCATTATTAAAACTACAAACTACACAGAAATAAACCTGTCAAAATGTGTAAGATCTCTGTTGAAAATTACAATGCTTCATAGAGAAACATTAAAGAAAACATAAAAATGAATTAGAACACAGTTATAAAGATGCCAACTCCCCTAAATGTATCTAAAAATTTATTACCATTCAAATTTTCAACATAATTGTGAGTGTGTATATATAGCTTGACAAGCTGATTCTAAAATTCATATGCAAATGCAAACAAAACTTATTCTACTTGACATCAAACCTATTATAAAGAACTAGTAAGTAAGACAGTTTGCTAATAGAGAAGAGATAGCCAGAACCATAAGATGAAATGGGTTTCAGTGCAAACCCATCCATATGTAGACACTTGATTTATAACAGAGTTGGTCTAGCAGAGTGGTGGTGAAAGAACAGAATGTTCAACAAGTATTGTTGGAACTGAGTATCCATCTAGAAAAAAGTGAAGGGGACCTCTCATTATTAACAATCTCCCAGGGAATTAAAATTAAAGGCAAATCTATAAAGGCTTAAAAAGATAATGTAGGGGAAAAAAACCTCCATGACTGCAGGTTAGAGGAAGATTCCTTAAATCATGAAAAGCACTATCCATAAAGGGATGAATTTGACTTCATTAAAATTAAAAAGTTCTATTCATTGACCCTGTGAGACAGTGAAAAGATAAGCTACAGAGTAGAAGATATGTGTAATACACTATCATAACAGAAAACGGTAATTTCTCTTCCTTCCCTCCTTCTACCAACACTTACTTAGGAATGTTTTTTGGTTTTGACTTTTGTTATGTTGTTGCTCTTTTCTTTGTGAGGTGTATATATTAACTAGTGAAAGGTGACCATAAGTACATCTTTGATTCTTATAAAAGTAAAAAAGTGCTAATTTGGTTTTGAATCCATAGTGATCAACTTTTTCTAAGATGTTTTTGTCTCAAATCATTTAAGTGAGGGACTAAGTTAGGAAAAATGCAAGTGAAAAGATAGCCTGGATGAAAACCATGGTGATTCTTTGTTTAACCTTACAAGACACGGGGAGCAACTGAATCTGAAAGGAAAGGTAGAAGTTTAAGTAGGGAAGAAAAATGACAAAGTGTACACAATAGAGCTGAGAAATGTTGAAAGATAGGATCTAAATGATTAACAAAAAAAACTGTTAACAGAAAAACAAAGACCAGATGGTGATTCTTGGAAGGTATATGGAAAAAAATTAGTGAATGTGAAAATTAACTACAGGAACCAATTCTAACTAGAATGAATCTGAAATTCTCAGCATACAGAAATAAGAAATTTGGTGTCCTTGCTTACAAGTAGGATTATTTTAATTTATTTACCTAATGAGCTTCTGTCAATTCATGTTTCCCCCTCTTTGGGAGTTTTCTGATTTAAGGGGGATGTGGAGAAGAGTTTTGAAGGTCATAGAATATGGAAGAGCAGAAACTCAGCTACTTGTTGTTTACTATAGTTTCACAAATGGAAGTGCTAATTAGCATGCATCCTCTAGTAAAATTGTGACAGCAGCCAAAGCCACAAAAATGTTCACAACCAATAACCTCTTTTCTTTTCTAGGAAAACTTTTTGGTTTACTAGTCTGTATAATCTACTTTTGATTAACTGCTAATTTTTTACTTTATAGATTGTTTTTTTCTTTTCTGCAATTGATTGACCTTTTTGCCATTTCATGGATAATGAGCATCCTCTTCATAGAGGAAAGCAGAGGGAAACTAAATAAATGCATTTGTCTACATTTACTCTGCTTCCTGTTAATCCTGCCTTGGAAAAGTTCTGACAACAAAGAAGGTTAATGCTATGACTAAAATGATGGTGTTGTTCAAATTAGTCTTGTAAACCCAGAAAACACAGACACCTATAGGGGCCTGGCAGGTAAGGTGAGTGAGCGCTCGAGACACTCAGTGGTGGCCACTCAGTGGTGACACTCAGTTACCTTAGGGTAACTGTGGGTAACACATCCTCCCCTTAAAGGGATTAGAATATTTCAATTTACACAACTCCCCTGAGCTAGTCAACATGAACACCACCAAACAGGGACTGAAAGAAATGCTTTAAGTACACCATGAAGCACATAGTTAACCAGGGAATAGGTGGGACCAACATGGTCCATAGTAAGTAGTTTTTTTTTACCTAAACCTGATCCTAAGCCTAAAATAAAATGAGTTTGAAGACAGAGCAATATGCCCCACAGGAGCCTACGTTCAAAAGATAAGTTTCTGTGGTTTTATAAAATGTTATTGGAACAAATCCCAAATAATTTCCCATATTTATTGGGAGATCATTTTTGATTTGCAAAGAGTAATGTTTCCTTATAGTGTATATATTTAGGCTTTTATGTTGTTTCTACTCACTTTCTTCAGGGAAAATTTCATGGAAATCCAATGCATGTAGCTGTGGTTATCTCAAACTGTTTAAGGGAAGAGAGGAGAATATTGGCTGCAGCCAACATGCCCATTCAGGTAATATGTTCTAAACTTGTAATCTTGTTATCACCTGGAGCTCAACTTTTTTTCAAATAGAAATTCTTTTCTTGCAAACCAGCTTCTTCTACCTGTGTTACTGGTGCCACCATCCTTCCATTCACTTGTAATCAAGGTCTATGCGTCTTTGAGTAAGATCCCTTTCTCTGCTCCTTTTTTTTCCTTAAAAAAAGATTTTACTTATTAATTTTTAGAGGGAAGGGAAGGGAGGGAGAAAGAGAGAGAGAGAGAGAAACATCACTTTCCTCCTGCCCACCCACAACAAGGATGTGGCCGACAACCCAGGGGTGTGCCCTACTGGGAATTGAACCAGCAACTCTTCAGTTTTCGGAAGAATGCCCAACCCACTGAGCCACACCAGTCAGGGTTTCTCTGCTTCTTTATTGAGATAATCATCAAGTTTTTCCAGAGTTTGTTTCTAGAATCTTATCTCTACATTTATTTTTCTGTTTCCACTGGTCACACTCTGGCCCATGGTCTTACAACATTGGTTCAATAATATAGCAACTACCTCCTAGATGAATTCCTACCATTTGGAACCCTGCTTCCCTCAGCATATTTACCCTCAGGTATTGATCTTGCTCAAAACCCTTCAGTAGATCCTGATTTCCTACCCCACCAGTCCAAACTTCTCCACGAGTAGTAATTTGGTATTACAAAAACTCCACAAATACTTGCTTGTTAATTGCTTGAATATAATTTGCTCTTCCATATTTTAGATATTTTACCCCACTATTCTGAATGAATTCAGAACTTCCATTAAAGACTCCTCTTCATTAGAGGAGTCAATGAAATCTTTAATGAATAATCCTTATTAAAAGAGTCTATCAATAATCAATTTTCCAAGTGATATCTTCCATAATGTAGTAAATCACACCACAATATTTATTTTTGAAGGTCCAAGAATAATTTTTAAGTATTTAAAAATTCTTAGGTTTAGTTGTTGTCAGGTTATGGTTATTTTGAGAAAAGTATGAAGTTTTAAAAATCTACTATTCTTATTTTTAGATGAAAAAAGAGGATGGTGTTATTTTTATTTAATTTAAAATCTAAAGTATAGTAAGTCTATAAAGTAAATATAGTTTGATCAGTGCTTCAGGATAAAATTAAGATGCATCACTAATATATTATATTCTCATATTTATATTCTGAACTATCTTTTTTGTATCCCTCTTATCTCTCATCATTTTAGTGTGTGTCTGTGTATGTGTGTTCCCTCCAAATGTTGGATATCAATTAAACTAGTGACATTAGCTTATTTAAATAGATGCTAGTCAAAGTCATTCTGCAAATAACCTACCAGAACCACATGCTGCCACAAAAGAACTGGTTCGTAAATTTCAAAGAAGTGGACAGTAACAGAGGCTACATGAGAGTGAGCAAATTTTATAAAGGCTTTACAATCTGAAGACAGTAGTGTAGTTGAAAGAACACTTGATCAATAGTCAAGAACATGGGTTCCACGTGAGGTGCCACCACTGATTCGCTGTGGATTTTAGCCATGTCATCAACCTTTCCAATCATGGTTCCCCACCCAACTGTAATGTGAAGAGGATGCTGATATCTCTAACTTGTATTCTGAATACGAGTATCAATTCTAGATGTAACTTCATATCAAAGGAACACATTCAATGCCAGGTTATTAGAGTGGCCACGAAATGGTGCTTGGAGAAGCTGGTTAGCCTTTCTATTTAATGAGGCTAACATTTTTACATATTCTTTAGTAAACTCCCTTTGTTCTAGTGTAGAAATAATTCTCATGCTGTCAGATTCATCTGAATTTAATTCCAATTCTACATTTAATTCTAACAATGTAGTTTCACTATACTAATTTTTAAATTACATATATTAGTTCTATAGAATTTATAAAGTAATATAGGTCTATTATAGCAAATTAAGAAAAATAACTATAAAATCATCTATACTCTCACTATTCATAGATAACATACTTATAACATTTTGGTGTGTATTCTCCCAATCACATATACTTGAATATATATGTCTATACATATATGCATATATTTATAAATATATGTATAAGCCATGGAGATCATAAATATATTGTATTTTTATAATTGTCTCTATTTTTTAAAATTTGACACTAAATGGCATTAAATGTTTTTCTACAGCATGATTTTTAATGGCTATAGAGTATTTCATATCACACTGATCCAAACCTCAGTTCAAAGTATACTACATATACTACATTCATCATAAATCTGTTTTTTCAACATGATTGAAATTTCAAGACATTCTTTTTCCAGGGACCTCTGGAGAAATCCTTACAAAGTTCTTCAGTTTCAGAAAGACAGAGGAATGTGGAGCACAAAGTGGCTGCCATTAAAAATAGTGTTCAGGTGAGTGATCTTACAGATGCCTAGAAAGCCTAGCTGTTGTGCCCATACAAGTACCTTCCTCCTATGTGCCCAAAGTTAGTGCCTACAGAGACAATGGAGCAATTAGTTAATAAGATAAATGCCTTTCATACACTATGCTCATATTAGAAAAGATTTCTTATGGGGAAGCATTTTAACTTCAACTACCGGAGACTGAGCCTACCCACCACCACACTCCACCACTGGGGAGCCATGCGGCCTCAGGCAAGTAAGTTACTTCACTCTCTAAACCTCTGTGTCTTCATCTGTACAAGTGAGGATAACCACCTTCATAGGGTTGTTGTGTGGACTGCAGGAGATAATACATGAAAAGCCTTTAGCCCAGATCTCAACACTAAATACCTGTTATGTATGAGCAAAAACCATCAGCAGGTTTGGAGAAGAGTAAAAATCTCAGAGATAAAAACAAGAGACAGAGGAAGCACAGATTTTTTTTTCCTAAGAAGTAGAGAAGGAACAAAAATTATACTGAATTGTCATAAACTGCAGCAGATTAAAAAGGAG
Source organism: Phyllostomus discolor (assembly GCF_004126475.2). Classification (NCBI taxonomy): domain Eukaryota; kingdom Metazoa; phylum Chordata; class Mammalia; order Chiroptera; family Phyllostomidae; genus Phyllostomus; species Phyllostomus discolor. Next base: position 36,386,834 of record NC_040906.2, read on the forward strand.
ACTTGAAGCAAAATGATAATTGGTACACTAACACAGAATTATATGGAACTGAAAGGAAAAAGTATTCATATTCTCAGGTAAAAAAAATGACATTAGTAGCATCATTTGGAACTAATTGACAAACAAGAGGTAAGATGCTAAAAGATTTCCAGTTAAGTAGAGAAAATGGAAAAGTAAATTCAGTCTGGTTCTCCAAGTTTTATTCAACTTTTATAGGAATTAGCTGTTTATAAATGTAGGTTCTACATGAGTATAGTTAGTTTAGGGTATTACTGGAAACTAGAAGTATAAAACAGTATATTTTGAAATATTGATGATGTTCCACTGACATGCTTAATTATAACAACTGAGAGAGTATGTTTTCTTTTGTAAAAAGATAACAGAACAAGACACCAAATATTTAGAAGACCTGCAAGATGAATTTGACTACAGGTATAAAACAATTCAGACGATGGGTAAGTTTTTGTTTCATCTGTAATTCTACATTGGGACACAAAAGCAACATGACTAGGGTTTCTTCTTTACTGACAGACTTGATGAATTGATCTACTTCTCTGAGGTTTTTTTTTTGAAGGAAGGGTTCAGGAGAAGAGCATTTATTTTGCTTCCTCTTTTTCTGTGTGTGTGTATAAATATATATATAAAATTTATATATATGTATATATATATATATGTATATATATAAACAAACCAATTCTAAGTAAATGATTAAGCTGTTGAGAAAGCACTTCTACTTTGGCATGCAGCTCCAAAAACTAAGTACATTCTCCTATAGAAGCAAAATATCATTATCACAATTCAAAAGAGTAATAATACTTGCTAATATGATCAAGAAATTAAAAATGTCATCCCTAGGTGAGTTTTTAAATATAACTTTTTAAAATTATAAAGTAGAAATGTGACCCACTGTAGGAAATTTGTAAAATAAATGAAAACAGTGAAATATTAAAAACCACACAAAATTTCACTGTCTACAGATAAACACCGTCAAAATGGTAGAATATTTCCTTCCAATTTTTTCTAAATGTTTAAATACATACCTATTTATCTGCAAAATATTGAGATCATTTGTATACAGTTTTGTAATTGCATTTTAAAGTTTAAGTATTCCCCTATATCATAAAAAATCTTCAAAAGATCATTTCAATAATTATATAAATGTCAACATGTAGAGACACTGATTTATTTGACTGTCTTTTATGGTTAAACTTTCAGTTGTTTACAGTTAGGTGTTTGTTTGTTTTTTAAGAAATGTAAGGAATTTAATTTTTGCATGTAGTGGAACCTAATCTACAAAACAAATAAGCATGCAAAATATAACCAGAAACACTGAAATAAAGAACAAACTGACAGTAACCAGAGGGGAGGGGGGAAGGGTTAACAGGGGAAAATAGGGGATGGTCCATCAAGGAACATGTATAAAGGACACATGAACAAAGCCAAAGAGGGTAGGTTCAAGGCAGAGAGGTGGGGATGGGTGAGGCAGGGGGTTGTGGTGAGGTGAAAATGGAGACAACTGTACTTGAGCAACAATAATAAAATTTTTTTTAAAAAAAGAAATGGAAGGAAAGAATGAGACTTTGATAGGTTCAAGATTGAAAAGTAATAATGGATCTTTTAAAGTGTGTTACAATTAGTGGGACAATTGGAGAAATTCTAATTAGGTCTAGATTAATTAATAGGGATTGTATCAGTGTTGATTTACTGGGGTTTTTTTGTTTGTTTGTTTGTTTGTTTGTTTGTTTTTAATCATTGTTCAAGTACAGTTTTCGATTTACTGGTTTTGATAATTGTACTATGCTTATGTAAGACAGAGGAAGCTGGATGAAGGATATATGGCAACTCCATTATTTTTGCAACTTTTTAAAATTCTAAAATTATTTTTAAATAATTTAAAAACAAGTTGGATATAAACCTTCAATTTAAAGAATCATCTTTAACTACCCAAAGATTAATTTAAAATATATCTGGAAGGCAGTATGGATGACTATGTTCAAGTGCTTACCTTTTTGTCTAAGATTTAAAAGACAGGATATTAGGAAACTTGTTTTTCCTGGCATAGGTGAGGAGTGACATGTTCTTCTGGCATCTTCAGATGTCTTGATTCCCATAAACATTTAAAACATTTTAAATGTTTATAATTGTTTGTGTATTATATAATTTTTTTCTTGGAAGAAATGACACAAATGTAGTTTCATCAGATTATCAAAGGGGTCTACAATGCTAAAACGATTTAGAACAACTGCAAATTTAATCAAGCATTACAGTTCATTGAAAACAGACTTGTGCCAAATTTCATATGCAAACTATCAATTTTGAGAATTAGAATATAACAAAATACATAAACAATAAAATTACTTTGAACTTAATATATTGCAGTTAGAGCTAATTTAATATCTTTCAGTGCTCCATGAACATTATGAAGCATAAAAATAATCATTTTATCACTTAAATCAAGTATTTATTTTGTTGGCTATAAGTGAAATAAAATGAAAGATACATAGAAAACAAGTTATATCCTTGCTAGTAACATTGAGAAGTATTTGCTAAGGAAGTTTTGAGTTGATAAAATGCTATATAAGCAAGGTTCTGCTCCATGTGGGGATTTAGGAGCTAGTGAATTTGTAAATTAAAGCAACCCAGAATTACTTCCTGAAGATCAGTGCCAATTTATAGAGAAATTTGGCACAATGTTATTCTGGTGCCTCTTTTTCAGTTACACAAGTCAAATCAGCATTCCCAGCATTTACTTTTCATAGACATGAGTGGTTATAGAAACCGTCACTTGCTATATACCAATAACGCTTAATGCTTAAATTAAATAATGCAATTTTTATTGTACATCTCCCATTAAAGAGGATAAATCATTTTGTTTTTCTTCAGCCAGAGATTCTTTCTTAAGATTTGCAACTCTTTCCCACTTTTAGTTTTACTTTGAGGGTAGTCTATTTTGCAAAGAAAAAGGAAAAGCAAAGGCTTTAGTCTTTGTTATTAGTTCACAAGAGCAAGTAGATAAAACCCTAACTCCACCTGGCATTTTCCTGTAATTACTGGGTATAAGGTAGAGCATCAGGAGGAGTTAAACATGATTCAATCAGGGGAACAAAGACAGTTCCCTTTCTTTCCTACTTCAGCCAGGCAATCTGGATTATTATCCAATGTAGAGGTATCTCATTGTAATAAGGAAGCCATTGTAAAAACTTTTTTTGTCGTCTCCCTCCCTACCCCAAAAAGAAACATGGTATGAGGAATAGTCTTCTCTCAGGGTCTTTAAAATAGAGAGATCCTCTCTGGAATGCTTGGATATAACCTTTCTGGCAAAATGAACAGACCTACTAACAAGCTCATCTCTCATGACACTATTTGGGCTCTTGCATTTTAGGAGAATGGATTGCAGCCAGCTTGGTTTTCAGGACAGAGGGCTTTGTCTTGGAGCAAACTCTAAATCTGATCTCTTTTCCTTGGTAGACCAGGGTGACAAGAACAATGCCCTAATGAGTCAGGAAGTTTTGACTCTACAAGAAATGCTCAACAGTCTTGACTTCAAGAGAAAGGTTAGTGAAGAACTTTAATTTGGCCTTCCGCCTATTTTCCTACAGCTAATCCTACTGAAAAGAATCAAGCTCTTGGGTTTTATTTGTTCCGCTTAGGTTGAATGAATAAATGGTCACGTTTCTAGGAAGAGTCCATATTGTTCGTCATGCTTCTGAATTTACAAAGCTAGTACTCTCTAGAGTCTATTTATCTTCCTTATGTGGTACATTTATTGTAGCTACCATTAATGTCAAGGTAAACATTTCACACAATTTTTATTTGCCAGTATTTCAGACATAACTCTTTTAGTTGCTGTACTTAATATGCTAAGATGGGTTCTACTACATATGTTTAATTAAAATATTACTTGAAGACTGCCAAAATTTTTTTGGAAAAATAAGTGTTCTAGTTTCTATGCTGAAAAAATGACATTTTGTTAAGTAATCTCCTAGATTTCAGGATAGTTTATTGATGACTGAATTTTTCAATCTAATCTCCTCCCGAGGAAAGGAAGAACTTTTTTCTGTCTCAGTGAAATATTTTAAAAGAGGGCAAATGTCTCTATTTTATTTTCTACCTCTCCTTGAAATTCAATGTGATTGAAATTTAACCAGTAACTGAAAAATCAATACTTTATTTCTAAATGTTCAGTTCCATTTTTATGCAGCGATTTGTGTGTGCACAAACAAATATGAAATTTATTTTACCCTGTTATAAACTTAAACAGTTATATATCAGATTTTAAACAAGCAGATCATTAATCCAAGAAAAAATTAATGTTTTATGCATAATAAATATATACTGTATGTTTTATGCATGCTATCTTATTCAACTTTAGGAATAAGATTTTAAGGAGAGAAGAACCTTGGAAATAATTTAGCCTATTCATCTGATTGCATGGATCATAAGCCCAAGTTCCAGCAAAGTTAAATGGTTTATCCAAATTCACATAGCTTGTGGCAAAACCAGGGTAGGAATTCACATATTCTAATTCCTGGACCTTTAACAATTATGTGTCTCCACTATGCCTCCCCAAACCCAGATAAAGTACTAATAAAAACTAATACAAAAAGACTCAAATTTTAGTCAGTACATTTTAAAATAAATGCATAAACATATTTATAAGAATATAAATTCAACTTATAAGTATCTTTTTAAAAGCAGATATATGACTTTATGACTACAAGATTCAATATTGTCACAGGTGTTACAAATTCAATGATAGTATGAGAATATTTTGGGATATTAAGAGGATATTAACTGTGACCATGCTTTTCTCTTCATCATTTTATTATAATAACTTAATTGTTTGAAAAGGCAGTAGTATGGCAAATGGAACATGGTATTTGGTAAAATATTTGGACAAAATTTTAAGCAAGCCTTTATCTCTTAGGTCAGACAAATTGTTTTATAGGTTCAGTTATAAGTGACTTAGATTGTGTCTCCTAAAAATCTTTTCAGTAGTCATCTCTGTTTTTAGGAAGCCCTCAGTAAGATGACACAAATAGTAAATGAAACAGACTTGTTAATGAATAGTATGCTAATAGAAGAGCTCCAAGACTGGAAGAGGCGGCAGCAAGTTGCCTGCATCGGTGGTCCACTCCATAATGGGCTCGACCAGCTCCAAAACTGGTAAAACCATTGACTTCAGTTTCTAGTGAAAACCACAGGAAGTACCAAACTTCAGTGTCATGAAGCCAGACAATGCAGAGTTAGACCAGAATGTTAATTCATTAAGCTCATTAACCGTTTATTAGCAGAAGGGAACTCTATAGTTGAAAACAAACAGATATAATTGTATACATGTTCTTAACTTTTATTCTTTTGGAGAGAAAAAGAAAACATCTATAGAAATCTATAAAATGCATAAGAATTGCTTAATTTTCTTATATACCAATCTTAAAAGACTCATGAATTTTTTGAAACCAGCAATAAATATGCTTACTTTAAAAAACATAAGAAACACTAGCTTTGAAATCTTGAAAAGATATCTCAGTTTTTAAAGGTGTATATTAAGATGTCAGAATTAAACATTGGTCTGTGTTTTCAACAAAGCAATTTATTTTTGTATTTAAATGAAAAATCTCAAAGGGCTAATGCAACATGGTATCTGCTATCTATGTATGCACATACACAATCATATTTAGATTCAATCCTTTGTACTAGAAGAAAAAAATTTTGATGGGTTTTCCCCTTCATTAGTGCAAAAATAAAACTATGTGATTGAAAGAAAAATTAGAGAATATAATTTAAACAAGGAACGTGTTCAACAGAAATGTAAAATTGTTTTCAAAGAGTACAGCTCAATACAGTTAAAATATGTAGTAACTGGGCCACTTGCACGAAAAGCTCATGCTTCTCAAAAGAAGTAAGGAATTGGGTTCTTTTTGGAACATACTGATTTTCCGTGGGGAGAAACATTGTTTCTCTAACCTTACTGTACTCTGTTGTTATGAAAACAAGATAAAGAATAAAGGGAGTGATAAAATGATGCCCATACCAAATTCAGTGTGGGGGGGGGTGGAGGGGGGCATTGACAGTTCTTTCCACAGTGTTATGTGGGGAATAAACTTTTTAGTTGGAAGAGCTGCTATCATGACCAAATGGACTTACCAAGTCTGTCGAGACATTCTGCCTCCTCTGTAGCTGGAGGCCCTTGCAGTGTCCAACATTTACAGCGTCCCTTCCTTAGACTTTTGGTCCAAACTCCCACTTCCATTTCTGAGGTGAGATCACCACATAGTGAGGAAAACTCCTAGCAGATACCTTTTTCCAGCGATCTCCATTGATAAGTCCTAGGCTAATATCTAGGGTTATAAAAAACATATGTTTGTTTTATATTGTTTTTCTTCTTTAGCATTGTTACACATAACATTCTTCATACTATGTATTTTCAAAGTTTTAATTTTTCTCTTTCTTTGTTCTTTAGCGAGTGCCAAATTCTCAACATCTATATGTTTGACAGACTTGTATATGTTAAACAAAGGATATTTAACAGGGATTTCTTTTCTGTAACTAAAGGTATAAATTAGAAAGCACTCAAAACATTTAACATTGTGTCATGCATCTTAGAGGAAAATGGGTTAAGGAAAAATATAGGGAACGGTCACTAATCTTTAATGGAATTCAGTGATTAACTTAGTTTAATATTTTAATATTGGCTAAATATAGTGAATAGTTAAAATGGTAGATTAAGTGAAAAAACTATATGTGATTTTCATTTGCTGTTTAATAGCTTCACACTATTGGCAGAAAGTCTGTTTCAACTCAAAAGACAATTGGAGAAATTAGAGGAGCAATCTACCAAAATGACGTATGAAGGTGATCCCATCCCCGTGCAAAGACCACACCTGCTAGAAAGAGTCACCTTCTTGATCTACAACCTTTTTAAGAAGTAAGTTTTATCACCCTGGCTGTTGTGGCTCAGTGAATTGAGTGCCAGCCTGCAAACCAAAGGGTCACTGGTTCGATTCCCAGCCAGGGCACATGCCTGGGTTACAGGCCAGGTCCCCAGTTGGGGGCATGAAAAAGGCACCCACACATTGATGTTTCTCTCCCTCTCTTTCTCCCTGCCTTCTCCTCTCTCTAAAAATAAATAAATAAAATCTTTTAAAAAAGAAGCGTTATCCATTTAAATGTCTCATGGCAGCTTCAGTCCTGTGGGGCTGTAAGGACACCCTGACTGGAGTTTGGGTGTTAAGGTGAAGGAGTGGTAGGGAACTAAACAACGAGCCTCAGGGTAAACGGAATTAAAGCTCCAGAGAGTTCCAGAAACATTTCGACTCCTTACTATTCATCCATATTTCCCCCATCAACTGACTCAGCTTTCCATGAGCCAAGCACACCACCCACCTAAAGTTCATTTTTCAACATTTAGAAAAGATTTCAAGGATTTTTTAAGTACATATACAAGAAATGGAACATAGAGAATATATTTATGTTTATATGCTCATCTAAAGAAAAAATGCTGGTATGTACCGGAAATCCTAAAATCTAGTTCAAAACTGTCATGAAATTAACTTTCTATTTTATGTTTAGTATGATAAAAATAGATAGGAGCTTTTATTCTTGACTCAATTATAACAATTAAATTAATTACTATTGTTACTCAAAGGCAATCTTTAAACATTTTCCCATCCCCTGGCAGTTATTAATAAGAAATCTTTGGAAATATCTGAGTTTTAATGGAGGTTTGAATGTCTTCTAAATGTAGGGAGTTTGGTCCTTGTAAGGGGACAGCATCCTGTTCCTCTGTGGTTTTCAGCCTGCCGATACTTTCAGTGTTTGCAAACGACATGCTTTATTTCCTTTTACTCTAGCTCATTTGTGGTTGAACGACAGCCATGCATGCCAACACACCCTCAGAGGCCGATGGTACTTAAGACTCTCATTCAGTTCACAGTAAAGCTAAGGTAGGCAGAATGTTTTCTACCATTTCATATGTTTGTGGAGCCAAAGCCACTATGTAATTTAGATTAATTTCTCTTATTGTGCCTTTCCTTCAGTTATTCTTTATTGAGTGCCTCCTGGTTGCCCAGCACTAAGCTGTGGAAAGTAACAGAAATCTTAAGATGAGGTTCTCTGTTGGTAAAGAGTATGACAATAAAGACGAGTGCATGAAGGATTTAGGATGAAAGCATGAATCACACAACATTGAGCATCATGGAATTAACTGCTGAAAAGATTAACTTGAGAGAAGGCTGCAGAGACTAGAGGATGCCTTGTGGTCGCTGTGAGGAAGGACCTTGAGGGAAGAGCAGAGGCAAAGGAGAGCAGGATGGCAAGAGAGGAAGACTAAGGAGATAATGACTTCCTGGGTCTGTTTCACAAGCTTGTGGAGCAAGGCAGTGGTAGAATTAAGAAGATATACTGGAGACAGATCGGGAAGGCTGCAAATATCCTAACCAGGAAATACAGTGGCATATTCTTCCCCTGTGATTACCCAGCAACTAGCTTATTAGATTTTCTGAGAAAACACTCAGCACTACATTTTTAGTACATATTTACTATATACCTGATCTAAAAACATAGGACTTTTGTGTTATTGTTGCTTTGTCTATGTATTTGATCCTTTCCATTAGCATCAGCAACCAAAATGTATAGTTTTCCATAATGACACTTAAAATAATGAGTTTGAGTTTGAACTTTCAAAGATTTTCATCATGCTTCAATTTCCAGGGCCCCAAAGTTTTAAATTACGAATCATTAGTTCACCTCAGGAAAGTTGATGGTGATTTAAGGGTTCCCTGATAGGGCCCCTGATCACATACCACTATTAGAATTCTGTTTTTATTTTATTTTTTCAGTTTTATTGAGTTTTAATCTTTATTTTTTAAAATATATTTTATTGAGTGTGCTATTAAAGTTGTCCTAATTTCACCCCCACTTTGCCTTTCACCTGGTACCCCCATTCCCTCTAGCAATCCTCCCTGCCTTAGTTCATGTTCATGGGCCATGAATATAAGTTCTTTGACTACTCCATTACCTATACTGTCCTTAACATCCCCCTGTCTATTTTGTACCTATAAATTTGTGTTTCTTAATCCCTGTACCTATCCCCCCATACTCCCTTTTCCTCCTCCCAACTGATAACCCTCCAAATGATCTCCATATCTATGATTCTGTTCCTGTTCTGCTTAGTTTGTTGTTTGGAGTCAATTATTGATAGTTGTGAATTTATTGCCACTTTAATGTTCATTGTTTTGATCTTCTTCTTTTTCTAGGAATGGTATAATTCCTTTTACCATTTTATGAAATAATGGCTTGGTGACAATGAACTCCTTTAGTTGTATCTTGTCTGGGAACACTTTATCCATCCTTCAATTCTAAATTATAGCTTTGCTGGGTAGAGTAATCCAGGTCCTTGAAGTGATTGAAGGTCCTTGCTTTTCATCACTTTGAATACTTCTTGCCAGTCCCTTCTTGCCTGCAGAGCGTCTTTTGAGAAATCAGCTCACAGTCTTATGGGAACTCCATTGTAGGTAACTATCAGCTTTTCTCTTGCAGCTTTGAAGATTCTCTCTTTATCTTTAACCTTTGGCATTTTAATTATGATGTGTCTTGCTATGACCCTCTTTGGATCCATCTTGTTTGGGACTCTCTGTGCTTCCTGCACTTGTATGTCTATTTCCTCCACCAAATTAGGGAAGTTTTCTTTCATTATTTTTTCAAATAAGTTTTCAACTTCTTGCTCTTTCTCTTCTCCTCTGGCACCCCTATGATTTGGATGTTGGTACCTTTAAAGATGTCCCAGAGGTTCCTAAGCCTAATCTTGTTTTTTTTTATTCCTTTTTCTTTCTGCTATTCTGATTGAATGATTTTTCCTTCCTTGTATTCCAAATTGTTGATTTGATTCTTGGCTTCATCCTCTCCACTGTTGGTTCCCTGTAGATTTTTATCTCACTTAATGTAACCTTCATTTCTACCTGCAACTTTTTTATGCTGCTGAAGTATCCAATGAGTTCCTGACACATCCTGATAAACAGTGTTTTGAACTGTGCAACTGATAGGTTGCTTATCTCCATTTCATTTCGTTCTTTTTCTGGAATTTTGTTCTGTTCTTTCCTTTGGACCACATTTCTTTGTCTCCTCATTTTGACAGCCTCCTTGTCTTTGTTTCTGTGTATTAGGTAGAGCTGCTTTGATTCCCTGTCTTAGTAGTGTGGCCTATTATAGAAAAGCTCACCTGTTAAGTTGTATGGAATAGAGCATTAAGTAACCACTAGGGTGGGGCAACCCATGTCACTGCTCTATTGCTCTGTGTGAGAGAGGGCTGGGCAAGGGGAAAATGCTGCTGCCTGGCCTTTGCAGTTCTTCCAGGAAAGAAGCTGCCTCCCAGTACTTGCACTTCACTTTCTCCCTGTATACCATGGTGCCCTTCCAGCTGTTGCCTTGGTGCTGAATCCCAGATCAGGTGGGTCTGTAGGAGTCCTAAGTCCATTGTGGGCCCTTCAAGAGTTGTCTCTTGAAAATCCCACAGTTTCTTCTGCTGTTCCAATCCCCACTGGTTTTTATAACCAGAAGTTATGGGGACTTATCTTCCTGGTGCTGGAACCCTGGGCTGGGAGGTCTGATCTGAGGCTGGGGTCCTTTTTGCCTAAGGTATCCTTCCCAATTTTTATCCTCCACATGTGGATGTGGGCCCTCTGGTTCCTATTTCTGCATCTCTGCCCCTCCTACCAGTTTGGATGAATGTGGCTTCTTTAAATCCTTGGTTGTCAGATTTTCACATAGCTCAATTTTCTGACAATTCTGCATGATATTTGTTTTGTAGTCCAGTTGTATTTTTTGCTATAGTTGTGCGAGAAGGTAAGGCATATTTACCTACACATCCATCTTAACCAGAAGTCTGATTCTTTATGTCTTTCCAGACTACTGATAAAATTGCCAGAATTAAACTATCAGGTAAAGGTGAAAGCATCAATTGACAAGTAAGTATCTAATTTCATTTTGAAACATGAAAATGTAAGACTTTTAAAAAAGAATTGTCCTTATTTTATTGAATCATTTCAAACTTTTAAATTTACTTCTCTAACATTACCTATCAATGTGCTTCAGATATTTGACTTTGAAGTTCAAACATTCAACCAAACTTCAAGGAAGCCTTATTTTTAATATTTTACTATAAAGTCTTGAAATGAAGGTTTATATACTATCCTCTGAGTCTAAAGTATCACAGAAAGTTTTTACTAGGTCTATTAAATAGCTTATTTTAAAGAATCTTCTTGGTTTTACAGGAATGTTTCAACTCTAAGGTAAGACATTTACTTTAGAACTTTTTTGCTGTTCTCATAAATATATTTTACCTGTGATCATGTAAATAGCTAAGATTTCCTCTCTAGTAATCGAAGATTTGTCCTTTGTGGAACTCATGTCAAAGCCATGTCCATCGAAGAATCTTCCAATGGGAGTCTCTCAGTAGAATTTCGACATTTGGTGAGTAAATTTACACAGTAAAATTATACAAGCTTTCTTTTTTCAGATCAGACAGATTTTTACCATCAGGCCTTGTAACTCAATATATGTTGTTTCCTAGTGTTCCTTGTGTGAGGGTAAGGGACATATTGGGAAATAAAACATGCCATTATTGAAGAATTTAATATGGTAGAAGGAACACTGAAGCTAAACTCAGAAGGTCTGAGGTCTTAACAAAGGTGAAGTAGCACCTAAATATATATAGAAATTGGTCCATAGATTTTGGTGGTAATGACAGAAGTAATTCATCTTATAATGGATGGACATTCCTGGGCTCACTTTTTTTAAGTCCTCTTAAGAAATGATATCCAGGAACAAGTCTAGACATTTTCATTTTAGGAGAATTAGCTTGGAGGGAAATAGGATGTTCCTTGTATGACAATTGCACAGTGTGGCTTGGCATGTCTAGAAAGCTTCTGACCCAGCCTCATCCTGTTGCTTCTTGTTTTTACCACTTCCTCTTAACCTAGAGTTCTCTTCTTGCTTTCGCTCTAATTCTTTGCATAGTTCTTAGATTCCCAAAGACCCTATTGCTTTTCTCACCAGAAACATGTCACTTATCTGGTTTGTTAACATTTAGGAAGTATCTCACCTGAATATTGGAACACCCCTGAATCAGCCTCAGAGGTCTGTTTTTAAAAGATAAAAAAAAATGTGTTAACAGAAAGGTATCTGCATACATGAATTTATGCTGGGTTTGTTTGTTTGGGTTTTTTTTTTTTTTGAGTTTTGTTTTTGTTTGGTTTTCAGTATTGAAAAGTAGATTTCTTTTTAACTGAACCCTACCATGTGAGATTGTCAAATAAAATGTAATAAGGAGTCATATGTTATACATCCTTATAACTAGTACTTTTTTTACTTAGGTTTAATTTCTATCCTCAAGGAATTTTTAATAATATGCAATGTTTGCTAATAAATTAGTAAAGCAGTAAGAGGCCCTTAACTTAGAGATGTCTGACTCCCTCAAAAAAGCCATGTGAAAAAGGAAGGACAAGGAACATACCAAAAAGTAGTTAGGTTATTATTCTACCACATATAATATATAAAATAAAAAAATCTTACTTTTTACACTGTTCTAGTTTCAAAACATTTTCATATGTATTATTTTTTGTATAACTTTAATCATTCTTAATACAAAAGTAAATGTAGAAAATCAGAGAAGCAAAATTCTTTTTAATTTTATTTTTTTATTTTTAGAAAGAGGGGAAGGGAGAGGGAAAAAGAGGGGGAGAAACATCTATGTGAGAGAGAAACATCGATCTATTGCCTCTTGTACATGTCCTAACTGGGGACTGAACCTCTACCCAGGCATGTACCCTGACCAGGAATTGACCCAGTGACCTTTCACTTTATGTGCCAAGGCCCAGCAAACTGAGTGGCCCCTGTCAGGGCAGAGAAGCAAATTTTTTTTAAATTAAAAATCACTTGTAATCCCACCACCTTGAGGTAACACTATTAACATCCTTATTTTCATTCTATTCTTTTTTCATATCAGATGAGATTTTTTTAAGTCAGATGAGATTGTGCACACTATATAATTTGTCTTTTTTTAATTAAGTTCCTGTCATGAACATTTTTGTGTCAGCAAATCTCCTTCTCCTCTGATGTTATTCACTGTACCAGGTGGCACCCTGCCCCATCTTTTATTTCCCAGTCCTCTGTGTTAAACTGGCTGTCACAGGAACTGGGAATCTTCACAGCTTAGCTCAGATGGTACTTTCCAGGTTCAAAGGAGTGTTGAAGAAATTTAAAAACATTCCAACCTGATTTCCTCTTTCTAAAATATCGGCTGAAAAAACACAGTCTTAATGTTATTCCGCCTTCTCACTTATCTCAGTGGAAGTGTCTGAACTGGCATCCTATGAGGTGAAACAAGAAGCTTCTATCTGTTGGCTGTGGGCACCTCTGTCAGGTTTCCATGAGGTAGAAGACATCTGGGCTACTGTCGAAAGTGTGACCAAGAAAATTGCTGCAATAGGTACAACCAACTTGGTATTTAGCTGATAATGCTTCTCCATGTAAACACTGTTGTTTTCTTTTACAAAGCAACCAAAAGAAATAAAGTCCAGTGCTGGAAGCAAAGGAAATGAGGTAGGAAATGTTTTCTCCTTAAGAGTTTTTCTAGAAAATAATTATATAACATCTTATTTTTACAAAGCTCTTAAACTGCCCTTTATACTTTTATGTAAAGTCAAATTCATGTTTCTCTGATTACAAATGTAAAGCTTGGTAATTGCAGGCAGTATAAGAAATTTTGTTTTAAAAAGGAGGAAATAGCATATAATAGCACCCTTCTAAGGAAATGACTATGAACAATTTGGTTCACATCAGTCTAAACTTCATGCATATATTACTTTAAAATAAATATGTGTACACTGTTTCATAACCTGCTTTTTTTTCACATAGTAATTTAAGGTGAACAGCTTTCCATGACCTTTAATACTCTTGGAGAACATGATTTAAAGTAGTTGTATTATGTTACATTTTACAGGTATGCCATACTTTCTTTAGTCACTCCTCTATTGTTGTAAAATATCTTAAAATCACCCATTTTCTGCAAATAAGAGGTAAGTCTCAAACATCATAACATATCATGTGAAAACTACCGGTGAAAAAGTCCTATTATTCCATGGTATCAATTGCCTTGCTTTTATGTTTAAGGTTTGCTTTCTACTGAATTAATTGACCAAAAGAACAAATGGGTGCAGTCCAAGCATTCACATTTGAGTCAGTAAATGATAGAGGGGTCCAGTCTTGGCTTGGGGGTGGTCTTGGAGATCATCCGTTTGGTTTGCCTAGAAACTAGGGCATATGTCTGTGTCCTACATATTTAGAATTAGAAAACCTGGGTTCGACTCTATTCTGACAGTGACTGAAAATGTGACTCTCAGCAAATGATCTGTTGGAGAAATAATGCATTTTTTTCCCCTCTAAGAGATCAGGCTAGTACTGCCCAGTACTCTCTGCTCAGAGACGCTGCATGGGTAAGAGCATCTACACAATGCAGTTAGAAAGCAGCGAGGTTTATTTCTGGTGTGGTTGGTGTGTGGACCCTATCTGCCGGCTTTATACTTCCCAGCTCCTATGAGAAATCTCTTTGAATTATTTGGAAGAAAAAAGCACTTTATAAATCCAACATTCCACTATAATCAATCTAACCCACCCCACGAAATCACAAAGATCCATCACAACAAGTCCAATGCTCCACATTTTTCCTTCCAAGAATTCTTCAGTCTCTAAAGATCATTTGGCAAATAACACAGCCCCACCCAAGATGAGCTAAGCCTTCCTCCCAGCCAGGGCAGCACCTTGGCCAGGGGCAGAGCTGCAAACAGGTCTCCACTGCCCAGGTATCACCTGAGCACAGCTTTTGAGTTTAAGAATATTCCAGTAACCCAAGGAAGTGGGAGTTATTCTCCCTACCTTATAGAAATCCATAAAGGTTTTCCAAACTTCCTGATTGAAACACTAGCACATTATAAATAAAAGCCCATTTCACCCCCTCACTGGAATTTTGGCCAGAGTTATAAATGGCATTTCATGCTGCGTGACATACCTGAAGAGTATCGACTGAGTCTGAATAGATTAAACACAATGCTTCTGAATTCTTCTTAAGTAAAAAAGAAATCAAATGGTCATAATCTGAATAGCTCTTTAGTATATTTTCATCATTATGAATATAAAATCAGAATCTTGGATTTCCCCAGAGACAGAAGTCTACGTAGATCATTTTCTACTATAGAAAAACCAACCAGTCTTATTAACACTGTCTGCTCATATTAATTTGAACTTATTTCCTCTTAGTTTCTAATTAATAGCAAAATTGTACAGTAGATATCAGAGTGCTTTTATTTCTTCCCTTTTTTATCCTGTTTGTCAAATCAGGATAATTTAATCTTAAGGTATTCTTTGAGCTCCCCCTGCTGACAGAATTTTAATATGACTCCTAAGTACACTTAAAAGCCACGCAAACTTGAACATCATTTTACATGCTACGCAAACAATTGAAAAGTCACAGTGTATCAAAGTGGGCTCAGAAAAATGAACTAATGAATCAGGGGCTTAGCCAGGCAGTGGAGGCAACCAAAGGAAAGCCAGGAAAGAGATGGGGAAGATCTGATGGTGTAATGGGGTTCATGAAGTCGTGATACCAGGAAATGAAGTAACCAAAATTTCAGGAAAACAGGAAACTAAGAGATTATAACCTCATTATTTTAAACTCCAGATAGTATCTGTTTCTCTGTAAGTGTTGTTTACCTGTATCAAGAATTCACATCCTGATAAAAATTTATTTTTAAAAATCCTCCTGTGACTTTTACTATACACTGGGCACTAACTGCAAGCTTCGCCACCGTTGATTTGTGTAACTCTTGGAACACTGCCATGAAGCAATGCTATTTGCATGGTACTTATTTCAGTTAGGCAAACTGGGACAGAGTGGTCGGGTGAAGAATCAAATCTTGGCTCCCATGTCTGTGCTCTTGGCCATGAAACCGTGCAACCTCTGGGATCGTGAAACCGTGCAACCTCTGGGATCGTAAAACCTTCCCTGGAGGAAGCTGTGCTGGTTGGCACTCCCCTTTGATCACCCCCCACCCCTTCACTTCATCATGCCCCCTCCGTTTGCTGGGATTCCTATGAGGGAGATCTTTGCCTGTTTGCAGGTAGCATCTCTCATCCTTTCCTCTCTGCTTCAACTGCAGCTGCTGTGGCATCCACCCACTCAGAAATCACGCAGCTACCTTGCACCAGAATCCTTACAAGGTTTTAGAAGGAAGTTAATATAATGTTTCCTCAGAAAATGTTGTTTACCTCTCCCTTACCTCCTGCAGACATCAGTGGGCTCGTAGAAGTAGATCCTGTTGGCCTCTGCCTCGGAAAGGCAGTTGACCTTGCACACGCCTGTAACCTCACTAACTCCCAGGTTCCTTATCTGTAAAAATGGGGGTTGAGTTAACCTGCTCTTCATGGCTTTGTTGGGAGAATGAAAAGAGATGGTGTATGTGAGAGTCAACTGTGATAAGCTGTGCAGACATCTGATCTAGATGCTCCTCATCAGCCCTCCAGGCTGGCCCCTCTGTAAACAGTAGGTAGTGTATTTACTTTGGTGGGGAAATGCTCAAAAGGAGATATATCTGACCCAGGACAAATTGCTGATCCCCAGCCTTCTTTGCCCATGTGCCAAAGGGCTTGGCTGGAGACATTCCCTTTCAAGGGCCCCTGAGCACAATCCCTCTTATGGTTCCAGGTCCCTGAAACCTCGGAGCACCATGATCATCTGGTCTTCATCAACCTCTACATTATCAGCCTCTGGATTAGTGTTTGGTGAAAGGTGGAGCTCTGTTTTACGTGTTCTACAGATTGGAACCCAGGAAGGAAATTTCCTTTTAAGAATATGTTCCAACGTTAAAAGAACACTTGAAAACTATTGGACTGGACAATCCCTGAAGCTCCTTTCTCTAAGAGTCCATAACCCACAAAACTGCAACACAGAGTGGGGTCTTTAGATTTTCTTTTAAATAAATTTAAGTCTAAGAATTTGCTTTGGAATTTTATAACACCCCTTGAGGAATCTGTAGACATGTCGTCACAAAAGCAAAGTTAGGAATACTGCCTCTGTCTCCCACCTTTGTTCTTTTCTTGTAAGGGTCACCATAAAGAAACAATTGCATTGCCTAGCAGTGGTCAGACTTTGAGGGCATTAGTCTGTCCCTATAAAGTAAACATTCCCAGAGCAACATTTCCTGAAGGTCCTCAGAAAGGCAGCTAAAGAGTGACTGTTGGGATGTCAAAACTGTTTGAACAGGGAAGCTGGAATTGCAGTCGCTCAGTTTGTTCTTTGTCAGCAGGCTTTAACTAATAAATGACAGTTTTAGCCACAGACCGAGGTGTTAGGTAATGTTGTTTATGTGGTGGAAAGGCACAAGGCACAAGAGGCTATTAGTAAAGCCTGGATGAGTTTCACTTAACAAAATAGCCAAAACAGGTGTTCCTGCAAGGCTCAGTGTTCTCAAACACAAGCACACGACTCACGCTCCAACTAGCCCAGGCATTTTCACTGGCAGTGGATTTCCTCCTGAACTAATTTAAGTAGTTGCAATGCTTTTTTAAAATAGAGATGTCAGTACAAGAAAAATACTAACAACGTAGATTCTTTCATACAATACCCTCCATACAGTCCCCTTATTTTATGGGCTGAGAGTTCATTGTCAATTTACATTCATTTGTTACGATCCTGTGACAAAGGTACAATTCATTTGATTGTACCATTATTTCCCCTCTTATAATTGTTTCCAGCTTCTAACTCAGTGACTAGCCCATGATAGGTACTTAATGAATATTCATAAATTTAGTGGAGTACTGTAATTTTGGTCTATTGCACATAGTTCTCCTTGTGCAACATTATCATAGATTATGGCTTGTTAAGACATGAGCAAGAAACAGATGAAAATCATCCTTATCACAGTCATATTTACTTAGAGGTTTCCTTTCCAATCAAAAGCCACAACCATTTGTTAACACTCTAAGATTTCAGGGCATAGTGTCAGGCACAGAGCAGGAGAAACAAAAAAGGATGTGTTGGCATCCATCACTGCTTTTCATGAGGCTGTGTATTTTTCCAGGTGGAGTCCTGCTCAAGTTGTTCAGCCAGTTTTCCAGTTTCTTAGCAGATTAAGTACAATTCTTTTCTTTAGAAGTACAATACAGTCGATTCAGTTATAATATTCAATGTCATGTAAGTATCATAAGTATGGATATTTTAAATCCATAATCATCTCAGATGACTAGAACGCCTTTAATACAGACATCAGTGGTGCATCTTACCTATGATACTTTCTTAATCTGAATGGCATGAATCCTGGGAATGCAAAATGGAATAGTGTCCCTGGCTCAGGCTGCACTTACAGAGTAATGGAGCCCGTGAGTGGTAGCCGTGCAAGCTTTGAAAATCAGTGATGCTCCCTTTTGTCACAGCTGCTTTTCTCCACTCATGTGTGTTGTAAGTCAGCTTCCTTGATGGATTTTGTTCTAAATGTGCCTGCCTCACAATTGCATTAGGGATTTTAAGTAAACCTTAGAAATTAGTTTGAATCACTAAGGAAACCTCTCACCATCCACATTCCACATTCTTGTTCAGTAAAGTAATACCTAAAACACAAAGTTAACAGACAACTTTGCTCCATCCATTGCTCTGTTTGTGGAGTCTCAATCTTTCACACTTTGGAAGGGTGCCATAACTCAAAAATCTGAGGAAATTATCCATAATTAATGATCATATCATATATACAGTTAACCATATAAATTAAAGTATAGAAGCTAGAATCAGGGAGGGGTGCGACCTCCTATTCAAAAAGGCTCCCTTTGGCTATCTTCCAGCCCACACCTCTCTATAGAGGAAGATGTCTCTGGGTTCAAGGCAACGTGCTCACCCGAAATCCAAGACCAGAATTCCCAGCCTGAAAGTCCCCAAGCCTACTTCCAGGGCCTGCAAGGGCCTCTTCTCCAGGCGCACTTGCCCAAGCACAGGTGTCACCATCAATGCAAACACTCCTAGGCACAAGCACCTAGGCCTTGAGGCCACAGTAGTCACACGAGGCCCCTCACAGGGGTGGATGACCACACTCTCCCAAGCCACCATGTTCCAGTGAGACTTGGAGAAGTTAAAACCTGGCCAGTTCAGTCATGTGAAAGCTTAGATGTCAAAGCAGGAGGCTAGGCTATATTTTAGCAGTTTGTTAACTTGTGATGGTTAAATATTTAGACATATGCTCTGTGGGTCTCCATCTGTGCGCTTGCCTCAGGCCTCTCCACTGCTCTGCACAGGCTTGTATCATCCTGCCATTGAATTCAGTGAGAATGTGAAAGCCACCAGTTAGTGAACGTGGAATTGTGGATTTCACAGGGCGATGAGATTTTCTACTGTTTAAAAAACATGGTTTTTTTTTCAATTTTATGCCTAAACACAAGCCAACTACTTCCTCTCATGCTCAACCAAAGAAACAGCTAGGGATTTAAATGAGGGGGTGGAAGGGATGGCAGTGAGGGTCTGTCTGTTTGGTGTGTTGAATATACTGGGATTTTTGTGCAAATTTTTCATTTAACATAACTTTCTACTAACCCAGTAAGAAACAAACCCATTCTATTGAAGGCAACTACCTACAGGCAATGTAAGGTACCACATCCATCTACCAGGGGTGTCCAACCTGCGACCCGTGGGCTTCATGCAGCCCAGGATGGCTGTGAACGTGGCCCAACACAAAACTGTAAATTTACTTAAAACATTATGAGATTTTTTTGTGATTAGGTGTTGCAATGTATTTAATGTGTGGCACAGAGATGCCAAAAGGTTGGACACTCCCGAAAGAGAGGAAGTTTTTCTCTACTTCCTTCTCAGTAACAAATCCTAAATTTAACATTCCCTGTCAACAAAGTCTTCTTCATGTAATTATTATTCATGTCTTCGTATCAGAGCTATTTTTAATATTTGAAATTTAATCAAACTGATTCTGCCTTTTCATGACCACATATTCAGTATTAGATCTCCCTTCCTCCCAGGGCTGACTCTACCATCGCCAACCCCACCCTGACTTTTCTAGCCAAATAATTCCACTTCTGCTTACATTTTCACGCAGGGCTGATTTATAAAAATTGTTTAAGTTTTCTACACCACCTCCACATTTCTCACATCTCTTTTGAGACTAAACACCGTGTGGATATACCACATTGAGAATAATTTTCTCATGAATTCTGCCTGGGGTTCTTGTTGAACATCTGACTCAGTAGGACTGGGATGAGGCCAGAGATCCTGTTTCTCTACCAAGCTCTCAATGATGCCAGTGCTGATGGTCCTGGGCACACAGCAAGGAGCTGTGACATTTCATCGGGGAAGAACAGCAGTTTCTGTCCCACTCCTTCCCACGCCTAGTGCACTCTCCAGAGGTGACCATTTTGGGGGCTGTAAATATCATGCTAATATCATACTGCCATTTCTTAATTCTTTTGTTTTGTACATTTAATTCCTGCACTCTTTCTATAAAAGAGTTAGCTGTGGTTCTCATACTAGCACTCCATACTTATAAATTTCTCCCAATCTTCATAGTATCATTATATGACATATTCTAGTTTAGTCAAAACATTCAATGTTTACATATCTATGATCATAAAAAATTATTAACAGCTGAGCCATGTAGTGTAGTATTATTGTATCCCTGTTCTTGTATTGCTTTTAGTTTTCTCTGTATTCATTATTGCCTCAATTTTTTTGATCAATTTATTTTATTTATTTGTCACTCATATAGCCTCAAGCTTTGCTTCAGAATTTGAAAATTTGGTCAAACAGGTCAATCTGAATTTCTATCTTTTTCTTTTTTCTTGACATCATCCCACCAAGAACCCTCCATTTGTTGCTCCAGTCTGGACAGATGGTATCCTGATCCTTTTGCGCAATTGTTTTTTGTTTTATTTCCTTTCACCATCATCTTTGGGAGTGCATCTTCTCCTTTACTAGATATTGAGAAAGTATTTTCCAAAGTGATTGTACAAACTCCCGCCAGCAGGGTGTGAGAAGTTACCACTGGGTTCTGTCTTTGATATGTCCTCTATT
Organism: Phyllostomus discolor; assembly: GCF_004126475.2. Classification (NCBI taxonomy): domain Eukaryota; kingdom Metazoa; phylum Chordata; class Mammalia; order Chiroptera; family Phyllostomidae; genus Phyllostomus; species Phyllostomus discolor. The sequence goes on from NC_040906.2 coordinate 36,407,946, forward strand.
CCATTTTCTCTGTTCTCTTTCTAGAACTTCTGTTGATTTGTTGTTGGAGTTTTTATACTAATTCTCTGTTATCTTTTCTATCCTGCCTTTTATTTCTTCATTTTTTGTTTTATTTTCTGGAACATTTCTTTCACCCTACTTCCATTCCTTCTACTAACTTGTCTATTTCTCTTATTATATATTTTTAAAAGATTTTATTTATTTTTAGAGAGAGGGGAAGAGAGGAAGAAAGAAAGGGAGAGAAACAACCATGTTGCATTGATTTCATTGACATACGTTGATTGGTTGGCTCTCACACACCTCCCAAGTGGGGACCTGGCCCAAAACCCAGGCATATGCCCTGATTGGGAATTGAACAGGCAACCTTTTAGTTCATAGGCCAGCACTCAATCTACTGAGCTACACCAGCCAGAGCATATTTATCTTATTGTATTTTTCATTGTTTATTATTACTTTCTAAATATTTATTTCAAAAGCATCCTATTCTTGTTTCACTACTGTAATATATTGTTACATCTATAAGGATACTAATAAAGGTTTAAAAAACATCTTTCAGAATTATTTAATAAATTGTATAAGGAAGGACCCAAAAAACCCAGAATTTATAAAAAATTGTGTATTTATTCTTACATGTTTAAACAACAGTCACCTTCAAAGTACTCTCCATTCAATGCAATACACCTACTGAGACTTTTTTCTACTGCTCAAAACAATTTTTGAATGCAATGATTTTGATTCCTTTTAGTGTTTCTGCCATTTGTGGGTTTTTTTTGTTTGTTTGTTTCTTTCACTTCTTCCACATCAGCAAAACATTTCCCTTTAAGGGCCTTTTTCATCCAAGGAAACAAACAAACAAAAGCCTCATGGGGAAAGATGGGGTGAACAGGGAGGGTGGGGTATGAAGGTCATGCCATTTTTGATCAAAAACTGCTGAACACTCAGTGCGGTGTTGGCAGGTGGGCTAGTAATTCACCCATCATGAAATGGACAAACATGTTGAAAGAGTCTTCAAAAAAATTCACTGAAGCCAAACACAGCCTCTCACAACAATGCCAGCTGGTACACTGATAGAGATGGGTTCCTAGAACACTCACCTAACAGGGAGAGCCTGTACTACAAGGGGCCTGCCCTCCAGAAGATAATTCTGGTTTTTTGGGTGTCCATCTTCTATGTATCTACATTACTTCCAGTACATCCAACACAAATATATACAAAAGTATAGAAAGAAATATAATGAACCTTCATTTATATATCACCCAAATTCAACAGTGATTAACATTTTGCTTATTTTATTTCATCCATTTCCCCCTATACACACACATTTTTTTCTGGAGAACTTAAAATTCTAGATAGTATAGGATCTTAATAATTGATACTTTGGTAGGTATCTGTTATCTAGAAGATACGAAGTTCTAAAAACCTAATTTCAATAGCTTGTCACAAAACCAAAAATAATAAATTTGTTAAAATCTTTTTTAAATAAAATGTCATTACTTGCTTAAATTTCTCCACTGTCTCAAAAAGATCTCTTCATGGTTGGTATCCAAGCAGTTCCCACTCGTCACAGTTGGTTGATTTGCCCCTTTCCCATACCATTTATTTGTTAAACTGATGTATGAAACTGAGCTTGATTTTGATTTTTATTATATTTTTTCTTAAACTCTTTGCTTTTTTGTATTTTTCTCTTCTGAGTTCTTTGTTGTTGATTTTTGTATTTCTATTTCATGTGGGAGGCTTTGTCAAATGTTTGATGATCGTTGGCTTGCTGTTTATGTTTAAGAGAAGCACACTAAGAACTGCAAGCTCTGTGTGCATGGTGGGAACTGCAGATGTAAGGGTGGTTATTAGGACCTGGCTTTCTCACTCAGGGACCCCCAAAGGCAGTGTCTGTAGTTGTCTCCCTAGGTCTAGTCTGCTTCCCGAATCTTTCCTGGAGATGTCAAACAGAGGAAGGGGCATGAGTTCTCCACACACTTTTATAGGCTCTTCCTCTCTTCAGTAAAACATCTCGCCTCTGCCTTTGGCTTGATCTTATATCCAAAATGCAGAGACCCTCTTTAGTTCCTTTGCTTCATGAGCTCCAGAGAGTAAACCTCCTGCTCCCAACCAGGGTTGGAGAGGTATGGGACCTCATTGCATGGACTGGGGCTCATAACCAATCCTCCTGTTCAGCCCTCTTCATTCTCCAGCCTCAGGAGCTCAATGCTTCAGCCCCCTGGTTCTAGGGCACATGGAGCTTTATTGCCACCCTCACTCCACACTCCCCTGCCTCTCACTATGGGATCTGGATTAGAGTTTTATTTTATTTTAAAGTAAACAAAACTCCAGCTATTATGCTATTGATGTTTCTAGAGGGAGCAGAGAAAATGTTTTCTGCCTACCATGTTTAACCAGAAGAAAATTTTGCTTTCTAAACAAATTCATTATGACACTGATTTATTTCTGTTATATCTATATATCTATATCTATATCCATATGTGTACACAGATATAGATATAGACATAGATATAGATATGGCTTTCTTTATTAATAGTTGGTAAGTCAAAGGGACTAATTTCCAAAAATTAAAAAAAGAACTATTTGTCTGAATTTCAACAGATGAAAATATGCTAGAATTTTAAAAGTCAGAAATTATATTGTCTTGGGGACTTAAAATTATTGTGTTTTTGGAAATGAAGATTACTCAAACTCTATATTAATATGTTCTAAATAACTTGTAAAATAATAAGAGAAAATGTTCCCTCCCGGGGAATGTTTGGGGGCATCTACTCTAAGACTTTGTTGATTCTTCTAGAAACAGACTTAATAATAGGTAGCAAGTTCATATTTGTAAGATAAAAACTTATTTCTTTCTCCTTTAGGGCTGCCACATGGTGACCGAAGAGCTTCATTCCATAACGTTCGAAACACAGATCTGCCTCTATGGCCTGACTATAGATTTGGAGGTACGTATTTCAAGAAACATCTACTGTTTACTAATAACATGTTCGGGAATTGGTCAGCATTTGTAGATAAAACCTCAGTCTTTCTAGGTTTCAGTACATCCCTGTTCATTATTTTTGTCTTAATTTAGAAAATCAATATGTCAAATATTTACTGATTAGTCAACATAATACTATTCTGGTTAAATATGAATGTTAAAATCTCATGGGCATTATCAAGTCAATATACATATATTGAATAATTTGTTGGCCACATTGCATGTTTGTTTTGCTCTCTGGGATTTTCTGAGTCATGGATGCTCAGTGGAAAGCCTAAAGAGAAGTAAGTATTCTTAAGCCATGTCACATAGTAATATATTTTCAAAAATTTAAATTGTACATAAAAATCCCTCAGAAAAGTTTTTCTAATGTAATCAGTAAGGATAAATGATAGGAACATAAAAGTACATTGTTTAGATCCTTTTATAACATTCACTACTGAACTCAAAGAAGGAATACAGAAACTTTGGGAAACTGAACATGACCAACTATGAGCTCCTTGAAGGCAGGACATCATTCTGCATTTGTCATTCTGTCACCAGTGCCTAGCACCATGCCTGCCACATAGCAGTTGCTCAACATTTGTTGAATAAATTCATGAATAAGAACAATTTCACACACCCTGAATATGACCCTGTTTGCATGAGATGTATTATTTTAGAGTTCTACCTTTGCTTTTTATCTTAACAAATGTGAACATATTCATAAAATCTCCCATGGATTCCTTGCTCATCTCTTTTCCCTAAACATGTTTCCATGAGCTATAGTTCCTCATCTGGTTATTTCACTGTCTACAGCTGTCTACCCTCTGTTGCTGGGGAGGGACTAGTGAAAGTTGCTTGGTTTTCCAGACTAGTCTGAGAAAGTCTGTTTATTCCAGAGGTTAAAAGGTACAGTACCAAAACTATTCAGCTGAGTTCTACACCAACAGATCAGGCAGCACTGTCTCCCATAATGCTTTGTATCCCAATATTGCTTACCTCACCATCTTCTACAATTAAAACTCCCATGTCTAGTAATTAGATGTCAGATCATAATTTGAACATATTGATCCATTCCAGAGATAAATTTAAAGCTGGACTCTTTAATGTAACTTATTAAAAGAATAGCTGCAAATTAATACAAGCTCTAATTACTTGCATTTTAGGCAGTATGTCATATAAGAAAGTATAAATATTTACATGGTAACAGGGAAGATATTAGAGAAGCCGACTGGCCAAGCACTTTCAAAGGGATTCCTGTTTGTATAGTTTCTTCTTCTCTGTACCTCAACTCATACATGCTCAGAAAGTTCCAGTGTCTTCACAAGTCATTTTAGTGATCAGGGCGGTGTAGACACCAGGACTGGAGGAATGGGATTGGCTTGAGATGGCCCTTTAGGGGAAAGGGTCAAGTTTAAAATCAATGTAAGATAACTGTGCCCTTTTTGTTTTTAACCAGACCAGCTCATTACCTGTGGTGATGATTTCCAATGTCAGTCAGCTACCCAATGCTTGGGCATCCATCATTTGGTATAATGTGTCCACCAATGATTCCCAGGTAGAGTCTCTATTCTTATTCTCCTCCTTTAATTCTATTTGATTTGTTTTGTCAACAAAATCCATCTGCATCAAAAGATTTTAATATATAATATTTTATATATAATCTTTTATAAAATATATGTGTAAATAAAATTTTGGCATGTCTTTTTCAGTTGTTTTATTTCAGAGCTTCAATATATCTAGTTGTACAGTTCCTCTCTCATGTCATATTCAAAGTTTTATGTTCACATGTACTTGGACCCTGAGAGAGTTCTGGTTAGCATAGTGACAGAGGGTCTGGTCAGCTCCCAAATATGTCCATCAGAGAGGGTTCTATGGTCATCCTGTGGCTCTGCTAACTGGGCTGCAGGGAGACACCTTGCTCCAGAATTTGATATCTGATTGGTACATTTGCCTCCTCAACTACTTTTGGCCATGCCTCTACACAGGCTCTTTACAGAGGAAGTAAGTGGTTCCCAAACAACTATACATCAATTTTGCCCAACTACACTCTGATTGTACAAATTTTTGAGTTGATTGTAAATTTGATCCCTTGAAGTTAGTTACAGATTTAATCCATTGTAGGCTCTAGGTGGGCTTTAATGCCATCCTGTGGTTATATGAGACATTGACCAAAAATTGGCCTCAAGTAACAAAGCAAGCAGAGAATACATGCCTTTCTTAAAAGCCAACCAGGGAAGGGTGTGGCAAAAAAAGATGAGTAAGCGCTTCCCCCTGGTCCCTCTTACAAAACCTCATTGTGTTGTCCTGGAAACCACCAGGGCTGGAGAAAATAGGTCAGATGTAAATAACAAATTTCTTTTTAACTCAAAGCAAATATTGCTTCCAAAGGGAAGACTTCTTTTACTTGGTCCCAGCAATAAGAACAGAGATAATGAGTCAGCTCTAAGTGTTCTTTCCCTTTAATTGAATGTGCCTAATAAGGAAACAATGGGGAAGGCATATGACTCAGCCATATGCCTTCTCACCTTCCTGTGCCTTGACATCCGACATATTTAACTGCAGAGGAAGGCTGTGCTGAAATGTCTCGCTCCCTCTCAGCCTGCATGAGAAGAACAGAGCTCACTAGAGAAGTCACCTGGTCTTTAAAGCCAAAAACAGCCCTCACCCCTCAAATTAAATGTCATTCCCTATTAGGAGGTACATGCATTCAGAGCTTTCCATTCAACTCCAGGATGTAGGAAGGAGATAGGATACATCTCTGTTCTCCAGCCTAAAAGTGGTTTTGCTGCGCTTAGCTTTCTTCATCATCCTTCTTCTATCAGAAAGCCACCAAATCTGTTACACTAACCATCCCAGATTCTGCTCTATTCCCAGATGAGGAATTTGGGAATGCAAATTACATATGGTTCCTAAAACGTCAGTGCACAGCCTTCCTCCAGAATCCGGCATCAACACTAACCCTAGTTTCTCTTCTTTATTCTGTATTGTTAGCTTAGGTTGGCCTAAAGAGTTTAAATCAGGAATCCTATATATTGAATTACAGTGTGTTTGATGTGATTAATAAATATAATCATTACAACTCTATTTCAGAACTTGGTTTTCTTTAATAATCCTCCATCTGTCACTTTAAGTCAACTCCTGGAAGTGATGAGCTGGCAGTTTTCATCATATGTTGGTCGTGGCCTTAACACAGATCAACTCAATATGCTGGCAGAGAAGCTTACAGGTGAGAGCTGGTAGATACGGGGACTTACCCCTGTTTTTGGTACTCAAGCCTTTAAGGAACCAGGGTGATATTACTACTATCAATAGTAACAATGATCATCACAATTTATTGAGTGCCAAGCACAGGGCTAAATACTACATACTTTTTGAAAAAAAGTTTTTTTTAAGACAGAGTAATGATTATTAAGGCAGAATAATCTATTTTATAAATGAGGATAGTCAAGTAACTTGCCACAGCTGCATGGCTAGTTTGTAGCAGTTGGGGCACAGGCTAGGGCTATCCAGTTCTACAGCTCTTTCCATTTCATCCCACACTTGAGTCTCTGGGGTATTCTTATGCCATTTCCACTGAGTATAATGTAAAGTCTTAATGGTGCCTTGATCTTTCATACTAATATCATTATAGTCATTAACCAATGAGAAAATAGGTAATTCTAGGACCACAGAATTTAATAGAAATTAAAAACCACCAGGTAGCACTTTATATTACTGATATAATTCTTTATATCAAGAAAATTTCAGCTTTGCCCTGACTGGTGTGGCTCAGTGGATTGAGTGCTGGCTTCTGAACCAAAGAGTCACTGGTTTGATTCCCAGTCAGGGCACATGCCTGGGTTGTGGGCCAAGTACCCATTTGGGGGCATGTAAGAGCCAACCAATCAATGTATCTCTCATACATGGATGTTTCTCTCCCTCTCATTCTCCTTCCCTTCACCTCTCTCTAAAAACAAGTAAAATCTTTTTCAAAAAAAAAAAAAGAAAGAGAAAATTCCAGTGTTGACATTTCTGAAATTTACAAAACAGATTTATTATTACTCAGTGTAGTAACTATGGTGTTAAGCTTTCTCTAAAAGAATTTGAAAAGATATCTATATATTGACGAGTTTGGTATAAACACATTTAGCACCAAAAACAAGTTAGACTTGGATTTATATATATTTCTAATTAAAGTAGGGTCAAGGATGCATTCAAATGGAGAAGCCAAAGAACTTATTTGCACAACCCATGGACATGAGCTAAGGCAGGGAGAATTGGAGGGAATGGGATACTGGCCAGAGGTGGACAATGAGGGAAAAATTAGGACAACTGTAATACCATAATCAACAAAATATACTTTAAAAAACAGAAAATGTGTGTGATTTGGTTACATTTGACTTACTGGTGATGCTAGATTGCCACTTGTGACTATGATCAATAGGTATTTAAATAAATTAGGGGTTTAAGAGTATTACAAAATTTACTAATGTAAATATCCTTTTTGATCCTTATTTAATTCATAAATCACAGTAGTGGGAAATCAATAAATATTTTAGAATGGGTGAATAAATCTTTTAAATATGTAGCATAGATAGCCACCATATACTTTCAGATCATTATCAATGTAGTCCTATTAGTATACTTTTCTTAGAAATTTAGATAGAAACTCTTGTATCCTTCCACCTCCCTGGATCAAAACAGTCAATGGCTCCTTATTGCTTAATACACCTCTGGTCCATTCTTTGCATGGTACGTCAAGACTCTTGGTAATCTAGTTTAGTCTTATACAAATTGATTTTATGTTTATTCACCAACATTGGGCTGCTCCTACTGCCTTCTATATAAGCCATACTCATGTCCACTATGTTTCATCCTGTATTATTCTTGTTCCTCCTTCTCCACTGACAATTTATTTCCTACCCATTCATGGAGACTTGGTCCTAGACACCTACCCCCTTCCTAAAGTTATCTTTAGCTCCTCCATGGAAAAGAATTCTCTCCTAGATAATAAATTTCATAAACTATTTTTCACTGTTCCTAGTATTAAATACATTGTAAACACATAGCAGGTGTGTAAGAGATGCTTGAAAGAAGGGGGGTCTACATTGAGCACCAAATTGAAGAATCTAATTGTTTAATAAAATTTTCATTCTTTTCTTTCATTTTAGTCCAATCTAGCTACAGTGATGGTCATCTCACCTGGTCTAAGTTCTGTAAGGTACAAACAAGGGAAGGGGGGATATCATTTATATGTTTTTAAAAAAATAGTGCTTCCTTTTTTCCCTACCTGACAATTATAGATAGTGTTTTATATTAATTGCAGCATGCATTTAATTTGGAAAGATATGGGGAATACATTATAAACAACCAGTTGGATATCAACATTTACAATTTGGGTCACTTTTTTAATGTTACAATTAGGATCTGGTATATACCTTTTGCTACTTGTCTAAATATTTCTTTCAGATAAAAATCCTAAAAGATTGTTGAGTAAAGAGTTAAAAGGCTACTTAAAGCTTTCAATATATGTTGCCTGATAGCCTCATAGAAAAATTTGTCTGAATTTACAGTCCTGACCAGAGATCAGAGTTCATATTCCCTTGTGTCCTTGCCAAAATTGGTTTTATCATTTTTTATAGTGTAGAGCTGATGGGGAAAAATATAACAATGGCCCTCTTTAAGTTGCCATATCCCAATCTGGATTTTGAGGATTTTCTGAATAAGAGTATTTTAAAAAGAAACTCTAAAGTGTCTCAAAGAAAATCTTTCACTTTAAAAAAGGAACTTGAATTATTATATCAACATCACTATTGAAATAATTATTATGCTGTATTTGTTTGCTCTAACAGGAACACTTACCTGGTAAATCATTTACCTTTTGGACATGGCTTGAAGCAATATTAGATTTAATTAAGAAACACATTCTCCCCCTTTGGATTGATGGGTGAGTCCCAGGCTACATTTTCCATACAAGTTCATTAGGTTTTTATTTTTATGCTGTTGTTTTTTTCCCCCTTTTTTTTTAAACATGTTCAGTGTCATGGGCAGGGTCGGGGGAGGAATAGTTGCAATTTCTTACATTCTTCATAGAATGTTGATATCTGCTTTAATCTGTATAAGAGTATTTCAGACATCATTAACTTTTGGCTATACCAAAAATAAATTTAGGCCTGTTCTCTGAAAATGAAACAAATGCAAATGCAGTAAACTAAAGCGTTTGATAAGATAAAACTATCCATCGTTCCCTTTTCAGGTATGTCATGGGCTTTGTTAGCAAAGAGAAGGAAAGACTCTTGCTAAAGGATAAAATGCCTGGAACCTTTTTGTTAAGATTCAGTGAAAGCCACCTTGGAGGAATAACTTTCACCTGGGTGGACCACTCTGAAAACGGTACATGTTCATTATTGTTTATTCCTGTGAAATTAGTATTGAGCTCGGTTACCAGTATTTCAGTTTTCAAAAGTGTATAGAGTGCACCATGAATTTCTCACAGCCTGTGTGGGTGTCCTCTATCATGTGGCAATTGCTCCTGTCCAGTCAGCTGAGGAGGGCTGGCATCATTTTTATAACCAGAGATGTGAAGATCACGTGGGCAGGAAGAAAGGCCACGAAGAATGCCATCTAAAGTACAGAAACCCAATAATTCTCTCGCTTTCTGTTTTTCCAGGAGAAGTCAGGTTCCACTCTGTAGAACCCTATAATAAAGGCCGGTTGTCAGCTCTGCCATTCGCTGACATCCTTCGAGACTACAAGGTTATTATGGCTGAAAACATTCCTGAAAACCCTCTGAAGTACCTATATCCTGACATTCCCAAAGACAAAGCCTTCGGTAAACACTACAGCTCCCAGCCATACGAAGGTTAGGCTCTCTCCGCTTACTTTTCTTCTTAATATTTTGGAAACTAACCTTGTATTGGATAAAAGTAAATGAAGTTCCTTTTTTTAAGTTTACTTTGATCATTACCAGATATAAGGGTTATGTGGAGGTCAAAACCATAACAAAAAAGAGGTATGTCAGCAGTTACTGAAAAGGGACTGTTAGAGCTCATCAGCAGCTGTAACTGTTACCTAACCAAAATGAGGGTTCATCACATAGGCAAATTCTGGTGAGGAAGGAAGGAGGTTTTTATTCAAATGCAGCACAATCTGGGAGAAAGGCAGACTCTTGCGTCAAAGCCCATCCCCTCTGGGACCTGGAGGAAAACCTAGCCAACCTCAGCCAGACCAAAGCCAAAGGCAGTGTCCAGAGTTCCTTCTCCCATCTAAAGTGCAGTCCTTTGGGAACTGCTGAGTAGTCATCCAAGGAGCTCAGCTTTTCTCCTGGCCAGTGTCAGCCCTCAGACTCCTTCCTGGAACCTGCACACGGGGCTGGTGCTGCCATCAGCCATGTGGCTTCCAGAGTCAGAAGGTCCCACAAAGGCACTGGCTAGTATGGGTCCAATCCTATCCCTTTCCTGCCTTGGGATTATATTACCTTTCAGTGTGGAAGGGACCAGGTGCTTTCTCAGAAATCCTCAATTAAGTTCCCAATCTTCTGAGTACTTTGGGAGGGCCCATCCTCCCTCCACCCACCCACCCCCACCCCACCCCACCAACTCCTTCTTTCCCTGGCTAGACTGACAGGTTTCTCTAGTCCTGCACCTCCCCCTGCTGCCATTCTGACTTCTATGATGTGTGTGCCTGCTTTCCCCTGGTCCCACCCCCAATCAGGAATCATGTACCAGAGCGAGTAAGAGGGGCTTTCCCCTTACCCAGTTATCTTGCTAGCCTTGCCTGGGCTTACTGCAATACGGCCTCCTGCTGCCATCTTGCCCTGGGGTGAGAGATCTGTTACCAAGAGGAGGATGCTCTGACCAAAGGTGGAGCTTCTCAAGGAACCAGCTTGGTTGAAGGGACACCGCAGACCCACCTGCTGCCTCAGGCAGTTCTGCAATTTCCTCCAGAGGCCCCATCTGTTTCCCAGCCTCCACGTGTTCCCCACAGTCTGGCCAGGTTATTAGTCTCACAACCAGACTTCCCCGTGGCCATGGGAGCCTCTCACAGCCACTTGTAGAGTTTAGGTTTTCTCCTTCCTTGTATGGAACCACAGACCTCACTTCTGTGACTGGGGAGAGGAAAAAAAAGAGAAGGTAATGATTAGAAAGCTGTTAAAAGTTAAGCAAGTCTGTGTTTTGCAAACGAAGCCAAGAGTTTATAAGCTTTACATATACACATTTGTTACCTCACAGTAGTCTCACAACTCAGTATTGTTCATCTGCCCGGGAGGCAACAACGGTGCTGTGGAGCATCTCTCGCCCTCTGGCCCAGCACCAACAAGTGCTGACCTGCCTGCCTTTCCTGGTTGTATGCTCACGGCCTAAAGTAACACTTGGCAAAAAAAAACAACAATGGCATTTGATAAATATTGGCCGACTACATGAAAGAACATTCATGAAATTATCTACATCGTTGTAATATAAGTTCACCATTCAGTTTCTTTAACGGAAGTATAAACAAGCCATTGGAATGTTCATCTATTGCAACCAAATCTATGAGCACTGTCTTGTGGAGTACACCACAGCTGTCACTCACAGAGGGTGACTGTCGCCGTGCTGGGACTTCATCCCCTTTGAAACAAACAGAAAACAACATAAAGCAACAATGATAAAGTCTAAGTGTCTTTACATCCGATCATATGAAACAACAAATGTCAATGAAACAAATGACAGTTGGAAAACTTTGGTCCACATTACAGTTGGATCAAGCCCAAGTTCAATATAGTACAGAGAAATATGGGAGTATTTCCAAGGTGAAACTTGCACATTACTGTGATTTTGGAAGCACTGATGTCTGTGCTTCAAAACTTGTCTACTTATATGATTATGATTGGTATCAGTTTTAATGAAAAGTTCTGAATCACTATAAACCCCTTCATACATAAATTAATCAGTCTTCACAATCAGACTTAAATATAACATAGAAGCCAGATATATAGCTGATTCCCAATTTTTCTCATGCATTTCAGAGACATTAATATGTAAAGTCAGACTGGGCCCACTAACAGATGTGTTTTTCTCTTCTTGCACATTTTATGCTCATCCAAAATACTGAACTAAAATATTTTGTGAATCACTAAGCTATTGTATTATCTCCCTTCTTTTTAACATGGCATATCTTTCTAGCCTTTTTTCTAATTTTATCGATAACATTGATATCACTGTTCCCAACATTGTGCTTTTCCTTTCCAGTTTCAAGACCAACAGAAAGGGGAGACAAAGGTTATGTTCCTTCTGTTTTTATCCCCATCTCGACAATGTAAGTAATCTCAGTCACATGTAAAACATATATGATTGAATTCATCCAAAAAGAAATACTTTTCTATAGGAAACATAAGGGTACAGCAGAATATATACCACTGAGAATAAAGTATTTTAATTCTCAATATCCCATCTTCTTTAATACATAGAGCTAGTTTTCAAGACACACCACAGTCTGTCATGACTGGAATTACAAAGCTGCCCTCATATATGCCATATATTTCATAGTAGGCTGAATGCTGTGATACCAAATGATGAGTTAGGCATCTCAGTGTGACAAATAGATAAAGTTCCAGAACTGAGTTCCTGACAGCATGAGCTATGGTTTTCTAACCCTGTTCAATATTTACCCTGTTATTTCTTTAAGCCGAAATGATTCAGCTGAGCCACAGTCTCCATCAGACCTTCTTCCCATGTCTCCAAGTGTATATGCGGTGCTGAGAGAAAACCTGAGCCCCACAACAATTGAAACTGCAGTATGTTCCCTTTCCTTTCCATGGCTAGTACAGGGCATCGCTAAATGAGCAAGGGTGGTATGCGAACCAAAGGGACTGAAGTTCCATAAGCTCCTGTGTGTTGCTGACACTACCCACATTGAAAGCAGACACCTTCACTTACTTGAACTGCTTTACATTCTTTCCATCACAAGCTCCCACAGGGCAAAATATTCCTGTACCCCACTCAAATACACTTCATCCCTTGCCCACCACTCTCTTCACATATTAGCAGACGACATGTATTAGTCAATATTTATAAGCTTAGTTTAATATTTATTTTAGCAGTTTAAGCACAACACATTTCAATTGTTTTTTTATTAATTGTTGCTTGCATTGTTCCTCCCAGGAGTCTCTTCAAGTAGTGTATGAGTAACAATCAAGAGCAGTATAATAATACTCTTCTGAGCACAGAGTCATAATTGTAAATGCAATAATGAGATTTAGGATGCATCTATCCACTCATACCCAATACTGTCAAGCAGTTCAAACCACCAATTTACACAAGGGTGAACATACATTAGAATTCAGAATAACAGAATCTTGGAGCTACTCTGTGCCCCAAGAGATTTCTGACTATAAATCAAGTGGGTTTCAGTCCTTTTCTTCTAGGGGTGGAGACTTCTAGGGGTGCAAAATTCATACTCTCCATGGGCAGCTTATTCCAAATCATTTAGTGATGAGAGAACCTGTGCTACATTTTGCACCTGTTCCCTCTCACATTTTTGGTGGGATGAGTAGGCCTTCTTAAAACAGTTTTCATCTACTGAAAAAGTACCTTTTGAACACTTAGTAGTTAATTGGTAGAATGATTATGGAATATTTAGTAGACACAAGGATGGTTACATAAGAAATGGTAATTTATTTGCAAAACAGTAGTTTCCTCAAAGGTCATTTTTGTTTTTCACTTTTAGATGAAGTCTCCATATTCTGCTGAATAACAGGATAAAATCTTGACACTCAAAAGAAGGAAGCCAACGAAAAAGCACCAAGACGGATCTTTGCCAACAAACACATCCTATTCCTTTGTAAATACTGAAGCGACTGACGTCTGAAGCTCTCCTGGCTCTGGCACAATGCCCCCAGTGGGGAGCGTTGTGCCTGAAATGCTGACAACCAAGGTTTCAGTTAAACTTGCCAGATAAGACACTTTTAAAAACCAAGTATTAATATAGTATGAACTAAAGACTCATTTGTATTTGTTTCATTTCTGACTTTGTTTACGACTTTGGCTGTAAAAGGTTTAAGTGTTAAGATTTCAGAATAGATCAAGAATAACAAAGTCACACTACATTACTCAAAAACCAATAGGAAGGCCTGAGGGAAAAGCCAAATAAGCCAGTGGCCCGAGTTCCAGCAGGTAAGCCATCACACTAGACACACATGGAGTTAATAATGGGGCATTGACAGCAAAAGTGCCTGGGGCATCCAGGGGTGAATTATGAAGCTTCTTGATTGCTGTGCCAACATTATTCCAACGTTGGGGTTCACAGCTGCTGATATTGCTGCCAGGGATACCTCCTACGAGAGGAAGGGACCCAAAGTCCTTCCTGGTGGTTATCTAGGGAACCGATACTATGGGCCAGACTGGATGCTTAGTGGTAACATTGCCCAATTAGCGCCCTGAGGAATAGTGTGGGATCCCCAAGTGCCAGGATTTGGGGTGCTCCTGATGTCTGCCAGGCCCCTGGGAAAAGGCTGAGCCAGACAACACTAAGGCATCTGCAGTGACTTACTGCAGGAAAGTGCTGAGGCTGGTACCCAAGGGGAGCCCTGACCGCAGTCAGAGGCGACAGTCCCCTCTGGAGGGCTCCTCTCTAACTTCTTCCACCCACTTCTGGTCCCCCAGGCAAGACAAACAGGAAGAGGCTAATGTTTGATTAAAAAAGAGTTCCAAAAGAAAAGATTTAACATAATCTACCTTCCTAATAGGAGATTCTGTCACACCAATCTTTTCCTCTATACCCCAGAATATTTTTTTTCTGCCTACAAGGAGCAAATAAGCAGCATTTGATAAAACATAAGGTATATTTTCAATCATATTATTAATCATATTAATCATACTTTCACTTTTCCTGTCACCCATCCTATACTAATCACAGATGTCCATTTTGCTAATCCCTTTTCAAATTCTTTTTAATGTAAAGAATTGCTTTGGCCAATTTTACTGGATATTGGTGCCTCCATCTGGAATAAATGCTGAAGAAAGACAGCTGCCAGTAGATTTCTTCAAAGTCTTAAGGTAGCAAGGAACCCCCTGCTCCCAGCCAAAACCCATAAAGAAGAATTTAAGTCCATGACCCCAAGGGACTTTTCTTTACCTCACATGGTTCGGGAGGCCCCTGCACTCCCTGTGGTGGGAGGAGTGGATTTAGGAGTCAGACCATCCTACCGCTGTGCTCTACCAGCAGGTAACAGTGGTCCAGACTAAGTACACTGGTCTCTGTGCACACACTCCAATTTCCAACACAGTGTGCTTTCAAACTGACCCTGAGCATTGATTGATTTGACTGACTGCATTTTATAACGTCTGGCTTACTGAAGTATAGCTTAGAGAGCAAAATGCACCCTTTTCTGACAAACCCATAGTTGTTTATCCACCACTGTGAGCCCTAGAACCTGTCAACCAGGGTCCTCACAAAGAGGACACTATAAAAACTCGACGAGAAGGATGTTCTCTGCAACACTCTTCCAGTAAATACAATAAACAATTCCCTGTGGCTTCTTATGTAGACAGAGAGTTCTTAATAAGTGAATTGGGTCATTTCACCCCCTACTAAAATCTTCAAATGGCTCACGATGCTCTGGTTTAGCAGTTATTACTTGGAGAGTATGGACAGAATCGTGGAGGTTCATGAATTTAGATGGCAATAGTTAGAATTTTACTTCTACAAACTTTTTCTGAAACAGAATTTTCTTTAATTAGGTATACAGGCAACAAGCCATAACCTACACCGTATTTTTTATCATACTACACATTTAGGTCAAAATATTGCTTTTGCTAAGCACAACTTGAAAATCGCATTCATCAGACACATTGCTAGATTTTATTTAATGCCATTAATAAAGAAGCACTTATATTGCTATATTATATAGTTGCTTTTTAATATTTTGGAATCTCCATTTCAGTGTATTTGGTTTCCTTTTCAATCTTATGTATTTTATTTGACCAAAACATTATTCTTTGAAGGAATTCATAGGTTTCATTGGACCGCCAAAGGGGTCCATGGCACAAAAAAGAGTTAAGAATCCCAGTTCCAATCGAAGACCATACTTTTTTTTTAAAGATTTTATTTATTTATTTTTAGAAAGGGAAGGGAGGGAGGGAGGGAGAGAGAGAGAGAAAGAGAGAGAGAGAGAGACACACACACATCAATGTGTGGTTGCTGGGGGTTATGGCCTGCAACCCAGGAATGTACCCTGACTGGGAATCGAACCTGGGACACTTTGGTTTCCAGTCCACGCTCAATCCACTGAGCTATGCCAGCCAGGGCTGAAGACCATACTTCTTAATAAATCTTTCCAAAGTCATTTTTTAGTCTCTTTTTATGCTGCAACTCAATTCTCATCTCATCTCTCATCACTTCTGCCCCCAAAAAGCTTCTCTTCCTCCAAAACATACACACACAAGACTGACTGAACTACTTTCGTTTTCTTTGATGGTCATGCTCGCACTCACCCCCCTCTACTGTAGCCTTTTAACTCACCAGCGCCATCTCACCTACTCCAGAGAAGGGTCATTCATCCTTCAGGCTCTGAAAAGCCTTCCTCTGAAACACACACACATAGATGGCTCAGGTCACATAACACCTGCTTCCTATCCTTTAGATCCCCCAGCGAGTTTCTTATCACCTTTCTTGTAAATGCATATCATCTGTCTTCTTCATGAGACATTACGCAAGCTCTGTATGTCCAGAGACTAAGAAGGCTGTGTCCTAGTTCTATCCCTCGAGTCTAGCACAGCCAGCCCTGTAATAAATATCTGTTAATGATTTCGGTTTGCACACACAGATGACAATAATTGGTACCTTTCTTTCGCTTGTTTTTTGGTCAGCCTGTGAGACTAAGCTAGAATTCCCTTTACAATTCCTCCAAATTCTAAAATCATGGAATGACCCCCAGTATTATACTTCAAACCGAATAACCAAAACCTGATTGCTACTGCCCAAACAACATAGGACTTCCCCTCTACTTTACCTCACTCCTAACTTCCAAACTCTGTAGAAGTGCTCTGGGATGATAATGTTTGATTATTATCTGACTTTAGCTTTCCTTTAATTTAGGTATCTCATGAGTGCCAGACATCCAGACATCTGCCCAGTCAAGTGTTCCTGAAATTTTCCCTTAACTCCTTCTCATTAAATGACAATCTTTACTACTCCTGCCCCTGATAAAAATGCTACACAACACTCTCTTACATTAGGTTTGTCAGTCAGCCACTTAGACGTCTCACCAACTGCCTCTGATGGGAAGACTCTTAAAGGACATCCAGGCAGGACAGAGAGAGGGAGAGGTTAAAGGGGGTGGAAGAATGGTGCTCTCATTAAAATCCTTTAGGGGAGTTTTTCAGAATACAAATGCTCTTTATTCTCCTCCCCCTCCATTCTAGCTCCATAGGCCTAGTGCCAGTGCTAAGGTCCGAATGGTTGAATTAACCTGTGATTCCTGATTCCAGTGGGTCAATGATGTTATCCACTCATCGAAAAACTGTTGAGAACTGCTCTGTATCAGGCATTGCCTTTCTCAACGAGGGTCTCCCATCTGAACCACAGACACAGATTAGCAATTTGCTTAACTGTTTTCTCAGTTTCCCGAGGAAGGTACATAATGTCATTCTAGATGTACAGGAAAGAAGATAATTCACACAGAGATACCTCAGGGCATTGGGCTTAATATCCTCTGCAAACCAAGGTGAGACAGGCTGTAACAGCACAAAGTCCCTCTTTCTGTAGGGGAAGAGAAAAACAGACAAGCACATAATAAAGGACAGATTTAATAAGTGCTAAAAAGAACAGAAATGTGATATCAAGTAACTGGGAAAAGGGGTAAACGAAGGTCTCTCTGAGGAGATAATCTTTGAGCTGAGTATCTAAAGAATGAGGAGCCAATCCATGAACACAGCCAGGAAAACAACATCCCCAAAGCATGATACACACAGGACCTAGGCAGGTAAAAGCCTGGGTTACCTGAGGAGCAGGAAGAGGCCCTGGAGAGGACAGCACAGTGAAGCATGAAGAGAGCGGAACAAGATGGGTAAGAAGGGAGGCAAGGCCTGATCATGTAGGGAAGCTGAACACTCTAGATGTCATCATTCCAAGTGCTACAGGAAGAAGTGGCATTATAACCTGTTTCCTCGTTGTATCTAAGTTTTCATCTGTTTTCAGTAAACATGTAACAATGTTTCTACAGGAGAAATCTTCCTCCCCAGATTCCCACACTAGGGACTTCATGGGTGTGCAACCTAAGCAGTAGCACAGGGTCAAGCACTCAGAAGGGCCCATGCTTGGTTTAAGGCTTTGCTGTTGGTTTCTTGGAATTCTTTTCATTTTTTTTAAGATTTTACTAATTTATTTTTAGCGAGGGGGAAGGGAGAGAGGAAGAAAGGAAGAGAAACATTGAGGTGAGAGAGAAACAATGATCAATTGCCTCACGTGTGCCCAGTGCCAGCCCAGACCAACCTTCAACCAGGCAAGTGCCCTAACTGGGAATCGAAGTGGGGACCTTTCGCTTTGTGCAACAAGGCCCAACCAACTGAGCCACACCGGCCAGGGCCTTCTTGAAAGTCTTAATAAATTTTGAAAAAAGGGGCCCCACATTTTCATTGTGTGCCTAAAATTATTTAGCTCATCCTGTCCTCTCCTTGTAACTGGGGAAGATACACATCTATCTGCCTTGTGGGAATTATGGGAAGCGCCCTCGCCAGCATGTCCGTGTGCAGCCGTGGGAACTGGTGCTCACTCCCAGCAGAGGAGAGCAGCTGTGGTTCAGCAGGGTGGGTCTCCTCACACTCTGGAGGTCCTAGATTGGTCCCTAGGTCACCGAAACTAAGTAGGGCCCTTGAAGAGTGGTTGAACGAAGCCTGAAGAAACTAGGTCAGTGCCTTCTGGAACGATTCAATAAGTAATACAGATTGTAAGCAGGGCCAAAACTACTTTTTCCTGGGTCTGCCAAACTTTTGAAAGCATGATCTAGTGATGAAATTATTCTTCTCCATTATACTTCTCCCCCACCGGTTCTGGTTTAATCACCATAAGGGACAAGGCGAGGGGCAGGGGACGGAAAGACCCCAGGAAAAAGACCAAAGCCCCCTTCTCAGATCTAACAAAAGGGCAGCTGGAAAAAACAGCCAGCCGCCACCTTCATAGGGGTTTAAGGTCAGGGATCCCAGGTGGATGAGGGTCAGAGCTTGAAAGACAGTAAGATCTGAGTTAGCACGAATGCAAATTGTGTACCCAGAGAAGTGAGGTTAGGAAAAGGGGACGACTCCAGGCCAAGGGAAGGAAGAAAAGGTGGAAGTGGGATTGGTGAGTTTCCTAGCACCTTAAGCAATTTAGGGGCACCTCCACCCCCTAAAGTTAAGGGCGCCCACCCCGCCTCGGCCTTTCATTTTGCCCAAGGATCACTACTCTCAGATTCGACCCAGCAGAGAGGACGCTGGCCGCATCGGGCCGCAGCGGGAGTCAGAGTGCGTTTCCTGCCCGCGGGAGGCTGCGGGAGGGAACCGCAGGCCAGCCAGCCCCCAGCCGGAAATTCCCGCGCCCGCTCGCGCGCCTGCGTACTGCTGGCTCAGTCTCGGACTTTCGCTTTTCGATTTCCTCTCAACCCAGCTCCTTCTTGCTCCTGGGCGGTTTCCCAGAAAGCACGTGGGGGCGGCTCTTCTGAGCATCTAGGTGCCTCCCGCCGCGCCAGCACTGCTGTTTTGGGAAGTTTTCCAAGAGCCCGACACTGCCACCTGCCCCAGGGCACCTGGTTCCGGGGCGGGCATTGGCTGCTTTCCAGAAAACACAGGACTTAAAGTGTTTGTGAAGGTGTTTGTACTACAAATGTAATAGTGCTCATAGACTTTATTTTTATAAAAAGGAAAATTACAAAGAAATAATCTATCACCAGAAACACATTTTAAAATATTTGTCTTTCTTGTACTCTTTTTCTGTCTGTGGTTTCATGTATTTACATTTCTGTATATTTTTGCAGTGCTGGAATAATACTGTTTTCTATCCTGCATTTTAATTTAATTTTATACTTGGGTGTTTTCCAACGTAACTAAATAGTCTTTAAAAGCATAACTTTGATATTTTATCATGAGAATCAGAAATCCAGAGAACTGCAGGGAATTTTAGAAATCCTTTGTTTCAACTCCATTATATTACAGATTAACAAATATGGCTTACACTGATGAAGTGTAATTCCTACTATTAGATATGTAGGTTACCAGCATTACTATCAGCATTAGGAAGAAAAAAAAGTATGTCTAAAATGTAATTTTAGGTTTCTGGGAGGAGAGGGGAAATTTTAAAATATATATTGCTATAGGGTTTTTCAATCAGATTTGTAGCTGCTGTTTTGAAGTAGACCATGGCCATGAAGACAGAAGGCAGAGCTAGTGTCTGTCATAGGTGTGTGGTAAGGACACACAGGATAGCACACTACTGGGGGATGAGAGACCCCTACAGAAAATATTTGTGGTGGGTTAATGGCAGTGGGCCTGCACCACTTGAGCAATTTTGTTTTAGAATTCAACAGTAGGATGCTTTGCTTCCCCAATAAGATCTTATTAATCATCTACTTCTACATAACAACCAAACTACCCCTATAACCCAGAGGGGTAAAACAACAAGCATTTATCACTAATTAGGAGTCTTGGGTAGGCTAGACAGTTCTGCTTATTGTGGTCAGGCCACCTGATCTTGCTGAGGCTCTTTCACATCCCTTAGGCCTAAACCCTGACAGCTTCGGGGCTCAATTATGGTCAGTATGCTATCTCGTCCTGCAGCGGGTAGGTCTGATATGCCATGGAGACAGCACGGGGTTCTGGGAGTGGAGTACATGAGGCCCCTTGAGACCTGGACTCAGAATGACTAAGTCACAACTGTTGTATAATATTGGTTAAAGCATCTCACAAGCCAGCCCAGATTCAAGGAGTGGAGAAATAGCCCTAGCCCCCACTTCTTGCTGGAAGGAACTGCAAAGTCACATTGCAAATGGGTGTGGATACAGGAAAAGGAATAATGGGGTCATTATTGAAAACAATCTGCCAGGAGATCCTTTCTCATTTCTTTTCATGAGAATATGTGACTGATAATATCGCTCTTTTTTGCCTTGGCTTGTAGGCGGCATTGTATTCTTTATACTTATGTTTCTAGTGATTGTAAATATAATTACATAGATACAATTGGGTAATTGGGAATAAAAGAAGAGATAAATGAAGAATAAGAATGACACTGTCTTCTTTTCTTCAAACAAAAATAAATTTGCTCCAAATGGGAGGGCTGGCATGGTTTCTGATTGTCTTTCCACTGTAACATCATGAGAATTTATGAGTTACTCCACTGCCTTCAATTATTCATCATAAAATGTGGCTTCTAGACTCCTCATGATCCTTGACTCTCCTTTGTATACCAGTTGAGACATGGCAAATGGAAAGTTTCATCTTACCTGCCATTTCCTATTGATTGTTAGTGATCAACTAGATGCAGTGCTGAGAACTATTCAGAAGGTGGGCACTGGCATCAAAGAGCATTGTGTCATTTGCTACTTTTTTTTTATCCAAATACAGGGTTTTGCAGCCATAAGTTGTATCCAGTTGGTTTCATCCCAGAGGGATTCTAGCCTGTTAAGGTAATTTAGAATTTAGAAATTCTGTTGTCTATTAAATTGATTGGTCAGCTATTTCAGTATCAAAATAAAAAGGTCACAGAGATTTACAACAATGACAAGCAAACACATCTCACCATCTCACTTAGGTCTGCACAGATGGGCTGCAGCAGTTTTGCTCCAAGCGGCAGTTTCAGTGGGGCTCCACTCATCTCTCCAGGACTCCGGCTGGAGGAGCAGCAGATGCCTGAGCCTGCCATATCCTAGTGCAGGGAATAAGCACACAAAAACAAGTTGGTCACTCAGTACAAAGTCTCAGGCTGGAGGGTGTATCGCATTGGCTCACATTTGTTTAGTCAGAGCAAGTCATACAGCCAGTCACACATATCCATTCAGTGCAAAGGGAGGCACACTCCACTCTTAGTAAATCATGGAAGGAGTGAGAGGGAAAGAAAAAATCTGAAAAATAAAATGGTCTACAAGACATGGTATAAGCTATGAGGTGGGGGGCCAAAAATGGAATTTATTAAATTGTGTGTTTATTCTTACATTTTTAAACTTCAGTCGCCCTCAAAGCACTCTCCATTTGATGCAATATATTTATCAAGATTTTTTTCCCCACTGTTCAAAACAGTTTTTGAATTTGTTGACTTCGATGCTTTCTAGCACGTCTGCCATTTCTTGTTTTACCTCTTCCATGTTGGCAAAATGCCTTTGAAGACGTTTTTTTAAATCTGGGGAAACAAAAAAAAAGTTTCTTGGGGTGAGATCAGGTGAATAGGCAGGGTGGGAAATTGGGGTCATGAAACTTTTGGTCAAAAACTTCAGAACACTCAGAGTGGGGTAGACAGGTACACTGGCAAATCACCCATCATGAAATGGGCAAATGCATTGAAAGAGTCTTCAAAAGAATACCTTGAAGTTGAACACAGCCTCTCACAACAAATGCCAGCTGGTGCACTGATACAGATGGATTCCTCGAACACTCACCTCCTGGAGGAAGCCCGTACTACAAGGGGCCCACCTCCGAAAGATAATTCCAGTATTTTGGGGATCCTCCTCATATTTTTTCTTGATCTGTGTGTGCCTTTGCAAGGTTGACACATTTGGTATAGAGATATGGCTTCCCAAGCTAACTCTTTGAAGGGGGCCATATTTGGGTCTGTCATTTCTGGATCTCTAGTTTTTTGGTTTAATTTTTTAATTTGTTTTTTTATTTGATTACTTTGTAAGCAGTCAATATGTTAAAGAATTAACTTAATAAAATACATATAGTTTACCCTCCAGGTACTTAGAATCTTGGAGATATACAACTTAGATGCTTTAGAAACCACAATATAAAGGAGTATGTAATGGCTGTCAGCACAGAGACACTTATGTGTCATATTATTTCAGAGACCAGGTTGATCACTACAAGTTGAGGTGGTACCAGAGGAGAATCTAGGATTTAGGCTTAGTTTTTAGAATTGGGTAGGGATTTAATAAGCGAGGAGAATAAGGACTCGTCATTTAGTATGTGTGATACTTGCCAGTAGTATGGGCAAAGGGGCAGGAATGGGAAAATTAAAAGCATGAGGGGAGAGCAGGGGATAGAGTTTAGTTGGGTAATGGGACAATGGGAGACAAGGCTGGAAATAAAGATAGGGACATTCTATGGAGGATCCAGACTAGCAGACAAAATTTGTATTTATCATAAGTGCAATGAAAGTTGTCAAGGCTTTTGAGCAGGAAATGACTGTAAATGTGGTGTTTTAGAGAATTTAATTTGGAAAATATAATGGAGGGGAAAGGGACAGGAAGTAGGTCGTCCATCTGGTGTCTATTGCAGCGTTCCAGTTCTCAGATGATGAAGGCCTATACTAGGGTATTGTCAGCGATGGTAGAACTAAGGAGAATAAAGGCATAGGAAAGCAAGCATCCATAGAAGTTGATAACAATCAGAATGTGGAAAGCTAAAGAGAGACAACCTGTTTGTGGATGTTAATATTACTTAGTTCACGCATCAATATTGCAGCTAATCTCTGTGCAGGTTTTACAGTACCAGAAAAAAATATTTTGAACATATTATCTACCCTTCCTGGAGTCAGCTTTTCTCAAATATTGTCTGGGCCTTTAGTACAGGTGAGTAGGAGGGGAAGGGCTCTTTTTGATAGCCTAGCATCTCTTTTTCACAGAAGTCTGCTACTTTGGTACCAAGGGTCATTGCTATCACCAGCTCAGTACTGGCTTCGTGAGGTAAAATATGTGACAAGAAGGAGTATGCAGATGTGAGAAGATGGGAAAAAACCTATAATAGATACACATATAAGCAGATCACTGGGAAATTATTTGATACTTTACCTACCCAAGGTGCCTTATTATTCAAGGCCTGATTTAAATTCCATCTACCTGAAGGAAACAATTGATTTGATGGGCATATACTCCAAGAAGATCTAATTGAAGCTGGCCTCAAGGGATACCTATCAGGAGAAGTGGCATTTAAGCTGAGACTTTAGCTGAGAATAAAAGATAAGCTAGCCAGCCAAGAAGATGGGGGAGGGGAACTCTGACTCAAGGGGCTTTCCAAATGGAGAACTGCTGGTGAGAGGGCCCTGAGTTTGGGGAAAGAGCTTGGCGTATTCGAAGAACAAAAATGCTGAAGTAAGGAAAGGAAAGAGTGGCACAAGATAGGGTTAGAGAAAATGATAGGGGAACCAGGACTTTGCTATGTAAGGTATATTAAGAAATTTGGATTTTATGAGAAAAATCATCAGAGGATTTTAGGTTGACAAACACAGGATGTACTTGCAATTACAAAATTTAAAAAATCATTCCAGCCCTGGCCAGGTGGCTCAGTTAATTGAGTATCGTCCCATACATGAAAAGGCTGTGGATTCAGTCTCCAGTTAGGCACATACTTTAGCCTGCAGATTCTATGCCTGGTCTGGGAGCATATGGGAGGCCACCTATTGATGTTTCTATCACATCGATGTCTGTCTGTCTGTCTCTTTCCCCCTCTGACCCCTTTCCTCTCTCTCTAAAGTCAATAAACATCCTCGGGCCAGGATTTTAAAAAATCACTCCAACTGCTGTAGGAAGTATGGATTAAAAGAAAGTTAAAAGGTGAATTGAGGCAGCTGTTTGGAAACCTATCACAGTCGTTCAAATGAGAGAAAAGGGAAGATGGCATAAGTGATAGAAGTGGTAAAACTTGAGGAATATTTAGAAGAAAGAATCAAATAGGACAGAGTGTGCCACTTGAGGGAGAAGGCAATGCCAAAAAATGACCCGTAGCTATCCAGCATGTGCCATTTGTATAAAAAGGGCAGATATGAAGAGAAAGATGTCAAGTTAGTTCTAAACACAGCTAGTTTGCAGACCTTACCAGAAGTCCAAGTAGAGTCAAGTTGGGGGTTGTATATGTGGGTGTGGAGCTCGGGGAGAAATGTGAACAGGATACACATATAGAAAGCCTTCCACACCTAGAAGAAAATTGGGAAGCTGTGGGTGAGGTCCTCGGGATAGCATGAGGAGAAGTGTTGGTAAAGCTAACCAAGATCTGGAACCTGACGGGTTCGATAGTACAGGTGGAGCAGAGATAGTAGAGATGGAGAAAGAATGCCTGAGAGGTAGGAGGAAGCAAAGATGATGTGTCGTCATTGTGGCCAAGAAACAAGTGTTAAATAATGGAGGCGTCAACTGTGCAGGTTTCTGAACGTTCAAGTAGGTGAGGACAAGAAAAGCATTCACTGGGTGTAGCTACCCGGAGGCCGGCTGCTAAGCTGAGCTTCTCGAATTATGTCCTCAGCCTCAGGTTCTCAGATATGCAGTACTAATGCAGAGATCGAGTTTGGGCCTCTGCAAACACAGAACTTCCTTTTCAGTTGCTCTCTAGAATGTGTAAACACAACTGTCAGTCGGCCAGTTGCAACTAAGAGCTGAGCAACGCGTCACTCTGGCGGGGTTCCTGCCCAAAGGCTCAGGAAGGACCCAGAGGATTGGCCAATCAGTGGCTCCGGAGGGGGAGGCACAGTACCTGCGGAACAGCCGCCTTCGATTGGCTCAGTGCTGGAGCAGTGATTGGTGGAGGCGGAGGAGGCGGAGCTGCCGGCAAACTTTTTCTTCCTGCTGGTGGTTTCGTTTTCCTGCGTTGAGTCTGCGGAGAGGTGCAGCTGCACCCGGAACAACATCCATCAGACCCCAGACCTAACACAGGCAACCTGGTGCGCCCGGGATAGGCAGCACCACCGCGCCTTCGCCCTTCCCTGCTCCACCCAGCGCGCAGAGTGAGTGACCCTGAGGTTCCGGGTGCCAGGGTGGGATGGGCCTGATCAGCGCCACTAGAGCTGGGCCGCGGTACACCGGGGAACGCGGGCTTTGTAGTACTGTCGGGTTAATCTGTCATCCCGCAATGTTCCTAGAGTATCCCAGTATCCCGGGTGCCTTTCTCGGTGATGGCAGGGTTGCTCCTGCTAGTCGTGCTCCGGGTGTAAAGATATCTTGTGAAATACAATTATCCTCCAGAAAACACTGCATTTCCCTATTAATATCACTATTTCCTCCTTCCCGCCCCTTTCCACTATAATTACGTTTTCTAGTTTTGGCAGAAAGTTTTTATTTTCCGTGTTACACCCCTGGAAAACTTTGTAGGTTAGATGTTCGGATCCTGTGCATTTACACCCACTAGTCTTGACACCTGAGGTGCTGTGTGTAGCTGTTGTTTAGGTTGAATCCCCAGCCCCTTGCTGGGGCATAAGGTCAGTAAATGTTCATGGAAATGAATGAATGATTACATGACTTTGGAACTATATTATGTATCTGCGTTTAAAGATGGAGGAGCTTAATGGTTTTCTAGAATATAAAAGTGGTATTTCCTTTCTGCAACCTCCCCCCCCCCCCCCCCCCCCCCCGGTCCAGTGATACAGTTAGTCTTAATAAAGCTTTTCCGACTAGTACCGAAGAGTTTGGGGAGATGCATAGGCTGTTAATTGCTCTTTGAATGTTGTTTGTATAGGTTGGATACGTTGTTTTTATGGGATAGAAATTAGACTTGAGCGTCCAGCATAAGCCAGTATGCAGCCATTGTTTAATGAGGATGCAGGACCCAAACTTGTTGGACCATATCGTGGTCTGACCTTTACTTTCTATTGCAATCTGAAATACACTAGATTTTCTTTTTAAAAAAAGATTTTATTTATTTATTTTTAGAGAGAAGGGAAGGGACAGAGAAAGAGAGGGAAAGAAAAATCATTGTGTGAAAGAATCAGCGATCGGTTGCCTCTTGCCAGTCCCCAACCTCAGACCTAGCCGGCAACCCAGGTGTGTGCCCAGACCAGGAATCCAGTCCAGGACCAATTGGTTTGTGGGACGACGACCAACACATTGAGCCACACCAGTCAGGGATGACATATACTAGATTTTCAATTCAACAAACTATTATTTAGTGCATTATATGTGCAGGACATTGTCCAAGGAGCAGAGGATTTTTTTTTTAAAGGCATAGTCCCTGTAACTCTGGAGCCTATAGCATTCAGGGGAGACATCACAGAGCTTTATAAGGAAGACAGGGACTGATGTTCTTATAGAGGTACAAAATTCAATGAGGTACAAGTCAAGGAAAGCTCATTTGTCTCCGGTAAGGGGCAGGCAGCTTTATGGAAAAAGGGGCATTTGAATCTCCTTTTGAGTATTGGTAAGATTTAGAGAGGCAGAAATTGTGGGGAGACTATTTTTAAGGGTGATGACAGCTGGAGCAAAGCAGAAATGTTGGGTTTAGCCAAAACCCCAGAGATAATTTGGTGGTGGGGTTGCTTTGTTAACAAATCAAAATAGGTCAGCCTGGAAACCAGCATTAGAAGGGCAAACTAGCAATTTTGAGCAAAAGAGTGATGTGATCCAACCTGTGTGCAGCAGAAGGCTGGATTGGGTGATAGTATCGGAGACAGGGAGGTAGGAAATCTTGGGACTAGAGAGAAAGGAGGCACCCTGAAAGTTGGGATTTAAGCCAAGTAACTGGGGGACAGTCATCTCAATCCCTGTGTTAGTAACACGTTTTGTAAGAAATTAAGATTGATTCTAGTTTTGTTAGCGTGAATTTATTTCTTGTCTGCTCTGTGCCAGGTGCCTTGCTAGAACTATTTTATTTAGTCTTAACCTGTCGATTGGGAAAGTGAGTCACCTGAGGTCACTTGCCTAACAGAGCTATTGTAGCCTTATCTGGCAGACACCCCAGCCAGTCCGTTTGCTCTAGGCACATCTTTATTAGACATCACAGATGTAGAGTCTTCCGCTCACATGCAATAGATTTGAGGTGAAAATCAAATTGCTACAGAAAGTGCCAAAACAGTGGGCTTGGTTTCATTTCTACTGGAATTCGTGATGGTAACTTGCTTTGTATTCCCACCACATCCTTATCTTCCTTTGGAAGGAAATTTGTAGAGATGTGACTTCATCATGCACGTATGTGCTCACCAGCAAGTGTTCATGCATTCTTACAAGCCCTGCTTGAAACTCTAGACCCCTTCCTCAGAGGCCTTGATAGGACAACGTTCACTTATCTTCACTCTGAATATTGTCAGACGTGCCTGATGTAAATCGTAAATTACACCCGGTGAGGGGAGGCTCTTAGTTTTCCTAATGGATGTTAGGACCTCCTTAAATTAGGTTTTTGTTTTAATTTTTAAACTTTAGAATTGCTATGTAAAAATTGACTTACAATTATCCTAAGAGATAGTATTACTTTATCCTTTCAAATTACATTTAACCATGTTGTTTCAATCTTTAAAAGTTATTACTGAAATTTAAGACTTTTTGTGCCAGATTTGTTTGCAGTTGGCAAATAAGAAATTATATCTCTTTTAAAAGGTATATAACAAAAATAATTCATTTTACCCTATGAATCATCATAAAATACTAGTTTAAAAATTTTGGAGTTAAATTACAAATTACTATAATTTGTAAGAGCAGTTTGGGAGAATTCTTACTTTTTATCCTAAAGTAAATTAATTAAATAGTGTTTTCCATTTATTTGTTTGATGAAAGTGCAGATTTATTTCAAAGACATGTTTATTGAACGCTGTTCTGGAGATATAGCAGTGAACAACACCCCTGCCCTCGAAAATCCTTTTTTTTTCATGTGAAGAAAACAGACAGTATAAAACAAAAATATGAAACAAATTATAAAACAAAATATGTGGTAGGCTAGATAGTGATAAATACTATGGAGAAAAATGCAGCAGGAAGAGGTTAGCATTTTCCAGGTGAGAGGTGGTGTCTGTTTAAATAAGATAGCCAGAAAAGGCTTCCATGATGAGCTCATTTTAGGCAAAGACCTGAAGATGTTTTTCCTGGGAAAGAAAAAAATACTGAATCTAAAACTCAATAAAAAAAACAGGTGTTAGACTGTAGACACTATTTAAACATTACAGTTCAGAAACAAATTATATTTTGGATTAAGCAAGGTATTTAAAAGTAGTACAGTGCTAAATATGCCTTCTTTGAGGCTGTGGATTTCCATTTGTGATCTCTGTTCTGTTTTCCTGCAGGATGTCCCAGTGGTACGAACTTCAGCAGCTTGACCCCAAATTCCTGGAGCAGGTTCACCAGCTCTATGATGACTGTTTTCCCATGGAAATCAGACAGTACCTGGCACAGTGGCTAGAAAAGCAAGACTGGTAAGAAAAACTCACTTGACAGAGGCTGAAGTTTCTCTGTGCTTTTAAAATAACTTGTTGATTAAGTGACTTGGAGCCACATTGACTAGATGAATCTCATCAATGGCCATTGGGATTATCTGTTACAGAAAAGAGTGTTGATTTAAAAAATGGCATGTGTCGCCCTGGCTGGCGTAGCTCAGTGGATGGAGTGCGGGCTGGGAACCAAAGTGTCCCAGGTTCGATTCCCAGTCAGGGTACATGCCTGGGTTGCAGGCCATAACCCCCAGCAACCGCACATTGATGTTTCTCTCTCTCTTCCCTTCTCTCTCTCTCTCTCTCTCTCTCTCTCTCTCTCTCTCTCTCTCTCTCTCTCTCTCTCTCCCTTCCCTCTCTAAAAATAATTAAATAAAATCTTTTAAAAAAATGGCATGTGTCTCTACAAAGCCAAATACATTAGTCATTAAGCCCTTTTATGTAGTTTTGTTGATTTAATTGTGATACATACTCTTTGGATAAGTTAGATAATGCTAACGCCAATTATTTTTCCAGTTAGGATCCAGGCAAGAGAAAGAAATAAGTTAAAAGAAATAATTAAAGCTAAGTTATGGTAAAATATTGATTACAAAGATGAAGAGGTAATAATATACGGGAACTAGCTCTTAAAACTGATATATGTGCTATTAAGTTAATTGTTTGCTAATTGCAATATTTTTAATGTTCCGAAAGTATTTGACATAAAACACGAAGTCCCCTATTGACCTTTCCCTTCCAGAGATAATCACTATTAACAGTTTTGTGCACAGTGTTGGCATTCTAGAATTTTTCACGCAAGTATATGTAATAGAAATACTGTGCGAACTGCTGCTAAAAGCAATGTCAATTTCAAAAGAAGGAAAAAATCTACAAAAACACTTGAAATTTCTTTTAATAATTTCAGCATGGAAAACAATGATTATTTTGTCTGTTTAAAATAGTACCTAAGAAGGTGAAGGGATTAGCCAAGGAACATGTATGCATAATCCCCAGACACAGATCACCATGTGGCAGTGGCCAGAGGGAAGGGGGCTATGGAGATTGGGTGGAGGTGGGCAAAGGTGGAGAAATGGGGACGTCTGTAACAGTGACAACATAAAAATAAAGTTAAAAAAATAAAATAGTAGCTACATGAAATGTGTCGATTTTAAATCTAGGGAACATGCTGCCAATGACGTTTCATTTGCTACCATCCGTTTCCATGACCTCCTGTCACAGCTGGATGATCAATACAGCCGCTTTTCTTTGGAAAATAACTTTCTGTTACAGCATAACATAAGGAAAAGCAAGCGTAATCTTCAGGTATGACCTGCTTCTTTGTGTTTTAGTTGGAATGTTCCCATGTTTGCGTAAGAGTTTTTTATTCAACAAATAGTATTGAGCACACTCTCACTGATATTTAGAAAAGTTGGAGACTATAAACACACTCCCTTTATGTGGCGAATATTTTATAACATAAATAAAATGTCATTTCATATTGTGAACACATAAGGGATTTTTAGGTTCAAGTGTATCACTTCTTAGGCATCAGTAATCCTGAGGAAAATGTGATGTTATAAACTTGTTTTACTAAAAGTTGTCAATATTTAAAACAAAGAAAACAGGTTATATTTTCAGAGCATTGAGCTGTAGTAACATGTCAAAGCTCAAAGAAACTTGAGTGATGAGTCCAGCTTAAGTCTTTGGTGTACAGATGGAGAATACGTCCAGAAAGCTTTGACATCCCTAAAGCCCAATAGTGCATTGGTGAAGTGGAATGGGAACCTGCCCCCGCAACCAGTCCCCAACTCCTTGCCTTGCTTCTGGTAGAGTTGCCATGCAAGAGAAGGTCAAAGGGAGTTCCAGGCAGGAAAGAATGTGCTGCAAAGTTTTGGGATTACTTCAAAAGTACTCCCAGTGTTCTTTAAGTCTGGCTACCATATTTATTCTGGTATTAATGGAACTTTCTTATTTTAATGGAGGTGAACACTGTTGTTTTGTTTCATACAACACAACCAAACTGTTCGACTTAGGAATTAGAAGCTTGTTTTTTCTCTGTGAAGGTATATAGGATTTTATAATACCAATGAATGGGGAAGTCAGATTAACTTGACAAAAATTTGTTCTCCTATAGACTTTGCTTGAATATACCTGTTATAAAAAGCCATGATTGCCAGTGTTTTGCAAACTAGGTTTTCCAAGAACACTGAAAAACTGAGAATATCTTTGGTCTAATCCAAAACAGGCTAGAAGTTAAGTTAATTGAGAAATATCATGAATAATTTTTGTATCATTTGTATGGACTCAGTATCCTAACAAAAGATAATTAGTATTTCGTTCTCTGAAAATATATTATAAAAAACACTTAAAATAAATTATCTGTTGATTACCAAAAAAAAAAAAGATAATTGGACTCAAGAACAATAGGAATTAAAGAAAAATATTATAGAAACCACATATAAAAATACTTGGTTTTAAAATCAAAAAGTAATTGAAGTACCTGAACTTAATTGGGCAGTTAGAGCAGTTTTGATCATAATTTGTGAAAAGAATATTTTGATTTTACTAAAAATAATGTAGGTAGAATTTAATAAATGCGAGGCAGAGTTTCTCAGTAAATATGAACAAGTTCATTTCAATTTATAATATATAATGGTTTAAACTTTCTGATAGTTAATCTAGTTTTGTTCTAACAACCCATATATAGGATAATTTTCAAGAAGACCCCATACTGATGTCTATGATCATCTATAAATGTCTGAAGGAGGAAAGAAAAATTCTGGAAAATGCCAGGAGATTCAGTCAGGTATTTTTGTTTTCTAATTGAACACTGAAGATAAAAATAAAATGTGTTTATTTATCCAACAAATGTTATTGAGGTCCTGTTCAAGGCAATGGTGAGGAGTCCTCTGATTTTATAGTCCCAAGAAGTGGAGAAAATCAGAAATAGAGATTTTATAGACCCAGGTTTCATGAAAGGACGCTAATATAATGGAAATCAATCTAATGGAGACAATGAATAAACACGATTTTTTCCAATAGTAATAATTGCTATGAAGCAGAATACTGTGTGGAGAGTCACGGAGCATCTGGGGGGTGGGGTTCTTTCTTTATATCAGGGTCAGAAACTTCTATGAGGTGTTGGAGCAGGAAAGGAGGCAGGCAGGCAGGCAGGCAGGCAGTGGGCCCTCGCCGCAGACCAAGGGCTGGGAGGTGGGAGTGCGCACCGTGGAGGTAGGCAGAAGTGGACGGATTCAGGTTATGTTTTGGACATGCTGCCAGTAGGGCTTATTCTGAAGGATCAGACGTGAGAGTGAGGGGAACTATAAGATCAAGGATGGCTCTAATTTGTGACATGGGTTACTTGGAGATATTGTTTACTGGGCTGCAGAAGACAATGGGAAAGAGGCAGCGTTTTTGCAGGGTACAGCAGGTTTTTGGAGGAGAACAGGTTGATGGGAAAATCAAGAGCTTGTTTTAAATAGGATTGTAGTACTTGCTAAATTTCGAAGACATCCAAACAGTGAATGAGGCAGTTGTACTGACACAAGATTTTTTATCATGATTTGCTAAATCTAATACAGATCTTCCTGGTGATCAGGTTCTAGCAGTTTTTTGAAGTTGGCATAGTACTTACTCATTCCCTTCTTGAGTGCTGGGGTGGCGGGAACAATCTAGCAGTCAGACAGTTGTGAAACCACTGTATGGGTCGTTCTGGCCGAGATACTTCCAGTAAGCAGCGGAGCATGCTGGAGTACACAGTGGAGTCTGTCCTGTGTGCAGTTCACTAACAAATGACTAACAAAGGGGACTGTGAGGTGGGAGGGAGAGAGAGTAAGAGAGAGAATTTAAGCAATAGTGAATGCCATTCTACCTGCACTTCCTGAGCATGTGCCTAGTCTTTGTGAATCTGCCTGCTCGCCAGGCATTTTGTTCCTGTCTCTCTGTCACATAGAACACACCTTGCTGCACAAAGCGTTTAAAGATAAGTGTTATTTTCTCTAAACTCAAGCTGACTTATCTGACTGGTACCTAGCCTAGTGAACAAAAGTGTGTGTCAGTGTTGGAGGAAAAACTGACCCTATTGCCTTCTTTGAGAGAGACGGTATGCCTGCCTTTGCAGGCACCTGAGAGATTTACAGCAAGAGATTTTCTTTTTTAAACAGATTTTTAAAAAATTTATTTTACTTTTCAAAAGATTTTATTTATTTATTTTTAGAGAGGTGAAGGGAGGGAGAAAGAGAGTGAGAGAAACATCAATGTGTGGTTGCCTCTTGCACACCCCCTAATGAGGACCTGGCCGGCAACCCAGGCATATGCTGACTGGCAATCGAACTGGTGACCCTTTGATTCACTCAATCCCCTGAGCCACACCAACCAGGGCAGGAAATTTTTATTATGTGGGATTTTCATCTTAATAGCACTGTGTGATGAATCAACTGTCCACCTTGGCACCCAGGTGTTTCTCTCCTCATGTTTGGTCCTGAGGCCCAGAGTTGGCATCGAGAGGCAGAGGAGATGACTCCTCTCGCAGATCAGCCCCATCTGCCGGATGTGCTTTGGGTCTTGAATGCTTGTCAGCTTTGGAGAGGTTCATTTTAAGCCTCTCAGAGGACACCTGAATTATCCGTGAATACCTTTGAGGAAGTTTAGTTGACTTCCCAGCTGAGAACAAGAGAAGCAAGGCCATCTTGAGGTTTGAGGGAAGGTTCTGGATGTCTAGGGGTGTCTGGGAAGTGGGAAAAGCACAGTAGGTGCCTTCTTTCCAAAGTACTCAACTGACTACTGTCTGAGAAATTTAGAATTATTTCTTTGCCATTTCCCCTCTTGTTGAACTGATTGCATTTTAATAATATATCTTCTATGCATACTGATTATATGTATATAGTGAATGATGTGATGTATTTTCTTCCAAATCTAGTTTAGGGACCAGAGGAGTAATGAGACTATAGATGAAACAAGAGTGTCCATAAATTGATAATTATTAAAACCATGTGTATAATACATAGGGATTCAAGAAATTCAATATATAGGAATTCAATAAATTCAAGTGAAAACATGAAAAATTCATAGCCAGTTTAGAGCACTTAAAGAGCATAGAATTGTATAGAAATGTTGGGATAGGAAGTACTATTTCCATTATTTTGATTTTAATAGAAGAACTCTTGGAAAATACATTTAAGAGAATACAAGTGTGGGCAAAAGTAGGTCTATAGTTGTGAACAGTTTATTCTTGTATTATTATTTATTATTGTATTTTTTACTCTTTTTTTTTTAAGATTTTTATTTATTTATTTTTACAGAGGGAAGGGAGGGAGAAAGAGAGAGAGAGAGAAGCATCAATGTGCGGTTGCTGGGGGCCATGGCCTGTAACCCAGGCATGTACCCTGACTGGGAATCGAACCTGTGACTTTGGTTACCAGACCACGCTCAATCCACTGAGCTATGCCAGGCAGGGCATGTATTTTTATTCTTATTATTAATCTACCTTTGCCCAGCCCCATATTACATTATATACAGGTGCTTCTTATCAGGGAATAAATGCTTTGTCTGCTGTCATTATTACACACTAAGCATTCTTTTTTCCCCTCTTTCTTGTGGTGAAAGAGCTAGTTATATGTATAAATAAAATCTAGGTCCATAGGGTTTACCAAAAGGGATTGTGATCTTTTCTTTCAGGTAAAGTGGATCTAGGCTTCCCTTCACCATTCCATCTTTGTGGCCGTGGGTAACAATAGAATTATCGTATGCTGAGTGCTTATGTTTTAGGCCCTCTGCTAGTTCTTTATATACATTTCATTTGAATAAATGTTTTCAAAACTATTGTTGAAGGTAGATATTCTTATTCCTATTTTACAGATGAGAAAACCAAGGTTTAGAGGTCAGATACTTTGCTCAAGGCCACAGAATTAATGTGGTTTGGAATTTAAACCTGGAATTGTCTGACTCTAAAGGCCATTCATTGGAGAGGTCACTAAAACCTCTTTCCAG
This sequence comes from Phyllostomus discolor, assembly GCF_004126475.2. Lineage (NCBI taxonomy): Eukaryota > Metazoa > Chordata > Mammalia > Chiroptera > Phyllostomidae > Phyllostomus > Phyllostomus discolor. The sequence continues at coordinate 36,443,134 of NC_040906.2, forward strand.
TTTTCTGATCTATGAGATGGGACAGGAGGGCATTCTGACTGGGACTTCCAACAGCATTAGGTGCCCGTCTCATATCCCCTGACCTGGAGAGCTGCTCGTTCAGTTGAAAAGCACAGCCTCCCTGAGTAGAAGAGTTTTCTTTTGCCAGGGGTGTGTAAGTAACCAAGTTCTAATCAAAACCCTCCAGACAAGGTCTCTGAAGGTGTAAGTGTGAAATGAGAAAATAAGAGTAGAGGATGGCTAAGGTCCCTTCCAACTTTAACGTTTGATGTTACTGTGGTTTCCTGATGTTTCCTGGTTTGTCAGTGAGTTGAAAAGTTAAAGACTCGGCCTGGAAGTAGTATCAGAGTCAAAAGTATAGAGTAGTCGTAGTGATACTATTGTTATTTTTTAAGTGCATAATGGTAAGCAGCCACTTAACAGGTGGGAGTGGGGTGGAGGGATGGAGGGGGTAGTGACAGGAAGGAGTAAGAATACTGAAGGGTTTTAGTAACTTGGATGGACTATTGCTTAAATTTGAAGCAGGAAGATTTTTATACCTCTGCTTCAATCGCCAGATTTTTCCACTAAACATCTCCTCTTGTGACAGCAGGAAGGGAATGCAGTTGATGAAATACAGCTGCATTCTTATAGCCATGATTGTTTATACCCCTGTTTACTGAACTAACCTTTGATAGTTTAGGGAGGAGTGCAAGGAAGTCGGGATCCTATAACGGGTGAAGTGTCCCAGCTGTTAGCAGGGACCGCAGGACACAGTGTCCACGTCCAGCCAGCTTAGAAATGGACAACTTCCAAGATTTCCCTGCAGAGGCAGGAAGCCTTATTGGAGCTGCTAAGGTGATGGCTCATTCTGAAGCCCCAGAGCAGCCACATTTGTCACTGAGTGACACATGGCACCCGGGGATACCAGTCCTTTTCATTACTTCTAGTATACACTTTACGTTGTATTATAGATTTGAGTTTGTGCTATTGCAGAGTGTATAAAATGAAGGAAAACTATAAATGTTTTCTATAAACAAAGAATAACTTTGATTTACTTAAACCTAATAAAGATAGAACAAAAAAAGAAAATTATAGACCAATTTTACTTATAAATATCAATGTAAAAATAAGAATCATAATTAAATACCATATTTAAAAAATAATATATCATGACCAAGTATAATTTGATCTTGAGACTACAAGGATAGATTGTAATTGGGTAATTCGTTAATGTATTTCATTATTTAAAAAGATATAGAGAGAAAAAGCATAAAAGCATATATTCATCTCCATCGATGCTGAAAAGGTTTGACAAAATCCAGTACCCATCCCTGATTAAAAAAAAAACAACATTCAGTAAAATAGGAACTGATGGATAGCTTTTTAACCCATTAAAATATATATATATGTCTCAGTTTTAGATATAGTACCTTACTTAATTGGGAAAACATCATAGAACCACCACAAGGATGTCCACTATTGCCACTGCTATTTAGCACTATATTGGTGGTATTGGCCAATGCAGTTAGACAAAAGAAAAGAAGCAGAAGAATTAAAAACATCAGCCCTGGCCAGGTGGCTCTGTTGGGTCCCATATACCAACAGGTTGTGGGTTCAATCCCTGTCAGGGCATGTATAGAGGCAACTGATGAACATTTTTCTCTCACATAAACGTTTGTCTCTCTCTCAAATCAATAAACATATCCTTTGGTGAGGATTAAAAACAAATACACAAACAAAAATCTCAACATCATAAACATTGGTTCTACCTGAGTTAATTCATATTTTAATGTGATCCCAATAAAAATAACAAATTGTCTTCTGGAGTTATACAAATTGATTGAGATTCATATGAGAAATAAACATGTAAGAATAGCAAGGAAACTCGTGAAAAGGCAGAGTGATGAGATGGGACTACCCCCACTAGATATACTATCAACACTCCATAATTAGACATTGTTTACGGGGTTCAAGCTTATAGAAAGACCAGGAGAAAAAGAGAAAACCTAGGTACATGTGGAAATTGATTTGATAAAGGTAGAAACTCAAAGCACTGGGGAAAATAGGAACTTTTCATTAAATATTAATACAAATGGATAGCCAATTGGAAAAAAGTTGAAACTGGACCCATACTTCACATTAAACGTAAAAATAAATTTTAGGCCTTGGCTGGTGTAGCTCAGTGGATTGAGTGCGGGCTGCAAACCAAAGCATCACAGGTTCAATTCCCAGTCAGGGCACATGCCTGGGTTGCAGGCCACGGCCTCCAGCAACCACACATTGATATTTCTCTCTCTCTCTCTTTCTTCCTCCCTTCCCTCTAAAAATAAATAAATAAAATCTTTAAAATAAATAAATAAATAAATAAATAAATAAATTTTAGCTGTTAAGATTGCTAAATGTAAAAATAATGAAACCATGCAAGTGCTTGGGAGAAAATGGGTGAACTTTTTAATAATCTGTCAGTAGAGAAAGGCTTTCTAATATGGAGGAAAATCCAGGTATAAAAAGAGAAAAGACTGATAAATCTGAATGTATAAAAATACCTACCCACATAGAATCTGTGCTGGGAATCAGGTAAGATAGGTTGATGGGCACAGTTTTTGGCATGGGAGGCTTCAACTGTAAACAAAATTAAAATTTTCTGGAGTCTAATCTCTAGGAGAACAGGGCCTGTCTTGTCTTCCACTCTGCCACTTGGGCCTAGGACATTGCCTGACCTTGACTTAGTACCTATAAGTGTATGCTACATGAATAAATTAAGGAACACCATATGTAATAAACAAATAGGTACTGCTGTGTTTAAGTCTTCTGATTAACAAGAATTGAGGACTAAATACTTCTAGTGAGTCTGGGCTGATATTCATTACAGCAGATATTCATCAAAGCCCTTTACATCAGGGCTGTTAGCTTCTGAACCACCTGGGACCTTGTCAAAATGGGGTTTCTGATTTAGTCATCAGATTAGGGCCCAGGCTTCTGCATTTCCAACAAGCTCTCAGGTGACAAAATGTTGCTACTCTGGGGACCACACTGAACCGCAAGGCTTTAGACAAATAAGTACGCGGTTAATAAGAATCTTGTCTACAGAATTTGAGGAACCCTGAGATAAATTCCTATGTGGTGCCAAGCAGCTGTGTGAATTAATGGAAAATTTCAGAAGTACTGTTTGTTTATTTTAGACATGAACTGAGCCTAGTCTTTCTGTAGTGTTAACAGTTTGCCAGCATTTTCCAAGGCCTTGAGAACACAGTTGTTTCTTACACTCATGTGGGAAGCCTGTGTAGGGAGGTTTTGGGAGGGCTCAGAGGTAGTGGGGGACACAGGGTACAGGCTTGACTTTGGAGTGTTACCAGCAGGTAAATACGTCAGAGGAAAAGATGACTGTTAACCATTCACCTCCCCTGACAGGCTGAGTCGGGGAATATTCAGAGCACTGTGATGTTAGACAAACAGAAGGAACTTGACAGCAGAGTCAGAAATGTGAAGGACAAAGTTATGGTGAGTACTGAGTGAATGTATACATTTATTCTGTGATTTTTTATAGAAGAAAAATAGTTTCAGGTGATCCAGTGTAAATGTAGTAACTGATTTCAGTTCTCTAAATAGATGAGAAGAAACATTAACTGAAGTCCCAGACCTTAAGGAAACAAATTGGTAAAACCAATGAGTAGACAGACTTTTGTAACTTCCGGTTGTAACTTCCAAACATTGAGCATAAGCTCAGCGTTCATTGCTCAGTTGAGCAATGTTTGTTTCCTCCGTGTGGTATCGTGTTGTAACTGTTGACTTTGTCCCATCACTCAGTAAACTAGATGTTACTCCTTTAAGTAGCCCTTTATGTCTCCGCCTCTCAAACTGCAGTGTTCCTGGGGATTACACAGAGCCGTAGGAAAAACGTGGTGCATCCTCCTCAAGCACCTGTTTTTTTTCTAAGACTTGGAGGGGGAATAAAATCATTTCATTGAAAGAAACTTGGGTACAGTTCCAATTAGAATAAAACATCCACAATAATTTTAAGATAAATTTGCAAGACAGTTTATGGAAGCAGAGGGCTGCTTTAGTGCCTTTGGTGGAATTCGTTCACTCCCCTCCACTGGTAGAGCTATTTGGGGGCAAAAGATAAGGAAATTTGCTTTATACCAGGCCAGTGTTTGTGGAAAAGGCCTAGGAGAGGGCTGCGACCTCCCATGGGTCTCTGGGTCACACCAGCATGGCCTTGACTTGATGCTTCAGGCAGCCTCTTTCCAGACTCCAGATTCTTTGGAGCAGCTTTATCTTGCAGCTTCCGAGGGAACCACTTCATTAAAGTAGAAATCAGTGGGCCCGGTCCAGAAATAGCCATATAGATTTCTTTTCTAAATAAAGTTGTTACATATTTATTAGTGAAATAGAAATTATTTAATGAATATGACTAGGATTATGCAAGTCTAGTCCATCTTTGAAGGAACGGGATTATTACCATGGTTTTCTTACAGTAATTTTTTCTCTTAAAGTTTTGAAAGCTGATCAGTTGCAAACCTTTTTGTGTCTTTATTTGTAGTGTATAGAGCATGAAATCAAGACCCTAGAAGATTTACAAGATGAATATGACTTTAAATGCAAAACCTCGCAGAACAGAGGTAAGTTAATATTTAATGCAGTGCTCATTGGCTATAATTTTTTCTGTCTACATTAGAAAACAAAGACCAATATGCTTTCATACTTGGCAGATATTTTGACATTGAATTGTTAGTCTTGGCTTCTTGCAGACCCAGGGTTTCTTAACTTCAGTACTATTAACATTTTGGGCCAGGTAATTTGCTACGCACTATGGGATGTTTAACAGCATCTCTGACTTCTGCCCACCAGATGGCAGTAGAACTATCCCCTTATCCTCAGTGGTGCCCTGGGTGGCTTGTTTTCTGTTACTCACTTTACCTATTGTGTTTAGCCCATGGCTTGACAGAGACTGATAGGAATGTGGATTTCCTATGCCCTAGTGCTTAAAGCTCCTTCAAACATTCCAGCTCCGTGTGTACACTTTGAAAGTAACATTCAACATTTTTCTCACGTTTTAAATCAGTTTAGCTCTAGTCTGGTGTTGCTTGTTCTTAATGATTATAGCAACTGAAAATAACCTACAGGTGCACATTGTTTAGAACATGTAGGGTGCTGCTGTAGCCCTAGCAGTCATTGGGATGATAGTATGGTTAATATTGGAGAATAAAGGGGAGATAGATGGTGATGGAAGGAGACTCGACTTGGGGTAGTGAACATACAGTACAGCATACAGATAATGTGTTATTGAATTGTACCCCTGAAACCCTTATAATTTTATTAACCAATGTCACCCCAATAAATTCAATAAGAGTATTGGGGAGATTATTGGTATGACTTGGGTTAAAACTATGAGAGAAAGGAACCTCAATTACTGTTATTTTTTAATTGCCTACTTCTCTTTCAAAGCTGCGGATTTGCTTTGCTTTTCTATCTGACATTTTGAATTTGCCACTTAGATTCATTGAGATCATATTTTGACAATGACTTTAGAACCACACAGTACTGTTTCTAGTTTACATGGGTCGTGAAAACAGGTGCTTTGTTTTAGTGTGTCCAGTTTTTATACTTAGGATTTTTTTTCTTGCTTTGTTCAAGAAAGGCTGAAGAAGACCCAACTTTGAGCTATCACCAGATAATGTCTGGATCATATGTCTCCTAAATGCATGTGAATCTTGGCCTTCGTTCACCTTGTCTTCTTTCACTTTTATGTTTATCCATCGTCTCTCCCAACAGAACATGAAACCAATGGTGTGGCAAAGAATGATCAGAAACAAGAACAGATGTTACTCCAGAAGATGTATTTAATGCTTGACAATAAGAGAAAGGTAGTGATTCACTTTCCAGAAGAACATACTTGCTTTTGTCACAGACTGTAAATAATGGACTTGAAGTTTAGAATAGGGGAAAAATTATCACAACCACTTGACTTTGAGCTTCAGTTGAGTTGAAAGGATATTTGTCTTACTTTAAAATAATCCTTTAAAATTCACTGATTCAATGTCAATTTATTTTACTTTGTTTCTGCCTCTCCCTGTAGGAAGTAGTTCACAAAATAATAGACTTGTTGAATGCCTCTGAACTCACCCAGAAAGCCCTGATTAATGATGAACTGGTAGAATGGAAGCGGAGGCAGCAGAGCGCCTGTATTGGGGGGCCACCCAACGCTTGCCTCGATCAGCTGCAGAACTGGTAAGGCTCTCCAAAGTGGAAAATCGGCAGTTGACTGGATGACCATATAAAAGTGCACATTTAAGCTACATTAGTTGAATGGATCTGTCAGAACGTTAGCTTGGAATTTGACTCAGTCCAGCTTCTTCTTGCCCTGGAAACACTCATTTGGAAAGCCCAGCGTTATTCATGGCTGTGGTTGTGTTCAGCCATGTTCTACTTGATTAAGAGCATTCCTCTCCCTGCTATACCTGTACCAAGGGATGTGTCATTTGTGCCAAAACACCAGTGTCATGGTTGTCACGTAACACATTTAGCAACTTGAATCCTAATGTTTTATTAAAAACAAAATAGCTGGAAGCATTTTCCAGGATTACATGAAATAACATTTTGTCATGAGTCATTCATTCAGTCATCCATTCAGAAAATACTTATGAAATGCTGTGTGCCAGGCGCCGGGCTAGGACATGGGGACACAAGGATGAGCGCTTCTTGGGCCTTGCCAGTAAGGAGCTCTCAGTGTGGAGACAGGAGATAGACATGCTAATAATTCTGTGCAGCAAAATGTTGCCAGCACTCTAAAAAACATCTGTCCAGAGTTTTGTCTGAGGAGGACAAAGGAAGGGGTCACTGGGAAAGGTTTCCAAGAGGAAACGGACTGGTACAGGGCTCTTGAGAACAGATAGGAGTTCATGTCGACCGGAGAGGAGAACAGCGTTGACAGAGGCACAGAGCGAGGAGCCGCAGGGCATGAGCGGGGCCTGCAGCACTGCACATTGGGTGGCTGGAGAATAGGGTACCTGGGGGGCAGAAGGAACTCAGAGCTGGCAAGAGGCTGGAGCCTGATTGTGGAGGTTCTCACACCATACCAGGAACGGGCTTTATTCAGTGGGCACCGGTGGGCCAGGCACGCTTCTTAATTAAGTAGAGGCTCATTTCTCTGATTTTTGATTTAGAGAGGTCGTTCTGGCATTAGGAAGGCTAGAATAGAGACAAAGAGGCCAGCGGGGCTACTGTAAGTACATTCATGTGGCCCAGGGGAGGGCGGCCAGAGCACGTGGGACAGAAGAGGGAGAATCCTAGTGGATTTGAGGGGATGGTGGCCTGGAACAGTTCCCAGGGGCCCAAGGACCGACCAGAGATCTCATAAGGTGATTTTCTGCATTGCTGTTTTTTAAATCACAATTCATATTCAGTCATTTATTTTTATTCTGTGAATTGCCTGTCCATATCATTAAACTTGCTGTGGGTCAGAACAGAGCTGCCCAACTGAGCGCACCCTGTGTGCCTTGAGCTGCTCCCTCCAGAGCCCAGGGAGGCCCGGGGCTGGTTGAAACCCACTAGTGATCGCTTTAGGACATAAGGAGCCTCTCCCAGAGACACAACTGCCCTCCAGAAGGCCCCACTGCACTGTACAAGGATTGTCGTTTTCTGATGTGCCAATACAAAGTAAAATCAGGAAGCACTGGGTTTGAACCCCTCTGGAACTCGCCTACCCGACACCATCCCGCCTTCTCATTTCGTGGCTAAGGCTGCACTCTCCATGCTTGGAACTGGACTCAGGGAATGAGTCCAGAAAGCGAAGATGTTTTCCATGGGGAGCTTTTCTTCTGTCATTACTCCAGGCAACTAAAACGAGACTTTCACATCCTGACTTGGCTCAGAGGCTACATCACCTTTGGCAGTTAGTTCACTGTGAGGAAGGAGGAAACTGGAAGCAATTGCTGTTTCCTCCTTGGTTTGTATTTTGAGTGTTTAGATGGAGCATATTGCCTTCTTCCAGTTCAGTGAAATGAGAACCTTTGTTTCCTCCTCTCCTACTAACCTGGGCTTAACAGCCCTTGTGCGTGGCTTCCATGGCCTCCAGGCTGCCCTGTCCTCGCTGTCCTGAAGTAAAATCTACAGCAGCCTCCTTACTGTCTCCTGCATCACCTCTGATGGCATCTACCTTGTTGCATCCCCTACCTCTCTCCCCTCCTCTTGGTCCTCTGTTTTTAAATCCCAATTATCCTATAGGTCAGTTGAAGTCACAGATCCCCCTAGAAGCCCCCACCCCAACCCATCTTGTTATTTAAGTCCTTCTTAAGCAGATGTTTGTGATCTGGGCTGTGTAATTGCAGTTCTAATTGGACAGCACATGTTAATTTTTTCTCCCCAAATAACAACTTCTTAATACCAAGGCAAACCTCGTTGTCCATCTCTGCCCGCAGTATGGAGTGCACCTACGTAGATAACGGAGCGTGTTGCTGGCTTCTGTGATTCCCTTTAATCCAGGCTGCTTTGGGACTGTTTCTGTTTGAGACCCCTGTGTCTTGTACCTTCCCAGGTTCACCATAGTTGCGGAGAGTCTGCAGCAGGTTCGCCAGCAGCTTAAAAAGCTTGAAGAATTGGAACAGAAGTATACCTATGACCACGACCCCATCACAAAAAACAAGCAAGCATTATGGGACCGCACCTTCAACCTTTTCCAACAGCTCATTCAGAGGTAACTAAAGGGAAATTTATTTGCACCTTCTGCAACTATTGTACCCAAAGGAAAATTGTGTGGTAATTCTGATAGTTAAGAAGGGTTTAATGGGTTATATAAACTTTTTTGTGGCCAATCAGCTCTTCCTGAATTCTTCATTTATGCTGAGGGCCCTTCATTTTGTGGCACCTAGAGTGGGAGCTAGGAAATTTTACTCCTTTTCTGTCCCTTCATAGCTGGTCTATGCTGAGACAGTGACATCTAATCTCATATTTGTCCTGTCCCTCCATGGCCTCTCCTTTTTTCAGGCTCTCAAATCTTGTCTCCCGAACTCTTACATAGTAGCCTCCCCCATGGTCCCCTTCTCAGCCCTCCCTCCCTAGTCCCTATGCCCTGGTGCTGCATTCAGCCTGGTTTTTTGTCACCTGCTAATCCAAGTGGAGTCCCTCAGCTGGACACTATGCCACACTCCCAATGCTTGGTCCTCAGAGGCCACTGCAGCGGTGGCTTCCACACCCCATGTCCAGGCAGTCTTGACCTCCTGCCCACCCTGTGCGTTCACTTCTCCACGCCTCTCCTAACAATACATCCTCCGCCCGAGAGCCTTCTTCTCTTGTCCTTGTTTTCAAAATTGTATCATCCTGAAAGTTTCTGCTTTTATTTCATTATGAAATCTTCCCACAGTTCCCAGACAGATGTTATCCCCTCCCCAGACCTGCACAGTTCATTCTTTATTCCTGTCCCGTTCTGGGTTCTGTTATGTAGTTGTCTACCTATTTCTATGTATTATAAATCAGAAAGTCCTGGAAGACAGTGGCATGCCTTTGTTATCCATTCTCCCCTGCCAGGGCCTTGCCAACGGTAGGTGTCCCAAATGTGTGGAGTTGAGAGATGGCACCGAGTAGAAGAGGGGAGTTCATATTGCAGCAGTTATTATTTTTTATGCTAACTTGATATAATAAAAATGTCTCTAATTCCCTGAAGCTGATATACATCCAGAATGCCTAGGTGTTGGATTTTGAAATAATCAAGGACATTTACTTAGGTTTTAGAATGCAAATTTGACTTTTTTAATGAAAATTAATGTCTGGAAATGATTATTAGATAATAAATATTACTGAACAATTTCACTAGAAAAAATTTTCCAAAGGATATTAAAATTTTAGTTCCAAATTATGGTAGAAAGCATGGCTTATTTTCAACTTTAATAACATTTTTTGTTTTATTTTTAAATTGAGATAGAATGAGTATGTAGCATCGTATTAGTTTAGAGGTACAACACAATGACTCGATGCTTGTGTACATTGGGAGATGACAATGACAGTAAGTCTTGTCACCAAATTTGGCTCTTAACATAGATTTGTGAATGAACACAAAGCAACGACAGGTTTTCACTGTGGGAGAGTTTCATAGGCCACTGTAATTACTCTGATTTTGTTGGGTACAAATTTAGTGAGGTTTTCTTTACTGATTGGAAAACCTCACTTTATCCAACTTGTTAGAATCTTTCAAAACTATTTTTTTAGCTTGTGCCCTATGACCCCCTTTCCTGTTTAGTGGGAATAATTTTTTGCTGCCTCAACCTTATTGGAAATGCTTATTTACACTTTGCTGGGAATTTATAGCTCATTTGTGGTGGAGAGACAGCCTTGCATGCCAACTCATCCTCAGAGGCCATTGGTCTTGAAGACTGGGGTCCAGTTCACCGTGAAGTTGAGGTAAGAAAGAAAAGCCGTTAACCCCTATGCCTCCTATCACGGAGTTTGCACCCCGAACTTCTTTCACAGCACTGTTATGTAGGGCACATAGAGGAAGGAATTTTGTAGTAGGCATTTTATTATGAATTCTTATTTAGAATATCTAAAAGTCAGTCTTTTCACACTAGAACTCTATTAGATACATGCGTACACACATGCACCTGCTTTTTTTTCCAGTTGTAAATGTGATGCATGTTCATTATAAAATGAATTCATATTGCAGAGCTGCATATAATAGTGAGTAAAAGTTCCCAGCAGCTTCATTTCCTTTTGAGCATAAATTTGTGGCCTGAGCTTTCTATGCCCCCAAAACTATAGGCAGTGTGTGTGCATGTAGGCCTACGACACATACATTTTTCTGATGAGTGGGTTCATAGCTTTCATCAGATTTTCAAAGTTATCTGTGACCTAAACAGACATCTGCGGACCACTGTGGTAAACAACCTGTGTCAGTTCTCCCAGAGTTTTATCCATGTCTATATAAATATATGAATGAATATATTTGTGTGTGTTTATATATACACACAAATATATATGACATGCAATATTTTATTTTTAAGAACTAGGATTCTGCTAGTTATATTGTTTTGCAGCCTGTTTTTCTCCTTGGTAATAAACTGTAGAAATGTTTCCACGTGAGAACATGTGGCCACATTCCTCTCACTGTTCCTTCACAGATGAGCAGCTGGACTTTGAAGGGTGTCACCTGCCTTCCGAGTTGGCCCTGGTCCCATATTCGGGGTGCTGCTCAGTTAGGTCCATGGGTGCTGCTTCCTGGCTACTGGTGTTAGAGTGCCACACTCCAGCAGCTCGAGGTCCAGCACTCACAGCCACAGCTGGAAGGGGCACCAGAAATCTAATCCCATGGGTCCCATACACCAAATGGGGTGGACCGAGACCAGAGCTCCTTCCCAAGGCCTCTAGCTCAGCAGAGCAGACACACCTTCAGTCCCAGCCCAGCATGATTATAGATGAGACCCGCATTTTCCTGATTATAGGTGATAGCTTTCATTTTCTCCCAACAAGACAAAACATTAATACAAGTTTTAGTAGAAGTAATGTTTGCTATATTTTACCCAGTTACCCATATAACTGGCCCAAAATAGAAATTTTGGTACAGCCCAATGTAGGGAGGTGGGAATGTAAATTCAGTGCTGTTCTCTACGAGAATTTCAAGCTATAGTTTTGCCTTGGTAATTACACAGCTAAGAATTTACCCTACAAATACACTTCTAAAACATCCACGTAGTAATGTAAGGAGGTCAAGTCCATTGTTTGTAATAACCCAAAACTAGAGAAGATGGGGGTTATTGAAATGTTTATTGACAGGAAATTGGCATAATAAATAAATTGTAATACATAGTTTTTAAAAGTAATGATGATTTTTGTTTTTCTTTCCAGACTGTTGGTGAAACTGCAAGAGCTGAATTATAATTTGAAAGTCAAAGTTTTATTTGATAAGTAAGTTACCTTTAATATTATCTAAGATACACGTGCTGTTCAAATGCTGGTTTTGTTAACCAATCACAGACTGAAGCACCAGGCCTATTTGCAAGGGATCCCAGCAGGTTTTAATTGGTAGCTCCTGTTCTAAATCTTGGGCACTTCCTCTAGAACTGGTAATAACAATCCCTGCCTTTTTAGGCTATATAGGAACAAAAGAATGAGTGTGTTTTATGCATATGAGCTTGTAGTGATCAAGTCTCAAAGCACCGCCCTGCCTCCTAGGCCAGCCCCAGAGGGGGCGCCCTTCCCTGATCCCATGGGAAGCTGCAATTCTGCAGCCACGTGTGATGTTGTTTTTGGAATGAAGTTGACAGCATTTTGAGGGGCCTGTGTGGAGTCCGCTGGATTCACCCTTGTCTCTTCTGGGCAGCAGGGACCCAGAAAAGGGCAGGCAGGATCTCTCACGGGGTCTAAGTGGCGCAGCCATCCCATTGTGCCCTTAGACCCTGGAATAGCACTGACCTGGCCACTTACGTTAGGAACAAGATGGCTTCCCCCTTCCTTGATATATTTAATGCTTTTGTTGGTGTGTATAGCACACTGGATTTTCAAAACCATTCACAATAATCCAAATAATTTTCCTCTGGCTTTTTCCTGTTCTCACCCCTGTAACAATAGTCTTCCTCATAGCACAGTTTGTGCCTTTGTCTTTTCCTGCCATCATCTTTGGTTCCTCTATAAACTTTTGCTGCATAAAAAATTGCCCCCAAATTTAGTGACTTAAAACTCAAAAACTTATTTTTCTTATGATCTGTGGGCTGTAGGTGGTCTTGCTCTGGGCTAGCTTGGTTGTTGCCCAGGTTGTCTAGTGTGGTCTCATGACATATCTGAGGTCTCAGCTGGGATAACTGGGATCTCCAGGGGCCTCTCAAAGGCTGGGCATTTCCACATAGTGACACGTTCCAGGTGGGTAAGAGCAGCTGCGTGCTAATCCTGCTGGGCTAGACTTGGAACTTGTACAGCACCACTCCCATCTATTCTTTTGGTGAAAGCAAGTCGAAGTCACCTGAGGTTCAAGGATCAGGGCAGTACACCTGTCTCTTTAAGGGAGGAGCTGCAAAGACTCTGGGGCCCCTGCAGTTTACTGCACTCTGCTCTAGCTCAGTGTCTATTTCAGTTTGGCTGTGCTCTTTGTCTTTTTTGGTTCTTCCAGCCCTGACTTTTCTTCTTAGTTTTGACAAGGCAGCTTTGCATCATACTGTTCCTTTGATTTTAAATTCTTTTTTTTTTTTCACCCAGGGGAAAATGAGTCACTCTCCTAGCTAATGGTGACTGTCATTCACAAAAATGTTGAATTTCTAGTTTAGACAGGAAAGAAAGCTGTGAGCACTAATTTCACTCATTTCACTGTGAGCGCTGATGATTTCTAATCTGTGCCTACACCTAACAGATACTTCATCTGCTTGGAATGTGACATAGTAGTCACTGAATTTATATAGGATGCCCGGTCTCTCAAGATTTTAACCTCAGATTTAAAATTTTAACTTGGCAGTTTTCCCAAATAATTGACTATTCTGTTACTTTCATGAAAGCATCAAAAAAAAAAAAAGGAATAAAAATAAGGGTTAAGCTGTCACATTGGAAGTTCCTGTCAGTTTTATAAGAGCCGAGCAGGGCTTCTGCTGAATCCTCAGTACTTGGCACAGTGCTTCGTGCAAAGTGAGCGCACCATAAGTAGTGATAATGGAAGCTTACATTTTTTGAGGGTGTGCCAGGTACTCTTTTTACGCATTCGCTAGTTTACTGCTCACAATATCTTGTGTGTCTGGTGCTGTTTGCACGTTGTGCAAATGAGAAATGTGAGGCCCAGATAATTTATTATCCAGCAGCACTTGGCAGAGCGGGTGTTGGGAATGAATGAATAAATGAAAGGGCAGAAAACCCACAGCTACAGATTTATTTTTTTATTGACCTTGATTTATACTTGTACTTTTATACTGTTATTAAAAGGCTCATTTCAAAATTTAAATGCATGTATATGATTTTATATATGCATATTTTTTTTTTTGCAGAGATGTGAATGAAAGAAATACAGTAAAAGGGTATGTAGAGTATTTTGTACTATATTTTACTGTCATCTTTGTTTGTTTAATAGTTTCAAACCTTTTAAGTGTTTCTGCCCCTTTTTGCCTAGGTTCAGAAAATTCAACATTTTGGGCACACACACGAAAGTGATGAACATGGAAGAGTCCACCAATGGAAGTCTGGCGGCAGAATTTCGACACTTGGTAGGGAGACCAGTTTCCCCCTTTAAGCTGTGTCTCGTTCATTAGGACCTTTGACGATAGAGCGGCACTCTGTGCGCTGTGGGATGTGGAGGGTGTCCCGGGAGAAGACTGTCACCGTCTATGTGTGTGGCTGGTGACTTCACCAGCACTTGGGGAACCTCTCAGTCCCTTATCCCGGGACTGTTCACTCCATTTTCTTCTGTTTCTCTCCCAAAGATACTCTTCCGGGGCGCAGTGATCTCAGCATAGTATTCACATAGGATCTCAGTATTTGTATCCACAAATCAGTGCACATGTAAATTATCTGCACTTGATGCCTCCATGACCTCAATGATCACTCGCTCTAGGCGCTTGCAATTTCCTCAAAGGTTGTTATTGCTCCCGTGTCCTGGTTGTTCCTTCTCCCCAGTCCATGGATGGCAGAGCCCAGGGTCTCTCCTCAACCCCTTCCTCACATTCATCTTCCTGGTGGTCTCCACAACTACTGCTGCTACCACTTTGTCTCCATGGGAATAGGGCCCACCCCACTGGGCGGTAGACACCGAGCAGGGGAGTTGCCTGCCTCTGTGAAAAGCCTGGATGCCAGTTCTGAGGATGTGTTGGTGCTAAGCCCTGTGTGTTCTCAGGGCTGGAGCCCACAGGGAGATTCAAGGCACCCTTTATAGTGGCAGCCATCCTGTGAACTAGCAAGCTCAGCCAGGAAGCTAGACCTTGTATGAGAGCCTCAGTCCAAACTCGAGTCTGAGGCTGTCCAGAGCTGCTCTCAGGACTCTTAAGTTGTTCCCTTGAAAACTCAAGGATTGATGTCACCGAGGTCCTTTTGAGGGTAGTCTTAGCTGGCCTGGATTTGCTGGGCCTATCCTGGAAGACTGCCAGTGGAAGGTGGGGGCACAGGAGAAGCTGTGCCCTGAGCTTGGGGAGCATAAAACAGCTAAGGAAGGAGATGGGGGATCATTCAGGAAAAGTTTGCACATGGGAAGGGAGCAAGATGCAATTTGGGGGATCCTTCTAAACTCAGGTGTTCGAGTGATGTCAGGCTGCTGGGGAAAGGTGCTTACGCAGGTGAGCCCACACAAGGGTCGTCTTAACATTTGTTCTGCATTCTGAAAATAATTTCACATTCTTCACGCTAAGTCCTGACTTTTGTTTGATTTGTAAATGAAAATAGCAATTTTGAAGATTGTGTGGTTTACTGAGATGGTTTCTTGTTTTATAGCAACTGAAGGAACAGAAGAATGCTGGCAACAGAACCAATGAGGTGAGAGTCTGTCTCTAATCAGGAGGTGTGTCCAGTGTGGTTGGCTCAGTACCCCGGTGGCTCCAGACTCCTCACACAGGCATTCAGACCCAGCAGCAGAGAGCAGAGAACAGGGGACTTGGTGTGTTTGTAATAGCAGTAAAAACACTCTTCACTCATGCTTTATGGTTTTGCACACAAATTGACTAGAGCCTCACAGACAGCTCAGTGGAGCGGGTAAGGTGTGTGCTTCTGTGAATTACTCACGGCTTACAGGTGAAGACATTGAATCACAGGAGGTCTGCAGGCTTTAGCTAGGGGTGCAGAGGGATTACTGTCAGAGGAACTAGAGGCTAGTTTTTCTGACTGCCATGCAGAAAACCAAGTGTACCAAGAAGGTTGTCCTGCCCTTCCTTGCACTCCCTACCCCGGGACGTGGTCCCTCTGTTCGTTTCTTTTTTAGAGCTAGATCCCTGAGGAGTTATGTCTGAGATGCATTCAAAAATGAACTATGGACAGGGACAGAATAGAGTCTGCAGTTGTTTTGGTTTGGAATGGTATAGTGTACCATCCTTCCTCACCACAACCAGTGGAGGTCGTGGGGAACAGGGGCACAGGCACTGGCCTGGGCCGTGCCGACATGCCGCTGTCTGGCCCTGGTTCGGACATTTACTACTTTTGTGACCTCATTTAGTGTCCTCTCCTGTAAGCAGGGGTAGCGGCTGCACTTCTCTAGTTCTAAGTTGCTGTGATGCTCGCATGAGCTTATGTGTAGGAAGGCTCTTGGAAAACAGTAACAGTTCCACCCTAGTCAAGGTACTTTATGACCCTCCAGGCTAATGCAAATCGAATTTGCACCAGCCGGAGGTGTGCAGCCAACACCTGGGGGGGCCTGGAGGCAGAGCGGAACTGAGGGCCAGGAAGGCTTAGGTCACATAGATAAACCACTTAGGAGTTGCTCTTTCCTTATCGACATTTCTCTCCCTTAATCTGTAATCCTTGTCATAATTTCAGAAATCTTATTTTTGAGAGAACACCAAGATATTTGCAATAATCAAATGAAATTTGGGATAGATGATGAAAAATTGAAGTCTTTTTCTGAACTTCAGCTGGTTGGGCTCAGACTTTCTGTAGCCTGTTGTAGTGCTTATTAGACTCTTGAAAGTTACAGGATTTGTGAATGAACTGTTCTGTTCCTTTCCCCCTTTTTTTCTTTTAAGGGCCCTCTCATTGTTACTGAAGAGCTTCACTCCCTTAGTTTTGAAACCCAGTTATGCCAGCCTGGTTTGGTCATTGACCTTGAGGTAAGACTTACATGATCCAGATGTGGAAAACTTTATTTATTTTTACTTTTAACTGTTACATGTATTTTTATTTCTTAATATTTGCTTTAGAGATATTTACCTAATTGGTAAACAGATGATCTTTCCCAGCTAATACTATCTTAATTTAATGATTCATGAAGCTAGATAATTGAATTAACCTTCAAATCCTATACTCTAAGTGTTTCGGTTGAGCTATCCTATGTTAGTTTTTATATGAAGCATTGAGACATTTCTTAACTGAAAGATGTATCAAAAACAAACAATGAACAAAAGAAGATAACTTTACATTTTTAATTTTCAAGTATAAAATAGATGCGCATTCACAAATAATCCCTTGCCTAGTTTTGAGGCTGCACAGTGATCTCAAGCTGATATATCTGTGATTCAGAGGATTTCAAGGTCTTTGTCATCTTTTAGACTACCTCTCTGCCCGTCGTGGTGATCTCCAACGTCAGCCAGCTCCCGAGTGGTTGGGCCTCTATCTTGTGGTACAACATGCTGATGACAGAGCCCAGGGTATGGACAACACATCTACTTTTGTACTGGGGGGTGGGGGTAACCAATGACCCCATGCTTTTGCATAAGAAATGACTCTAGCTTTTGCATATCCAAGAGAGCCCCTAAGGGCCAGATGTTGAGGGACAAGTGGCATAATTCAAGTGCATTGCCAAGGATCGTGAGTAATTCTGGAAAAGTGAAATGTGGGTATGTGTTTCATATGAGAATTATAATTTTCCTTCTGTGTGAATAAACACAGGCAATAGATGATTTAATATAACTTTTATTGTGATTTAATAAAACTTTATTGTTATTTCTTTAAAATGTATACATTCACTAAACAAACATGCTCATTTTTACAGTGTGCATACACACTGTTGATTAATTACAGTCGATTCTTGTTTTTCATTGTGCTTAAGTTGCTTAGTCACTGTGAACACTGGTTTAGCAAATACTGAACCTTAAATATGGGGGTAGGTTCCTGCAAGCCCCTGGTCGCAACCTTTTGTCAACCAGTTAATACATACCCTTGTGTATGTGAGCAGCTATTTAAAGATGCCCAATCTGACATATGCATTGGTTCATTAACATCAAATTCGTGACCAGCAAGCAGCACTGTAACTTATGCCCGAACACAGCTCATCTAGTTAGTACATGTATTTTCTTCTTAAGGCACATCATGACCTTCTTGTGCTCAGAAACATTGGAGAGCCTTCTGTACTGGGGGTCCATTGTAAGCAACAAAATCAGCAACAAGACAACACAAAAATGCAAAACAATGGCACCATTTAAATAGACCGCAGAAAGGACACTGTTTATCCTATGAGAGATGAAATGAGAAGGCAGAGTGCCACTTTGTTTGACCTCAGCTGGAAACTGTTGGTTGACTCAAATTTTTCACCACTCGTGCACAGGCACAACTGCGGATGAGCACGAAAGTGCCATGAGTGTTGATTTTGGAGTGACAACTAAATTTTAAGGAGTAGATGAATTCATAGGTGTGAATCTGCAAATAATGAGGATCAACTATATTTCTCTTACCTACCGTGAAAACTTCTGTGTGTCACAGAAACTGGAACTGAGCTTTGGGACAGGTCCATGTTTTAGTGCCTCACTTGTGACTCGTGGTTCTCAGGAGCCATTAACTTTTGGGTTTTTTCTCTCTAGAATCTGTCCTTCTTCCTGAACCCGCCTTGTGCACGATGGTCTCAGCTTTCAGAGGTGCTGAGTTGGCAGTTTTCTTCTGTCACTAAAAGAGGTCTCAACGTAGACCAGCTCAACATGCTGGGAGAGAAGCTTCTTGGTATGAGCATATTCACTTTCTATGTATGTAACAATGGAAACTTACGGAAAGATCTTTACTTGCTCCCTTCTCTTTGCTCCCTATTTTGTTCAAAGAAGAAGAATGTTAATCTCTGTTGGCTTTTCTAGCTACTGCTTATTATAGCTGAGTGGGCATTGCGTCTTACCTTGGAAAGAGATATAGACCTCATAAAAGATTGAAATGAATCACTTGCCATTATATCAGTTAATATTTCTGAGCAGGGTTCCTAAGAAAACGATTTTTGCATTGTGTAAAATATATTACTTGTGTCTAAACTAAGTCCCTTGATGAGAAAGGTGAAGTCTTTGTAACCTTGGAGAGAAAAAAGTTAAGTCCCCAGCGTGGGAGGAATAAGGTCCTGGAGCGCCCACGGCACACACCAAAGGCTCTGCCTCAGGTGGCCCGGGTAGGAGACACTGTCCACATCAGGGTGCCCCTTGACCAGCAGTTTTACTTGATTGGGGAGGTCCCGGCCATAGTAGGTAATTCCTTTTCAGTGGCTAATGGCATGGATCGATTAGTCTTCCACCCTAAGCAAATAAAAGACCTGCTAGTCTCAAGGTCATTGATAAATGGGCGTATTTACACTATTTCTTTAAAAATTCACAGGCAGCCTTTTTTCAGATTTGCTCTTTGCACAGCAGAGCTGCTTGTATTGCAAGCGCCAGTAGGCCCTCCCTAACCGATGGCTCACAGCAGTGCCTCCTCTTGAATGGTAGCTTTTACCATGATGTCTTGTACTATTTAATAAAAAGTAGAAATTGCCATATTTTATCTCCTTATTTGGTGAGAATTAAGAAACACATCTTTTCTGTCTGTATCGGCTTATTTGTGGGTCTCTTTATAGAGAGATGGGCTCACCACCTCTGATGGCCTGGGCTGCTTTCATTTGTGTAGCTCATACCCCCTAGGCTTCCTCCCCTCTCTCATTTCCCTCACTCAACTTTTGATTTTCATCGACCTTTCTGGGCCCTTGTCCCGTTTAGAAAAGAAGTGAGGGAAATGCCTAATTAGTATCTAAAACAAGTTTATAAAATCAAATGTTAGTTCAATAGATTACCTAGGGATGATCTTGGTCTTCGTTTGAATTTAAAAAAAAAAGCTGTAGGATCACTGGTGGAGGAGACCCTCTTGAAGGAGAGGGAGGAAGTGAGAGAGGACATTGCACAGGGAGGGACCAAGCTGAGACTTCTCCAGAGGTGTAATTAATTAGCACTAGTGTATCTGAGAATATCAACCATGTACATACAACCTTCCTTTGTTGGGTGCTGGCTCTGTTCTTTGAGAACAAACACAAGAGCTAAGCAATCAGTCCAGCCAAAGCTTCAGAATTGATTTCTGTTTCCTGAAAAATCTTATTTTTATTTGTTTAGGTCCTAATGCTGGCCCCGACGGTCTTATTCCATGGACGAGGTTCTGTAAGGTGGGCACCACCTGAGTTTTATTCTCTCTGAGTCCGTTTTGCCTTTGCTAAGGTTCTCGTATTTCTCAGCATGGCAGTTCCTTAACTACTTGCTTATTTTGGCCTGTTGTCCTCACCCGTGGAACCCCTAGGGCAAGTTGTTTGCTTTCCTTCAGCACAGAAGGTTGGTCTCCAAGTGTGAGTCTGACAGGAAGCGCCTGCCTGGGTGATAACATTCTTTCACATCCGAAATGAGCCTTCTGTTTGCTCACATGGGCCCCCTTTGGCAGCATTTTTGCCCTGTCCATGAGAAATGTGTGTGCTCTGTGCTGGGATAGACGGTTTGGCAGCCAGATGAATTCCCCCAGCCAGTTCAAGCAGAGGAACCAGTTGGAAGGAATCACCAGATGGTGCTGACAGGCTTGCTTGCGCTACTGGATTTTACTAGTCCAAGAGCAGGTTTTGTTCTGAGATTCACCGTGGAGGCCATTTCCCGGCTGCCTTGCTACTGTTTGGAGAGGGAAGTGGCCAAGGAAATGGAGAGCTTGGTGTCTGGGTACCAGTAAGAAGGGAGGGATGCTCAGTACAGGACAGTGCACCGCTTTGGCAGCTAGGCAGTCTTTGCACGTTAAAATCCAATGGTGGGAGGAGGCAGGGTAAGTCACTATTATTTTGGATTTCCTTGTTCCTAATGTGTTTTCATGTTTACTTGCAGGAAAATATAAATGATAAAAATTTTCCTTTCTGGCTTTGGATTGAAAGCATCCTTGAACTCATTAAAAAACACCTGCTCTCTCTCTGGAATGATGGGTAAGGGCCATTGACAGATGGGATTTTGAAACGTACTTTCAGCACACACTCCCCTCGTTGCATGGCTGACACCTGCCTCACCCAGACAGACTTCACTGTTCCCAAGACTTGTGTGCATCTCACAGAAACGATGCTTACAGTCTGTCCTCAGGGCTTCAGATAGTGGAACCCCGTAAGATTGAACTTATACTTTGATAGTATATGTATATGTATTTTCAAAGCTAAATTTGAAAAACTCTGAATGCTTTTATGCATTCATTCATTCCACAAAAATGTCTTGAGCACCTAATCTATTGCCTCAAGGAAGGAAGAAAACACGTTTCTAGCTCAGTAAATTATTTCTATTAAACTTAGTCCCCACGTCAGTTAATATTTCAACAAAAGCTTTAACTGGATCGGAAGTGCTAGAATATGAGTATGTATTGTTTGAGTTGTCTTCTCCAGTGTAAAAGATGCATACATTCAGACATGTTCCTGGCCAAAATAAAAGGCTCATTCATCCAGCAAGTATTTATTGATCGTCCGTAGCATTCTATTGGTACCATATTAATGAGCATATATATGTATAAGTGAAATCCTTCCTGAAGGGTCAATTGGATTTTAAAGCAACTAAAATAGTCTGTCCATTTTTAGCTTTTGTTCTTCTGTCAAGTTCTAATGATCTTGATATGAAAGTTAACATGAAAATGAAAATCGTAACTGAACCTCAAAATACCTCCATCCCTCTCACATCAAGGTGCATTATGGGCTTCATCAGCAAGGAGCGAGAACGTGCTCTCCTGAAGGACCAGCAGCCTGGGACGTTCCTGCTGCGCTTCAGTGAGAGCTGCCGGGAAGGGGCCATCACGTTCACGTGGGTGGAGCGGTCCCAGAACGGAGGCGGTGAGCGAAGGCGCTGCACGCCCCCCCGCAAAGTTCTTCTTTATCTCTGCAAATCAACCTGTACAGATATTGGGCTTTGACATAAAATCACAGATCCTATCCTTATCCCCAGCTGAGCTTCTCAGATAGGGTTAATACATCACCATGAACATTTGTGATTCATTGCCTGGAACATTTTCTGCAGATGATGGTTTTTAAATGACAAGGCCAAATTCTTTTTTTTCTGGTTTGTTACCTGTAGATGAAAGATGCGAGTCAGTACGACTGACTGCCTATTCTTGGGAGGAAACCCATTTTGCACAAGCATAAGCTTCCAGCCTCACTGAGGGCGAGGCCGCCTGAAGGGCACAGATGCAGGCAGGCTCTCCAAGAGAGGTCCTGTGGCCAGGGTGCAGCCATCCACCCTGCTGTCAAACAGAGCAGTCACAAGTTCATCCTTGTTATGTCTTGGGTTTCTATTTAACCAAATGATCCATGACTGAAAAATACCGGTTTGGGGCATAAGCTGAACGGCAGAGACAAGCTGGTTACTTTTCATTGTGGCCTGTAGTTTGCTCTGTTTGAAGGACTGGAGGAAAAGCTGATGTGTTTCCTGAAGTTTATGCTTTCAGTGGGAAGATGGAAAGAGATGCGATACTCTTCTTATTCTATTTGTTTTTTCTTCTGGTTAAAAACAAAGAAAGGAAAGAGAAGAACTGGGCTCAGAGCCCAGTATAGACAGGAGGTGCTAGAGACTGCTCTCTTCATTTTCACTCCTGGTTCTTGCCTGAACTGGCTGAGAGGTGGAGCTGGCAAACCAGGTAACGATGAAGAAAACCACTGGCAACCTGAACATTTAAGCACTGCCAGCTACAAAGCTTTAGGATGCCGGCGTAGTCTGAGGTTCTAGGGCAGAGTTCCCAGGGCCTTACACAGTGGCCTCAGGGATGTCGAGATCCTGGACCACTTAGGGAGCACGATTAGAATTAGCCTGGGAATAAGACAAGGAGTGGCTTAAATTGTGGTTTCTTTCAGTAGGGGTTAGAGAAAAAACTAGCAAATAGGATCTTTTGTTTGTTTTAAAAGTTGTTGTCCATGTATTGTCATTGTTTATTTTAATAAAAAGTTATGCTTTTCAATATGAAAAGACAAACAAAGCGAGCTTATCTTTTAGCAATTTACGGCTTACGTCAAGAAGACCCAGTTAGCAATTAGTTATCTACCTGCCAGTGGGCAGCATGCCATTGAAGATGCATGCTTTTAAAGGTGTTTAGTAGACTTCTTTTGGCTGTATTTATAAATCTAAGCAAATAGTGACAAATGCAATGTTATTGATAGTAATGACTGCCTTTATTTTTCCTGATTTTAAGAAAGGATTATAATTCATTTTGAAATAAAGCAGTACACTATCTGTGTTCCAGCTCCTAGATTATGATTAATTCTTAGCAGTTTCTCTCAAATCCATAAACTCTGCTGTGTTTTGTTCCTCCCGCTATTGTTTTAGGATGTTCCAGGGGACTCACTTCACTTTCCTTTTTTTTAGAACCTTATTTCCATGCGGTTGAACCCTACACAAAGAAAGAACTTTCTGCAGTTACTTTCCCTGATATCATTCGCAATTACAAAGTCATGGCCGCGGAAAATATTCCAGAGAATCCTCTGAAGTATCTTTACCCAAATATTGATAAAGACCATGCCTTTGGAAAATACTACTCCAGGCCAAAGGAAGGTAAGTGGTGATTGCATTCTCATCTTGTCAGTGTCCAAAGATTTGCTGGAGATAGGCTCCAGTGACACACCCTGCTCTTGCCTTCCTGTAGTGAAGGGGGCCAGCACCCACCCCACCCATGCTGTGTTACTGACCCACCACTTTCTTTCGAATTGGTAAAAGCATAAAGACAGTACAGTTGAAACCTAATGTATTATTTGTCCTGAAATATCTAGTAAGAAATGAGCAAATGATTTCTTATTTTAGAGGTGTTGGAAAAGTTCACTTCTGGTTTTGTGTATTTGTTACATTATTACCTTTTCCACAGAGAAAGAAATAAAAGGTAGGACCACTATAGCCAACTGATTTATGGCAGCCTGCTCCTATAAAATTGAGGAAACTGAGGTCCAGAAGAAGTACAGTAGTTCGTTTAGAGTGACCCAATATATTATTAGGTCATATTGTTAATAGCCGTTATTGTTAAAAGCGGACCTAAACTTAGAACACAGGCCTCTTGCTTTTCTGTTGTCACTGAATTGAATTTGAGAAAGTTCAACTTAGACGAATACGGTTTGGAACATGCCAACAAAACTAACTATTTTTTAGAATCAGAAATCTCAACATTAGCACAATCACTTTGGGGGAGAGTCGCCCCAGCTTATCTTGACAACTGTGTATATTACAGCAACCAGGTGAAGACCGTAAAACCAGGTATAACTTCGCAAATTTTGGGATCCAACATCTGGAGGATTTCAGCTGTGGAAAGAGAAACCACTCAGCTTGACTTCTGTTCTAAACTTGCCTCACCTTTTCTTCCAGTTGTTTCCACATTCCATCCAGAATTTCAGGTTACTTAGTCAGGGAGGTCATAACCCCTTCAAGTTATAGGACTCTAACCTGACTGTCAAGAAAAATAGTAAAATTTTGATCAAAGAGGAAGTTGACTGTTTCGTGTGATTTCTGCTAATGGAAAGTGTATATGGTGTGTTTGCTTCTAGCAGCAGAACCAATGGAACTTGATGGCCCTAAAGGAACAGGATACATCAAGACTGAATTGATTTCTGTGTCTGAAGTGTAAGTGAACACAGAAGAATGCATATTTAAAGCCTCAAGCCAGCCCTGCTCCTGGCTGGGGCCTGTTGAAGATGCTGGTACTTTGCTTTTCCATTGCAATTGCTGCCACCGCCATCACAGTTGGACTTGTTGGAAACATACTAATTAGAGATCCTGGTGTCAATGCCTGTCAGCATTTTACTGCCTTTATTAAAAAAAAAAGATAACCAAAAGCCAAAGTTGTATTTAAGGTCTATAAATTCTCCCCAAACTGATACTTTGAAAAAGTGTGAATAAAATGAACAAAACTTGATCAGAGTGGGAAAGTAGTTCTTTCAATCTAGAAAAGGCCAAAGTAATGATTGAGATACATTTTTCCGCTTGCTTTTATTTTGTTGTTTCATTTTATAAAAGGTAGAAAAAATTTTGGAAAAGTCATTGTCAGTAATTTGGCCTGCAGCACTGTCTTGGGGTGAATGGATGTAGCCTTCATGTAAAAACACTCTGGAGCAGCCTTATCTGCATACACACTTCAAGGTAGGGATGAGGGACTCCCCAGACATGTCTCTGGTGCTTCTCGGGCCAGGGTCAGCCCGAGGTGTTGGCATCACAGGGTGACACACCGCACACGGCTCGCACCCAGAGTTCACCAGGCAGAAGCGGCGCAGGTTCCAGTCTGGCTATTTCTCGCTCACATCTCTAGAGTCTGATACGTTCCCGAAGGGGCCGGGCTGGGGACAGGAACCTCCTGTGATCTGTACTTTTTAAAATGCATTTTACAAGAGTACCCATTTACCTGAAATGAAAATATAAGGCGATGATTTAATCACAGGCCAAAGATGAAATGTGTGAGTTGACACCACTGATTCATAGTCTAGATGTTAACATTCCCTTTTCATTTCTCCCCATTTTAGTCACCCTTCTCGACTTCAGACCACAGACAACCTTCTCCCCATGTCTCCCGAGGAGTTTGATGAGGTGTCTCGGTTCGTGGACGCTGTAGGATTCGACACTATGGTGAGTGCAGGCGGGGATGTTCTCTGCTCCTGCGGACGTGTGCTGTCTGAGACTGGGAGGGCGCCGGGTGCCCTTGGGCTCGGTTGCAGGATGTCAAAGGGAGCCTCTGGCAGAGCCAAGAAGGGTGTTTCTTAGATGGGCTATGATGAGTTGGAGCCTGCTGTGCCTAAAAAAGCTGCGCCATCACCAGGGTTTTTATACCTGGCATTCAGCACCTTCCAAAAACCAAGTGAAATTTCATAACATTAAGGAACTAAGATTTCTCTGATAAGAAAATGTTTTCCTTTGGCCTGTTATTTCAGTGCCGTGTCTGAAGGAGTGTTATTTTTAGGAAGGGAGGGACTAATGTTTGGTAATTACAGTAATGATAGAGACTTCAGCTGGCAGTAGTGAAACAATTTCCCCCATTCTGTGTTTGAAAACTAATTTGCACCATTAACGCCTGCAGCCCTGAAGGGCTTGCCAGGAGCGAAAGGTTCCAGGAGTGAAACAGTTAATGAGTGTCAGGGTGAGAGCGAGTCTTCCTTCCAGAGAGAGTTTTCCAGTATATCCAATAGGAGTGTTTGCTTGTCAGCCTAAAATTCATCCTCTTAAAGACTTTTTTGGTTAGCCGGATTTTTGCTGATGCTGTTTAAGCTCTTTTCTACATGAAGGTATTTCAGTTCATTTTGAAAAAATTGTTTCATACTTCTAAAAAATCCTGTTTGTGTCATTCCTGGCCATCCTTCATCTCTGTGCACCTGGTGCCTGGCACAGCCTAGGTGATCAGTAACCAGGGAGGATGGCAGGGAAGGGAAGGAGGGGTGGGGAGAGGGTCCGCTCTTCACACATCAGGGGTCACAGACCATGTGTTCAGGGAGTGTGTTTGTATAACATCGGTAATACCTGCTTCCAGTTAAGTTTCTGGCATGTAACTTTTTTCTTCGTTCTTTTTCCTCACCTGAAGAAGTGCAGGCTGAAATTTTTAGACTATCCTTTTTTATGCCTTTCCTATTGTTGAGGAGGAAAAAAAGTTACTTAGAAAAATGCTTAGAGAGTGTAATAGCAAAATAGTTCCATTCTTACTAACAAGTGTAAATTGAATCTCTTACATGTGAGTAAGAGGTTCATCCTCTGTTAGAATGTCACCCCCAACTCTGCTCTAAAGTGCTTTATAAGCCTGACACAAAAGTGGCGTAAATATAAAGCCTTTTCAGAATATGTAAGACAGAATGATGGAACCAAAAAACAGGCTGCTTTCCTTTTACACCTCCTTTGTTCCTGAGCAAATTACCACATCACCAGGATCCTCACTACCATTAATAGGAGACACTTATTAAGCACTTAGCGTATACCGGGCACCCCCCAGGGAAATAACTTACTCAGTCCTCACAACCACCTTCTGATTTAGGCATTATCATTATTCCCATTTTTATGGGTGTGGAAAAAGAACACCCCCAAAATTAGGTAACTTGACTAAGTTCCAGCAGGAAGTGGTGGAACAAAAAGTGAACCTACCGAGTGTGTCTCTGGAGCGCCTGCCTCAGAAAGCTCATCTTTGCTTCCTTTCCAACATGCTCCCTGGAGGAGCTGTTTGCACAGGACTTAGTGTGTTTTATTCTGGTGTATTATGACAAAGGCTTTGTGGCCTTTGGGTGAGAGGCTGGTGTTGGGATTTGGACATCAGAGTTCTGTCTCTGCCATCACTATTATTTCCTGTGACCTTGAGAAAATACGATGGATTAGTTTCCTCCATCTGTGCCAGCAGTGTGATTGCTTTCTCTGTGCTCTCAGGACGACACTGTGAGAGCAATTTAAATAAATCCCAGGAAATGGGTTTTGGTCTCTGGACGTCCCCTGGAGCCATCTCATTCCATTCCAAATGACCTTATTCATTTCAGTTATAGAATAAAATAAACCTGTTTTATACACACACAGCAACACATGCCCCCAAATCTCCAGATTAAAGCCACAGAAGACTTAAAGAGCTAAAAAGAGGCTATAATGTGGGCCCAGCACTTGTTGGACAAAAGTTGGATTCATCTCCAAATTGAATAGACTCCCCCTTTTCTGTGTGTAGTTGTAACCTCGGCCATGGTTTCCATTCAGCACCCAGTCTTGGAATTAGGGCATATGCTCTGAAATAGAATAACCTCTCACAGAGCTGGCCGCTTTCAGCCACATCTGAAGGTTGCAGCTCTGGACTTGGGTGGCACTGGTGGGGCAGGTGCCTGCACCAGCTCCGGAGCAGGAGGACCACATGCTGCTGGGGAGACTGTCCAAGAGAGACAGAGCACCAGTGTTCTCTACAGTGTGACTTGAGTATTTGTTTAGTCTGGATTTCCTGTACAATGAACATTTCCTCTGCGATGACTTGAAAGCCAGTCACCTCTCCTAGAGGCCTTGGTCAAAGCTAATGATAATAATAAAGGAACATTTATTACTTGTTGAGTGTTTCTCATCTGCGTACTAGGCATTCTATATATGTTATCCAGTTTAATCCTTTGAACAAATCTATCTGCTATTATTATTGTTAGCCTTCTTTGAATATATAAGGACGTTGAGATTTATAGAGGTTAGTTAATATGCCATATTACACAGCTAATAAGAGAGAGCAACAGGATTTGAATTCAGGCTTTCTCTCCCTTTCTCCAAAGCCTCCCATCTTAACTACACATTTTTTTGGTTTCAGTCACGCTGAAACAGGGCCAAAACCTTCATGTGCTTTTAATCCAAACTGATTTTTCTAAGAGCTATGTGCCACCCACAGTTAAGCACTTGAGATTTTTTTTAAAAAGGACTCAGTTCTCAAGAGGCTAGTCTAGTGCTAGTGCTATTTCTTTTGGTATTTTGGGCTGAATAATTCTCTGCTGTGTGCGGCTGTCCTACACATTGTAGAATGTTCAGCGGCGTCCCTGGCCTCCACTCACAGATGCCAGCAGCCCCTCGGGCAGCTGAGCAGGAGGTACTGCTAGGGGAGTTGAAGGGGCTCCTAACAGTTCTACTTCTCTAGCTCCATCTAAAAGACATTCGTTTGTTATTCCTGCTGAGTGGCCTTTCAGGAAGATTCATCACTCCTCCCACATCCCTCTGTCTGGCATACAGCTCAGCATTGCCTCACCCTTGTTTTGCATGAGCACATTTGCCTCTTTGCTCTGTCCCCAGACTTGCATAACAGCAAAAAGCTTTGTGCAGCCTGGGTGGATTAACAGAATTAAGCCAGCAGGCTGCAGAGAATAATCCATCAGCTTAGAGGATATAAAAGGTCTCCTTTAGTCCAGGAAAAAATGATAGCACATGCTAAAAACCCTCTAATCCCATGGCTATGTGCTGTTGGAAGTGTCTTCTTACTACATCGTTGAACAGACAAGCAACGTTAAGTATATGATCTGCATTTTACAAGATCATTATAATAAACTTAATGACATTTTATCTTTTTACAGATGAATACCGTATAGAGCATGAACTTTCTCATCTTCTCTGGCGACATCTTTCCTTCCCACCTGGCATTCCCTCCTGATGATATTCAGTTCCTTCACGTTCCACGTTTCTAGGGAAATGAAAGGAAGTCCTACAAATTTGCTGCAACCTGTTGATAGCAAGTGGATTTTTCCCTAATTCAGAAACATCTGTTACTCTGAAGGGCTTCATGCATCTAATTAAAGGTAAAAGTGAAAGGCCCTCTCACAGAGTGGGTTTTACAAATGAAAAACATGCAGATACACCCAAAATAGTAACTCAGGACAACTGGAATGACAGTGCTTTGGGAAAGATGAGATGTTTATGCTATACATAAAGTCAGTGCCCAGCTGTTGTAGGATAGATCACATGGTTATTTAGAGAACTTCTTAAAGTAGGATTGGCACATTCTGGAGAATTCTTATTTGTTTTCTCTGCTTGACATATGGATGTAAGTTTTCCATTGGTTACATACGATATAGTTCAAAGTTAAGTTTATCTAGACTTACATCTACTCTTAACAAAGGTAGCCGTCCTGTATCTGGGCGGGAGAGAAAAGTTGTATTATGTATTTTATTATATCTTCCACACTAGCCATTGAAAGGTAAAGACAAATTTTCTCGCTTGGGAGAATTAGTTTTCCTGAGTGTACGGCTTTATGGAATTGGCTAATATCAATAGAAGGAAGTACCAGTGATCATCATGAAGGCACCACGATCACTAGTACCCGAAATCTCCTTCACCATTCCATCAAGGCAGCCAGGCTATTACAAACAACTCTCTCAAGGCAAATATTCATATTTTTTTTCAAAAGTTGAAATTAATCCTAGATGAACTCAGAAATGTAATTGATGTTTCTTAAATGGGTTAATTTGTCTTTATTGCTATTAGCTGGTATTTACTATGTCATAAAATTTTCAAATTGGGAAGAAAGAATAGTAAGCAACAAGTCATTAGCAAGAAATAATATGAGGATCAAATAACCTGAAAACTCGTCCTGTATAACTGCATTCTTCTCATGCTTTTCACTCTTACATGTGTGTCTCTGAAAAATACATTTACAAATGGTTCCATTATCTGTCTTGTGCTTTTTCTAAATCTCTGTTTACTGAACAGTATTTGTGAAGTGTGCTATGTTACGTACCTTCTTCCCTCCTCAGTACTGACACAGAAAAGTGGTGCGGGGGGTGGGGGCATCTGGCACGGTTCTTCCAGACTCTGTGCACGGACTGCCTTTGTGGCCGAGTCTCGGGATCCCACTGTCACTCTGTGAATGTGTGTTTTTGTGGTGGGGTAAGGTTTTATTGATGTCTATTCTGAAATTAAAGCTGAAGTACATGTACTGCACTAAATATAATATGCACCAAGGTACTTTTACTGAACACAAATTAAAGCTGCCTCCCAGTTCTTACATAAAATGACATAAACCTGGCTGGGTTTGCATTGACTTATTGAATTGAAGTGATGGAGAAACAAAGACATTAACAAAATAGTTTCTAGTTGCTGGTGTTTAACTATTTGGCATTTTTTTTTGTCCTTTGAGAATGATTTGGCATGGTTTCATTGTACTGCACTAGCCAAGAGACTGTTTCCTTTTCAGAAGTGTTAAAATGCTAGTGTTTGTCTCTTATCAATAGCATTTGGTATAAAGATTTTAAAAGTTACTGGAGTTATATGTAGGTTTGGTGTTTTCTTATTTTTTTAAACTTACGATTAAACACAGAAATATCAGTCCTTTCAAATACGATTGTTAATGCCATTTTTTAAAGTGTTGTTCTTACTTACCTTGCTTGTGATCAGAATCGCTGTGGTGCATGACGATAGTCAGTAGAAGAGATCAGAGAGGAAACAGCATTAGAACAAGCTGCAATGGGTGCCACAGAAAGCAACGGAAAAAAAGTACTTTGGCTTTGGCGACCACAGCTGCCTCCAAATGCACGAATAATCTGGTGCTTATTTTAAAATAAATTTCAGTACTGCTAATATAAGTTTTTAATTTTAAGATATATGTAAAATGGGACTCTGTCTTGTCTCCAAAGCAGCCATCTAAAATCTATACCTCTGTGATTAGATGAGTTATCACTGGGAAGTTATCATACAAAAAGGAGCCATTTTTCTCCAAAGATGTTATAAGCTAGAAAGCCATGACCTTAAAGACAAGACACCATGTGCTGGAAAAAAAAAATAGTGTAAGAAAAGATAATCACCAAGTTAGACATAAATCTGGCAGGTTAGACTTAACTATTGTGTGAAGAGTTATCAGGGAATAGTGGTATTATGAAGCCAGAATGAGCTTGAATTCTGGCATAACAAATATTCTCATCTCCATATCTGCTGTACTTACATCTCGGAAATACAGCGTTTCTTCATAAGGAACATTGAGAGTTATTTTTCTCTAGGGAGTAAGAAAGATAATGCCCTGCTAACTAGTGTAAGGTTGTATTCTGATAATAAGAAGTCGCTAAGTAGATCCTGGCTTAGGGATGTATTAAGACTATTTCTGGTATGGAGTCTGTGGGGTGTTTCATAAGCATAGAGCTTATATGTGTAATAGTTGGGAGAAATTTCTCCTTACTAAGGAAAGAGAGTTTTCTGAGATGGCAGTAAATAGATTTTGCTATTTATCTAGCATTAAATGAGCAAAATCTGTTTATTGACTGTAAGCTAAAGTGGAATATTAAGTCTCAAGGAGCAAAGCACTTCTTTCACATTTTCACATTTTCACATTTGACTGTCCCAGGGAAAACAAGAAAAAACTAGAAATTGTTTTGAAAACTCTGGTTCATTCAAGCTACCGTTTGAACTGAGATGCTATTCCCAAAGTAAGGGGTAATTTACTTGAATGGCTTCTTTTGAATATTATTCATTCATTTATTAGTTATTCAAATATACATCGAGTACCTGCAGTGAGCCAAGCACTATACTAGATGTTTGGGAAATGTTGGTAAACAAAATCAGAGAAAGGTCTTTGATTTTGTGGAATTTTAAGATGTTCTGAGATACTGGATCATATGTTCTAGTACAGTCATCTTACTTATTAAAACTTAAGAGCTCTTGGCCAGAGTGGCTCAGTTGGTTGGAGCATCATCCCGTATCCAAAGGGTTGCGGGTTTGATTCCCGATCAGGGCACCTACCTACATTGTGAGCTTGATCCCTGTTCTGGGTGAGTATGGGATGCAACTGCCTAATTGATAATTCTCTCTCCCTTCCTCACTCCCATTTGCTCTAAAAAGCAATAAAAAATGTTCTCGAGTGAGATTTTAAAAAAGTTTTTTAATTAAGAATGATTTTGTGAAGCAAACATAGTCAAAAGCAACAAAAATTTAGATGTTATATAAAATATACACGATTTCAAAGAAATGGCATTTAAAGCAGTTTTGGGAGGTCTAAAGGTAATATTTTTTAGGACCTTCTAAGATGAGTTTATATAGCTCTTAAATGAAACTGACTTAAGACTCCGCTTCCGAGTTCTGGTGAGTTAACTTCAGGTTGTGTTTCTCATACTGAGCAATTAAACATCTAATATGACCAGTTGAAGAAAAGAACCATACTTCAACAGTTTTAAACTTATGTTTTAAGTTTATATTCAGCATACAAAGAATCTATAAATGTACCTAAAAGGTACCTTTGACAGAAAGCTGTCAAATACCTATTTTGTATTTCTTAATGCTGTTATAACACCCTATTACCCTGGTGTTGGAGTCAGTTTACAGCCTCTCTCCATTTCTTGTACCAGAATGAAGTAGTTCTTGATATTCTTTTGCTATTATGACTGCTTGTTGGACTCACTTCCTAGTAGACTCTTCACTGACTTTTTGGAGAGGCAGCAAGGGGCAAGTCTAGGGCTCACGGAGGCCTGGGGTCAGGTTCAGGATCCAGTGTAGAAACAAAAGACCCAACCTTTGCCCCTTTTTAATAACTGACAATTTCTAATCCTTCTCATCTGAAAACACACATGCCTTCCCTGGTCTTCTAGTAAATCACACCCTTTTCATGTATAACTATAAAACATACCTTTCCTCCAAAGCCTTTGTTTTAAATGCTACCTAACACATTCATGGGGTAATTTCTTGTACCACCTGGTCTATGATTTACGTATTTACTCATTTTACTATGAGAATTAGCAGGTGACATTAGGATGATTACCCCAGCTCCCCAAATCCCACAAAAATAAAACAATCACGTTATATCACAAATATAATTCAGTTTTTCACCATTTGGGATTATTCATCCATGTGGTTGCCCTGCTCTGGTGTCAGGCTTTATCTGAGCGTGTGCATATGCACAGCTCAAGCTGACTACTTGCAAGACTTAACAGTGTAGCATTTATGCTTCACCAGAGACAAGATCTGAGCTAATATGCAGGTAACTGGATATCCGATCCACAGTGTGCACCGTGTGGTAGTTTGGAAGGAAAGGACGTGGGACTAAGTTTGTATTACAGCCCACTCTTGGGTCTCAGCTTCATCTGTGAAAGAACTGGATTAGATTCAAAATTTCTGCTGTCTCTTTCAGTTCTAAAATGTCAGCAATGCAGACAGATTAGCACTGATGGCCTGCTACAACAAA
The DNA here is from genome assembly GCF_004126475.2 of Phyllostomus discolor. Lineage (NCBI taxonomy): Eukaryota > Metazoa > Chordata > Mammalia > Chiroptera > Phyllostomidae > Phyllostomus > Phyllostomus discolor. The sequence continues at coordinate 36,476,527 of NC_040906.2, forward strand.
GAAAATTACTTTGTGACAAAGTTTTGGTAGTTGGAACTGGACAGCTGTGGTGTTCGTGTACCTTCTCTGTGGTGAGAAAACCAGACCCTAACCCTAAACTTGGGGACCAGGGGTTTCGCACATTAGAAGCAAATGCCACTCCCACACCCATGAACCAATCTGGGGCTGCAGTGTACCAGCTGGTCCTACTCAGACCCTAATGTGGCAGTAGTAGGTTCAGCTCCCTAAACAAATGTCAAGGCTTTGTAGAAAGGACCTCTCTTTAAAGGAGGTTTTAGAACCACTCCTAGCAAAGGACATGTTTAATGATTCAATTCAACTGATATGTACTGAGTACTTCCTAACTGCAAAGGGATAGTGTCAGCTTGTAGGGGAATACATACCTGCCCATCCTCTCACCTTCAAGGATTCAAGGATTAAGCTCACACAGGATTCTCACCTGAATCACTATGGTAACCACAGCTGACACCATGTGTGATGCCTGGTTCACAGTAGGCATTAGAAGTGGATCTGAACCAACTGAACACGGTCCCCATGTTCAGTGGAGTTCCCAGCCCCATGATGTAAGAGAAAAACTTAGCTGTTTTTCAAAAATTTCACTTTCACAGGTTTTGTTTTTTTGATACATGTATTTATTATGCCGTAAAAAGCAACACTACATGATTTCATTTAAAATAAATATTTCCCGGTTTCAAAATACTTACAACTTAGAGTTTTAAGATTAGATTCACTTTGGGATATTCTGGTGGCAAATACATTCATAGCTGTACAATCCCCAGGAAGAATCTAAATCCAACATCGGGTCATTCGATCCCTGCCAGACATACTACAGCATCAAATGGTCGATAGGGACAGCTCATCCAGCTCTGCAGGCCGAGGGCAGAGGGGCAGCATGAGATACAGCACGTTACACCCAAAGATGAGATCATTGGAACTGAGAGCAGCGAAAACAGCAATGTGTACAAAACTTGAAATAAACATGACCACATACAGCTTTCATGATACAGAAAAAAAGCACTAAAGCCAAAACAAAAAGATCTTTGGAGTATACAGATGGCAGCAGTTAACAGCACAGTCAAAAGCATTTAAACAAATGTGTTCATTATCGTCAGCCAACAGCGAACGGCCAGAGCAGGAACCAGTGTACAATCACAAATAACCTTCTGGGTGAATAAGGGCACATTTAACTAAACCACAAAGATTTTACAAAACAGTCTTAATCTGAGAAAAGATGAAAGCTAGCATAGTTCCAAAATAATAGTCAGAACCTCATTTTATTATAGAAAAGCTTCAAAATCATTGGTAATCATTAAGCCGCACAATTGAACCATCTTAATGTTACATCTTAATCACACAAAGTAAGCTGCTAGTTGAGCCAAGTTATTTCAGTTGATTTCAATTTAAGTGTATCTACCCCATAATACCTTGGGGGATATCTTTGTTCTTCTGCAGTATTTTGCAAATGCTACCTATCTACATGGCTTGGCATAGATTCATGGGGCAGGAGCACAGCAGCTGGGCTGGACGCCCACCCACCTTATTCCCACAGAAGCACACGCGGGAGCGGCTTCGGGCCTGATGCAGCCCAGGTAAGGAACACTGGCCATGGCTCCACTAAAGGAGGTACTGTCTGTGGAATAGGAGGGCGACGGCCGAGCGGCTGACTTAGACTAGAAGCAAAAATCGACACTTGAAGGCTGCTAGAGTGGGAAAGGGGCCGTGAGGCACAATAAAGCTTGGAAGCAGCTGTGTGAGCAAACAGGAAAAAAAAAAAAGCATTTGCTATATTAATGTAACATAACATTCATGGGGTTGAGGTTTCTGCTCATTTCACTAAACACAGCTTCAAAGGAGCTCATTTGTGTGTGTGTGTGTGTGTGTGTGTGTGTACACGCACGTGCACGCACACATGAGGGCTTAACATCAGAAATTCTCATTAACATACCCTTTTACCTCTGAGGTATGACAGATAAAGTGTATGTGCAGTTCCTCCCCAAAACAAACACTGGGTCTCAATTTAAAATAAAATGAATGGCATTTTCTTATTATTAAATGATCGAGTCCACCAAAAATCATACACTAGAGAATCAGGAGAAAACTGGAGTGATCTAGTGGTCCCCAAATACAACAAATATATTGATGCAGTTTAATGACAGGTTTAAAAAGCAAATGTTATTTGTAGCGGTTCCAATACCATTATAATAACTTTGGTAACTTAGAGCACTTCTGAATTGATCCTGGAAGCTGAAAAAGACCTTTTTAAAAAGCTGTAGTAGCACATCCCTTCTCTAGGCTGATAAATTTGACTACTTTGTACTTAGTAATTTGTCTCTGCTTCACCTCCTATAGAGAAATGGCATGGTTACAGCTTAGATGCCAAATACATGAGGAATTTTCTGACTTACTGTGGAAAACATGAAAACTGCATAGATGCCAGCATCCATTTTCCCAGCTAAAGGAAAGAGGCAAACAGCTCAGTGTCTGGGAAGAGAGGCTGGGCAAAGGGGACATAGAAAAAAGAAATTTCTTCAAAAGTATTATAACTACATTCACAAATATATTTTGGTCACCAAATATATCTTAAACAGATTCCCTGATAAAGTCTAATCAGAATTGGTCTATCCTGCTAACAGCTGTTAACTATTATAAGTTTTAAAGTCACATCATGAAGCTAGAGTGATGGGAGGCATTTTAAGTACACAATCATAAGTGCATATAGTTGTTCAAACACTCAAACTAAATCTATATTTGAAGTCATGAAAATCACGCTATATTTTGCTTCTAAAGGCAGCCTTGACCCACTTGGACAGGCTGCGTGACAGAGCTTAATTTACAGAGGTGTATCAGCAGCTCACCACCGTGAACTGAAAACTCACAAAACACAAAAGGAAATCATGAAAACCTCACAGTTCGGCTAGCACTGGTAACTATTTCATTTACATCAAATTATACAATGCACGAGGTAAATATCGCTCACATTATGGAGGGAGATTGTTTTATTTCTATTTTTCCCAAAGAGATCAGATTTGTCCTGTGTGTACAATGAAGCAAAACTCCAGAAACACTGAAATGACAAATGTAAAATATACATCACTACCAGATAGAAATACACACATTCTTCGTAATCATTTTCCACAATTAAATAGGTAAGCGATTTAAATCTGGGGGGTTAAGATCATTACAAGAGTCCATCAAGATTCTTATGGACGGTCTGGTTTTCCTTTCCATCGTCAGAGTCTCCTTGAGGGGTATACTGGACTTGGTATTCCTGGAGGATTTTAAACACGTCGTGGTGTCCAAAGTGCAGCGCTTCATCCATGGGAGTGTTGTTCCACCTGCACAGGTAGCACAGCACGGACGGGGTCATTAGGTAATTTCTGTGCAATCCCTGGGGCAGTAGGTAATTAGGTAAAGGTGTAACCCAGCATTCTTGGGTTCCCAATGCAGGCTGAAGGGCCATTGAAATTTAGCCATTTTATCAGCGATGTAAGTAAAAATTAAATGAAATACAGAAAGGGGTTTATAATTCAGAAAGTGATCTCAGCTGACTGAGATATGAGGAGGAAGAGAAAAATATGTTCTACAGGAGGATCTTGTTCACATGCCTGAGTGCTTATGGAAGGGAAGTTCTAGTGTTGGCAGATAAATAGACTCCTCCAGATTCCTGAATTGTGACTTCATGAAGAGCTCGAAGAACCTGTCTTTAAATAAAACAGCTGAAGAAAATTCAGGTATATACCATTCACCACCTTAGCCTTTGATAGAAAATTTGTGCCCCTATCACAGTAAATCTCAGGGGTCTGGGAATAACCACAACCTCATCAGAGCTCAAATACGCATTGCAGGAGCCAGCTCAAGCCCAGAGGAACGGACACTTGCATCATCTCTGGTAAAGAGGGGAATCCAGGGGCTCAGCTGCCCAAGCAGAAGCACAGCTACCCTTTCCATCCTGTGCTTCTAGGCTATACTCCTTCGGCTGATATAGATGAAGACAGAAGACATGAAGAGTTGCCAGCAGTGGTTAATCGGCTGATTAGCCTCTTGAAAAAGGAGACAAGACTACAAAACCCAACCCAAGTAAATGACAAGAGTATGATAATTAGTTCCCAAATACTTCCCAAACTATTAAGCCTCTCGTCCCATCCTCTACTTCTGTCACTTCTCCTTGGCTACTGGGTGCTCTGACTCTCATGGGCCACTCACCACCTTCTGGTTTTCCTTCTTGATATTTCTTTCCATTTCTGTCGTTACCCTTCTACTTTCTTAAAGAGGCCACAGTATGGATCTAGAAGGTTTTATACACAGTTTAATTTGAAAAATATTTTTGGATAAACTTTGGTAACCTGTTCTTAATTTTTTAAATCAGGTAAGTAACATTTCACATGTATTTTTTTAAAGCCGAATTAAGTTGCTTTTTACTTCTGTGAATTGGCCTTTAATTTAGGGAGTCAGTGGCCTTAAATGGGGAGGTGGGGGGACTTTTCAATCCAGCACACACTTACGTCTTTCTGGAAAAAAAATATTGAATGTTAACTCCAAGTTACCTTCTTTGCAACTCTTTTTTCTGTGAAATAATGCAAATACTAACTTTACAGAATACACTAAATTCACTCAAGCATATTTTACAATTTGAGGTGACACTGATTCGATGCAATAGAGGAAAGAACTGTCTTGGTCTAACTTACGTTCTCGAATAGGTGAATATCTAGTTATTTACTTTGCTAACTTTTTCTATCAGATGGGTACTTCTACTTCCACATTCCAAGTGGCTAGTTAGGGATACCCTAAATATGCAAAATACAGTAAATACTTCCACATCTGTGAAATAATGTTTGAGGCAGGATTATAAACACAGGTGAGGAAAAAAACACTTCAGTTTCTTGCTCTGGAAAGAGCTGGTATGGGCATTACATTTGGGGATACAAGGGTGGAGGGCTGTTACCCTAACACGAGGTTTAGAATACTGCCAATAAAGGTTATGATCTTAGATAACTAAAGTGTCACCACACTTATAAAACTGCTAACAATTCTTAGACACTGACATAACTTGTCTGCATTTCTTGCAATCTGAACTAATAAAAGTCAAACCTCTAGTTAAAAAAAAAACTAAAAAAATAATCAGCATGCTCCAAACTTAACACAGTCCTCAATTATCCAATCCAAACTTATTAACATCAAATTTCTCCAAGTATTTCTTTCCTTCTGTTCTTCCTAAACTTTTATTCTCATTATTCATGCATTCATGGATTAAATGCTCCAATCAGAAGACATACAGTAGCTGAATGGACAAGAAAACGAGACCTATATATATGCTGTCTACAAGGGACCCACCTCAACCCAAAGACACACACCGAAAGTAAAGGGATGGAAAAAGATACTTTATGCAAATGGAAAGGACAGACAAAGCTGGGGAAGCAGTACTTCCATCAGACAAAGTAGACTTTAAAACAAAGGCTAAAATAAAAGACAAAAAGGACACTAAATAATGTGAGAAATTTAACGAGAGAGTATAACCCCTGTAAACACTTATGCACCCAGCACTGGAGCCCATAAATATAGAGATAATCCACCATGTGCAAGTATGAGAGTATAGATTTCTACTACATACATAAGCCTCACTCTTCCCTTGTCCACTGTGTGGACAGCATTTACCGCAGGATGAATGGCAGTTTGCCACCTGGACCAAGAGGGAAAGCAGAGGAGCAAAATATATTCCAGGCCAGCATCTCCCACTAAAGACCGAGAGCCCTTTCTTCCACACCTTCAAACCACGTCTCCTCCCCAAAGCACTGATTAAAATCTAACTTCCGTGAGGCCTTCTAAAAGTGACGCCAACCAAATCCAGGAATTTCAAGAAACTCCAGTATATTCATTCACCTCAGGGTTCTATAACGGTCATATTCATGTACACTTTACATATGTCCTATAACTGTCAATCTTGTCTACCTGTGTAGTTAAAAGTCCCATGAAAACAAAATTCTGCTTCTCTTTCCAAATGCAAATTGTTTTCTTCATACAGTGTACTGACTGACAGTCACACTAACTTGAAGAATTCTGGATAAAACACCATCCTTAGATGAGAAATAGGATATGGGAGACAGTTTCCCTAGCAGAAACAAGGTTTCATTGTTGCCTTTGTGAGGAACCACACCAAACTCAAGAATGTCTCCAATATATACACAGTGGATTTCAATACACCGTCACTTAACTATCACACCCTGAATAATAAAACCCTGGCTTGCCAGTGATATGTTAGAAGGTAACATTGGTGCTCACCTATCCTTGGGGAAAGGATTTACTTTGCAGGCTTCCAGCAAAAATTTAACAACTTCAACATGACCTGTGTCCAAAACAAAACGAGCAGATTTTAGTACTGAGTAGAAATTAAGTCTGAAAAAAGAAATAGATGAGTGGTTCGTGTAATTACCCTCTGCAGCAGCTACGTGGAGTGCTGTTCTAGAATCATAGTCTCGCTGTTCCATGTCCATGGCTGACAAAGCAAATCTGAAAATTTGGAAGCATAGCTATTCACTTTGTATGTACACACACAAAATTTAATTCACATGCATAACATTTAAACCATCAGTTCAGGCTAAGTAAGACAGGTGCCGCCCTTCACAAGGGTCACTGACGGAAACTGCAGCCCCTGTTCAACCAGTACACAGCATCTCGGGCACACACTTCCCTTCTCTTCCTCAGCTTTGCTCTCTTTGGGTAAGAGGGCATGTTCGCCATCTCACAGAATTAAGCTTCATTATATTATTGTTCAAAACTCAAGAATAGTGCTACAACTGTATCAAAGTTTGTGCTTCAGCAGGGCATGTAACTAATACCTATACTGAAGCTGTGTTTTCACTAAGACTCCCATTCTTGAATGTTTTACAGTCTACAGTTTACAAGTACTAATCAGACTTTATTTTTGTAAAATGTCTTTGAAGAGCACATTTTTATTGAGATATAACTGATATATAACATGTAAGTTTAAGGTATATGATGTGTTGATTTGATACATTTATATATTGCAATGTGATTATCGACAAAGTGTTAGCTGACACTTCTATCAACCACATAATTACCACTGGGTTTTCTTTTTGTGGTGAGAACAATTAAGATCTGGTCTCTTAGCAACTTTGAAGTTTGTAACACAGTATTGTTAATACAAGTACTAATCAGACTTTAAAACAAAGGAGGAAATTAAGCACAGACATTTTTTCACATTAAAGTTCAGTTGCAAGTCTTTACAAAAGACTTCATGTTAAATACACAGTACTATTCGATCTTTGTAACTCTGGTGATTTGTAGAACACCAAATGCCCTATTTGCACATCACCCCCCTGCCCCAGAGATGGGGAGGGGAGGGGAGATGGGGGTTGAGAAGGCATCTGAACAGTTATCATTTAGGAAAACGGGGTGGGGGGCGGGCTGGGCTTTGATAGGAAGTAGAAAAGAATAGGACTGCATGGCAAGCCTACCACACTGGAAGTGGAAATTTAATATAAATTTGTCTGAGTCATTCTGTTAGAGGGAAATGTGAGTGAGATTTTAGCTTTAACATGGTCATTTGCCCAGAAGCAATTTCATAAACATCTTTAAACCACATGCTATTCCACCCCGTTAACATACCTTCGAAGTGCAGACACATCTCCAGTATATGCAGCAAACAAAAGGTTTATCACTGACTTTACCTGTAAAGAAAAGAAAGTTCAGGCTTCCATAGTAGAAAATAAATACATAGAATGTAAATCCTCACTGGTAAGCAATTCCACGTGCTTTGAACGTTTCAGCTGGTTACACAGAAGGTTATCACAAGTGCACAAATTGAAGGCATATATGTGTTATTTTTCTTTTTCCAACAGAAGATTATGAAGGGAAATTCAACAATAAAGACACACAAGGGAAGGAATGAAATGATACCAATTTGTCCAAAAGAATGGAAAGTTGTAACCTGTGACACACACAGTTGGGGCAACTAAAGATTGTTTCTCATCCTTTCTCATCCAGTGTGTTTCAGTGCTGTGATGTTATTATTAAAGACTAAATCATGCTACATAAATGTCTGATCCCTATCTGCCATCACCGTCATCCCCAATCTCTGGCCTTGGAAATCTTGAGAGACAACATTCAGTATAAACCACCTCAAACTTGAGAAGAAGGCTGTATTTCACTGGAAAGACAGTCTTCTCTCTAAGCCAGGCAGCGTGAGTTGGGGCATTCTCAGAGCCCAAGGCACTGCCTCTGCTTAGAAGGTGAGTAACCTCCTGAAATACTACGGCATTGCTATTGAGCGCTCCAAGACTTCAACATGTATCTTTTCACAATTATCCACTTTGTTATAACAAGGAAAAAGTGAGTTTATCCTAAAGCCATTGAATTTTGGTCTGTTTTCATAAAGACTTTTTATCCAGTAATTTTGGGGTAACTAAATTGTTGAGCATACACTGTTCGTGAATCCTTCGTAAATTCCCACTTTTATCTTATACTTTGCAACTTCAACAATTGATATTGCACTTAATAGAAGAAAGGGGAACTTTAATTGGAGGGGTGGAAAGTAACCCAGCTAGCCTGGCTGGGTAGTTCAGTTGGTTAATGCCATCCTAATACACCAAGGTTGTGGGTTTGATCCCTGGTCAGGGCACATGCAAGAATCAAGCAATGAATGCATAAATGGAGCAAGGGGTAGATGTTACTCTTCCCCTCCCACTTCCTCTCCCTCTCTCTAATAAACAAACAAAAAAAAACAAACCCAGAACCAGCGATCCACAAACAAAGCCACAGCTCTGGGAGCTGCTTTTGAGATTTTAACCCGGACATTCCTCCTTTTCCACTATGGCTTCCCTCTCCCCCACCTGTGAACTTTTAAACCAACTGAAACTGACCACCGCTGGGCCTTCTCTACTTCAGCATTTTCAAAACGTGTTCTACGGAAAGGAGATCACAAACGCTCCACAAGCAAGAGGGTCCTGGGGGACGGAGGATGGGGAGAGGTGGGCAAAGGAGGGGGGGAATGGGGACATCTGCATTAGTGTCTACAGTAAAAATAAGGGAGGAAACAGGGTCCTGTGGTCAGATATTTTTAAAATACTAAGTCCCCCTTCTTGGGGATTCATGAGCATATGAAAGACTCTGTAAAGTTCTGCAGTTTAGGAACCTAGCTACCTGAGCACACCTCCAATTTTTTAATTTTACTCCTGCTTACTATTATTGTTGATATCACTAAAAACAAACAAACAAAAAACCCTTTTTATTCCTTCAGTCCATTAACTTTCCTTCTGGCTACCCAGTACTACATCTCTGTAGCCAGTCAATCTCCTGCAAACCCTGACAGTTTTCTCAGGGTGGGGTGGGATGGAGGGGAGCTTAATGGAATGAACCAGAATGTTCTGAAAGTATACATACGCATCTCCCCTCCCATTTCTACATTTACAAGAAACCAGTTTTTTG